>NC_134401.1:147490966-148132574 GCF_050003625.1 Haematobia irritans
GTCGCTGGCTGAGGTGTGGACACCTCAAACAAGCGTCACGCAATGGAATAGCATACAAACATGTCAGAATGCTGCCCTAAGAACAGCGGCAGGTTATCTCTGAAGTACATCCCTGGAACACCTTTATGTGAAGACCATGACCAACCCTGTGCTTAGACCAAATTACATTTTAGCAAAGCAGTATTTCCTTGGCTGATGCCGCAGTAGCCATCCAAATCACCATCTTGTGGATAGGTAACTATCACCCAGGAATATAAGGGTTGATCTTTACCTTCTATGTTACAACGCGAGATTCAGCGTCACAAAGATACCTCTCTAGAACAGGCAGCATACCAGATAGGTCTGAACAGGACTCATGAGGATACTATAGCCGAAGCGGTGAGATGGTACAATGTTAATACTGTTCTCGGAGCTTAAGCACCGCCCATAGTACCGAAGGAGAGGGAACTCCCACGGCAGACCCAAATAACTAAGATAAGGCAAGTGGAGCCGCCTCAATTCCTACCTATCAGTGATTGATAGTAGCGTAGCTGACGTGTGTCCCATCGTCCCATCTGTAGCCAAGGTCCATATGACATTCGTCACCATTTCGCTTGCCCAGCTAAACCTACAAGCCTCCACCACCAGATTACCCTGAAAACATTCCATTATTGTCGCAGAGTTCCTTGATCTGGATACAAGCTGATGTTACAAAGCCTAAAAAATTGGATGAAATCACATAAAAAAACTTTTAGAACAACAACAATCCACAATAACGTTCAAAACCACATGACTCAAATCATAGATCAAATCAATATAAGCATGGGAATTCTGTATCTATTATTAAATAGGAATTCTGAAATGACCACAGAGAATAAAACACTGCTATACAATGCAATATTCTTACCTATAAAAGTTGCAGATTGCTTAAAACAAACTACTCAAAATGATCTACAACGTCTTCACGACCTATCTGGCCTCGATTTAATTAAAAATAAGATAGAGAATCTAACCGAAAATTTTAGGAAAAAGTGCAGAGATTCCCAGTACTGCCATATAAACGAACTAGCTGCACCATAAATCTACAAAAATATGGCTAACACTAACTTTTACTACCATATTAACTGAATAACATCATTATACATTTTATACGTAATAAATAAAAATAAAAAAAATAAGTGAAAAAATAAACAATCCACATATTTGAACTGTTTTATCGACAATTTACATAAGTATTATGTGTATGAGCTTTACATATTGGGCTCAAAATCTACCACTAGAGGACTTGAAGTTCTTTTTTATAAGGCAATTGACACTTGAAATCTAGTTAAAGTGGATTTTGGAATGTGAATGAGGTGAGGAAAGTTGTTGTTATTTTGTATACCATCATATATAGCAGCAAAAAGAGCGTCGCAAGAAATAGTGAAAATGTTCTCTTTAAATCCGGAAGTGGTGCAAAATTGAAGCGATGAATTTAACATGGGATTATCATAGAACGTATGTCCACCATTTCAACATCCGTTGCACTGAATTTGCATCACTTCTTAAGGTGCGATCCGAACTCAGTGTTTTGGATGTGAATTAAAAAAATTTTGTGATATTTTCTCAAATAAATAATTTATATTACAAATGATTTAATTAATAATTTTTAATGCATCCTAACGATTGTCTGAAACATTTGACCTCAAATATTTTCAAAAATTCACAATTTTTCTAGAATCGATTTAGCATTTTTTTGACAAAATTTGAACAATTTGTATTATTTTACTAATACTTACTCTGTTTTTAACCTATTTGAAACAAAAAATAAAAAAGTTTGAAATATGAAAAAAAAGCGAGTTATAAAAAATAAAATTTAAAGAACTTTCTGTGTAGTTAAAATAAAGAACATCTTTAGGAGGACGTTTTTGGAAGTACTTTTAAAATGAAATGAAGTAATTTTATTTCAAATCATAACGAGTTAATAAACTTCCTATACATATTGAAATGCAATGATTCACGAAGCCAAATTATTAACAATAAAGGTGGCTATACTCGAAAACGCGTCGAAGAAGCTAAAATTTCCATTAAAACTAAAATAAAGTTTGACAGAATTGTTTTTTGTTTTCATATTCATATTCTAAACTTCATCGCTGTTGATGGGTGAACTTTTTTGACGCTAGCGAAAAAGTAAAAACGTATTTCTTCATAGTTTTTCATGGCCTATTGGACTATAGTATGCCAATTTTGAAATTCGCAAAAATTGTTAAAAAGTTATAGCCCTAGTGTGCATAACTGTATTTATACCTCTTTAAGCTGATAGCCTTATTAGCTTTAATGTTTATTATAGTATTAAAACTTGTACTAAATAATTAAAATAATCCCTAGATTTGAGGAGACGGCTCTGGGAGGAGCCCGGATCGGTTGAAATTTGATGTGCGATGTCAGTATATGCCGTCTATTTACCATGCAAAAATTGGTCCATAAGTTTGTTTATATAAAACGATTCCAAGATTTTACTTATTGCGCCTTAGAAAGCAAATTTCAGGTGACCCGGTTGAAATTTGGTACGTGATGTTACTATTTGCCTTTTAACAACCATGCAAACATTTTCACAGGTGGGACATATTGTGGTTTATGAATTATAATATGTAAACTATATAACAACGGCTCAGTTTTTTGATAGACCGTTAAATTCTTAATTTTTTTGAGGATAAAGAAAAAAAAGCATTTTGTTTAATATTTTGGAAAACTTTATTGTTACTATAATTATACCGCGTACTTGTAGCACAGGTTGCATTTGCAGCAATTTTATTTACATACATATATAACAAAAATATATTGTCAAAATGGTTAGTCCATCATTTCATTTCAACCGCTTCGTAATCTCTACTTGGAACATGTTAGTATTATACCAACATCAAGCGCGTCATAACAAAAAATAAAAACCCCAATGTCTTAAAATCAATCAAAGGAATAACATAAAATATAGGCATGCATATAAACAATGCGGAGTTAAGGAAAAAATATTTCGAGACTAGATCTACATCTATAACGTGTAAAATACTATAAGCTTTAGCCCACACAACATATATATTTATAATTAGATAAATTCTTTTTTACTATCAAAATTTTGGTTTTAAATGATTTTTCTTAAAAAATTTTCATTTAAATTTTCTTCTAATTTCTTGGGATCTGTCACAGGCATACGACAAACTTTATCATGGCAAATATATACGGTAGGTTTGCCATTGATCATTTTGAATTTCTCTTGTACCCGTTGATTATAGGCATGACGAGTATTTTGGGGATCAATATGAACAATTATCATGCCGGGGATATAGTATTTACGACAGATTTCCACAAAACGTTTTGTATCGTCCGAATCGGGTCCTACTACGGCGACTAAATCTAAACCATTTTCATGTAACAATAATGCTGACAACATTTCTGGAAGGGCATAGCCAAAAGGTTGTTGATCGGCGAAAAATTCGAAAAGACGAGAAGCTCGTTCATTGTAACTTTCTTCGTCCAAGTAATGACCAAGGAGTATAAGATTGCGAGCTGAGACACTATTACCACAGGGTTCAGCACCATCATGATCTGAAAGAAAAACACTTGTTGTTCTATTTTTTGCTCAAATTAAATTGGTATTACCATCCTTTAGACGTATTACAACATTTGGTGAATTGGCCTTGGAATAGAAATAGGCTCCATGTTGTGGATCCCAAAACATAGAATCTTGTACTTCTTGCAATTGCTTGGCCCAATCCAAGGCAAAACCATCTAAAGTGGCTTTATAGTAGTCCAAAAGGCCTTTAATCAGAAAAGCATAATCATCCAGAAAACCATCAATACGTTCACCCCTAAAGATAAACACGATAAATGTTAAAATTCCTGTCTTCAGATTTTTTATACCTACTCTAAATTCTCCTGCAATGTTTCATCATTTGTGGCCACACCATAACAGGATCTTCGCAATAGTTTCTTTTCGTTATCCCACAAATGTTGATGCATAAATTTAACCAATTTCTTGGCAGTTTCTACATAAACAGGTCTCTTATCACTGCCACAATTGCTTAGCTTTGAAAGGCCACTCAAAACTAAACCATTCCAAGAGCATATGATTTTGGTATCTAAATGTGGTCTTGGCCTTTGTTTTCGTATCTCATAGAGGATGCCATTGGTAATGCGAGCTAGGTCCTTCAGTTTTTGTTTTTCAATTGAAAATTTCTCGCATGTTTTCTCCAAGGGTTGACGTACAATTAAAATATTTTTGGCATTTAAATGACCATGGGGATCATTGGCTGGCTCAACATTGCCAGTAGGTTGCAAATCATAATAGCATGAGTAAATTTCAAATATTTTCTTTATATCCATTTGCAATTCGCTATATTTATCTTTATTCTCCTCTATAGCTTGCTTAACCTCGTCATATGTCCAAGCATAGAAAGCACCCTCGACTTTCTTAGTATCACTTGCTTTGGGCAATGAGTCTGCATCTTCGCCTGCATAAAATCCTCCACCAGGATGTTGTAGATCAGTTCTCAAATATTTATATATACCATCGGCATATTCGAGGAATGCTTCATCTCTGGTCAATTTGTAAGCATTTGCATAGGCTGCCATTAGCTGGCCCTGATCGTAGAGCATTTTTTCAAAATGCGGTATAGCCCATTTTCGATCAACGGCATATCGGGCAAAGCCACCAAAAACATGATCATGTATTCCACCCTTCCCTATATTATGCAAAGTCTGCGTGGCCATATCCAATGTGTCAATGTCTTTTGTAACAATATAGGCATGGAAGAGTAAATTCAATCTGGATACTTCTGGGAATTTTGGATGGGATCCAAAACCACCAAATTGTTGATCATGCCGTTGTTTGAAGATACCCATAGCTTCTTGTAATTTGGCATCAGCACTTCCAGGTTCAAATGATGCTTCCGATGTTTTTTCACATAGAGATTTTTGTATAGCAGCGATTATTTCACTACCAGCAGCTGTGAGCTGTTCTTCATTTTCGGCCCACTTCGATGATATGGCTCTCAGAACAGTTTTAAATGAGGGCATGCCCCAACTGAAATTATAAAAAAAAATTGATTTATTTTAATTGATGTTGTGCACAGAAAAAAAAAATTCACCAAAAATTTTCCAATTAAAATTTTAATTGGGTTTTAAAAAATATTCAATTAAAAATTAAAATGAATTATTTAATTGAAACAAAAATCAATATACTATTATAAATAAATGATAGTATCAATTAATTTTTTAATTGACTTTCATTTAATTTTTTCATCGACTTTCAATTAATTTTTTAATTATTAAATTTTAATTAAATTTTAAATTGAATTTCAATTAATTTTTTAATTGACTTTCAATTAATTTTTTAATTATTACTATCATTTCTGTGATTGAAGACATCTCAAATAAAAAATTAATTGGATCAATTAATTTCGTGATTGAATCAGAAAAAAAGTTGTGTGTGAATGGAGTTTGATTATTGCTCTCAGTGTCCTCCTAACTTACCGATCATTTGGAGGAAAATAGGTACCGGCTGTAATGGGTGCCAAATCTGGGGTTAACCAAACACTCATAGGCCATCCCCCACTGCCATTCATCATTAGAACAAATTGCATATAAATACGATCTATATCAGGTCTTTCCTCCCTATCGACTTTGATATTAACGAAATTTTCATTCATTATAGCAGCAACTTCTTCATTTTCAAAGGACTCATGTTCCATAACATGACACCAATGACATGTCGAATAGCCCACAGATAAGAAAATCATTTTATTTTCTCTCTTTGCCTTTTCAATGGCCTCTTCACCCCATGGATACCAATCCACAGGATTATGGGCATGCTGTAAAAGATATGGCGATTTTTCCTGGGCCAAGCGATTAGTAAATTTAGGTGGTGGTGGTACAGATCCTGTAGACATGGTGCGATGACGAGGTGGCAATTGCTTGAGTAAACTGGGAGAAAAACAAATGTGGTGAAAAGCGTCATATCGTCAATAGTTAACTTGGAACTTGTTTTCAATATGCAGGTGTTGTTAGAACAGAAAGTGAGAGAATGTTTAGTATCATTATTGTAATACTTACGTAAACTGTATTTGCGACTTGCTGCGCCTTAGCGTCGCAGCACCGGAATTGTTTCTTAAACTCTCAGACGTTGGATATGTACAAAGACAACGTGTCGTTGAGCTCGTTGATCTATCTGCTATAAGCTTCGCTGGCGTTAAGAGCGTACGGGTAATGCAGGTCTTTGGATTGCTTAATGTTACAGATGTGGAAGGTGTTAAATTCTTTTTCGTATTCGATGTTTGGCGTACCACAATATTTGTCGACCGATAGATATTCTTCAACATAGCAAGGCTTGGATTGGCTTGCCTTTCTTCCTCTTTCTAGGAACGGAAGATGCTGTGCCCACTGCAAAATAATATAAATTATCCAATCACGTCACTACACTGTGGTGGTTCATCGATAAGCGGCAATGTAATATATAATGTAAAAAAAGCCAAAGACAGACGGCCACCACCTGACTTTTTGTTTTGCTTGCGCCGCAAACCTCTTTCAACACCACCCAAAAATGTTGTCTAAGGGCCTGATTGTTTTTTTGTTGTTGTTTGTCCAAGATAGCCAACCACTAGCGATAATGAAATGATAAATAGAGTAATTGGGTTTATTATGATTGACTTTGCCTTGCCAGAGGTGGTGATTTGTCAAACAAAAACTGCAAATTTGTTTTCATTAAAACTCATTTGTGTAATCGATTTCCTGCAATGTCGAAACACAAAATTTCTGATATTGTTTGCTAATTAATTTCCACTTTTTATCTTTCTACTTTTCGTATGAAAAAAACAACAGATTTTAGAATTTCAGCCAGCGTGTTGTGTTGGAATGAAATCAAATCTTGAATTGGCCAACAATAAATCAAAACAACAACAACAAAAGCACATAATTCTTTATTTTGTTTTGTTTTACTATTCGCTACACATTACGTCATTGCCTAACTTAAATGAAAGCGTATGAGCAATGCGTATGAAATTAAAGGCGTTGGCATGAACAAGGAACGAACAACAATAGGTCTGTTTTCGGACTTTTGCAGCACAAACTTGAAAGAGAGTAAAGGTTGAACTACAGAGTTGAAATTTCTCTTTGAAAGCAACAGTTTTGTTAGAGTGCTTCAAACTGACAAAATTCAACCCTTCCATCAACGCACGGGTTAACGCATGATATGTAATTCAACCTTAAGGGCCGGTTTCTCAATGTCTTGTTCCCTGCCAGCATTTCAAAGTTCCATTTCAACCTCATCGTTACCACAGACTCGTAAATGTCACTTCAACCATCATGAAAAGGTACATCAAAAAGTACATGCAAGTAATTTGCCATCCCTACTGTTAAAAAAGCCATTTTTTTGTGAAACGCCAAGCGCAACCAGCTTGTTATATTTTAATTAAATAAAAACGAAAATAAAGTTCTGAAAACATAGATTATACGCTTAAAATTGTGAAAGGTATATTGGTGAACAATTTGGTGATTTTCCAAATGGAATAAAGTGATTGTTTTTCAGATATTTTACAGACACGCTGCCTCCATGGAATTAAAACACTGGTTGATAGACGCAGCAACATGTAACTCGCTACTTGTAACTCAACATCATCATTAATGCCAAAAATTATGTTAAATGTAATGTGATAGTGGTATAAATGTTATATTTTTAAGAATTTGTAAATGTTTAATCAAATTAATAAATATCTAAACAAACGTGTTTTACTCGACCACAATGATTCTTTTACAACTATCTTAAAATGCACTTTTTCTGATTGTTTGGAGGGTCCCTTATTGGCGTCGTTCTAAATTGATCTATAAAGGCACCTAATAATTGCACTCATGCGAAACATTTTTGTAGTAACTTGGCGTGGTACAACTTCTCAATAGTGACGGCGCTTTTCCGACGAGTTTTTGATATCGTATATGATTGTTTTCGACGTAGTGGGGATTCTCAAAAGAGTCCCCAAATTCAAAAAATGTTGGCAGGGTTATTATTTATCATGTCAATAAAATAGCTGATGCCATAAAAAAATTTTATATCCGGTTGTCTAACCTCCGGTTAAGTAATATTGTGTAAATATAACCATAGCGATAGGCGAAAACTTGTTTATGTGCATTTCTTAGGGGAAGCCGAAATTCCGCGAAGGAATATTCGGACGGCTAGCGGTGTGTCGCCACTAGGGCTATAATTCGGGAACGATTTATATAAATCCCGGGATTCGGGATTTTAAAATATTTATTTGCCTGGGATTTTTTAAATAGTTGAAGTAATAACAATCTCCAGCGTCTAAAAATAGTTGTACATTAAACTAATTTAGTTTAATTCAATTTTATTAACAATAGAACATAAGAGTAAATTAAAAAGAAATTTCAAATTGCTATGATACTTAACGAACACCTAGCCCAACTCAACAAGAAAAGAAAAACAATAAATTATGACAAAACAAAGCAATTTCATATCTCTATCTTATTCATCAAAACATTTTAAGGATTTTGATTTCATTAGGTATATTTTCATACACTTGGGTTAATCCTTTTGTACTTCATGGCTTTAAGTAACTTCTTAAAAATATCAAGGCATTAAAATTTTTATCAGATAAACGCGATCTTGTCATATTGTCGACGGATCTTTTATCATTGCTTGAGGACCTTATCGTTTACTTCGATTTTTAATGAAATTTTGCTTTTCATGCATAAAGGTGGAATTATACTATTGTCAAAAAAAAAAAAAAAATAGAATGTGGGAACTACTATTGTTCGAGTTTCATAATAAAAACAACGTATGCATATGACGCATGAAGTTGACGAACTTTTAATGAAGAGTTGAAATTTCACTTTGAAATCAATAGCTCGAATAGACTGCTGTAAACAGAAACAAGTAAGGAAAGTCTAAAGTAGGGTGGGGCCGACTATATTATATCCTGCACCACTTTGTAGATCTAAATTTTCGATACCATATCACATCCGTCAAATGTGTTGGGGGCTAAATATAAAGGTTTGTCCCAAATACATACATTTAAATATCACTCGATCTGGACAGAATTTAATAGACTTCTACAAAATCTATGGACTCAAAATTTAAGTCGGCTAATGCACTAGGGTGGAACACAATGTTAGTAAAGAAATATGGGAAACATTTAAATCAGAAGCAATTTTAAGGAAACTTCGCAAAAGTTTATTTATGATTTATCGCTCGATATATATGTATTAGAAGTTTAGGAAAATTAGAGTCATTTTTACAACTTTTCGACTAAGCAGTGGCGATTTTACAAGGAAAATGTTGGTATTTTGACCATTTTTGTAGAAATCAGAAATCGGGCGAAAGCTATATATGGGAGATATATCTAAATCTAAACCGATTTCAACCAAATTGGGCACATATAGCTACAATGCTAATTCTACTCCCTGTGCAAGATTTCAACTAAATCGGAGCAACAAATTGGCCTCTGTGGTCATATGAGTGTAAATCGGGCGAAGGCTATATATGGAAGATATATCTAAATCTGAACCGATTTTGTACTCCTAGTCCAAAATTTCAACCAAATTGGGGTAAAACTCTGGCTTCTGGGACCGTATTAGTCCATATCGGGCGAGAGATATATATGGGAGCTATATCTAAATCTGAACCGATTTCAATAAAATTTGTCACACTTGACAACACTACTAATTGTACTCCTAGTGCAAAATTTCAACCAAATTGGGGTAAAACTCTGGCTTCTGGGACCGTATTAGTCCATATCGGGCGAGAGATATATATGGGAGCTATATCTAAATCTGAACCGATTTCAATAAAAGTTGGCACACTTGACTATAGTACTAATTGTTCTTTTTGTGCAAAATTTTAAGCAAATTAGGGTAAAACTCTGGCTTCTGGGGCCATATAAGTCCATATAACGGAGCTATATCTAAATCTGATCCGATTTCTTCCAAAATCAATAGGGTTCTATTCTGAGCCAACACACATATTTGTGCCAAATTTGAAGTCGATTGGACTAAAACTGCGACCTAGACTTTGATTACAAAAATGTGTTCACGGACAGACGGACATGGCTATATCGACTCAGGAGCCCACCCTGAGCATTTTTGCCAAAGACACCATGTGTCTATCTCGTTCGTCTCCTTCTGGGTGTTGCAATCATATGCACTAACTTATAATACCCTGTTCCACAGTGTGGCGCAGGGTATAAAAAATCAACCCTTCCATCAACGCACGGATTAACGCATGGTGTGTAATTCAACCTTAATAACTTTTCAATGCGTCGGGTGCGTTGACAACATGTCAATAAATCAACAAATGAAAAACTATATAAAATATGAACGGATACAACGTACGCACCCATAATACAACGTACGCACGCATAACCGCGTAGTATGTAATTCCACCTTAATAAATACTCACTCGAGGTGTACCATAAATGTTTGTTAACTCGGGTATGAAATCTAATATTTGCACTGAGTGAAGACGCCAATTTATTAATAAATAATGCTAAAAAGCCACAAATTCATCGAATTTGAATTAGTTTTTCGGGATGCCGAAAAATCCCGGGATTCGGGATTAATACCGTCCTTACAATCCCGGGATTTTGGGAAGGGATTTGTCCCCGGTGACAGCCCTAATTACAACAAAAACACTCGAAAACATGACAAAAAGGAAATATTTGCCGACAACGTCACAGAAAAAAATGTTCGCCTACCGCCTATCGCTATGGTTATATTTACATACTTGGGGCCTGTTCGAAACCAACTAAGTACAAAATTTTCTATAAAAATAAAATTTTTACAAAATTTTCTATAAAAATAAAATTTTGACAAAATTTTCTATAAAAATAAAATTTTGACAAAATTTTCTATAAAAATAAAATTTTCACAAAATTTTCTATAAAAATAAAATTTTGACAAAATGTTCTTTAAAAATAAAATTTTGACAAAATTTTCTATAAAAATAAAAGTTTAACACAACTTTCTATAAAAAGAAAATTTTGACAAAATTTTCTATTAAAAATAAAATTTTGACAAAATTTTCTATAAAAATAAAATGTTGACAAATTTTTCTATACAAATAAAATTTTGACAAAATTTTCTATAAAAATAAAATTTTGACAAAATTTTATTTTTATACAAATAAAATGTTGACAAAATTTTTTATAAAAAAAATTGACAGTGATAAGAGAGAAGTTCACCACTGTGGTATCACAATGGACTGATTAGTCTCAATAAGCCTAAAATATGGGGCGGCCACTATACCTAACCTACCCTATCCTTACCCAATCAACTGAAACCTTTAAAATAAAACACAATCTATATATTTTTATAATTTTTAAATAATTCAATTGATTTTTATTTGTTTTAATCATAACTATTAAGTAAATAAAATGGTCGTTTTGTTTTATTATTATTAATTTAATGTGGGGATTTCATATTTATGCGAATAACAAAACGATTGTTTTGAAAACATCTATACATTAGGGCAAAATTAATTTATTATACAATACACAAATACATAATATGCAAATATTTTTTTTTTATCAAATACATACGAGATAATAGTAAAAACTGAAAATATAAAGAATACGGATTATAATAATATGTATATATATAGTAACCTAAAATAAAATAGAATAAATGAAAATTGACTTAATTTAAATTATTACGAAAAAAGTACAATATAACACATTGCAAATATAAATTGATTGATTTTCTTTTTATCTCCTCTTTTATGGTTTTTTGCTTTCTTATTAATTTATTAAATGATAATTTAAATTCCAATAAAACAAAGCGATGATAGTCTATGGAAATGCTGATTCTGTTGCCGATGTTATTATCTATTTATGGTCATCATTTTGTTTTGTTTTGTTTTAAGGAAAAAAACGAAAACAAATAAATAAAATCATATTTTAAATCACAAAAGCATTGCAAAAATGGTGAAAAATAATAATAAGAAGCGAAGAATATAACGAAAAACAAACAAATGATTTAAATTAATTGGCTTTTGATAGGGGAGTTATTTCATCAAAGATATATTTTAATAAGCTATTTATGTAGAGAAGAGTTTTGTTGATTTTTGCTTGATTAATATGATACAGAATATATGAGATTTTTTTTCTTCATGATTTTTTGTTTAGATTTGCAGAGGTGGTTTTTTGTGTTTAGTTGAGGAAAATAAGCACCTTTTTTAGGAAATAAGTACAAAACTGTGCGTTGTTTGCCTTTTATTCTCTCTGCTTCTATTTCTTATTGTTTGTTAAATTTTTTTGCTCTTTGTGCTTTCAAATCTCTCTTTATACTCTCAATTCTTATGATGAAAGTAAGGAAATCTATTTTTGTTTAGTTTTTCTAAAGAGCTTTTATATATATAAATAGCTTTTTTTATCACTTTATATTTGAGGGATTAGAAAAATCCTCTCTTTATATTTATCTCTCTTATTCTCTCCTATCCATGATATCTTATCTTTAATACAAAATGTTCTTTTTAATTATGTTTTTTTTTTGTGTTTTAACAATCACTTTGTATTAAAGTATCACTGAGAGCTGTTATAATTTCCTCTCCCATTTTAATTTTATCTGCAATATCTCTGGCATCTGTGATAAGTTTGGCTTTCATATTAATAAAATAATCGAAATCAGCATATTCATCTGCACTTAGATTCTTCTCGAGCAGAGTTTTAACACTAACACCACGACGATCAATATCGGATTTTAATCTTTTGGCTTCGGCCAATTGCTCCAGTAGGCGATCTCGTTTATTTTCCAATGACTTCTAGAAATAAAGAAAAAAGAAAAATAAATTAATATTAATAATAAATATAATATAATTAAAAACAAAAATATAGTTAACAGCTAAAAACGAATAAAAATCAGCTGAAAAAGGAAAGACGATTTCACTTTGACGAAATGGACCAATACGAAAATTAAAATATTTAAAGATATTGAATATATAGAACATTTTGTCAAAATTTGATTTCTATAGAAAATCTTGTCACATTTTATTTCTACAGAAAATTTTGCCAAATTTTATTTCTATAGAAAATTTTGTCAAAATTTTATTTCTATAGAAAATTTTGTCAAAATTTTATTTCTATAGAAAATTTTGTCTAAATTTTACATTAAAGAAAATTTTGTCAAAATTTTATTTTAAAGAAAATTTTTGCAAACTTTTATTTCTATAGAAAATCTTGTCAAAATATTATTTCTACAGAAAATTTTGTCTAAATTTTAATTCTATAGAAAAGTTTGTCAAAATTTTATTTCTATAGAAAATTTTTGCAAAATTTTATTTCTATAGAAAATTTTGTCAAAATTTTATTTCTATAGAAAATTTTGTCAAAATTTTATTTCTATAGAAACTTTTGTCAAAATTTTATTTCTATAGAAAATTTTTGAAAAATTTTATTTCTATAGAAAATTTTTGCAAAATTTTATTTCTATAGAAAATCTGGTCAAAATTTTATTTCTATAGAAAATTTTGTCAAAATTTTATTACTATAGAAAGTTTTTACAAAATTTTATTTCTATAGAAAATTTTGCAAAATTTTATTTCTATAGAAAATTTTGTCAAAATTTTTAGTTCCATAGAAAAATTTGTCAAAATTTTTAGTTCCATAGAAAATTTTGTCAAAATTTTATTTCTATAGAAAATTTTATCAAAATTTTATTTCTATAGAAAATTTTGTCAAAATATTATTTCTATAGAATATTTAATCAAAATTTTATTTCTATAGAAAATTTTTGTTAAAATTTTATTTCTATAGAAAATTTTGTGTAAAATTTTATTTCTATTGAAAATTTTGTCAAGATTTTATTTCTATAGAAAATTTTTGCAAAATTTTATTTCTATAGAAAATTTTAGCAAAATTTTATTTCTATAGAAAATTTTTGCAAAATTTTATTTCTATAGAAACTTTTGTCAAAATGTTATTTCTATAGAAACTTTTGTCAAAATGTTATTTCTATAGAAAATTTTGCCAAAAGTTTATTTCTATAGAAAATTTTGTCTAGAGTTTATTTCTATAGAAAATTTTGTCAAAACTTTATTTCTATAGAAAATTTTGTGTAAAATTTTATTTCTAGAAAATTTTGTCAAAATTTTATTTCTATAGAAAATTTTTGCAAAATTTTATTTCTATAGAAACTTTTGTCAAAATTTTATTTCTATAGAAAATTTTGTCAAAAGTTAATTTCTTTTTGTTAAATTTTTATTTCTATAGAAAATTTTGTCAAAATTTTATTTCTATAGAAAATTTTCAATATTTTATTTCCATAGAAAATTTAGTCAAAATTTTATTTCTTTAGAAAATTTTGCAAAATTTTATTTCTACAGAATGTTTTGTCAAATTAATATTTCTATAGAAAATTTTATTTCTATAGAAGCTTTTGTGTAAAATTTGGTCAAAATTATATTTCTATAAAAAATTTTGTCAACATTTTACTTCTATAAAAAATTTTGTCAACATTTTATTTCTATAGAAAATTTTTGCAAAATTTTATTTCTATAGAAACTTTTGTCAAAATTTTATTTCTATTGCAAAATTTGTCAAAATTTTATTTCTATAGAAAATTTTTGCAAAATTTTATTTCTATAGAAAATTTTGTCAAAATTTTATTTCTGTTGAAAAATTTGTCAAAATTTTATTTCTATAGAAAATTTTTGCAAAATTTTATTTCTATAGAAAATTTTTGCAAAATTTTATTTCTATAGAAAATTTTTGCAAAATTTTATTTCTATAGAAACTTTTGTCAAAATTTTATTTCTATATAAAATTTTGTCAAAATTTAGTTTCTATAGAAAATTTTTGCAAAATTTTATTTCTATAGTAAATTTTTGCAAAATTTTATTTCTATAGAAAATTTTTGCAAAATTTTATTTCTATAGAAAATTTTTGCAAAATTTTATTATATGTTATATTTTTATATTAAATTTTATCCGCTGCAAAAGTATTCACATTATATAATAAAATAATAACCATTTTCTGGCGCCCAACGTAAATACTCGTATGATATTCTTACCTTTTCAGCTTTGTTATCACCCACAGCTGTTAATTGATTTTCTGCTCGAGCCAAACGTTCAGAAAGTGATAACAGCAAACCGGTAATATGGCCAATGTCAGCTATATAGGTACGACATTTCGATTCCTCAATAGGTCTAACTTTATCACATAATTGATTGAGTAAGGCATTGCCCAGATCATCATTACTTGCAGATTCTTCATCGATGGCGGCTTGTTCCTTGCTTAAGATTTTCACTTTATTATTTAAATATTTAATTAATTCATCCTGAAAAAATAACAGAAGAAAATTAATTTTTGGCCATATACTGTGATATTCAAAGACCATGATACTTACCACTTTACTCTTGAGTATATCACAACTATCTGGAGCTATTTCTACTTCGGTTAATTTCAATTCCACTGTTATCTTCTCCTCATCTTTGTTCTTATTATGATGGGACGTACGAGTTAGGGTCGATGTACCCACATCACGTTTGCTGGGTCTTTGGTGAACATTTGGATTATAGAGATTACTCACATAGTCTTGAACGGTTTTGTTGCCCGGTGGACATAGGAGTTGAACCAAGGCATCGTTGCTTTGCAACATTGTGGCCAATTCTTTGGATAATTTCTCACATTCATCTTCGATGGGCAGGCGTTGACGAGGTTGTAAGGTTGTGCTACGATTTGTTGTTTCCTGATCCTTACTCTGGCTATTACCGGCATCCGTCAGTGATTTCAGTTCACTGTCGGTAATATCATCGGTCTGTGAGGCAGTTTCTACGGTACTAGGATTAACTCTCAATATGATTTCACTACGTTGTACTAGTTTTAAACTATCGGTACTAGAGTCTAATTGTGAGAGTATATGTTCGGCGGCTGTGGAATTGGAGGTGGTAACGATTTCCGATTCCTTGGGTGATTTTTTTGGAGGACAAGCATTATTTGTATAGGCTATTGAGGATTTTATCATCAATTGGTCTTCTTCTTCTTCTGCTTCGCTGGCCATTGGAGGTGGTGGTGGAGAGGCTGAAGGTGGTGGTGTTGTTGGAGGTGCCGAATTCTCATCATCATCGTAATCCTTGGGATTTGTTGTATCTGGTTGTAATTCCAAAGTTTTTGGTATATCAATCACATTTGCTTGTGATGTCCTATTGGAATTTGTATGAGGTGATAATGATGAGGTATAACCATGACCCATAAGACCACTTTCACTGATATGTGCAGACATTAACTGCGACTGAAGTTGTGTAATTTTCTCAATATTCTCTCTCAAAGATTCTTGACGTGTTACCGATTTCTTCATACTATTCCCACTAAAGGTGGTATTAACCAATTCTGCTCGAAATAGGGAGGAGGCAGCTGCGGTTGAGGAGGATTCATTGTTTTGGCTACTGCTGGTACTCATTATACTGCTGTTGTTGTTCGAGCCACCAACTCTCTCCTCATGACTGGCACAACTCTCCGAGAGAGAGCTTAACGAAGAGAGTGATGAATTCTGTTGTAAATCCTGTAGACTTGAGTCTCGACTTTCGATCAGCATATTGCTGGGATGTTCCTCTATGGTTGTCTCCAAATTCATGGATATAGCCGCCAAGGGTTTTTTCATATCCAACGATGACTGAGTCATATACTTTGTCCCAATATGATTTGGAGTATTCGTATCGAAGGATTGAGATCGGCTAAAGTTTGAATTATTATTGAGATTGAATGAATTCAATACGGGTGTCGAGTAACGTTGCTGTGACGGTGGATATGCTGGATAGCAATTGTTAACTGGCGCTTGACTTTGTGTAGGCGATGATTGTTGTGAGGATGACGATGACGACGAGATATTATTGTTCGATCCATAACGCAGCGATGTTTGAGAGTTTATTGAATTATTGGATGGTGGCTGTAGTTTAACACCCAATGGCAAGACATCGGGTAGATTATTGGGTGGTGATGGTGGCAGTTTGGTGCTTTGGCCCAAGATGTCATAAGTCGATGATTTTGTGGTACCCACCAGGTCCTCATTGGAGTGGAGAGTAAGCTTGTAGCTGCCATGATCCGGATCGGAACTGGTCTGTTTCTCCAAACTCTGACGAGGTAAATATGATGCTTTGGAATTACACCTGTGAGGGAGGGAAAGAGAAGAAAAATTAGATATGAGAAAAAAATACAAAAATATTTACAATATAAATATAATTCTATATAAAATAGTATACCATCTATTTAAAAAATATATACAATTGTCTTACAACCGCAGGCATATATTTTTTCCTTTGAATTGTATATCTAAATATAAATTAAGTTTATTTTCATAGAGAGATTATTGATCTTTCTTTCTTCACAGAAAAAACTAAACTAAATTGGGAAAATGAACTATCTCGTGAACTAAATTGTATTTCAAATTTTGAGATTCATTAAATTTGAGGAATATTGTCGAACATTTTTGGATTTTTAATTACCATTTACGAAATGCATCTTTCTCGAAAAGAAAAAAATGAACTAAAAACAAGTATAAATATACGGCCGTAAGTTCGGCCAGGCCGAATCTTATGTACCCTCCACCATGGATTGCATAGAAACTTGTACTAAAGACTGCCATCCACAATCGAACTACTTGGGTTGCGGTAACACTTGCCGATGTCAAGGTATCTTAAAACATCTTAACACCGTCTTCTCAATTGCAAGTTAGTCCACACGTAAATAATTCAGTTTGACAAAATTTTCTATAGAAATAAAATGTTGACAAAATTTTCTATAGAAATAAAATTTTGACAAAATTTTCTATAGAAATAAAATTTTGACAAAATTTTCTATAGAAATAAAATTTTGACAAAATTTTCTATAGAAATAAAATTTTGAAAAAATGTTCTATAGAAATAAAATCCAATGAAGGACTGGGGAATTCTTCCCACTTAAATATGAGCTAAATTATTAGTTTTTGTATTAAAAAGAATAGCAACAACCGAATTCCAATTACACCCAACAACAACAATGGAGCAATTTTAAATTCAACAACCCACAAAACGGCGAAGAAAGCAACTACTGGGATTGATGGCAACAACAACAACAATGATGTCAAGTCTGAGTAAGATTTTCCACTTCCACAAAAGTCGAAGGTACCACCAGTAATCATAAGTTTAGTTGGGTATAGAAATAAAATGTATGTTGACAAAATTTTCTATAGTAATAAAATTTTGACAAAATTGACAAAATTTCCTATAGTAATAAGATTTTGGTAGATTGTTTTTGGGGATCGCCTATATATAACTATAGACCGATATGGACCAATTTTGGCATGGGTGTTAGCGGCCATATACTAGCGCAATATATCAAATTTCGCCACGTACCAAATTTCAACCGGGTCGGATGAATTTTGCTCCTCCAATAGCTCCGGAGGTCAAATCTGGGGATCGGTTTAAATGGGGGTTATATAATTAAGACCGGTGTGGACCAATTTTTGCATGGTTGTTAGAGACCATATATTATCACCATGTACCAAATTTCAAGCGGATCGGGTTAATTTTGCTCTTCCAAGGGGCTCCGGAGGTTAAATCTGGGGATCGGTTTATATGGGGGCTATATATAATTATGGACCGATGTGAACCAATTTTTGCATAGTTGTTAGATACCATATACTTACACCATGTACCAAATTTCACCCGGATCAGATGAAATTTGATTCTCTTAGAGGCTCCGCAAGCCAAATCGGGGGATCGGTTTATATGGGGGCTATATATAATTATAGACCGATGTGGACCAATTTTTGCATAGTTGTTAGATACCATATACTTACACCATGTACCAAATTTCACCCGGATCAGATGAAATTTGCTTCTCTTAGAGGCTCCGCAAGCCAAATATGGGGATCGGTTTATATGGGGGCTATATATAATTATGGACCGATTTGGACCAATTTTTGCATGTTTGCTAAAGACCATATATTAGCACCATGTACCAAATTTAAGCCGGATCGGATGAAATTTGCTTCTCGTAGTGGCTCCGCAAGCCCAATCTGGCGATCGGTTTATATGGGGGCTATATATAATTATGGACCGATTTGGACCAATTTTGGCATGGTTGTGAGAGACCATATACTAACATCATGTACCAAATTTCAACCGGATCGGATGAATTTTCCTGCTCCAAGAGGCTCTGCAAGCTAAATCTAAGCGTCGGTTTATATGGGGGCTATACGTAAAAGTGGACCGATATGGCCCATTTGCAATACCATTCGATCTACATCAATAACAACTACTTGTGCCAAGTTTCAAGTCGATAGCTTGTTTCGTTCGGAAGTTAGCGTGATTTTAACAGACGGACGGACATGCTCAGATCGACTCAGAATTTCACCACGACCCAGAATAAATATACACAGAAAAAATTTTCACGAAAATTTTTCCAATTAAAATCTTAATTGAGTTTTAAAAAATATTCAATTAAAAATTTAATTGATTCAACAATTTTTTTAATTGAAATAAAAATCAATCACACAAATCAATTATCAATTAATTTTTTAATTGGATCAATTAATTTTTAATTGACTGTCAATTAATTTTTTAATTGATACTATCATTTCTGTGATTGAAGACATTTCAATTAAAAAATTAATTGGATCAATTAATTTCGTGATTGAATCAGAAAAAAAATTCTTTGTGTGTATTTACTTTATGGGGTCTTAGAGCAATATTTCGATGTGTTACAAACGGAATGATTAAGTTAATATACCCCCCATCCTATGGTGGAGGGTATAAAAATTTTTCGAAACTAGAGGTACAAAAGTAAACCAGAAATGTAAATTTTATATTACATGAAATTTCGATTTTTAGTAGAAAAATCCCTTTACAAATCTCAAGTGTTCACACTATCAATAAATGGAGAATTCGCTCATTTGTGGAGTTAACAACTGATTTTTATTTACAAATTGAAAAAGTAAATATCAGACCATTTTTTTGTCTACACTGATTAACTTAAAATATCGTTTGCACTACACGCAAAGAAAAAAAAACGTTTGGAAAACGTGTACCAAAAACGTTTTTCTTTTGTTAGAGTTTTTTGAATTGCTTCGAAAAGTATACACTTTTATCACCAAAAAAATTCGTTTGTTACAAAGTGTTAATTGTTTTAATAAAAAAAGTTATTTTTGAACCAACAACACAGTCCATTTCGTTTATATCAAACACTGTTCTTTTCTGACTTTAGGTTTTTAATAAGACACATTTTACAGTTCAAAATTTAATAAATTACAATGTAATATTGAACATTTTGTCGGAATCTTCCTAACATATCTGGAATATATGTAAAAAAAAACAAAAAAAAAACTTTGGTCGAAGCAGGGATCGAACCCACGACCCTTGGCATGCAAAAACTTTGGTCGAAGCAGGGATCGAACCCACGACCCTTGGCATGCAAGTCAGACGTAGCAACCACTGCTCCATGGTGCCCAACTAAATGTATTTTTCTGTGAAATAAACTTTGTTTAATCGGCTCGTGGGCGCCGCAAGCTATGCTATGTAAATATAACTTATATAAGTAATTGTCTATTGATGACAATAACGGCTACATAGCTTAGTGGATAGTGTGTTGGCTTACAAATTGCATGGTCCGCGGTTCGATTCTCCGTCCAGGCGAAAGGTAAAAAAAAAAATTTACAATTTATAAAATCGTATAATTTCTTCTACATTGTTTGTATTACAGAAAAAGGTCCTAAGAACTAAAAAAATTCGTGGAAGTGAGAAAGATGAGAGGGAAAATGCAATTAGCCAGGAAAATTTTTTTTGAGTTAGTCTTTATGCAATTGTTTTTACATCCTGGAAAAGAATAAACGTTTATCACAAAAAGTATATACTTTTCTTCCAAATACACTTCCTTTCAACGAAAAGCAAACGAGAAACGAACTTTGTTTGTCTAAAATTTCGTTTGGGAGGAAAGAATTATTTTTTTGCGTGTAGATACGAAATCCTCGTAAACGATGAAGTCCTCCTAGATCTCAGTAGATTTGCAATAGGCAAATATCAGCTAGTTCGTAGAGGATTTCAACAAAATCACTTTCAAAATCACCTATACAGCCTTGTACAACTGTAGTTTTGGTACTAAAAATGCGCTTTTCGCAACCCTGCCCCAATTTTCCTTGTGGGTGAATGTGTGTGTGCGTGTGCACATACGTGTTTGTGTTTGTATTGATATATTTACAAACAGCTGTTAAATCCTCAAATCTGCGAAATCTCGTTATTTTGCCAGTCCGTAAAGAGATTTTGGTTCTAAATAGCGAGATTTCGTGTATAGTGCGAACGTAGTATAAGATTTCAGTAAAAAATTGAGTCTCGTTCGATTTTGGCCAACATAAAGATCTACATGATGGCCAAAATCGACTTCTTCAATGTGAACACGCATAAACACATACATCTACAATGAAAATGAACATAGGGTTGCAAAAAGTGTGATTTTAGTACTAAGACCACAGCTGTACAAGACATTAAAAGATTTTTTTGAAATCTACTACGAGACAGCTAATATTTCTCCATTGCAAATCTATAGAAATCAATTGAGGTGTAAATCGAAAACTTTGAGGAGATTTCGACCATAGTCTCAATGTGGTATTTATTACAGACTTTGTAAAATTTTGATATTGAAAATAAATAAAATCTTTGATTGGGAGTTTGAATATCCGCAATGATAAATGACATTGTAATCGTAAGCTTATGCCATTTAATCACCATAAATGTGACATTATTATCCTCCTAACCTTAAAGCAAACATATGATGACGGTCAATTGTCTAGTTAACCCTAAAACATATTGGTCTCTTAATCCGGTGATTAATGCAAACATTTTATTATTATTATTTTTTTTAATAAAATGTCAAAATAACACAAACAACCTTAAGACGATTTACGTTTTAATAACATAATGACCGATTGCCAACAATTGGCTGGCAATTGACATCGGGGCTAGGTAAATCCGCCATTCATTCACTCATTCATCCATCTATGACAACATCTACATTTCAGTTTATTTTGACAAACTACCAAACGGACTATTTTGCAAAGGAACGAAACCATCGCAATGACAACCTTGTGATGGATTTATTTATGATATACATACATATCATGTCTCTCAAGTAGTTTGTAGTTTAAATAATCAAATCACCGCCAGTCATATTTAAAACGCAGTTAAATATTGAATTTAAGTATCTCAAAAAAATTATAAGACATACAACATAAAACTTGCACAAGCAAATCGTCGTTGTAAAATGCAAAATGTCGCCTCTGAGGTTAAGGTTCATTAGCTCAGGCTAACAACGTGAATGAATGAAGTAAGCGAATATGTTTATAGTAAAGTCCATGCGAGGCAAGTAAGTTTTATTTAATTTTTTTTTGCAAAAATGAAATAAAATTGAAGGCATGCCTTATCAGTGGTAAACCGACAATAAACCTACATAAATAACGGCTCAGAAAAAAAAAAACAGCCAAAGCCAACCTAAACAACATTGACGACTGGCGGTGTGTGTTACAGTTTTATGGTGTTTTGTCTTTCCGCCGGGTTTTTTGTTCATTTGTTTTTCGCTTTTTTTTGCAACATGGGGAGGTCGCCCCAAAAAGTCACAAAACCCAAAAACAACAACGAAACGATAGCAATTATTACACATTGTTCAAAAGTGATCGACAATACCATAACAACCAAATGCCTTATTTGTGTCTATGAATCGTCCAATCGCTTTGAATGTGTTTAGTAGAAGCCATGCTATAGACGACAGCAGACTTAACGACGGCGTCAGCAGACAAGGCACTCCTCTCTCTCTCTGTTGAAAGGTTTTGTCGGTTTTTTTTTGCAAATATTTTTGAATATGTCAAAGTTGTTTGCCACAATGGATAAATGAACGAATGAATTGAGTACACAAATGAAAAGTCTATAGGGAGGTGTGATCTCTTCTGTCAGCTTAACTGAAAACTGTTGTAGTTTTGTTTCTTATAGAGGGGTTATCTGAAAACAGGCCTAAGCCATTGTTGTCACATCAATTTATTTCAAATGTTGTGAAATGTTTTATGTAAAACATGTGAGAAAATCAAGTCTAAAAATTTATTTCCATAGGAAATTTTGTTAAAATGATATTTCCATAGAAAATTTTGTTAAAATTGTATTGCTATAAAAAATATTTGCAAAATTTTACTTCTATCGAAAATTTTGGTTACTAGTGAAAATTTTGCAAAAATTTTACTTCTATGGAAAATTGTTGCAAATTTTATTTCTATAGACAATTTTTGCAAAACTGGAATTTATTTGGAATTTCTATAGAAAATTTTGTCAAAATTTTATTTCTATAGAAAATGTTTGCAAAATTTTTGCAAAATTTTATAGAAATTCTATAGACAATTTTTGCAAAATTTTATAGAAATTCTATAGAAAATTTTTGAAATGTCTATAAAATATATTTGCAAAATTTTATTTCTATAAAAAATGTTCTCAAAATTGTATTTGTATAGAAAATTTTGTCAAAAGTTTATTTCTATTGAAATTTTTTTCAAAATATAATTTCTATTTTGCAAAACTGGAATTTCTATAGAAAATTTTGTCAAAATTTTATTTCTATAGAAAATGTTTGCAAAATTTTATTTCTATAGAAAATTTTCTCAAAATTGTATTTGTATAGAAAATTTTGTCAAAAGTTTATTTCTGTTGAAAATTTTTTTCAAAATATAATTTCTATAGATTTTGTTTTTTAAATTTTATTTCTATAAATTGTTTTTGTTTTTTTTTGCAAAATTTTATTTCTATAAAGAAAATTTGAAAAAAAAATTTTAGTATACAAAAGTTTTGCAAAAATTTATTTCTATATAAAATTTAGTCAAAATTTTATTTCTATAGAAAATGTTGTCAAAATTTTCTTTTTATAGAAAATTTTGTTAAGATTTTTTATGGATTTTTTTTTTTCAAAATTTTATTTTTTATGGAAATTTTTTTCAAAATTTTATTTTTATGGAAATTTTTTTCAGTTAGTTATTTTTATAGAAAATTTTCTTCTATACAAATTTTTTTCAAAGTTGTATTTCTATAGAACATTTTGCCAAAATGTGATTTTTAGAGAAAATATTGTCAAAATTTTAATTCTATAAAAAATTATTTCAAAATCATATTTCCATAGAAAATTTTTCATTTTAAATTTATTTTTATAACAAATGTCAAAATTTTATTTCTATAGAAAATGTTATTAAAACTTTATTTCGATAGAAGATTTTGTC
The DNA here is from genome assembly GCF_050003625.1 of Haematobia irritans. Lineage (NCBI taxonomy): Eukaryota > Metazoa > Arthropoda > Insecta > Diptera > Muscidae > Haematobia > Haematobia irritans. The sequence goes on from NC_134401.1 coordinate 147,515,195, forward strand.
AAAATAGTATTATTTATTTTATTATTTATAAGAAATTTTGTTAAAATTTTCGTTTCTATAAGACATTTTGTCAAAATAGTTTTGAAAAATTTTATTTCTATAAAATATGTTTGCAAAATTTTATTTCTATAGAAAAAATAAAATTTTGCAACAAAACAACAAAATTATTATTTCTACAAAAAGTTTTGCAAAATTTTATTTTTATAGAAATTTTTTGCAAAATTTTATTTTTATAGAAATTTTTTGCAAAATTTTATAGAAAATTGTTCGAATATCTATAAAATATATGGGCAAATTTTTATTTCTTTAGAAAATTTGGCTAAATTGTATTTGTATAGAAAATTTTGTCAAAATTTTATTTCTATTGAAAATTTTTTCAAAATTTTATTTCTATTGAAATTTTTTTCAAAATATAATTTCTATATTTTTTTTTTTAATTTTGTTTCTATAGAATATTTTTTTCAGAGAAAATTTGCATGATTGTTTTGTATACAAAAGTTTTGCAAAATTTTATTTCTATAGAAAATTTAGTCAAAATTTTATTTTTTTTTATGGAAAATTTTTTCAGTTATTTATTTCTATAGAAAAATCTCTAAAAAATCTATTTCTTTACAAATTTTTGTCACAGTTTTATTTCTATAGAATATGTTGCCAATTTTTAATTTTTATAGAAAATATTTGCAAAATTTTATTTCTGTCAAAAATTTTGTCAAAATTTTAATTCTATAATTTTTTGTTCAAAATCATATATCCATAGAAAGTTTTTCTTTTTAAATTTATTTTTATAACAAATGTCAACATTTTATTTCGATAGAAGATTTTGTCAAAATAATATTATTTATTTTATCATTTATCGTTTCTATAAGATATTTTGTCAAAATAGTTTTGAAAAAAAAATTTATTTCTATAAAATATTTTTTAAACATTTTATTTCTATAAAATATGTTTATTTCTATAGAAACCTAGCAAAAAAAAGCGCCGCAAAAAGTAATGAAAATGTTCTTTTTGGATCCGGAAGTGGTGCCAAATTGACGCAGAAGCGATGAATTTAACATGGGCTTGTCATAGGACGGACGTCCACCATTTCAGCAGCCGCTACTCTGAATTTGCATCAATTCTTAAGATGTGAGGTGAATTCAGTGTTTTGGATGTGAATTAAGAAATTTTGTGATATTTTGACAAATAAATAATTTTTAATTTTTTTTTTATGATTTTTAATGCATTATAACGCTTTTCATCAAACATTTTCAAAAATTCGGTATTTTTCTAGAAAGGATTTACCACTTTTTTTTCGGCTACATTTAAATAATTTTTTTACTGTTTTTCTGTTTTTAACCTATTTGAAAAAACAAAACATAAATTTCTCATTAAAAATATGAAAAAACGAGTTATAAAAAATTGACTCAAATTAACATCCTGTGTAGTTAAAATAAAGAACATCTTTGGGAGGACATTTTTGGAAGTTCTTTTAAAGTTGTGCCTTGAGAAGGACTTCCAAATTTTTTTGCTGGGAAGTTTTGACAAAATTGTTATTTCTACAAAAAATTTTTGCAAAACGTTTGTTTCTATAGAAAATGTTTGCAAATTTTTTTTTTCTATAAAATATTTTTGTCAAAGTTATATTTCTATAGAAAATTTTGTATTTTTTCCAATTTTTTTTATAAAAAAATGTACAAAATTTTTGTTTCTATAGATAATTTTTGCAAAATTTTAATTCTATAGAAATGGAATTTTTTATGAAAAATTTTCAAAAGAAAATTGTGTAAAATTTCATTTCTACAGAAAATTTACCTAAAATTTCATTTCTATAGGAAATTTTGCCAAAATTTTGATTTCTATAGATAATTTTGTAAAATATTATTTCTATATACATTTTTATTATTTCTATAGAAAATTTATTTTTTATTATTTCTATAGAAAATTAATTTTTTATTATTTCTATAGAAAATTTTGTCAAAATTTTATTTCTTCTCTTTTGTAAAATTTCATTTCTACAGGAAATTTAGCCAAACGGTTCATCTCATATAGGAAATTTTTCCAAATTTTTGGTTTCTATAGATAATTTTGTAAAATGTTATTTCTATATAAAATTTTGACAAAATTTTATTTCTATTAAAAACTATTAAAAATTTTGTCAAAAGTTTATTTCTATAGAAAATTTTCTCAAAATTTTATTTCTACAGAAAATTTTCTCAAAAATGTATTTCTATAGAAAATTTAATGAAAATTTTATTTCTATGGAAAATTTTGTCAAAATTTGATTTCTTTAGAAAATTTTCTCAAAATTTTATTTCTATAGAAATTTTCTCAAAATTTTATTTCTACAGAAAATTTTATCAAAATCTTATTTCTATAGAAAATTTTATGAAAATTTCATTTCTATAGAAAATTTTATGAAAATTTTATTTCCAGAGAAGATTTTGTAAAAATTTTATTTTTCATAGAAATTAAATTTTATAGATTTAGTGGAGGAAAGTTTGTCAAAAGTTTATTTCTATAGAAAATTTTCTCAAAATTTTATTTCTACAGAAAATTTTCTCAAAAATTTATTTCTATAGAAATTTTCTCAAAATTTTAATTCTATAGAAAATGTTATCAAAATCTTATTTCTATAGAAAATTTTATGAACATTTTATTTCTATAGAAAATTTTATGAAAATTTTATGAAAATTTTATTTCTATAGAAAATTTTGTCAAAATTTTATTTCTTTAGAAAATTTTCTCAAAATTTTATTTCCAGAAAAGATTTTGTAAAAATTTTATTTTTCATAGAAATTAAATTTCATAGATTTAGTGGAGGAAATTTTCAATTAATGATTAGAGTATTCCTTGCACCTTTTTATATATAAGTGTGACAAAAAAAATTATTACAAAATTGTAATTTGATATACGGTCATATTGGGCAAATATTTAGCCGAAATTGATTATACAACATAAATTTTGTGATATTTTGTCAAAATAGCGTAAATATTGGATATCTTGATTAATAACCAATTTGTTGAAATATTTGCCCAGTGTGACCATACCAATAATCTCTCTCACTCTCTCAAACCTACAATTCTTTGCACGCAGATGTAGCCATTATTAGTATCTGACTAATAAAGATGGTGATCGTGAATGTAAGCTCTGTTGACCGCCAACACTTTGGAGAGTTTGTAGACAGACACCTAGTTTGTTTTTTTCAAGTAAATGTATTTGAAATTTTGAGGGCGACGATGAGTCTCAGGTTATGTGGCCGGTGTTTGAACTTTTTCCATAGTCATGTACTATGCTATCAGACCCATCATGATGCACATCTTTGCACCAACGCCATCATTACGATCAACACTCAATCACATAGCTGCCTGCACCTGTCGCGTGTGGCATCCAAGTTAGCAAAAATGAAAAAATGTTCAATATATTTTTTTTTTTCAAAAAATGATAATATTTTGTTTTCTTTTTTTTCAATGGTATTTTATTTTCAAAACAACACACTATTACTAAGTAAAAAGTGCACTTTAAAAATCTGCTGGCATAGAAAACGAAAGTTCAATTGACGTGCAAAAATATTATAAGCGGCTAATGTTAGTCTGTCCGTCCGTCTGGGCAGCCTATGGCCAAGTTGGATGACTGGATGGAGCTGGCTGACTGGATGGAATTGTATGGTGACTGATGCCTTCGAATGAATAGGCAAACGATGATCAAAAATGCACATCACTTCACCACATTTTCAATTCATGGCTCTTCACAAAATCTAAATATGCAGCCAAAAAGCCATCATCATCGTCATCGCCTCCAAGAAGCCGATAAACAAGTTAAAGATGATAAACTATGTAAGAGACCCAGTCCACAGACATTGATTTCACTAGTTTTGTAATATGTACATCACATGAATATTATCAAATAGTTGTGTTGTAGTTTTGTATTTTTTTTTGCTTGCTTGCTTGCTTCTTTCAAGTCCAGTTATTTGGGAATTTCTTCTTAAGAAAAAAAAAACAAAAAAATCGTTCAAGGTGTTGGTGTAAGCGCATGCGCCACCCCTCCATTCACACAATTGAAATTCACTGTAATCACCCGCGAGTGCTATGTTTAATGCTCACAATTGCCAATGCATTTCAAATTGTATTTTGAATTTGAATTTTCAGTTCGTTGATCGAAATATTCATCAATGCTCTAGTAACATAAAATTTCATTAAAAATTCTATACAGCGCATGCGTGCCAGATGAATTCCACATATGGCAAAATGCCGATTGTTTCACTTTTATTTTCTATGCGAATTTTTTTTTAAATAAATTTAACGAACGAAAATCCTCTTTAAAAGCCTAAAGAAATTGTAGTAAAAATTTTCTTTTGTCTTCAATAAAAACGAAAGTGAAATGTTTGAATTTTGGTCTCGTACTAAATCGTACAGGTACTCTGTCTAATGTTTAAGGCATAAAAGAGATCACATTTTTAACAAATTGAAAATAAAAAAACAAAATTTTTGTTTCAAAAAAAATGTTTAGCATTCATGAAACATTGGATTATGAAATTGTGGTCCCATGCAAAGTGAGTGCATCCATCCCTTGAATATTTAGATATTTTTTTGCGACAAAACTATTTTTGGTTTGCTTTGGGGTTTTTTTGCTCTGATTGAAAAAAAATATTTGTGGTTTCGTGGGAAAAAATTAGGGTACATTGTAGGAATACCTCATTGGCAAGCTATGGTGGTCCACTGAGTATGTAGCATATTTTATGTGACACATTTGAAGAAAAATTTTTTTGCGTATATCGTTTTTTTTTTGTTTAAAATTTCAAAAGTGAAAGTAGATCCGCCGTTTGGAGTAAGAGAAAAATGAGAAATATATATTTTTTTGGAAAATCTTTATCACATAGAGCTAAAGTTAGAAAATTGGGTAAGTAGTGAGTAATACTCACTACTTACCTAGTTTTCTAAGTTAACCGCTACTATGAACAAATCCTGAGAAGCAGAATAAAATTAGAACGTCTCTTCGCAAATTATATCTTAATTTAATTAAATTTTTTTATAGGGAATAAAATAGGGAGAAGCAGAATAAAATTAGAACGTTTCTTGGCAAATTATATTTTAATTTAATTAAACTTTTTTATAGGGAATAATCGAAAACGACAATTTAACAAGGTTAACTTTCTTTAAAATGAAAAAAGGAAAGTACATATTTAGTATGTTCTTCATGCACGGGCGCCAATTAACTTACACATAGAAAAAAATTTCACGAAATTATTTCAACAGTTTATTTCTATAGAAAATTTTGTGAAAATTTTTTTCTATAGATATTTTGTCAAATTTTATATATATAGAAAATTCTGTCAAAATTTTATTTCTATAGAAAATTTTGTCAAATTTTTATTTCTAAAGAAAATTTTTCTAAAATTTTATTTCCATAGAAAATTTTGTCAAAATTTTATTTCTATGGAAATTTTTGTCAAAATTTTATTTGTATAGAAAATTTTGTCAAAATATTATTTGTATAGAAAATTTTGTAAAATTTTTAATTCTATAGAAAATTTTGTCAACAGTTTATTTCTATAGAAAATGTTTGTCAATATTTTATTTCTATAAAAAATTTGTCAAAATTTTATTTCTATGGAAATTTTTGTCAAAATTTTATTTCTTTGGAAAATGTTGTCAAAATTTTATTTCGTTGTTGCTTGACAGATGACCTTTAAACTGTTAATTATATTTGTTTAGTTCGGCTTGAGGTCATATGAATAAAAACAGATGTTGTTGTTTTTGTTGAGTTGTATTTTATTACAACTGAAGTTGTATATTTACTGGTTTGCGAATAAGTTCATTGTTCTTTACTTCTAAAAAATTTCCTGAAGACGAACATCGGAGATGTTTTGAAATATTGGACAATTTTAAATAAAAATACCACTCAACAAAAACATCTGTTTTTATTCATATGACCTCAAGCCGAACTAAACAAATATAATTAAAATTTTATTTCTATAGAAAATTTTGTCAAAATTGTATTTTGATAGAAAATGTTGTCAAACTTTTATTTCTATAAATAATTTTATCAACAATTATTTCTCTAGAAAATTTTGTCAAAATTTATATCTATAGACAATTTTGTCAAAATTTTATTTCCAAAAAAAATCTTGTCGAATTTTTAGAAAATTTTGTAAAAATTTTATTTCTATAGAAAATTTTGTCAAAATTTTATTTCTATAAAAAATTTTGTAAAAATTTTAATTCTATAGAAAATGTTTGTCAAAATTTTATTTCTATAGAAAAATTTGCCAAATTTTATTTCTATAGAAAATTTTGTCAAAATTTCTAATGAAAATTTTATTTCTAATTTTTATTTTATTTCTATAGAAAATTTTGACAAAATTTTATTTCTATAGAAAATTTAATCAAAATTTTAACTCTATAGAAAAGTTTGTCAAAACTTTATTTCTATAGAAAATTTTGTCAAAATTTATTTCTATAGAAAATTTTATCAAAATTGTAGTTCTATAGAAAAATTTTGTCAAAATTTTGTCAAAATTTTATTTCTATAGAAAATTTTGTAAAAATTTTAATTCTATAGAAAATGTTTGTCAAAATTTTATTTCTATAGAAAAATTTGCCAAATTTTATTTCTATAGAAAATTTTGTCAAAATTTCTAATTAAAATTTTATTTCTAATTTTAATTTTATTTCTATAGAAAATTTTGACAAAATTTTATTTCTATAGAAAATTTTATCAAAATTTTAATTCTATAATTTTTTTTCCAAACAACATTTTGTCAAAATTTTATTTCTATAGATAATAGAAAATTTATTTCTATAGAAAATTTTGTCAAAATTTTAGTTCTACAGAAACTTTTGTCAAAATTTATTTCTATAGAAAATTTTGTGAAAATTTTATTTGTATACAAAATTTTATCAAAATTGTAGTTCTATAGAAAATATTTTGTCAACATTTTATTTCTATAGAAAATTTGGTCAAAATTGTATTTCTATAAAAAATTTTGTCAACATTTTATTTCATCATTGTTGTTGTTTTTTTGATTTCAGCTTACGAATTTATTTCGGCATAAGCCGGCTATCAATGTAAAGCCTTTTTTCGGAGGGTTCAAGTGTGGTTTATTGTTGGGTTTAATGAACTGCCTGAATATTTTGTCAAAATTTTATTTCTATATAAAATTTTGTCAAAATTTTATTTCTATATAAAATTTTGTCAAAATTTCAGTTCTATAGAAAATTTTGTCAAAATTTTAGTTCTATAGAAAATTTTGTCAAAATTTTAATTCTATAGAAAATTTTGTCAATAGTTTATTTCTATAGAAAATTTTTGTCAAAATGTTATTTTAGAAAATTTTGTCAAAACTTTATTTCTATAGAAAAATTTGTCAACATTTTTTTCTTCTCTATTGTAAAATTTCATTTCTACAGGAAATTTAGCCAAAATTTCATATCTATAGGAAATTTCTCTAAAATTTTGATTTCTATATAAAATTTTGTCAAAATTTTATTTCTATAGAAAATTTTGTTTATATAGAAAATTTTGTTAAAATTTATTTCTAAAGAACATTTTGCCAAACTTTTGTTTATATAAAAAATGTTGTCATTTATTTCTGTAGAAAATTTTGTCAAAATATTATTTCTATAGAAAGTTTTGTCAACATTTCATTTCTATAGAAAATTTTTTAAAAATTTTATTTCTATAGAAAATTTTGTCAAAATTTTATTTCTATATAAAATTTTGTCAAAATTTTATTTCTTCTTTTGGTAAAATTTCATTTCTACAGGAAATTTTGCCCAAGTTTCATATCTATAGGAAATTTTTCAAAAATGTTGATTTGTATAGAAAATTTTGTCAAAATTTTATTTCTATAGAAAATTTTGTCAAAATTTTATTTTTATAGAAAATATTATCAAGATTCTATTTCTATAGAAAATTTTGTCAACAGTTTATTTCTATAGAAAATTTTTGTCAATATTTTATTTCTATAAAAAAATTTGTCAAAATTTTATTTCTTTAAAAAAAATTGTCAAAATTTTATTTCTATAGAAGATTTTGCCAACATTTTATTTTTTCAAAATTTCTTTGGAAAATTCTTCTTCAGTGTAGATGCACCTCTGCTAAAAACTTGTAACCAGAACGTAATTGAACTAATTAACCAAAAGTGGTTTTCGTCAAATTTAAAATTAAATAGTATAAGTATAAATACGTAATAGCATCATTTTAATAGTTGCCAACTCCCTCTCTCAATATTAGTAATTAATTGGCGCCCGTGCATGAATAACCTAATTATGTGTTTTCTTTTATATGGTTGGTTTAATTTAAATTTGTTATTGTACATAAATTTCCTACAAAATTTAATTATTATCCATACAATGCTACAATTAGTTTTCTTTTGCCTTCGGTTTTCTTTCTTTCTTTCTTTTCGTACTAACCTTATTTAAATAATAATAAATGATTGTTACTTGAACTCATTTCTATGGGTTACACCATATATACACAATAACCGATTTTTGTTTTAAATAAAACAAAAACAAATTATTTTACACTTTGTGCTATTTGTTATGATTACCTCAAAATATCTAACGTAATATGCATTAAATAATAATAAAAAAAAAATCAAAACAAAATGTAACAAAAAAACAACACAAAAACTTTTACTTCAGCGTGAAAGAAAAAAAAAACAAAATACTTTAAAAATTAAGGCAATAAATGTTGAAATGCTGAAACAAAGACTAACAGAAAAAAGTGAAACAAAGGCATTTCTGCAAAAAAAAAATCGTATGTCTACTCGCAAACACTTAATCATGAGTCTAGATGGGCTGAAAATTGGATGGATAGATGGATGGCTTGCTGGGCTGGCTAGTGCTGGACGTGTCCAGGGTGTGCCATTTTTTACAGAATTGATAAACAGAAATGGCAACAGAATAAAAAATAAAACCGACATTTTGCAAGTTCCAAACAATGTGGTGGTAAGTGAGCTATTTTTACAGTTAATGGTTGACTTTGAGGATATAGATGAACGAATTGCAAAAATTGGTATGCCATTTGTGAAGCGCATGAGAAACTTAAATAAATTACATGAATATTTGATGAGACCACATTTTATAATTTCCTTAAAATGGAATGTTTTCAATGTATATGAATGCTTTTAAGGATATACAGTGAGCGTCAAAATAAAGTGCACAGGGGTTTGTTTTAACCCGGGCTGTACTAGCGTGACCAAACATTAGACCGTCACTAAATCTTGTCGTGTTGATCGCTGTTAAACATACCATTGACATTTCAAAATTCCAACAAAATAATTACAGCACAATTCGGGTTAATAAATAATTTAACAGCGTTGGGTTTTTCATTTTTGATTTTTAAGTTCACAGAAAAAATTTCGAGAAATTTTTTCCACTTAAAGTCTTAAATGAGTTTAAAAAAATAAAATAAAATAAATAAAATAAAAATAAAATAAAATTTTTACAAGATTTTCTATTCAAATAAAATTTTAATTATATAATAAAATTCAAACAAAATCTTCTACAGAAATAACATTTTGCTGAAATTTTCTAGGGAAATAAAGTTCTAACAAAATTTTCTATAGAAATAAAATTTTGCTGAAATTTTCTATAGAAATAAAATTTTTACAAAATTTTCTATACAAATAAAATGTTAATTAGGGAGCCACCGTGGTGCAATGGTTAGCATGCCCGCCTTGCATACACAAGGTCGTGGGTTCGATTCCTGCTACGACCGAACACCAAAAAGTTTTTCAGCGGTGGATTATCCCACCTCAGTAATACTGGTGACATTTCTGAGGGTTTCAAAGCTTCTCTAAGTGGTTTCACTGGAATGTGGAACGCCGTTCGGACTCGGCTATAAAAAGGAGGTCCCTTGTCATTGAGCTTAACATGGAATCGGGCAGCACTCAGTGATAAGAGAGAAGTTCACCACTGTGGTATCACAATGGACTGAATAGTCTAAGTGAGCCTGATACATCGGGCTGCCACATAACCTAACCTAACCTAATATTAATTATGTAATAAAATTCAAATTCTATAGAAATAAAATTTTGCTTACATTTTCTATAGAAATAAAATTTTGCTGAAATTTTCTATAGAAATAAATTTTTTACAAAATTTTCTATACAAATAAAATTTTTACAAAATTTTCTATACGAATAAAATTTTAACAAAATTTTCTATAGAAATAAAATTTTTACAAAATTTTCTATACAAATAGAATTTTAACAAAACGTTCTACAGAAAAAAATAATTTTTGATTGGCAACTTTTTGGTAAAATTTTCTCCAAATTTTGGTAGATTATTTTTGGCTCGAGTGGCAACCGTGATTGTCGTAAATATAAAGATTCAATATATTTGTTAAATTAACTGACGACGATTTTTTAAAATATTTAAAATGTCCTTAGTTAAAAGACGTACTACTATATCGAAGGGGCGCCAATTTCCAAGATTCGTACCCTAAATGTAATGAAACAATTTTCCTTTCAATTCAAAATTTCATTATTTTAAAGAAATTTGTGTTTAATATTGTGTAAATTGCTGAAATAAAAAGTATTTTGATACAAAATAATTTTTTATTTCAATAATTCCTGTAATTACGAAAAAAATAATAACATCTTATGTTCCGAGTACAGAACTGTAAGGAACCCGATTACTCAAAAAAATCGTGATCCCTCTAAAAAATTATTCCCCAAGCCTCAAAACAAAAATTGTGCTACAAATTCAAAAAAAAAAACATGCCATATAAAACAGCAAATAATAATACTTATGTATATACATAGTACATGACCATATGTACAATAAAATATTTCAGTAAATTGTCATAACCATTGGCCAATGGCATCTATAACTGAAAATAAATGGCTAACGACATTTAGACGCCGTGCGCAAATTTGTGAAAAATGCTTTCAAATAAATGTGACGACGAAGTGGATGCCAATGGGAAATAAATTAACAAAAATAAAATATACAACAACAATAAAAACAACTCAAAAAAAATTAAACGCCATCGACAGAAAAAAAATTAAAACAACACAGAAATCACATAAATTTGTAATTGCATCAAAAACGGCAAACAGTAGCAACTATTTCACGAGTCGAATGGTGGGGCATGCTGCTGCTGTGCTATGGTGATCAACAAGTCTTGAGTTTTGGAGTTTTCAAAATAGTCCATCTTGAGTATGAACGAATAAGCACATACATAATCATATGGAACGTATTAAAATTTCCATTCCAATTTTATGATGGTAAACCCCCCTCCACCTGTTCGCACCGTACACCACTCTATGGGATGATGTATATTCGAACGGGTTAATAAATAAAATGGAAGCTCCATTTGGCCTGTAGCATATTTTTAAAACGTATTACAATTTATTTAGTTTTTTTTCTTTTTTCAAGGAATTTAATGAACAAATATAAAACATTTATAAATTATATGAAGTCAGTTTATTTAGGTAGATATAGAGGGAAATTAAGTTTTACAAAGATAATGGAAATTTAAGCTAATAGTTAGGTTAGGTATAGTCGTCACGGTCGCCACAGTTAGTAGAAATATACATCTCCAACTTCAGAGGTACTTCACAACATTTCCATAGATTTTTCTATAAAAAAATTAAATTTTAATAAAATCTTCTATAGAAATAAAATTTTGACAAAGCTTTCTATAGAAATTAAATTTTGGCAAAATTTTCTATAGAAAACAAAAATTGACAAAATATCCTATCAAAAAAATATCCTATAAAAATAAAATTTGAACAAAATTTTCTATAGAAATAAAGTTTTGACAAAATTTTCTATAGAAATAAAATTTTGACAAAATTTTCTATTGAAATAACATTTTGACAAAATGTTCTATAGAAATAAAATTTTCACAAAATTTTCTATAGAAATAAAATTTTAACAAAATTTTCTATAGTAATAAAATTTGAACAAAGTTTTCTATAAAAATAAAGTTTTGACAAACTTTTCTATGCAAATAACATTTTGACAAAATTTTCTATAGAAATAAAATTTTGACAAAATTTTCTATACAAAAAAAATGTAACAAATTTTCTATAGAAATAAAATGTTGACAAAATTTCAATGGACAAAATTTTTTACACAATTTTTTATAGAAATAAAATTTTGACAAAATTTTTGATTGAATTAAAAATTTGACAAAATTTCTATGGAAAAAAATTTTCTATAGAAATACAATTTTCACAAAATTTACTATGGAATTAAAATTTTGACAAAAATTTCTATAGAAATAAAATTTTGAAAAAAAATTCCTATGGGAATAAAATTTTAACAAAATTTTCTATGGAAATAAAATTTTGACAAAATTTCCTATGAAAATAAAATTTTGCCAATTTTTTATGGAAATAAAATTTTGACAAAATTTTCTATAGAAATAACACTTTGAAAAAATTTTCTATGGAATTAAAATTTAGACAAAATTTTCTATAGAAATAAAATTTTGACAAAATTTTCTATAGAAATAAAATTTTGACAAAATTTCCTATGGAAATAAAATTTTGACAAAATTTTCTATGGAAATAAAATTTTGACAAAATTTTCTATGGAAATAAAATTTTGACAAAATCTTCTATGGGAATAAAATTTTGAGAAAATCTTCTATGGGAATAAAATTTTCACAAAATTTTCTATAGAATTAAAATTTTTTATAGAATTAAAATTTTGACAAAATTTTCTATAGAAATAAAGATTTGACAAAATTTTGACAAAATTTTCTATAGAAATAAAATTTTGAAAAAATTTCCTATGGAAATAAAATTTTGACAAAATTTCCTATGAAAATAAAATTTTGCCAATTTTTTATGGAAATAAAATTTTGACAAAATTTTCTATAGAAATAAAATTTTGACAAAATTTTCTATAGAAATAAAATTTTGACAAAATTTTCTATAGAAATAAAATTTGGACAAAATTTCCTATGGCAATAAAATTTTGACAAAATCTTCTATGGGAATAAAATTTTGACAAAATTTTCTATAGAAATAAAATTTTAATAAAATTTTCTATTGAAATGAAATTTTGACAAAATTTTCTATTGAAATAACATTTTGACAAAATTTTCTATAGAAATAACATTTTGACAAAATTTTCTATAGAAATAAAATTTTGACAAAATTTGCTATAGAAATAAAATTTTGCCAACATTTTTTATGGAAATAAAATTTTGACAAAATGTTCTATTGAATTAAAATTTGAACAAAGTTTTCTATAGAAAAAAAGTTTTGACAAAATTTTCTATGCAAATAAAATTTTGACAAAATTTTCTATAGAAATAAAATTTTGACAAAATTTTCTATATAAATAAAATTTAGACAAAATTTCAATGGAAAAAATTTTTGACACAATTTTTTATAGAAATAAAATTTTGACAAAATTTTCTATTGAATTAAAAATTTGACAAAATTTCTATGAAAAAAGATTTTGACAAAATTTTCTATAGAAATACAATTTTCACAAAATTTTCCATACAAAAAAAAATTTAACAAAATTTTCTATAGAAATAAAATGTTGACACAATTTTCTCTGTAAATAAAATTTAGACAAAATTTCAATGGAAAAAAAGGTTGACAAAATTTTCTATAGAAATACAATTTTTACAAAATTTTCTATGGAATTAAAATTTTGACAAAAATTTCTATGGAAATAAAATTTTGAAAAAAAAAATTCTACGGAAATAAAATTTTCTATAGAAATACAATTTTGATAAAATTTTCTATAGAAATAAAATTTTGACAAAATTTTCTATAGAAATAAAATGTTGACAAAATTTTTCTATAGAAATAACATTTTAGCAAAATTTTCTATAGAAATACAATTTTGACAAAATCTTCTATAGAAATAAAATTTTGACAAAATTTTTCTATAGAAATAAAATTTTGACAAAATTTTCTATGGAAATAAAATTGTGACAAAATTTTCTAAGAAATAAAATTTTGACACAATTTTCTATAGAAATAAAAATTTTACAAAATTTTCTGTAGAAAGAAAATTTTGACAAAATATTCTATACAAGTAAAATTTGAACAAAATTTTCTAAAAAAATAAAATTGTTTAATTGGTAGCTTTTTGGTAAAATTTTCCCAAAATTTTAGTAGTAAAACGTAAAAAATGTATAAAAAATCATTGTTTGTTAGTTTTTCGCAATCATGTTATTATCTCAGAAATTATGACAGGAACCAATCATATTTGTGGCAAGAAAACCAAATTTTTGGGACAAATATCCGTCTATGAATAACATTTTGCTCTTATTTGGGGTGATCCGTTTCCTTCTCTGTTTCCATCGCAAAGTAAAAACTTCGTCATACAAACCCCTTACCCCGCATCAGCGAAATATAAAAGTCGATTTTTCCAAAGTTAACATAAAATACAAATTTACAAATTATGCTGAACCGTGTTTTGCAATATTTTCATAAAGAATTTATTAATATTCATTTCCACTATTGGTCGCATAAACCGATGGTGGAACCCCTACCTGGGTTCATCTCAAAAATTATACCTTCGGGTAAGCTACAATTTCCAATCAATGCAAAAAAAAAACTCATGAAACCCCAAAAAAGAAGAAAACATAAAACTGAAAAAAAACGAAATGTTGCAATAAAAGTTGGAAGCCACGTTTATTGCCCAGTTGTGTCTCTGCATGGCGGAATTTTTTAATAGATTTAATCATTGCATTCATTTGTTTTCTTTTTCAATTTGTTTGTTTTAAGCATTGCTGTGTTTTTTTTTTTTTCTCAACTTGTCCGACTTGTCTGTCCATTGGATTGCTGCTGGTCTTGCTTGTTTATTTATTTTTGCGTTTTTTTTGTAAATATGTGTAACATGCAATTTACATTATAACACAATATAAGTTTGCGGATACCCGGATTAACAGACAAACTATAAGTCATCCACATCCCAACAATCAGTCATACATTCTCCATCAATATTGTAGCTCAGTTCATGTTGTATTCATCATGGGGCTATTACGCATTCTTTCACCTTTTTTGAGGTTTGAGGGGACTATTAAATCATAACGATATTAGCGTTTTTTGCCTGGTTTTTTTGCTGTTATTAATTCGCATTCAGTATTTCCATATTTTGTTTAACTTTTTTTCTACATTCAAAACAAAACAAAAAAACAATCGTCTATATTTCCATATGGAAACAATGTTGGCGACCACTTATTTTTGCTTATTCTGCAGACACAAACCAGCAATATTACAGCGGAAGTTCAGCTCACTAGCCTGCTTCCAATGATAGTGATAGTAACTGCTGTTTCTGCTGCTGCTGTAACATACTTTCAATGATGATTGTATGTGGCAGATTGTTGGCTGCTTGACTGGCTGTCCAGCCCTGTGTCTCATTTTGCTTTTGTTCCAATCAACCCATTTGCTATGCGTATTTCCAACAAAATTGTAAAATAAAATTTATTTAACAATAGATATGTATATGAATAAAGTGGTATGATAAATATTGAGATATGTATGTAACTATCCATTATACTCAGAGAAATTTTTTACATTCCTTTTTGGATATTATTTTTTTTTTTTGCGAAATTACGAAAATGTTGTCAAAGTTTTGTTCTTATAGAAAATTTTGTCAAAATTTTATTTCTATAGATAATTTTGTCAAAATTTTATTTCTATAAAAAATTTTGTCAAAATTTTATTTCTATAGAAAGTTTTTGCAATATTTTATTTTTATAGACAAATTTTGTAAAATTTTATTTCTATAGAAAAATTTTAGCAAAATTTTATTTCTAAAAAATTTTGTCAAAATTTTATTTCTATAGACAATTTTGTCAAAATTTTATTTCTATAGAAAATTTTGTCACAGTTTTATTGCTATATTTGGTATTTTTTTTTGTGCGGAATAAGGAAAATTTTGTCAAAATTTTATTTCTATAGAAAATTTTATCAAGATTTTATGTCTATAGCAAATTTTGTCAAAATTTTATTTCTAAAGGAAATTTTGCCAAAACTTTATTTCTATTGGAAATTTTGTCTAAATTTTATTTCTATAGAAAATTGTGCTAAATATTAGTTCTATAGAAATTTTTTGCAAAGTTTTATTTCTATAGAAATCTTTTGTCAAAATTTTATTTCTATAGAAAAATTTTGTCATAATTTTATTTCCATAGAACATTTTTTCAAAATTTTATTTCCATAGAAATTTTTTTCAAAATTTTTTTTCTATGGAAAATTTTGTTAATATTTTATTTCTATGGAAAATTTTGTCAAAATTTTATTTCTATAGAAAACTTGTAAAAATTCTATTTATATTTCAATAGAAAAATTTTATTTCTGTAGAATATTTTGTCAAACTTATATTTCTGTAGAAAATTTTGTCAAAATTTTATTGCTACAGAATTTTGAAATTTTTGTCAAAATTTTATTTCTATAGAAAATTTTTGTCAAAATTGTATTTCTATAGAAAGTTTTGTCAAAATTTTATTTCTATAGAAAGTCTTGTCAAAATTTTATTTCTATCGAAAATGTTGTAAAAATTTTATTTCCATAGAAAATTTTGTCAAAATTTTATTTCTATCGTAAATTTTGGCAAAATTTTATTTCTATAGAAAATTTTGTAAAAATTTTATTTCTATAGAAAATTTTTGTCAAAATTGTATTTCTATAGAAAATTTTTGTCAAAATTGTATTTCTATAGAAAATTTTGTCAAAATTTTATTTCTATAGAAAATTTTGTCAAAATTTTATTTCTATCGAAAATGTTGTAAAAATTTTATTTCCATCGTAAATTTTGGCAAAATTTTATTTCTATAGAAAATTTTGTCAAAATTTTATTTCTATCGTAAGTTTTGTAAAAATTTTATTTCTATAGAAAATTTTTGGCAAAATTGTATTTCTATCGAAAATTTTTGTCAAAATTTTATTTCTATAGAAAATTTTGTCATAATTTTATTTCTATCGAAAATGTTGGCAAAATTTTATTTCAATAGAAAATTTTGTCATAATTTTATTTCCATAGAAAATTTTGTCAAAATTTTATTTCTATAGAAAATTTTGTCAAAATTTTATGTCTATAGAAAATTTTGTCAAAATTTTATGTCTATAGAAAATTTTGTCAAATTTTTATTTCTATAGAAAATTTTGTCAATTTTTTTTTATTATTGTTGTTTTTGATATCAGCTTAAAACCATGCATTGACTAAACTACAAGTGTAGCTTAACCAACAGAGGAAAAGTATGCTTGTCAAATTTATTTGGAATTTTATTTGAATTTTTTTTCTATAGAAAATTTTGTCAAAATTTTATTTCTATAGAAAATTTTGTCAAAATTTTATTTCTATAGAAAATTTTGTCAAAATTTTATTTCTATAGAAAATTTTATCAAAATTTTATTTTTATAGAAAATTTTGTCAAAATATTATTTCTATAGAAAATTTTGTCAAAATTTTATTTCTATAAAAAATTTTGTCAAAATTTTATTTCTATAGAAAATTTTGTCAAAATTTTGTTTCTACAGAAAATTTTATTTCTATAGAAAATTGTTTCAAAATTTTATTTCTATAGAAAATTTTTGTCAAAAATGTATTTCCATTGAAAATTTTTGTCAAAATTGTATTTCTATAGAAAATTTTGTCAACATTTTATTTCTATAGAAAATTTTTGTCAAAATTTATCTCTACAGAAAATTTTGTCAAAATTTTATTTCTATAGAAAATTTTGTCAAAATTGTATTTCTATTGGAAATTTTGTCAAAATTTTATTTCTAGTGGAAATTTTGCCAAAATTTTATTTCTATAGAAAATGTTGTCAAAAGTGTATTTCCATAGAAAATGTTGTAAAAATTTTATTTCTATAGAAAATTTTGTCAACATTTTATTTTTATATATTTATATTTCTATATTTTATTTATGTTTCTCAAAATTTTATTTCTATAGAAAATGTTGTCAAAATTTTATTTCTAAAGGAAATTTTGTCAAAATTATATTTCAATAGAAAATTTTGTCAAAACTGTATTTCTATAGATAATTTTTGTCAAAATTTTATCTCTATAGAAAATTTTGTCAAAATTGTATTTCTATAGAAAATGTTTGTCAAAATTTTATTTCTATTGGAAATTTTGTCAAAATTTTATTTCTATTGGAAATTTTGTCAAAATTTTATTTCTAGTGGAAATTTTGCCAAAATTTTATTTCTATAGAAAATGTTGTCAAAAGTGTATTTCCATAGAAAATGTTGTAAAAATTTTATTTCTATAGAAAATTTTGTCAAAATTTTATTTTTATATATTTATATTTCTATATTTTATTTATGTTTCTCAAAATTTTATTTCTATAGAAAAGTGTGATAAACAAATTGTATTTCTGTAGAAGAAATAAAAAAAATATTGCATTACATATCAGCCACCTTCCGAAAGAAATATATTTTAGCTTAAGAATTTATTTTAACAAATATTCTTTAACCCTGGAAAGCAATCCTTATTTTTTTTTTTGTACACTAACATCATCTTTCGTCATTTAGGCTACAACCTATGGCAATGCCACATAAATTCCATTGTGAGCAAAAGTGATATCCAAAAATTAATTTAGTCTATTATTCAGTTCATTTCAAATTAATATTAAACAAAAATTCATATAATGTTTGAATTAATTTTACTTAAATTTATCATTTTCCAATCGATAAAACCTCACTTTATGTCGAAAATAAAATTAAGCATCATCATTTTGACGAATGATGACTGTATGGGTTAGATAAAATAGGTTTTGATTTTTTTAAGTGTAATTAAATATTATTAAAATAAATTTACAATTTATGTTAAACATTCTCTCCCCTCTCCTAACATAAATAAGTTATGTGCTTATAGCAATCAATATCAATGCTCATTTATCTTTCTCTCCCTCTCTCTCTCTAAACAGATACGTATGCCATTTTACTAAGAAATGTCATCTTTCTAACACCATTTAGCGGATCCAGATATAACTACCATCTGGATCCGCTAAATGTTAAATGCAAGATAACTAACACGATTTATTGAATAAATGGTTTTTGTTTTACCTAAAATGTTCTGATTTTTTGAGTGTAATTAAAATTTATTAAAATAAATTTACCATTAATGTAAAATATTCTCCCCCTTTTCACAATACGAACAAATTATGTACGAGTAGCTACCAGCATCAATGCTTAGTTCTCATTCTCTTTCTCTTTCTAAACAATGAGTAATACTCACTGAGTATGCTTCTGGAGTTGATGAATTTTATCATAATTATGTTGATCATGAAGATCATTATCATTACAATCATTAACACCATATGTACTCGGCTATGTTACCTTGCCTTTGATATGGAGAGTATGCATGTTGTTCGCTCGTTCATTGGTCTATGATGTAATTTAATCACCCCCCATATGCATGGCAGTGTTATACAGAGCAGAAAAAAAGATAGACCAGACATATGAAAAAAACCTTAGCATATTAAAAATAACCCCCCCGTTCATTAGATATAAAAACAACAAAATTGAATTTATGCAAATTATTTATATTCATCATGGGTGTTTTTTTGATTTTTTTTTTGATTTTGCTTGAAATATATTTTTTGTTGATTATGTATTAATGATGATTTTTGTTGAAATCTTAGCTTGAAAACCGTTATGTTTGAATTTAACAAATCGAAATGGATGTTTGTATTTTTTGTCTGTTTTGTGAAATGTGGAGGTTGATGCCGCCGCCATTTGACACCATATAGTCATAAAATTTGAAAATTAAATAAAAGTTCATCATCTTGAACATTATTGTCATTATAATTAGCAGTGATGCTTACTTTATGCTAAATACTAATGAAATAATTATGTTTGTGTTTTTGTATTTGTTGTAAAGAAACAAAAATCTAAATTGATTCATATATATTTTTTTTGAAGAATAGGTCAACAGCATACGCCCCCTTTTTTGAATGTGCTGCTTTGTTTTTTTATTTATTTATTTAAATATTTTGATTAAAGTAGATTAAGTTATTGGTGCGAGAAGATCAGGTTTTAGGGAATTGTAGTTTTTTTTAATATTACAAATGAGGGAGTGTCTTAATATTATTTTTAAAAATAGAAAAAAAATCGCTTTAGCCAAAATACCAAAATAAACAATAAAAATGCGAATAAATATGTCTTTGAATTGAAATAACCTTTAAAAAAGTGAATGCTTAATTGAATAATAAAATCAACTAACAAATTTTTCCCAAAAAATAACACCAATGAAGAGAATGAAGGTTTTAAATGCAAATAGTTTATTTAAAGGTCGATTTAACTAATTTGAGATAATCTAGATATTTTAAATATTACATATCCTAAACCCCTTTTATATTCTTAAAAAATCTAAATCTACTTTCACAGCATGAGCCCTGCCCTATAGAAATTCAATTTTGACAAAATTTTCTATAGATATACAATTTTGCCAAAATTTCCTATAGAAAAAAAATTTTTTGACAAAATTTTCTATAGAAATTCAATTTGGACAAAATTTTCTATAGATATACAATTTTGACAAAATTTTCTATAGGAATAAAATTTTGACAAAATTTTCTATACATATAAAATTTTGACATAATTTTCTATACCTATAAAATTTTGACAAATATTTCTACAGAAACAAAATTTTTACATATAATAAAATTTTGACAACATTTTTATAGAAATAAAATTTTGCAAAAATTTTCTATAGAAATAAAATTTTGACAAAATGTTCTATAGAAATAAAATTTTGACAAAATTTTCTACAGAAATAAAATATTGCAAAAATTTTCTATAGAAATAAAATATTGCAAAAATTTTCTATAGAAATAAAATTTTGCAACAATTTTCTATACAAAAAAAAACTTTGACAAAATTTTCTATAGAAAAAAAATTTGACAACATTTTCTATAGAAATTCAATTTTGACAACATTTTCTATAGATATAAAATTTTGACAAAATTTTCTATAGAAATAAAATTTTGACAAAATTTTCTATACAAATAAAATTTTGACAAAAATTTCTATAGAAATAAAATTTTGACAAAATTTTCTACAGAAGTTAAATTTTAGCCAAATTTTCAATAGACGTTAAATTTTAACAAAATTATCTATGGAAATAAAATTTTGCAAAAATTTTCTATAGAAGTTACATTTTAATAAAATTTTCTATAGAAATAAAATTTTGGCAAAATCTTCTATAGAAATAAAATTTTGACAAAATCTTCTATAGATATAAAATTTTGACAAAATTGTCTATAGAAATAAAATTTTGGTAAAATCTTCTATAGAAATAAAATTTTGACAAAATTTTCTATAGAACTAAAATTTTGCCAAAATTTTCTATAGATATGAAATATTGACAAAATTTTTTATAGAACTAAAATTTTGCCAAAATTTTCTATAGAAATAAAATTTTGCCAAAATTTTCTATAGAAATAAAATTTTGACAAAATTTTCTATAGAAATAAAATTTTGACAAAATTTTCAATAGAAATAAAATATTGCAAAAATTTTCTATAGAAAAAAAATTTGACAAAATTTTCTATAGAAAAAAAATTTGACAAAATTTTCTATAGAACTAAAATTTTGCCAAAATTTTCTATAGAAATAAAATTTTGACAAAATTTTCTATAGAAATAAAATTTTGACAAAATTTTCTATAGAACTAAGATTTTGACAAAATTTTCTATAGAACTAAAATTTTGACAAAATGTTCTATAGAAATAAAATTTTACAAAAATTTTCCATAGAAGCTACATTTTAACAAAATTTTTTATAGAAATAAAATTTTGACAACAAGTTTCTATAGAAAAAACATTTTGACAAAATTTTCTATAGAAATAAAATTTTATTATTTTATATTGACTAAACAACAAGAGCACCTTATCAATAGAGGAAAAGTACGTTTGTCAAATTTATTATTTTTTTTTAATTTGGTAGATTTGTAGTAAAATTTTATTGAAAATTTTAGTAGATTATATTTGGTACCAACCGTGGTATGCAAAGGGGTCTTTTCTTATAACAGAGATTCAATTTGTTTCACCGTTGTGCCTAACAGTGTCTAATAAGTTATATTAACTCATAAGTACAATGTTTGGCGATGTAGTGTATTTCGGGTCATATAAATTTACCATAGGTTAGGTTAGGTGGCAGCTCGATGTATCAGGCTCACTTAGACTATTCAGTCCATTGTGATACCACAGTGGTGAACTTCTCTCTTATATCACTGAGTGTTGCGCGATTCCATGTTAAGCTCAATGACAAGGGACCTCCTTTTTATAGCCGAGTCTGAACGGCGTTCCACATTGCAGTGAAACCACTTAGAGATGCTTTGAAGCACTCAGAAATGTCACCAGGATTACTGAGGTGGAATAATCCATCGCTGAAAAATTTTTTGGTGTTCGGTCGAATCAGAAATCGAACCCATGACCCTGTGTATATAAGGCAGGCATACTAACCATTGCACCACGGTGGCTTCCATATTTACCATAATGACTTTACATAAATGACTCGAGTATTTGCAACAACAAAATATTTATACACTAGTTTATGTTATTTTACAATTCTGTTGACGAAAATCGTACTGATTTATTTGCAACAGCTGTTGGTCGGCAAAGGGTTAAATTATTTGACATGAATTTTGCACATTTCCAAATAATTCGGATTTTGTTTTCGTCAAATTGCAATAATCTTCAAATTCTTAACATAGCACATAGAGATGTTACATTACAGCAACAGCAACATTAACATTACAGCATTAACATAACA
The DNA here is from genome assembly GCF_050003625.1 of Haematobia irritans. Lineage (NCBI taxonomy): Eukaryota > Metazoa > Arthropoda > Insecta > Diptera > Muscidae > Haematobia > Haematobia irritans. Next base: position 147,537,887 of record NC_134401.1, read on the forward strand.
TAAGCTTACATTTAAAACAAATGCACTGTTATTAAAAAAAGAGCACAGCAGGGTTTCCTATTTAAGGGTTTATGGATGTCACAGCATGTTTTTGTTATATATGCGATCTTATGGATTTTTATTTTAGGGGGAATACTTGTGTTTATCTGTAAAACAAAAAATGTCAATAATGATGATAATGCATTCAATCTTTTTTTTGTTGTTGTCATTCCAGCAAACCTAAAGCAAATGCAACAATATCAGAGAATTAAAAAGAAGGACGGACGGACAGACGTTAATTCTTATATTTTTGTGGCATGTGTTTTTCTTGCATTTCGACTATCTTTGGTTTTTTTCCCCCCAAGTCTTGCATTAGAATAACATCTGCTAATGTTTGTGATGGAATAATAAACTCATCTTAAGTGAAGTAAGGGCAAATCATGATTGTCGTTATTATGTACGGTCGCAAGAGCAATGTGATGCAGATGTTGTTATACTCTTGCTGGACATTGGAATGATTTCGAAACGTGCCAGAATGCATTTCTGCTTCTCATCACTATAGATCTACTTATATTTTATTATTCTTATTACGATATTATTACGAAAAGAAAAACAAAAATCGATCATCATGAATGTCGAGGCACCACATCTCACTAGCTCTGTACCCAAACACCCATTATATGGAATGAACTGGAGATCTAGAAAGGTCGATCTTTCATCCCAACATTTGGTACATTTTGTAATGTGGGTCATAAAATAAAACTTACAACAATTGATCTATTATTAATGCACTTTCTAAAGAGGAAGAGCTCTGGCAGCATTTAATGGTCAGAGATAAGAAAATATATTGTGGCTCTTTGTTGATGTTGATGCTGTATTTGTTTGTTATTGCATCTCCTAACATCCATTAGAGATGAACATGTTGTTATTTCCCCCTGTAGCTACTGAATATCTATCCAAAGATATGAAGATCTATACACATGTGATTTTAAGATTTTGCTCCCTTTGCAGTGAAAAATGAATAAATTCCAGCACGTGCCTAATAATATGGGAAATGATTAATTAGAATGCCTTTGTTTTCTTTTTCCATCTGAAGTACAAATGAAATGATCTGAAATTTTTGGCATTTATGTTTTCTGATGTTCGGAAGAGTTTTATGAATGTTGTAAATTTTGAGTTGTCTATGTTTTGTCTGCAGCTAAAGAACTAGGTTAAATAAATAGTTTTGTACGATAATTTTATTTTTTTGAAAATTCTTTTCTAGACACTCTTTCTTTCAAATTCATGAATTCCATGATTATTAAAAACTCAGAAAAAATGTTATGTGTCGTTTCGTGATAGTCGGTGATATGGGGATCCGCGGAACACTCCAACGATCAACACAGATATATTTTTTCAAACAAAATTTTAACTCAACTTTAAAAATATTCAATTAAAACATTATTCAACTAAAAGATTTATTCAATTATTTTTTAATAAAAACAGAAATCAAACACTATCAGAGAAATCAACACAAGATTAATAGTGAGTGCGGTTAGAAACGATTTTGCCTGAGAATTGAAATTCGTATAATTCGGTTGCCACTCGATCCATAAATAATCTACCAACATTTGGAGAAAATTTTACCAAAAAACTAAATACCAAACAAAAAAATCTTATTTTGCAAAAGTTTTATTTCTATTTTGTAAAAATTTTACTTGTATAGAAAATTTTGTCCAAATTTTATTTCTATAGAAAATGTTGTCCAAATTTTATTTCTATAGAAAATTTTGTCAAAATTTTACTATTATAGAAATTTTTATCAAAATTTTTTTCTATAGAAAATTTTGTAAAATTTGTATTTCTATGGAAAATTTTGTCAAAATTTTACTTCTATAGAATTTTTTTCAAAAATTTATTTCTATAGAAATTTTTGTCAACATTTAATTTCTATAGAAATTTTTGTCAAAATTTTATTTCTATAGAAAACTTGTGAAGTTCCTCTTAATTCGTTTGCCACTCGACCCATAAATAATCTACCAACATTTGGAGAAAATTTTACCAAAAAACTAAATACCAAACAAAAAAATCTTATTTTGCAAAAGTTTTATTTCTATAGAAAATTTTGTAAAAATTGTATTTCTATAGAAAATTTTATCAAAATTTTATTTCTATTGAAAATGCCAAAATTTTACTTTTATAGAAAATGTCAAAATTTTACTTCTATAGAATTTTTTTCAAAAATTTATTTCTATAGAAATTTTTGTCAACATTTTATTTCTATAGAAATTTTTCTCAAAATTTCATTTCTAAAGAAATTTTTGCCCACATTTTCTATAGAAAATTTTGTCAAAATTTTACTTTTATAGAAATTGTTGTCAAAATTTTATTTCTATAGAAATTTTTGTCAAAATTTTATTTCTATCGAAAATTTGTGAAGTACCTCTTAATTCGGTTGCCACTCGACCCATAAATAATCTACCAACATTTGGAGAAAATTTTACCAAAAAAACTAAATACCAAACAAAATAATCTTATTTTGCAAAAGTTTTATTTCTATAGAATTTTTTGTCAAAATTTTGCTTCTATAGAAATTTTTGTAAAATTTTTTGTTTCTATAGAAAATTTTGTCACAATTTTACTTCTATAGAAATTTTTGTCAAAATTTTATTTCTATAGAAATTTTTGTCAAAATTTTATTTCTATAGAAAATTTTGTAAAGATTGTATTTCTACAGAAAATTTTGTCAAAATTTTACTTTTATAGAAATTGTTGTCAAAATTTTACTTTTATAGAAATTGTTGTCAAAATTTTATTTCTATAGAAATTTTTGTCAACATTTTATTTCTATTAAAATTTTTATTTCAAAATTTTATTTCTATAGAAAATGTTGTCCAAATTTTATATCTATAGAAAATGTTGTCCAAATTTTATTTCTATAGATAATTTTGTCAAAATTTTACTATTATAGAAATTTTTATCAAAATTTTTTTCTATAGAAGATTTTGTAAAATTTGTATTTCTATGGAAGATTTTGTCAAAATTTTACTTCTATAGAATTTTTTTCAAAAATTTATTTCTATAGAAATTTTTGTCAACATTTAATTTCTATAGAAATTTTTGTCAAAATTTTATTTCTATAGAAAACTTGTGAAGTTCCTCTTAATTCGGTTGCCACTCGACCCATAAATAATCTACCAACATTTGGAGAAAATTTTACCAAAAAACTAAATACCAAACAAAAAATCTTATTTTGCAAAAGTTTTATTTCTATAGAAAATTTTGTAAAAATTGTATTTCTATAGAAAATTTTATCAAAATTTTATTTCTATAGAAAATGCCAAAATTTTACTTCTATAGAAAATGTCAAAATTTTACTTCTATAGAAATTTTTTAAAAAAAATTATTTCTATAGAAATTTTTGTCAACATTTTATTTCTATAGAAAATTTGTGAAGTACCTCTTAATTCGGTTGCCAATCGACCCATAAATAATCTACTAACTTTTGGAGAAAATTTTACCAAAAAACTAAATACCAAACAAAATAATCTTATTTTGCAAAAGTTTTATTTTTATAGAAGTTTTTGTCAAAATTTTGCTTCTATAGAAATTTTTGTAAAATGTTTGTTTCTATAGAAAATTTTGTCACAATTTTACTTCTATAGAAATTTTTGTCAAAATTTTATTTCTATGGAAATTTTTGTAAACATTTTATTTCTTTAGAAAATTTTGTCAAAATTTTATTTCTATAGAAAATTTTGTAAAAATTTTACTTTTATAGAAATTTTTGTCAAAATTTTATTTCTATTGAAATTTTTATTTCAAAATTTTATTTCTATAGAAAAATTTGTCCAAATTTTATTTCTATAGAAAATTTTTTAAAAATTTTATTTCTGTAGAAAATTGTTTAAAATTTTTATTTCTACAGAAAATTTTGTCAAAATTTTACTTATATTGATTTTTTTGTCAAAATTTTATTTCTATAGAAAATTTTTGTCAAAATTTTATTTCTATAGAAAATTTTTTCAAAATTTTATTTATATAGAAAATTTGTGAAGTACCTCTCAGTTGGAGAGGAATATTCGGCAAAATATGCCAAATCATCATGAATTCTAGCATTCTACCAAACAGTGAACAATCTGTCATTTTTGGTAGAATTCTACCACTGTGGCAACCGTGAAAATCACTTTTGTCGCTGTTGAAATCTGTATACTCGTAGTTTGGCTTGTATAGATTTAATTCTCCATTTTCTTTTCAATAACTTAAAAAAAAATAAATCCCCCTCCAACCTTACCGTTGAGAATTTCTATAGTTTCTAAGATTGTAGAAAGATTATAGCAGTATAAAAGAAATATTTTGTGATTTATCACAGAATTGACGGATAACTGAACAGTGTAGGTTCCACTGTCATCGGGGTACGATGACGACTTAAAATTGTAAAAAAAATAGTAGCTGAATGACGAGGACATCGCTGCCATCAAGGCAGGCCTGGAGAATTCGTATTTTTCAGACATCCTAGAAATTTGGAAGCCTTAAAAAAAGTTTACTTGTATCCAAACAGTTTGACCTTCAATTAAGGATTTTGGTATTGATTCCTATGCCGCTTCTTTAAAATAAAGACATTTTTTTTAATTTTCTTGAATTTGTCGAAAATTATGTATTTATTTTTGTGATATCGGAGTGACATCTGCGTTTCTTATACAGTTTAGTTAAAATTCTCCAAACATTAATCTAATTTTTCTAAAATTTTTTTCCTGTAGGTTCACTATTTTTTTCAGTATGGATTATTTTTGCCTCATTTTCCTATAATTATTCGGTTTTTAATGTAGTTCGGCTTAAATACAATTTTTATTTTCATCCAAATTTTTGGTTAGTGTGATTTACCATCTTCTTAGAGTTAAAATTATTGATTGCTTTTAATTTCGGCAAAGAACCGAACTCACATGAGAACTCCCTGAAGAGGGTTAATGACACTATACGAAATATTGGGAATAAATAAATCAAAAATTATTGTTCCTATTTCTACTTCTACGACTTCAACCCCGATCAAAATTAAAGACAACATTTTTGTTTGAGAAATATATCTATAAATGTTGAAAACTCTCAGAAGTGGACACCCACGGTCGCCTAAATTTTGTCAATATTTGTGATTTTAATATTTTAATATAGCAAACATCTCGCAACAATTGTCTACTTTTGAGAGGGGTACGGTTTTCAGTGTTCAAGTTTTACATGTTTCACTGTAGGTCAAAAATGACGCAAAAAAATTGTTATAAGTATAATAAGCTTACAATCTATCAAACCTGAATACAAAGCGATATTTACGTAGCACAAAATTCTTTTAACCATACCTGAAAAGAAATTAAATAAAATTGATATGAGTAAAATGATTATTTATGTAAAAAATTGAATTGTAATATTTCAAAACTATTAGTAACAATCTATGCTATACAAAAAAAAAAATACTTCTTTCCGCAGAAACGAAATTTTAGTGGGCAAATAAGCCTTTGTTCATTGTACCGTTGCCACATTTGTCTCAAGCGGACGAAACAATTTTTACAATAAAATTAAAACTTGGTTGGTATAAAATGCCGATTCCCAAAAAAGAAATAATTTTTTCGACTGTATTGTCGTTATTTAACAAAATATTAACAATGTTTCATGCATAGAAAATGGCACCAATTCAACTATGTACTCTAATGAAGGAAGCAAATGATTAACGCTGTAGATTCTACGCTTATTATTTATTAAAAAAGTATTTCTATACTTTTCAAAATGAATGTGGTGGGGATTTCACTTTGTTAAAAGTGAAAACATTATTTGAAAGTTTTTTTTTTCTGTAATTATTTCCATTTTCCATGTAGAATTTATGAAGTGACCCTTTTTGGTTGCCTTGTTATACCGCTATAAAAAAGATGCAATTAATTGTTTTTAAAAGGATTTTTGTTTTTGCCAACAATAAAACAAAATTCATGCTAAAGACCATGAAGACATACAATACAACATGGTCAAACATGTCGATGATGGAACATAAAAGATATCAAGCCTATGCTTGGTTTGGTCGGCCCATATAAAGTCTTTAGGAAACAAGCTCTTGTTATACACCGGCAATAAGTAATTTTAACAATTTAACACCATCGTGTTTTGGAAGCCCTCATAATTATAGTAAAAAAAAATCCCCAATCGACAAAATACGTGATAAACAATGGCCTTAACACATTGTGGAAGTAAAAAAAACTTATTGTTGGGTTTCTTCTTCTTTTTTATTTTTTGTAAAAATGTACAGAAAAAATAAAAGGGGATAAATCGAAGCAATACTCTTTTTAAAGAAAACAAATTGTATTATTAAAAAAATTATAAAAAATAAATTTTGTTTTTTAATACCATTCAGTCCAATTGAATTATAAAAATTAATTTAAATTTTGAATAAAATATTTAAAAAAAAAAATAAAATTTTCTGGGAAAGGAAATTTTGACAAAATTTTCTATAGAAATAAAATTGTGACAAAATTTTATATACAAATAACTTTTTCACAAAATTTTCTATAGAAATAAAATTTTGACAAAATTTTCTGTAGAAATAAAATTTTGACAAAATCGTCTATAGAAATAAAATTTTGACAAAATTTTCTATACAAATAACATTTTGACAATATTTTCTATAGAAATAAACTGTTGACAAAAGTTTCTATAAAATAAAATTTTGACAAAATTTTATATACAAATAACTTTTTGACAAAATTGTCTATAGAAAAAAAAATTTTCTATAGAAAAAAAAAATTGACAAAAATTTTTGACAAAAGTTTCTATAAAATAAAATTTTGTCAAATTTTCTATAAAAATAACTTTTTGACAAAATTTTCTATAGAAATAACTTTTTGACAAAATTTTCTATAGAAAAAAAATTGTCACAATATTTTCTATAGAAATAAACTTTTGATAAAATTTTCTATAGAAATAAACTTTTGACAAAATTTTCTATAGAAAAAAATTTTGACAAAATTTTCTATAGAAAACAATTTTGACAAAATTTTCTATAGAAATAAAATTTTGACAAAATTTTCTATAGAAATAAAATTTTGACAAAAGTTTTTTGTTTGATAGTTTTTGGTAAAATTTCCCCCAAATTTTGATGATTTACGGCTAAAAATAACAAAGTGTCGATCATCTTAAAATGGCACTTCGCCACGAATTTGGCCAAAATACCGCAGAGTCACTATCGTACAGAAAATATATTACCAAACTATTTCCATTTAAAAAGTTGATTGATGTTCAAAATTTTTGCTATAAGAAATTAATAATTTTAATGTTTTATTTAAACTAGAAATATTAAGTCAATGATTGCAGATTTTGAAATTTTAAATCAAAGCAATAATTGATACAATTCGTAAGACGAAGACATCTAAAACAAATTATATATTTTTTTAATTAAAAATATATTTGAAACAATTATTTTTTTCATCAAACTAAAACAAATAGGTCAATTAAGAAAGTGATTGAAAATAGTTACGTTTTTAATAAAAAAATGAATAGAGTTTGGCAATCAACATCAATTAAATTTTTAATTGAATCACTTAAAAAATTAATTGAAATTTTCTAATGAAATCAATTAATTTTTAAATCAATTATTTTTTTATGCCAAATTAAACGTGTGATTGGTACTATATTTTTCGTGATTTAAGACATTCCCATTTATTTTTAAATTAATTGAATCATTTAATTTCGTGATTGAATTAGAAATTTTTTTTCTGTGCATGGTGTGATGGCTTTGTCGGCCGATTGAGGATTTAATGTTATTTTCGAGAAAAAAAAAATTGATGTTATTTTCGACAAAAAAAATTTTGATGTTATTTTCGCCATATTTTTTCTTCACTTTTGAAAAATAACACAAAAAAATGAGAGTGGTATAGCATTTTACTTTGTTGCATTACATATGGTAACCCTGTATGATTTCGTCTATCTATTGCATTACCCACACTGAGAGAGCTAATGAAAAAAGTATCCAAAAAATAATGTAAAATATATTGTGATGGGGTAGTGATGATTATTTGTGGCCTCTAGACCACTAAATATGGTCTATGATCAATCTGTGTAATAAAAAGCAAGTCACAAGACAAGTAGCCTATATAATAGCCTTCCAACAAAACCAAAAAAAAGTGTAACAACCTGAATAGTAGGGGCTATTAAATGCAAATTATAAAATTTTGCTTTAAGGCTTTTAATGTAACAAAGCTAAAGCAAAAAACAAAAATTAACAAAAAAATAAGTTTTATAATCCAAAAAAACTATCAGCTAGATACAATTTAACAGTCGTTGAAGAGAATTTCAAGCCAACATGTCTTCAAAACAAAAATTTCACTTAGTTTAAATTTTAGTTGCAGGTACTGTGTTTTCCACATTGAATTTCAATAAAACATTAAATGCGACGACGCACTTTGTGAACAAGTGTGTAGATTAAGTGTAGATGATGATGATGACTTTCATTTCAAATCACTCAAAATTGACTATGGAGACGACTACACCGTGGCTAACTAAGTACGGCCAAAAACAAAACACGATTAAAACATAAAAATCACTAAACCCAAAAACCCCCCAATGATATTTTCATAGAGATTACAAAAACATTAAACTCCAATACAAAAGCTCTCAGGGAGGGGAGAGGAAAGGCGGGGTAAGCTAAGACAGTTTGCTGATCATTACAGAGGTGTATTTATCGGTAGCTAGGTAGGTTGGTAGTGTGTGGTAGATAACCGTTTATTTATCGTAGGTTTATGATTTCTCTCACTCTCACCTCTCTCACATCTCTTTGTTTTTGGCTGACTATGTCTATGCACTTTCGAAATGAAACAATTTAATGTTAAACAATTGTGTTTTTGTTTTCTCATTGACTTGAATGAACTTTCTTTTGTCTCATATGTTGGTTAATTCAGTCAGTCACTCAGTCACTTGTGCCTAATATCTAACCATCAGTCATGAATGGGGCGAAATCACACACGCACACACCCTTTTCTTTTTGAATCTTTTATGGATCATATTTAACGGTGACATTAATGATGAGTTCGTTTGTCACTCCGCCTCTGTATCTCTATCTAATCTCAACACTTTCTGTAATTCAAAATTTATTTCGAATGTAAACTATATTAGATTAGTGGTAGTAATAATAAAAATTTTACAAAATTGCCATACTCGCTCTCTCTACCTCTCTCTCGCCATGTGGCCCTAAATCATAGCATGTGTAATAAAAACTCATGAATGGTGGGCTTTAAGAGGTGAAAATAATTTTGAATGGGTAATCCAAATTTTTATTATAACAAATTTCTTCCAAACTAAGATTATGGTTGATGGCAAATAAGTGAAACGTGGAATATTAAATTTAAATTGAAAAAAAATCTTTTGAAAATTAAATAAAAAAATCATACGAGTTAAAGATTTTTGAATTTATTTAAATTTTTTTCGAAAAAAGTAGTTATAGAAATTGTTTTTAAAGGAGTATTATTTTAGTATTCATAGACAAGTTTTTTAGATAAATAAACATGCGTTCGTTTATTTCATAGTAAAGAGGAAGGTATACCGTTAGTTAAAAAAATGTCATATCAGTCAAATGGCCACCACGACCCTACTCACTGAACCATATTTTCCTTAAAGTAAAGAAAAACATGTTTGATTTAAAGAAATAATCTTTAAATTAACTGAGATATGGAATCTTTAGATTAAAGATAAAAAACCTGTAAATATTTATAGGCTAATATTTATTTTGAGGATTTTGCATCTTTAATTAAAAATGATTTGCTTTTTGAAATACATAAAAAATTTTATTTACTTTGAAATATATTTTCTAATGTGAAATTTTTAACTGACTTTTATTTATACATGAATAGCTTTGTTAAAAAATTGCAAAAAAAAAAACGAGAATAAAAATTCGAAAAATGAAATCTGTATCATAATTTTAATTTTATAGAGCCTAGATTTAAAGCTACATAGCTCCCTATAAAGGTTCTTATTTTAAAGACGCCGCATTTTCGGTCAACATCCTTAAGGGAAGGTAAAAAATAAGCCCTTTTAGTTCCTGATTGGTTTATATAAATTGTAACGGGCTATATAATGAGGGACCGATATGGAAAATTTTTTGAATGGTTATTAACCCATTCCCTACCATTTTACTCGATTGAGTACAGGAAATTGGCAAATTTTAACTTCGCAGAATTTTGTTCATAAATGAAATTAGGCATCGTTTCTTTTAGTTTTTTTATATATTTTTTTTTTATTTTTTAACTGAAGTTTTTATTTATTTTATATTATTATTATTTTATTTATTTATTTATTAAACTTATAGTAAATATAAGAATAATAGAGAATAATCTAGCATTAGCTACTTAGGCTATCAGCTACAAACTGAAGTTAATTGTAAATATATAAATTAATTTAATTTTGTTTTGGTGTGTAATGGGTTAAAATGCACATACTGACATCATATACCAAGTTTCAAACGGATCAGTTGAACTTTGCTTTTCCAAGAGGCCCCAGAAGTCCAATCTTGGGCTCGGATTATATGGGGGTTATACTTAAAAGTTGTCCGATATGACCCATTTCTAATCCACGTAGAAGTAGTCAAATCGCAAAGTGACAGTCCTATGCTATGGACATCCACAGAACTTATATCTTTGCGACCATAATCACAGCTTCCAAAGATAACACGGCCCAAAAACTTCTCACAAAAGAAAACTTTTCGTTGTTTTTGTGGCACCGAAAATGTAAGGTCCAATGACCAAGCGCACCAAACAGCCACATGCTGAGGATAAAGAGGCTTCTCTACAATATCTCTTGGTTTTTTCGAGACTTAAAAGCGGAAAATTTGCTTGTTGACGTAACCCTCGAGGCAGAAATAGGCCTCAACAGCCCGGTTGCCAATTGAGCCGAAAATAATCAACCAAAATTTGGAGCAAATTTTACCAAAAACTACCAAACAAAAAAATCTTACCATGCAAAATTTTATTTCCATAGAAAAATTAGTCAAAAATGTATTTCTATAGAAAAATTTGTCGAAATGTTATTTCTATAGAAATTTTTGTAAAAATTTGATTTCTTAGAAAATTTTGTCAAAATTTTATTTCTATAGAAAATTTTGTCAAAATTTGATTTCTATAAAAAATTTCATCAAAATTTTATTTCTATAGAAAATTTTGTCAATATTTTATTTCTATCGAAAATTTGTCAAAATTTTATTTCTATAGAAAATTTTGTCAAAATTTGATCTAATAAAAATTGTTTGTTAAAATTTTATTTCTATAGAAAATTTTATCAAAATTTTATTTCTATAGAAAATCTTATCAAAATTTGATTTCTATAGAAAATTTTGTCAAAATTTTATTTCTATAGAAAATTTGATCAAAATTTGATTTCTATAGAAAATTTTGTCAAAATTTTATATCTATTGAAAATTTTGTCCACATTTTATTTCTGCAGAAAATGTTGTCAAAATTTTATATCTATTGAAAATTTTGTCCACATTTTATTTCTACAGAAAATTTTGTAAAAATTTTATTTCTATAGAAAATTTTGTCAAAATTTGTTTTCAATAAAAAATTTTGTACAAATGTGATTTCTATAAAAAATTTTGCCAAATTTAATTTCTATAGAAAATTTTGTCAAAATTTTATATCTATTGAAAATTTTGTCCAAATTGTATTTCTACAGAAAATTTTGTAAAAATTTTATTTCTATAGAAAATTTTGTCAAAATTTGATTTCTATAAAAAATTTTGTAAAAACTTTATATCTATAGAAAATTTTGTCAAAATTTGATTTCTATAGAAAGTTTTATCAAAATTTTATCTCGATAAAAAAGTTTGTAAAAATTTTATTTCTATAGAAAATTTTGTCAAAATTTGATTTCTATCAAAATTTTATTTCTATGGAAAATTTTGTCTAAATTTGATTTCTATAAAAAAATTTGTCAAAATTAGATTTTTTATAGAAAATTTTATCAAAATTTGATTTTTTATAGAAAATTTTATCAAAATTTTATCTCGATAGAAAAGTTTGACAAATTTTCATTTCTATAGAAAATTTTGTTAAAATTTTATTTCTATAGAAAATTTCGTCAAAATTTTATTTCTATAGAAAGTTTTGTCATAATTTTATTTCTATAGAAAATTTGGCAAAATTTTATATCAATAGAAAATTTTGTTAAAATTTTATTTCTATAGAAAATTTTGTTAAAATTTTATTTCTATAGAAAATTTTGTCAAAATTTGATTTCTATAGAAAATTTTGTCGAAATTTTATTTCTATAGAAAATTTTGTCAAAATTTAATTTCTATAGAAAATTTTGTCAAAATTTGATTTCTATAGAAATTTTTGTCAAAATTTAATTTCTATAGAAAATTTCGTCAAAATTTTATTTCTATAGAAAATTTTGGTAAAATTGTATTTCTATAGAAAATTTTATTTCTATACAATATTTTGTCAAAATTTTATTTCTATAGAAATTTTATTTTTATAGCAAATTTTGTCAACATTTTATTTCTAGAGAATAGTTTGTCAAAATTTGATCTAATAAAAATTTTTTGTCAAAATTTTATTTCTATAGAAAATTTTGTCAAAATTTTATTTCTATAAACAATTTTGTCAAAATTTGATTTCTAATAAAAAAATTTTGTTAAAATTTTATTTCTATAGAAAATTTTGTCAAAATTTGATCTAATAAATATTTTTTCTTAATATTGTATTTCTATAGAAAATTTTGTCAAAATGTTATTTCTATAAAAATTTTGTCAAAATTTGATTTCTAATAAAAACATTTTGTTAAAATTTTATTTCTATAGAAAATTTTGTCAAAATTTGATTTCTAATAAAAATTTTGTTAAAAATTTGATTTCTAAGAAAATTTTGTCAAAATTTGTTTTCTATAAAAAATTTTGTCAAAATTTTATTTCTAAAGAAAATTTTGTCAAAATTTTATTTCTAAAGAAAATTTTGTCAAAATTTTATTTCTATAGAAAATTTTGTCAAAATTTTATTACTATAAAATTTTTTTGTTAAAATTTCATTTTTATATATAATTTTGTCAAAATTTTGTTTCTATAGAAAATTCTGTCAAACTTTTATTTCTATAGAAAATTTTGTCAAAATGTTATTTGTATAGAAATTTTTGTCTAAATTTTATTTCTATAGAAAATTTTGTCAAAATTTTATTTGTATAAAAAATTTTGTCAAAATTTTATTTGTATAAAAAATTTTGTCAAAATTTTATTCTTAGAGAGAATTTAGTCAAAATTTTATTACTATAGAAAAATTTGTAAACATTTTATTTCTATGGAAAATGTTGTCAAAATTTTATTTCTATAGAAAATGTTGTCAAAATTTTATTTCTATAGAAAATTTTGTCAAAATTTTATTTCTATAGGAAATTTTGTCAAAATTTTATTTCTAAAGAAAATTTTGTCAAAATTTTATTTCTAAAGAAAATTTTGTCAAAATTTTATTTCTATAGAAAATTTTGTCAAAATTTTATTACTATAAAATTTTTTTGTTAAAATTTCATTTTTATATATAATTTTGTCAAAATTTTGTTTCTATAGAAAATTCTGTCAAACTTTTATTTCTATAGAAAATTTTGTCAAAATGTTATTTGTATAGAAATTTTTGTCTAAATTTTATTTCTATAGAAAATTTTGTCAAAATTTTATTTGTATAAAAAATTTTGTCAAAATTTTATTTGTATAAAAAATTTTGTCAAAATTTTATTCTTAGAGAGAATTTAGTCAAAATTTTATTACTATAGAAAAATTTGTAAACATTTTATTTCTATGGAAAATGTTGTCAAAATTTTATTTCTATAGAAAATGTTGTCAAAATTTTATTTCTATAGAAAATTTTGTCAAAATTTTATTTCTATAGGAAATTTTGCCAAAATTTTAATTCTATAGAAAATTTTGCCAAAATTTTATTTCTACAGAAAATTTTGCCAAAATTTTATTTCTATAGAAAATTTGGCAAAATTTTATTTCTATAGAACATTTTGTCAAAATTTTATTTCTATAGAAAATTTAAGCCGTAAGAGGTACGTTGGAGGGGAATATTTTGCAAAATCAAAAATTCTACTAATTTACCAAACATTAGAATCTACCATTTTTGGTTGAATTCTACCAACTGTGGCAACCCTGTTCACCACTAATTTACGAGTTTTCATTCAAATCGTCACCATTTTTATGGGGGAATTTTAATCATTTCATTTGACCTCTGTATCATGAATGGAGAGTTTTCTTTTTCAGAGGAACGTAATTTTAGAAAAAGTTTTCTTTTTTGATCCTAGTGTTTTTAGAACGATTTGTATAAATTCGGTTGTATTTGTTCTTAAATTTTATCTAAAATTTCATTCCGTAAGAAAGTATATTTTCTTCGAGAGTATTTGTTAAATGTCCAAGAATGAAAGCTTCAAAAGTGTCTGCTATCCAAAAATATTCAATTTAAAAATAACACCCTTTATTGAAAAAACCCTTTATATTATCTATTACACTTTTTTTTGTTTAAATTTTCTAGTGAAATAATTTGAATTCAAAAAGGGTATCGTATAAAATTATTTCGTTACACCCTAATTGCATTTTTTCGAGGCATCAATCAAGCTTATCATACGAGACTTTATGTCGCTTTTCTTATCAATTTGAAGTGTATGAATAGTATTCGTCAGAGTACAGCAATCAGGAAAAGAAATTCACATTAAAAGAATATGCCGTCGTTCACGGTAAGTGACTCAGTTAAAATTTGTTTAGAATAAACACTCAAATGAGAATTGAACTTAATTCGTAAACAAATAGACGGACTTCAAAGTAAATAATATTTTTTCAAGCGATGTAACGTCATTCTATTGGGTGACGAATTACATGGAGGAGCTGGCAGCGCCATTAATGTAATTTATGAGATCATAAGAAAAACTGGGATGTGGTAATTGGGAATTTTATAAAATAAAAAAAAAAATGTATATAATTTAATTTGCTTATTATCGTAGAATAAATTGTATATAAAAAAAAATTAAAAACAAAATATTAAAAAAAATGTTCTTAAAACCAATAGACAGTCGGACATGGATGTGGTAATAGGGAATTTTATAAAATAAAAAAATGTATATAATTTAAATTGCTTACTATCCTAGGATAGATTGTATATAAAAAATATTAGAAAAAATGTTCTTAAAACCAATAGACAGACGGACATGGATGTGGTAATAGGGAATTTTATAAAATAAAAAAATGTATATAATTTAATTTGCTTATTATCCTAGGATAGATTGTATATAAAAAAAAATTAAAAATATTTAAAAAAATGTTCTTAAAATGTTGTGAAGTATAAGTGACGATATTTAGTTTTTGCGACAAATTTTTCCTTCCGCCCTTTGCAAAAAAAAAATCAGATTAATTACGTTAAGTGTTGTTCTTAAGTAATTAAAATTTAAAAATCCCTTGTGTATGCTAATGAATGGAAAATTGTTGGATAGGACCCTCTAGGACTCTATGATTATTCCATGAATTTCTTTGTCCTACCAAGGTGTGTGCTGAACAGCAATAACCAAAAATACAATTAAACAAAATAGCACAAAAAATTTTTCATTAAACTGAAAGCTCAAAACAAAAACTAAAGACATGACATATGCCTCAAAACTATAATACGAACGAAAAATGTAACATCATAAACCCCATTTCCAGTTGGTTGGTTGGTTGGTTGGAGGAAATTTATTGCTGTTTATTTTGTACGAGAAGTTCCTGGCCATTAAAATAAGCCCAAACATGTGCTATGTGTTCCACGATGGTAAACACTTGGGGAAGGCTATCATGTTAACAAAAAAACACTCACAAAGGAATGACGGATAACGACAACGAAGTGGACTTATTCCCTCCAGGGGTTGCTTTACTAAATAACCAAAGAACAAGTGCAAAAAGGATGATGTCATCATCCTTCTGTTTTTCTTTGGCAAGGAATTGAGGACAACTTAACCATTTTATATTATGGTGACAGCAGATGGTTAAAAGTCTTATTTGTTCACGGGATATACACTGCAGTGTCTTGTGGTGACCTGATTCTCTAATATCCCGGATATGATGTATATTTGTTTTGTTTTTTTTTTTTGTTGCTTAAACCATATAAAGCTTCATTTTGACTGAATGAAATTAAAAGTTCGATGAATCAATAAATGAAACACATAAAAGAAAGGTTCTGGATATTGATTACATTGCATATTGATGCATAATAAACATTTATGGATAACAAAAAATGTCAGACATTAAGATTACACACTATATATATGGGTCATTAAAGTTCGCTTTCTGAGATTTTGGAATATGTATGAGTTGATGTAGAAGGCATATATTAGTACAAA
Source organism: Haematobia irritans (assembly GCF_050003625.1). Lineage (NCBI taxonomy): Eukaryota > Metazoa > Arthropoda > Insecta > Diptera > Muscidae > Haematobia > Haematobia irritans. The sequence continues at coordinate 147,554,216 of NC_134401.1, forward strand.
CAAGTATATACAGCAGTAAGTTCGGCCGGGCCGAATCTTAAATACCCACCACAATGAATCAAATATAATAGTTTACTTTCAAAACTCTTCGTCATAGCGGGTTTCTTGATAATATATAGAATTTTAGGGGGTTTGATGACAAATTTTACTTTCAGTTTCAAGCAATTTTCATGATCAGTGCGCCTGTTATACCCTGAAAGAAGTCTTTTCTTTTATGAGGAACGAAATTTTAGACAAGCAAAGTTTTCTTTTGACACACATTTTAGAGACAATGGTTGAATCGCTTATCAAAAATTCGGATTAGTTTGCTCTAAACGAAAATACGAAAGGCGAATTTCGTTTGTCTAAATTTTCATTCCGGAGGAAAATATTCTTTCTTTGGGTGTACCCTCAAGAAGTTAAATCGGTCTATATCGTTGCTTTACCAAACGGACCGGTAAAAATAAATGCCACACAGATTTTTGAGTGTCTTAAATTCCAGTATATTTACATTTTTGTGCAAAAACTCGCATAAAAACTACGGTTTCTAGAAGCCCAAGGAGTTAAATCTGGAGATCTGTCTATGTGGAGGCTATACTAAAACATTGGTCGACACACACCATATTCGGCTGACCTATTTGTGGTCAGCCGGATTCCAGAAGTCCTGGAAATAAATTCGGGAGTTAGGTCTATATGGGGGCTATCCCAAAACATGAACCAATACTCACCACCTCTTAATGTTCCTCAAATACCTCTAGAATTCCACTTTCAGACGAATTGGGTGAAAACTACGAATTCTAGAAGCCCAAGAAGTAAAATCGGGAGATCAGTCTATATAGGGGCTATATCAAAACATAGACCGATAAGGACCATTTTCGACACACCTCTTTATGGTCCTAAAATACCTCCAGATTTCTAATTTCCGGCAAATTTGATAAAAACTACGGATTATAGAAGTCCCAGAAATAAGGTCGGGAGATATGTCTATATGGGGGCTATACCAAAACTTGGACCGATTCTCACCATTTTTGGCACACCTATTTGCGATCTTAAAATACCTCTAGATTTTCACTTTCAAGCAAATCTGAGAAAGCTTTCTGTAGAAATAAAATTTATGTAACCGATTTCTCGAAAAAACCCCCCAACAAATTTATGGAAATTCCCCACCAAATCCCAAATTCCCCAAATCAAAAATTTCATCCACATTCACGAAAAAATAGCCCCAATTTGGGGGAAAATCTCCAATACTGGCGGCCACGACCAGGGTTTCCAGTATTGTGATTTTCTTCCGGGAAAGACGCTTTTAAGTGAGGGATTTGGGGTTTTGATGGGGAATTTACAGAAATTTGCCCATTTTATTTGGGATTTTTCAAAATCTGTTCATTATAAATAAGTCACTTTCTCCAAGTCGGACGACTTCCGGTTGGAATGCCAAAATCGACACAGATTAACCGGTTAATCGGAGACAATTACACAAACAGAAAACCGATAGTGAACAAAATTTGGCATTTTCGGGTTTTGACCATCGATTATCCCGGTTTAAAGCAAATAAAAAAAACGATTTTTAAAAAATTAAATTAAACCAAAATTAACCAGTTTTAAAACAACCGGTTATTTGAACACCCTAACCGTAATCGTTTGTCCATGTGTAGCCAGCAAAAAAATTTGGAAGTTCTTCCAAAGGCACAACTTTAAAAGCACTTCCAAAAGATGCATTCCCAATTATGTTCTTTATTTTAACTACCCAGGAAGTTATTTTAATTCAATTTTTTTATAACTTGTTTTTTTTCATACTTTTAATGGGTAATTTTAACTTTTTTCAAGTAGTTTAAAAACAGAGTACGAATTCACAAAATGGGACAAATCATTTAAATTTTGTCGAAAAAAATGCAAAATCCAATCTGAAAAAATTGTGAATTTTTGAAAATATTTGAGGTCAAACGTTTCCGACAAGCGTTAGAATCCATTAAAAATTATAAAAATTATTTATTTGACAAAATATCACAGAATTTTTTAATTCACATCCACAACACTGGATTCGCATCGCACCTAAAGAAGTGATGCAAACTCAGTGCAACGGCTGTTGAAATGGAGGACTTCCGACCTATGACAAGCCCATGTTAAATTCATCGCTTCTGCGTCAATTTTGCACCACTTCCGGACCTAAATAGAACATTTTCATTACTTTTTGTCGACGCTTTTTTTGCTGAAGCTTAACACAAAAGTTTCTTATTATTAGTTTTTTTATTTAATTTAATTATTTCGTAAGAGCCACCTGCTAAAAAGTGGTGAACAATTTCCTTGGGGAATTTCGGTTTAAATTGGGGATTTTTGGGAATAGAAGAAAAAATATTGGTAACACTGATCACCACGACCGCAATATCGTTTTCATAAAACCAAATCACAGAGTGGCTGCCCTATTTCCCCTATAGGGCCATGTTCTCTCGTTCTGTTTTTGGCCAGACCTTATCCATCACGTGACTCCAAAAGAAATGTCCCAAAAGATGCCCCAACTACGCCGGACCAAACAGCCCAACGTTGAGAATGCCGAAGCTTCTCTGGGCGTTTCTGAGCCTAAGATGCCACAATTTATTCACCGAGGTGGAAATAATAAATTTCTATAATTGCAATGCTTAGTTGAAAAAAAAAATTCTTCAAAAGTTACATCTACCGAAATACCGGGTAACTAACACCATTTGTTGCAAAATCCACTTTTATGTGTATTTCTATAGTCCATATCATTGATACCCACTCACTTGCTCTAAATTAACCACTACACTGGTAGAAAAAGCTTCGTAATATTGAAAAAAATTGGATTTAAAATTGAACCACCGAAACAATTGCATAGGTGCTATGAAAAATTTCGTTAATATAATGATTTTATATTAATTAAAGAAAAATTTCTTGATATTAATGAACGTTTTCGTTAAATAAAAATATTCATTACAAAAATGAATGATTTTTTTTAGTAGTTGTAGATCTAATACATTCAAAAAGAAGAAAGAAAGAATTTCATAAGTACTATGAAACATTTCGTTAATATAATGATTTTATATTAATTAAAGAAAAAAATCATAATAATAATGAACTTTTTCGTTATTGAAAAATATTCAATATAAAAAATGAAAAAAATTTCATTGGCTGAATTTTATTGTCAGTAGTAGTAGATCTGAAATATTCAAAAAGAAGAAAGAAAGAATTTCATGGGTACTATGAAACATTTCGTTAATATAATGAATTTATATTAATTAAAGAAAAAATTCATAATATTAATTAACTTTTTCCTTATTGAAAAATATTCAATATAAAAATGAAAAAACTTCATTGGCTGAATTTTATTGTCAGTAGTAGTAGATGTGATACATTCAAAAAGAAGAAAGAAAGAATTTCATGGGTACTATGAAACATTTCGTTAATATAATGATTTTATATTAATTAAAGAAAAAATTCATAATATTAATGAACGTTTTCGTAAAATAATATATATATATATATATATATATATATATATATATATATATATATATATATATATATATATATATATATATATATATATATATATATATATATATATATATATATATATATATATATATATATATATATATATATATATATATATATATATATATATATATATATATATATATATATATATATATATATATATATATATATATATATATATATATATATATGTGAAAAAACTTCATTGGCTGAATTTTATTGTCAGTAGTAGTAAATCTGAAACATTCAAAAAGAACAATAGCAATAATCAATAAAATTGAGCCATTGAAATAATTTCATATGTACAATGAAATATTTCGTAAATATAGGGATTTTTCTATTTAGGAGAAATTTCATATTATTAATGCACATTTTCATTAATGAACAATATTCATTATATAAATGAAAAAAAAAATCGTTGGTTTTATTTTTTTAATTTTTAATTTTTTTTTATGAAATTTTCTTTGTGTTCAAAAGTCCTCTAGTCACCTGACACATGACAAAAAAAAAAAATAGAAATTGACTTTTCCAATTAATTTTCTAAATACAAATCGAATACAATAACAAACATCTTTATAATAAAAATATAAAAATAAATAAAAATAATAGACTGCACTCCTTGATTTAGAGACGAAACTTTTTTAACATTTCAGGGCTGGTGAACTATTTTTTTCTGTTTATTACAACTTCCAATAATTAAGACATTTTTTTCTAAAATTTCCCCACCTTTTTTGCAAATAAAGGTATCACATCTATAATTTTGAAATATGAGAATTCTTTGAAATATGAGTTTGAGAATAATTGACATGTATTTTATGGCCAAACCTTGGCCTATTATTATGACATGTGAACCAAGTAAATAAGGAACAACCGCCAAGGGCGGTACATTTCTTTCTTTTAGATCGTCACAAAAAGTTCAAATGTAAAACTGGACAATATGAAGTAAAGGGGACCAATGGAAGTTGTTACGCTTGATGCATAAAGCACTCAAGTGGAACACTTTGGAATTTCATCCTGGTTGGTTTTTCTGTATCTGAAAAAAAAAATTTACGTAAACTTGAACTTTGTGGCTTGGGATTTATATTAATTTTCCTCCTTTGCCAGTTTTGTTAAGGTGGTTTTGTTTTTTTTTTGCAATCAAATGGCTCAAACAATACACTTTGGAATGCAAAAATGTAATATGCAAACAATACAAAAAAGTGAAAAAAAAAACAACAACAACTTAAAACATATTGTACCTCTGATACTTGGTACATGGAGCTGTCTCTGTATTAAGAAGTAAGAGGAAGAAAAACTTAACAAATACCTTAAGATAAATTTCGAAAGGGAAACAAAGAAAATTTGTTCGAAAAAAAAAACAAATTGAAACAACAAAACACATAAGAAGAAATTGAAACCAATTGTCTTGGGGGCCATTTTGCAGAGGGGTCGGATACCTCACTTAACACCTGTCAAGTGAAAAGATTATGAAAATATTTCGCATGAGATGAGAATGTGTAATTCCAGATGCAAACAAATTGAATACAATTTTTTATACGAATAATAAAAAAAATATAGAATTATTTTTTCAAAAACTAAAAATTTAAAAATTGTATTTTGTTTTGTTTAGTTTTTTTTCTTCTATTCAATATTTGTCAATATTTTCAAAAGAAAAATGTTTTTCTAGTCATTTTGTTTTTTGCAAAATGTTGATGTACAATTAACGTCACAACCAAGAGGTGGCTAAGAAAATAAACCATCTGACAAACGAATCGAAGGATGGACGGACACATATAAATGGTGAATGAGTAGCTATAAAAATGTGCGATAGATTTTTATATTTATAAATGTGATGGCATAGAAAATATTGCCAATGTTTCATAGTTTTATTAGAAAACAAAAGGCACTAGTTTATTTTTCGGACAATTCAATATTTTGTTGCTAACTAAATTAAAGCAAATACAATAGGTTCACCTTTTAAAAAAAAATAAAAACTTTTTTTTTTTTGAGGGCGTTTATGGCAAATATACTCATATATTTTGTGATGTGAAAATAATTTTGGTAATTAGTAAAATAAGGTGTGTTCTGGGAGTGTTTCCAATCGACAAATAAAAATTGGTTTTGTATTTTAAAACAAACACCTTAAATTCATCGTTAAGAGATAATCCACCAATTTAAAAGTGAAACTAATTTTGTGAATGCATATATTTCATGCGAATAGAATTTTTAAGGTTAAGTCTGTAGATGGATATAAATGATATTTATACCAGTTTTGGTATTTAATCAATGGGCTATATGTGAAAGAATGATTTATTAAAAATAGATCAATTTTTAATGTTAAAAATGTAATTTAAGAATTAGTTGAAATTTAAGTTAAATTTTAAAACTTTAAAATATAATAAAATAAAATAAAATAAAAAACAAGTATATAAAGCAGTAAGTTCAGCCAGGCCGAATCTTAAATACCCACCACCATGAATCAAATATTATAGTTTCCTGTGAAAATTTCAGGGGGATTTGGTGATAACTAGATCAGTTCAACCAGTACACTTCCCGAAGATAAATTCAAAGATTTTACCTATGAAGACTAGATCAGATTCTGGATTTATAAGAACCATATTTGTTTGAGTTTTAGAGGAATCATAAACATCGTGTGCAAGAAAATGAAATGGAAATGAAATAACGCCTTGATTTAAAATCTAACATCTGTAGATTTTTACCCCCATTATTTAAATTGATTACCAGAAGTAAAATCTGAAAACTATAATTCAGTTTCAAGCCATTTTCATTATCAGTGCACACTAACGAATATTCACCATTTTCGGCACATAAAGAGTTCCATGCAAATTTGATAAAAACTATGGTTTCTAAAAGCCCAAGAAGTAAAATCTGGAGATCGGTCTATTTGGGAGATAAACTAAAACATGGACCAATACACGCCATTTTCGGCTCTCATATTTAAGGTTCCAAAATACCTGTAGATTTCTCATTTCAGGCAAATTGGATAAAAACTACGGATTCTAGAAGCATAAAAAATAAAATCATTTCTTGCACACCTATTTGTATTCCTAACAAGTAAGGAAAGTCTAAAGCCGGGCGGGGCCGACTATATTCTACCCTGCACCACTTTGTAGATCTAAATTTTCGATACCATATCACATCCGTCAAATGTGTTGTGTGCTATATATAAATGTTTGTCCCAAATACGTATATTTAAATATCACTCGATTTGGACAGAATTTGATAGACTTTTACAAAATCTATAGACTCAAAATTTAAGTTGGCTAATGCAATAGGGTGGAACACAATGTTAGTAAAAAAATATGGGAAACATTTAAATCTGAAGCAATTTCAAGGAAACTTCGCAAAAGTTTATTTATGATTTATCTCTCGATATAAATGTATTAGAAGTTTAGGAAAATTAGTCATTTTTACAACTTTCCTACTAACCAGTGGCGATTTAACAAGGAAAATGTTGGTATTTTGACCATTTTTGTCGAAATCAGAAAAACATATATATGGGAGCTATATCTAAATCTGAACCGATTTCAATCAAATTTGGAACACATGACTATATTACTAATTGTACTCCTAGTGCAAAATGTCAACCAAATTGTGCCAAAACTCTGGCTTCTGGGGCCATATATGTCCATATCGGGCGAAAAATATATATGGAAGCTATATCTAAATCTGAACCGATTTCAATCAAATTTGGCACACATGACTATACTACTAATTGTACTCCTTGTGCAAAATTTCAAGCTAATCGGGATAAAACTCTGCCTTCTGGGTCCATATAAGTGCATATCGGGCGAAAGATATATATGGGAGCTATATCTAAATCTGAATCGATTTCAACCAAATTTGGCACGCATAGCTACAATGCTAAATCTACTCCCTGTGCAAAATTTCAACCAAATTGGGCCAAAACTCTGGCTTTTACGTCCATATCGGGCGGAAGATATATATAGGAGCTATACCTAAATCTGAACCGATTTCAATTAAATTTTGCACAATTGACTATACGACTAAGTGTTATGTTTGTACAAAATTTCAAGCAAATCGGTATAAAACTCTGGCTGCTGGGTCCATATTAGTGCATATCGGGCGAAAGATATATATGGGAGCTATATCTAAATCTGAACCGATTTCTTCCAAAATCAATAGGGTTCTATTCTGGGTATAATTAAATTAAATTAAATTAAATTAAATTAAATTAAATTAAATTAAATTAAATTAAATTAAATTAAATTAAATTAAATTAAATTAAATTAAATTAAATTAAATTAAATTAAATTAAATTAAATTAAATTAAATTAAATTAAATTAAATTAAATTAAATTAAATTAAATTAAATTAAATTAAATTAAATTAAATTAAATTAAATTAAATTAAATTAAATTAAATTAAATTAAATTAAATTAAATTAAATTAAATTAAATTAAATTAAATTAAATTAAATTAAATTAAATTAAATTAAATTAAATTAAATTAAATTAAATTAAATTAAATTAAATTAAATTAAATTAAATTAAATTAAATTAAATTAAATTAAATTATATGAAATGAAGTGAAGTGAAATTAAATTAGGTTCCCACTTAGAGAAGTTTTGAAACCCTCAGAAATGTCACCAGCATTACTGAGGTGGGATAATCCACCGCTGAAAAACTTTTTGGTGTTCGGTCGAAGCAGGAATCGAACCCACGACCTTGTGTATGCAAGGCGGGCATGCTAACTAACGGTGGCTCCTCAAGACTCAAAAAATTAGAAAAAACCTACATGTAGGGAATTTCCCCTACTTCTGGCAACACTGGTTTGTGTTCGTAGTACAGCTCGTAATTTAAGTCCGATCTACTTAAAATTTGGCATAGGATTCTAATTTGGCACAAAGATCCTACTCTCTTTAAAATCTGCTGTGGAAGCCATAAGTAACTTAGGAGCCACCGTCCAGGGTATTTGAGAGTTGATTCGACGCAAAATTCATGAAATTGTGTTGGCAGAGACATCTAGCGCTTTAGTTTTGCAATGGCAAATTTATGTCGTACGATGGATGTACCCTGGCAATAATCTAAAATCGATTCAGATTTATATTTTCGGAAACCTGACCCAGACCAGAAAATGTTTTCGTTAACCACACAGAAAAAAATATCACCGAAAATTTAACTATTAAATTTTTGATTATTTCAAAAAATATATTCAAATAAAAAATTAATTGATTCTACTAACTTGTCTTGAATTAAAATAAAAATCATATCAATATTTTCGGGCATCTATCCCCCTGAAAATGTCTTGGTTAGCCACATAGAAAAAATATCACCGAAAATTTCCCTATTAAAATTTTAATTAAATTAAAAACTAATTTAATTAAATTAGAACAAAAATCAATTACAAAAATTAAAAAAAAAATGTCTTAGCTAACCACACAGAACAGAACAGTATCACCAACATTTTTCCATTTAAAATTTTAATTAAATTTACAAAAATATAATTAAATTTATAAAAATAACATTTAATGGATTCAACAATGATTTTTAATTAAAGCTAAAATTAATTGTACCCATAATTATTGGATCAATTAAGTTTTTAATTTACAATGGTGATTCATACTCTAATGTACGTGAGTGATTAATTTTCAATTAAAAATTAAATGTATAAATTAATTCAGTGATTAAAAACAAACAATTTTTTTTTGTTCAGAGTCAAGGGCAAATTTCCGCTTATTACCAATAAGAATTAATTACTGTTTTAGTATTTATTGTGAATGATCTATATTAATGTAATTAATTGTAATTTGTCCTGTTCTCCCTGAACATTTTTCACACAAATTTTTCTTGGCTTACCACACAGAAAATATATCATCTCAATTTTTCCAATTCAAATTTTAATTAAATGTAAAAAAGAAAAATTAAAACTTAATTGAATCAATTTTTTATTAAAAAAGATTTCATTAAAACAAAAATCAATCACAAAAATTAGAAAAATGTCTTGGCTAATCCAAATATCACCAAAATTTTCCAATAATAATTTAGTACTATTTTGGAATTTATTGTGAATTATCCATATTATTGTGATTTATTGCTGTGAGCAGTTGATCATATGATTGCAAATTTACGTGATCAGATTAAATCTGTTCGGAGTAGAAAGACATATATTTTGTTTGTTGTACAGCTTTTAGAGAGTTTAGAAATCAGCTGTAGCCAGCTGATTGTAATAGGCCAATAGATATACAAAACTCAAAATTTATTTTACACAGGCGAATTAATTTTCAACACTAATTCAACAAAATATGGGAATTCTATATGTATACCCATTTTAATATAAACTTTTTATTATGATTTCTGACATGTGTTATTTTTTAATGAAGTCCGTGAATTGGGTGTATTTAGTGTCATTTATAAAAAAAAAAAAAAAAAAAAAAAAACAAAACTCAATTACATTTTAATAGCTTTTCAATTGTTTAACAAAAAAAAAAAACACGTTATATTAATATTTATTATGCAATAAAATATTTGCTAATGTAATACAAGTTACATTTGCAAATAAAATATCATTTTAAATGGTCTTGATTTTTTTAGGACATGTCATTCGAAGTCAAGACAACTTTATAATGTGCAGTAGAACGTAAAAGTTAAACAAGCATCATTAAGAATATAGCAAAGTTTCCCAATCAAATTAGCTGCTAATGACGAACTATGAAAATATATCATATTGTAATTGTGATTTATAGATATTTTCTTAAATAAATTTCAATACAAAAAAAAATATTTTTAATATTTTTCTAAGAGATTTTAGTATGTTTTTTTATTTCAAAAAATAAAAAATTATTTAATATTCTTGCATTAAAAATGTGAACCCATCAAAGAACAAAAGAACATTTAGGATAATTTTAGAAATTTGTTACTAAATTATATTATAAATGATTATATGATAAAAATATTATTCATCAAATTCGAAAAACATATAGTGTCGAAAACAAATAAAAAAAATGAGCAACAATGTCATCAGCTGTTTCTGTGTCACTTATTCACAATAATCCTCTATTGTGAATGTATATCGTGCAGGTAAACACATGGCTACAAAAGGCTAAAATCAAACATAACATAAATTTTTCTTGAATATTTTTAATCAAATTCAAGAAAATATATTAGACAAAATTCTTTTGCTTGTCTTGTTAAAGAAAATGTCGATACTTGAAGCAAAAAATTGGCTTTAAAATTTATAAAAAAATTATTTGGGGCCCACGAAGTTTTTTGGAAAATTTTACATAGTTTAGTAAATGTTGAAGTATTTTGTGCAAAATTCGAATTTGGTGAAATTTCATCATTCATGACATGTGACATGCATTAAAAAATATATATAATTTTTTAATGCATGTCACTAAAATAAACCAAAAATTTTTATTGTAATATTAGGTTAGGTTAGGTGGCAGCCCGATGTATCAGGCTCACTTAGACTATTCAGTCCTTTGTGATGCCACATTGGTGTATTGTAATATTGCGTTAAATTGACTTTAGAGCCCCCTGTTGTTTGAGTGTGCTCATTCCCATGAGATTTGTATATAAAAGAAGATTTATCGTTCAATTAATTCCATTATCTTCCCATGATGATTAAAAAAAAAATGTTTTTTTTTTAATGCAAATAATTAAATATTCCAAAAATGTTTTGCATAATTGATATTGACAGTCATTTAAAAGCAATAAACATTTAATTTTATATGACATTATTTGTTTTGATGAGCATTTATACGAGCATCCAGTTCCTAACAGATGTCTATATTGGAAGAGGTGCCGCCAATATAACCAACATTTTAATTATTGCAAGATATATTTAGTTATTGATATTCTTAAAGTATACAAACAAGGAATTGAATGTATATAAATGATGGGTAAGATTACATACCGATTGAGTTTCTTATTAAGATTTCAAAATTACTCTTATCTGGGTTATATTTAACGAGAAATCCTAAATATTATTATCATATAAACATTTAGTGGAAATTTATAATGAATTAATTAGCATGAACCTTAATTTTGTTATCGGGAATATTTCGATAATTTTATTCACATTAAGCTTATTATTGTGCACTATATTTTTCAGAAAATTATGTTATTTACAGTAATTTGTCGGTAATCTATAGAAATAAAATTTTGACAAAATTTTCTATAAAAATAAAATATTGACAAAATTTTCTACAGAAATAAAATTTTGACAAAATTTTCTATGGAAATAAAATTTTGACAAAAATTTCTATAGAACTAAAATTTTGCCAAAATTTTCTATAGAAATAAAATTTTGACAAAATTTGATACAGAAATAAAAGTTTGACAAAATTTTCTGTAGAAATAAAATTTTGGAAAAAAAATTCTATAGAAATAAAACTTAGGAAAACATTTTCTATAGAAATAAAATTATAGAAAAATTTTGATGAAATTTTTAGAAATAAAATTTTGACGACATTTTCTACAGAAATAAAATTTTGACGACATTTTCTACAGAAATAAAATATTGACAAAATTTTCTATATAACTAAAATTTTAACAAAATTTTCTGTAGAAGTAAAATTTTGACAAATTTTTCTATAGCAATAAAATTTTGACACAGTTTTCTATAGAAATAAAATTTTGACAAAGATATCTCAGCGTTATTCACTATAGAAATAAAATTTTGACAAATTTTTCTATAAAAAAAATTGGTAAAATTTTCTACAGAAAACAAAATTTTGACAACATTTTCGATAGAAATAAAATATTGACAAAATTTTCTATAGAAATATAATTTTAACAACATTTATTATTGCTTATTATTGTGCACTATATTTTTCAGAAAATTATGTTATTTACAGTAATTTGTCGGTAATTTATAGAAATAAAATTTTGACAAAATTTCCTATAAAAATAAAATATTGACAAAATTTTCTACAGAAATAATATTTTGACAAAATTTTCTATGGAAATAAAAATTTGACAAAAATTTCTATAGAAATATAATTTTAACAACATTTTCTATAGAAATAAAATTTTGACAAAGTTATATCAGCGTTTTTCACTATAGAAATAAAATTTTGACAAAGTTTTCATTAGAAATAAAATGTTGACAAAAATTTCTAAAGAAATAAAATTTTGTCAAAATTTTCTATAGAAATAAAATGTTGACAAAATTTTCTATAGAAATAAAATTTTGACAAAGTTTGCTATAGAAATAAAATCTTGACAAAATTTTCTATAAAAAAAAATTGGTAAAATTTTCTATAGAAAACAAAATTGCGACAACATTTTCTATACACACAAAAAAATTTCAAGAAAATTTTTCCAATTAAAATTTTAATTGAGTTTTAAAAAATATTCAATTAAAAATTTAATTAATTCAACAAAATTTTTTAATTGAAACAAAAATCAATCACAAAAATAATAGTATCAATTAATTTTTTAATTGGATCAATTAACTTTTTAATTGACCTTCAATTAATTTTTTAATTGATACTATCATTTCTGTGATTGGAGACATTTCAATTAAAAATTAATTTGATCAATAATTTCGTGATTGAATCAGAAAAAAAATTTTTGTGTGGAGACAAAAATTTTGACAATATTTTCTATAGAAATAAAATGTTGACAAAATATTCTGTAGAAATAAAATTATGACAAAATTTTCTATAAAAAAATGTTGACAAAGTTCTCTATAGAAAAAAAAATTGACAAAGTTTTCTATAGAAATAAAATTTTGACAAAATTTTCTATAGAAATAAAATTTTGACAAAATTTTCTATAGAAATAAAATTTTGACAAAATTTTCTATAGAAATACAATTTTGACAAAATTTTTTTATAGAAATAAAATTTTGACAAAATTTTCTATAGAAATAGAATTTTTCGAAAATTTTCTGTAGAAATAAAGTTTTTTAAACATTTTCTATAGAAATAAAACTTGGACAAAACTTTTTTTTATAAAAATAAAATTTTGACAAAATTTTCTATAGAAATAAAAATTTTCTATAGAAATAAAATTTGGACAATGTTTTCTATAGAAATACAACTTTGACAAAATTTTCTATGGAAATAAAATTTTTACAAAATTTTCTATAGAAATAAAATATTGACAAAATTTTCTACAGAAATAAAATTTGGAGAAATTTTCTATAGAAATAAAATTTGGAGAAAATTTTCTATAGAAATAAAATTTGGAGAAAATTTTCTATAGAAATAAAATATTGACAAAATTTTCTATAGAAGTAAAATTTTAACAAAATTTTCTGTAGAAGTAAAATTTTGACAAAACTTTTTATAGAATTAAAACATTGACAAATTTTTCTAAAAAAGTAAAATTTGGGCAAAGTTTTCTATAGAAATAGAATTTTTCGAAAATATTCTGTAGAAATAAAGTTTTTTAAAAATTTTCTATAGAAATAAAACTTGGACAAAACTTTTTTTATAAAAATAAAATTTTGACAAAATTTTCTATAGAAATAAAATTTGAACAATGTTTTCTATAGAAATACAATTTTGACAAAATTTTCTATGGAAATAAAATTTTTACAAAATTTTCTATAGAAATAAAATATTGACAAAATTTTCTACAGAAATAAAATTTGGAGACAATTTTCTATAGAAATAAAATTTGGAGAAAATTTTCTATAGAAATAAAATATTGACAAAATTTTCTATAGAAGTAAAATTTTAACAAAATTTTCTGTGGAATTAAAATTTTTACAAAATTTTCTATAGAAATAAAATTTTGACAAAAATTTCTTTAGAAATAAAATTTTGACAACAATTTCTATAAAGGTAAAATTTTGACAACAATTTCTATAAAGGTAAAATTTTGACAAAATTTTCTATAGAAATAGAATTTTTCGAAAATTTTCTGTAGAAATAAAGTTTTTTAAAAATTTTCTATAGAAATAAAATTTGGACAAAATTTTTTTTATAAAAATAAAATTTTGACAAAATTTTCTATAGAAATAAAATTTGGACAATGTTTTCTATAGAAATACAATTTTGACAAAATTTTCTATGGAAATAAAATTTTGACAAAATTTTCTATAGAAATAAAATATTGACAAAATTTTCTATAGAAATAAAATTTGGAGAAAATTTTCTATAGAAATAAAATTTTTGACAAAATTTTCTATAGAAATAAAATTTTGACAACATTTTCTATAGAAATAAAATTTTTGACAAAATTTTCTATAGAATTAAAATTTTGACAAAACTTTCTATAGAAATAAAATATTGACAAATTTTTCTATAAAAGTAAAATTTGGACAAAATTTCTATAGAAATAAAATTTTGACAAAAATTTCTACAAAAAAAAAGTTGACAAAGTTCTCTATAGAAAGAAAAATTGGCAAAATGTTCTATAGAAATAAATTTTTGGAAAAAAAACATTTCTATAGAAATAAAATTTTGGAAAAAAAATCTATAGAAATAAAATTTTGACAAAATTTTCTATAGAAATACAATTTTGATAAAATTTTCTATAGAAATAAAATTTTGGAAAAATGTTCTATACAAATAAAATTTTGACAAAATTGTCTATAGAAATAAAAGTTTTCTATAGAAATAAAATCTTGGAAAAATTTTCTATAGAAATAAAATTTTGGAAAAATTTTCTATAGAAATAAAATTTTGACAAAATTTTCTATAGAAAGTTTTGACAAAATTTTTTATAGAAATAAAATTTTGACAAAGTTTTCTATAGAAATAAAATTTCTCAAAAATTTTCTGTAGAAATAAAATTTTTCAAAAATTTTCTATAGAAATAAAATTAGGACAACATTTTTTTTATAAAAATAAAATATTGGCAAAATTTTCTATAAAAGTTCAATTTCGACAAAATTTTTTGTAGAAATTAAATTTTGGAAAATTTTTCTATATAAATAAAATTTTGATAAATTTTTCCATAGAAATAAAATTTTGACAAATTTTTTTTTATAGAAATAAAATTTTGACAAAATTTTCTATAGAAATACAATTTCGAAAAATTTTCTATAGAAATAAAATTTGACAATTATTGTGAATTACTAATGCAAGCTACTATAGGTGTTGGAATTGTTATTTTACAAAACTCTTTGGCAAATGATTTCTTTTCGCATGAGTATGATCGGGTTCATCTATTGTTTTGCAAAGTAAATTGCAAATTTCAATAACATTAATGGGTTTGTAATGTTATTGTTCACAACTTTTTTTTTGAAACAGAAACTTATTGGTAATAAGCTCATAAAAAATATGAACTTTTGAAATCATTTTGCAAATCATTTTTCCTTTTTTGAAATTTATTTTAAGTGTAAATGAAGAAAACAAAAAAACAAATTGGAAAATATCCATTTATCATCTTTAATTCAAAAGCTATTATGAAAAATAACAAGATAAAAACTAATTAGAGGGGCCAAGCAAGATTTGACATTTGCTAAGGCTAAATCTGTCTTCCGGCTAAATAAAGTAACACAAGATTAAAAAATAAAAATAAATAAACTATAAAAATTAGCAAATGTTGTTTTTTTTTTTAAACATAAAATTTACCTTATAGATGTTAGACATTCAAAAAGTTTAGACATTATTCTTCATTTATCATTTAAGCACTTAGACAGGGCGACACAAAAAAAAATCTCGATATGTATGGTATTATTAATAAACACTAAAATTAAATGAATATTTCCACTTCACTTAAACCATGGATTATTAAATGTAGGAATATTTCATTAATATCAGTTTTTTATTTTCTCAATACGCCTTCACATATGTCTGGCGAAAAAAATATATTTGCCCTGGTTACTATGACGTGTTGGTTTATGGTTTATTATATTGTTTTCAAAATATTGTTTTTTTTTTTTTTCAAAATTGCCAGACGGGTTTGTATGCGAGCTAGTCTTTTTTAATTTACTACTATTATTTTCCTTATATGTATTTTTACGCTTATTTTTTACTTGAGTTTTTTTTTATTTTCTCGATTTTAAAGTGTTTTTTGTCATAATCGATTTTTCTAAATCCCCGGGAAAAAAGTGTATTATGATAGTAATTATTTCAATTTTATACTATATTCATATTACTATTAGTAGACAAAAAAAAACAAACAACAACAATAGTAATAAAATAACATGCCGTGCGCGCGAAATGATCATCGATTGTGATAATATGCACGCGATCAACGCCAACCAAACACGAAAATTGCGAACAACTGTTGAAATATTTTTTTGCTATGATCACTGGCGGATGCCGCCACAATGCCAACTGGGAGAGAGAGAAAATAAAAAGAATATAAATAATAAAAAAAAAAAATACAAATGAAAATTTTTGAATTTTTGCGTGGAAATTGAAAAGTTTTTGTTTTTCATTTCATTTCAAATATTAGACATGTTCACACCCAATTGTTATAATTGTTAAGACAAATTAGCTAGAAAATATGGAAGTAGATTTTCACAAACGCAAATAAAATAATATGTAAGACTGGAAAAGACTGGAGAGTTTACTCCAAAGGAATTTTGATAGTATGAAATAATTCGAAAAATTTGTAAATAATTTTTTAAGGAAATTATACAAAATTCTGTCAACATTTATTTTTTGCAAAATTTTATTTCTATAGAAAATTTTCTCAAAATTTTATTTCTATAGAAAATTTTGCAAAATTTGATTTCTATAGAAAATTTTGTCAAAATTTGATTTCTATAGAAAATTTTGTCAAAATTTGATTTCTATAAAAAATTTTGTCAAAATTTGATTTCTATATAAAATTTTGTCAAAATTTTATTTCTATAGAAAATTTTGTCAAAATTTGATTTCTATAGAAAATTTTGTCAAAATTTTATTTCTATAGAAAATTTTGTCAACATTTTATTTGTATAGACTTTTTTTCCAAAATTTTATTTCTATAGAAATCTTTTGGAAAATTTTATTTCTATGGACAATTTTGCCAAATTTTAATTCTATAGAAAACTTTGTTAAATTTTTATTTCTACAGAAAATTTTGTCAAATTTTATTTCTCTAGAAAATTTTGTCAAAATTTTATTTCTCTAGAAAATCTTGTCAAAATTTTATTTCTCTAGAAAATTCTTATTTCTACAGAAAATTTTATTTCTATTGAAAATTTTTGAAAATTTTTATTTCCATCGAAAATTTTTGAAAAATTTTATTGTTATAGAAAATTTTCTCAAAATTTTATTTCTATCGAAAATTTTCTCAAAATTTTATTTCTCTAGAAAATTTTCTCAAAATTTTATTTCTGTAGAAAATTTTCTAAACATTTTATTTCTCTGGAAAATTTTGTCAACATTTTATTTCTATAGAAAATTTTGTTAAAATTTTATTTCTCTAGAAAATTTGGTTAAAATTTTATTTTTAAAAAAGTTTGTAAAAATTCTATTTCTTTAGAAAATTTTGTCACAATTCTATTATTTAGAAAAATTTGGCAAAATTCTATTTCTTTAGAAAATTTTGTCAACATTCTATTTCGTTAGAAAATTTTGTCAATTTTTTTTTGGAAAATTTCTATGGAAAATTGTAATTCTATAGAAAAGTTTGTCAAAATTGTGTCAAAATTTAGCTTCTATAAAAATGTCAAAATTCTATTTCTTTAGAAAATTTGTCAACATTTTCTATAGAAAATTTCTATGGAATTTTTTTTTCAAATTTTATTTCTATAGAAAATTTTTGTTGAAATTTTATTCTATAGAACATTTTGTCAACATTTTATTTCTATAGAAAATGTCAAAATTTTATTTCTATAGAAAATATTTTCAAAATTTTATTTTTCTAGACAATTTTATTTCTATAGAAAATTTTTGAAAAATTTTATTTCTATCGAAAATTTTTGAAAAATTTTATTTCTATAGAAAATTTGCTCAAAATTTTATTTCAATAGAAATTTTTTGTCCAAATTTTATTTTTATAGAAAATTTTGTCCAAATGTTATTTCTATAGAAAATTTTGTCAAAATTTTATTTTTATAGAAAATTTTGTCACAATTTGATTTCGATAGAATATGTTGTCAAAATTTTTATTTCTATATAAAAAATTGTGTCAACATTTTATTTCTATAGAAAATTTTGTCAAAATTTTATTTCTATAGGAAATTTTGTCAAAATTTTATTTCTATAGAAAATTTTCTCAAAATTTTATTTCTATAGAAATTTTTGTCAAAATTTTATTTCTATAGAAAATTTTGTCAAAATTTTATTTCTTTGTCGAAATTTTATTTCTATAGAAAATTTTGTCAACATTTTATTTCTATAGCAAATGTTGTCAAAATTTTATTTCTTTAGAAAATATTTTCAAAATTGTATTTTTCTAAACAATTTTTTCAAATTTTTAATTCTCTAGAAAATTTTGTCAAAATTTTATTTCTATAGAAAATTGTGTCAAAATTTTGTTTCTATACAAAATTTTGTCAAAATTTTACTTATATAGAAAATTTTAGTCGAAATTTTATTTCTATAGAAAAATTTTATTTCTATAGAAAATTTTAGTCGAAATTTTATTTCTATAGAAAAACACCTCTTAAGTGGAGAGGAATATTTTAAAAATTCTACCAAAACATTGAAACCAATCTACCAAACCAATTCGACCATTTTTGGTAGAATTCTACAAACTGCGGCAACCGTGATTAGTTGACTTTATGGGCAAAAACAAAACGTGCTTATTTTGGCTTTGCTCTCCCGGCTAGTTGACAGTGATTTTTTGTTTGTTTGTTTTTTATTAGCCTATATATTTTTCTATTATTTGTCCATTGTATTTTTATTTTAAATTTACTTTCACGGTTAAAGGGAAATGAAAATGAATGACGCCATTGACAGCATCATTTAATGTAAAGTCGCCTTAAGAAACGAAAAAAAAACTAAAGAATTTTTAAAAAGAAAAAAAAAAACATTAAAGAATGTTTGGAATGTTTTAAGAAAACATCCATATGGATGTAATGAATGACAGCCAGCCAGCCACACTTGATGGTGGCACCAATCACTCTCTATTGCCGTGAACGTTACCCAATGTGACACATATTTATTTATTATGGGCCATATAAAATGACCAAATATTAATTGATGACGAAGTTGCTGAAATTAAAGTCTAATGTTTTTTTTTAGATGAGTTCTTATCGAAAATCGTAAAGTGTTATGTATTTGCAATTATTTTTGATGAAATGTTTTAATGCCAATTTTCGTTGAAAAATATCAATAAATTTGCAAAAGATAAGGAAACAAGAAACGCAAAAGTTTTCATTGCGTTGTTTACAATAATTCTTTGGGATTAATCTATAATTAAATGAGTTGCTAATGTGGGTTTTCAAACAAATTTGAAATTTCGCAAAATTTTCGGGAGAACTAAAATTTTTACAAAGATTTGTATAGAAATAAAATGTTGACAAAATTTTCTATAGAGTAAAGTTTTGACAAAAGTTTCTATAGAAATAAGGTTAGGTTAGGTTAGGTGGCAGCCCGATGTATCAGGCTCACTTAGATTATTCAGTCCATTGTGATACCACTTTGGTGAACTTTTCTCTTATCACAGAGTGCTGCCCGATTCCATGTTAAGCTCACTGACAAGGGACCACCTTTTTATAGCCGAGTCCGAACGGCGTTCCACATTGCGGTGAAACCACTTAGAGAAGCTTTGAAACTCTCAGAAATGTCACCAGCATTACTGAGGTGGGATAATCCACCGCTGAAAAACTTTTTGGTGTTCGGTCGAAGCAGGAATCGAACCCACGACCTTCTGTATGCAAGGCGGACATGCTAACCATTGCACCACGGTGGCCCCCTTCTATAGAAATAAAATTTGGACAAAATTTTCCATAGAAATAAAAATTTGCAAAAATTTTGTATAGAAATAATATATTGAAAAATTTTTTTTGGAGTAAAGTTTTGACAAAAGTTTCTAAAGAAATAATATTTGGACAAAATTTTCTATAGAAATAAAATTTTGATAAAATTTTCTATAGAGTGAAGTTTTGACAAAAGTTTCTGTAGAAATAATATTTGGACTAATATTTTATTTCCATAGGAAAATTTTGGAAAATTTTATTTCTATAGAAAGTTTTATAGAAATAAAATTTTCCAAAATTTTCCTATGGAAATAAAATTGTGCAAATATTCTATAGAAAAAAATAGAAATAAAAATGATAAAATTTTGACAAAATTTTTGATTGAAATAAAATTTTGAAAAATTTTCTACAGAAAGAGAATTTTGAAAAAATATACACAATTTTTAAAAAAAAATTGCTAAATTTTGACAACATTTACGAGAGAAAAAAAAATGTTGACAAAATTTTCTATAGAAATAAAATTTTGGAAAAATTTCATATAGACAAAATTTTTTATAGAAATAAATAAAACAAATGAAATAGAAATAAAATTTTTACAAAAATTTCTATAGAAATAAAATTGTGACAAAATTTTCTATAGAAATAATTTTCTATAGAAATAAAACTTTGACAAAATTTGTGAAAATTGTCTATAGAAATAAAATTTTGACAAAATTTGGTGTAGAAATAAAATTTTCTATACAAAAAATTTTCTATACAAAAAAAATTTGAAAACAATTTTCTATAGAAAAAAATTTTGACAAAATTTTCTATAGAAATAAAATTTTAACAAAATTTTATATAGACAATTTTTTTTATAGAAATAAACAAAATAAATAAAATAGAAAAAAATAAACTTTTGACAAAATTTTCTATAGTAATAAAATTTTGAGAAAATTGTCTATAGAAATAAAATTTTGACAAAATTTTCTATAGAAAAAAAATTTAGACAAAATTTTCTATAGAAAAAAATTTTGACAAAATTTTCTATAAAAATAAAATTTTGACAAAATTTAATATACACAAAATTTTTTATAGAAATAAATAAAATAGAAATAAAATTTTGATAAAATTTTCTACAGAAACAAACATTTTGAAAAAAATTTTTATAGAAATGACATTTTGACAAATTTTTCTATAGAAACAAAATTTTGACAAAATTGTCGTTAGAAATAAACTTTTTACACAATTGTCTACAGAAATTAAATTTTTACAAAATTGTCTATATTGGAATAAACTTTTGACAAAATTTTCTATAGAAATAAAATTTTGACAAAATTTTCTATATATATATACATTTGAGAAAATTGTCTATAGAAAGAAAATTTTGACAAAATTTTCTATAGATATAAACTTTTGACAAAATTGTCTATAGAAAGAAAATTTTGACAAAATTTTCTACAGAAATAAAATTTTGAGAAAATTGTCTATAGAAATAAAATTTTGACAAAATTTCCTATGGAAATAAAATTTTGACAAAATTTTATATAGACAAAATTTTTTATAGAAATAAATAAAATTTTGACAAAGTTTTCTATAGCAATAAAATTTTCACAAAATTTTCTATAGAAATAAAATTTTGACCAAATTTTCTATCAGTAAACAGACATAAACTTCCATTAATTCAAGTGATTCCAATTTCATTCTTTTCTCAAAAACAAAGATCAATTAATAATATTTTGCTTCGTTGCAATTAATAAAACAGATATTAATTTGACAGCAAATGAATGAATAACAAAAGCTCTATGACATATAGAATTGGCAAACTATACCCTATCACAAAGATGAAAACTGAGGGAGAGAGAGGTAAAGATCATGCCAGGGAGATATAAACAAAAACAATCAATGAGTGGAAGGAATTTAAACCAAGATCTTGAATTCCGCACCATCACTTCATTAAAATTGTCATATGACAACCTCTGCCATAGTTTCAATTTACCACAACGTCACTTTCTTGTGTTGTTTATTTCAAATATTAATTGATTTTTATTATTATTTCAAATAACTATAATTTGTATTTTTCTATTTTGTTTAATAATAATCATACAATATTCCCCGAAAAAAAAAACACCAATCATACAAGACATACAAGCAAATTCTTTTTTTTTTAATTTGGCGAAATTCCTAAACAAAGAAATAAATTCCGCTCATAAAATGATAAATTTAATTGGACAGCGTCGTAGAGATGGCGCCTATGTCTGATTGAAATTAATGTATGCTCTTTTCAAAAAAGGCGTATTACTTTATGAACAAAGGAATACCTTAGAATTTCATTTTGTTGTTGTTAAAGAAAACTCCTTAGAAGCGTCAAAAACAATAGCCATAAAAATTGGAAATATACAAAAAAAAAAAAACGATAGAAAAAACTTAAGGATTAGAATTTCAATAAGCCATCAAGTTTAGGCCGCCCGCTTAGTTTTTCTAAAAATGGAGGTGCAACAAATGATTATAGGCTTCTTTTGGGGTGTAAAAACACTGCATTTATGGCACGACAATAGTTCGTTGCACAAATACTTCCAGAAGATGAGGAGCATGAGTGGCTAAAACCACGACGACGACGACAGGCTATCATTTGTACTATAGCATTTGAACAAAAGCTTGCCGTAACAAATTGTGCATGATTTCCTTTATGATGATTCCCCGATTCCCGTAGGAAATGACGCATATGGTTTTAACGTTTTGGGGTTTGGCATAAAAGCGAATGCATTCAGCAAAAGTCAAGGCAAATATGTGCATGTAATGCGCATACATAAAATGCCTTTTGGTTGTTGTGGGCCATGTTCGTGTCACAGTAGAACGAAATATAAAAAAAAAAAAACAAAAACAAACAGATAATTGGAAATGAGAAAGCAGCTGGCAACTATACATTAAGAACTAAAACAAAATTGATCTTCATTACAAAATTTGCAACCCAGTAGTTTAAACAATTCACAATAAAGAAAAGTTTAATTTTTATAACCTGTTATTGTGAATAAAATCTTATTGTGAATATAGTTTGACAAAATTGAGTATCTACTCAAAAATGAAAACACAGCTGTGGTATATCTCACAAGATTATACATTAAGAACTAAAACAAAATTAAACACCATTAAATACAAAAAAATGTCACACAATAGTTTAAGTAAATTCACAATAGTAGGTTAGGTTAGGTGGCAGCCCGATGTATCAGGCTCACTTAGACTATTCAGTCCATTGCGATACCACAGTGGTGAACTTCTCTCTTATCACCCGATTCCATGTTAAGCTCAATGACACAATATTAGGTAAAATTTTAATTTTTATAACCTACTATTGTGAATAAAATCTTTTTGTAAATATAGTTTGACAAAATTACTCAAATGAAACCAGATCTCTGGTATATCTCACTAGTGGGCCTATACGAATTTTGCCAAATTGATATAGTTTTTATTCACAATTGCTGTTTATTGTGAATTAATGGAATCCATCGAAACCTCTTAAACGTGGACACTATGAAAAACATAACATAACATAAAATTAATTTTGATTGAGTACAAAAATGGCCACGAAATTCAAAATAGAAAAGAAAATTTAAATTTTTATTATCTATAATTGTGAATAAAATCTTATTGTGAATATAGTTTAACAAAAGTAAGCATTTGCTGAAAATTAAAACAGGACTCTGGTATATATCCACTGTGGGCCTTGTCGCCAAAAAATTAGTAAAATTCTATACATCCACATCTTTTTTGTAATGCAAATTGACTGATTTGTACGGTAATTCTCGTTTTCCAAAAAGAAATTGAGTCATTTGACTGCGCAATTGAGTGGAATAACTGGGTACTGCAAATAAACAAAATCATTGTGAATTATCACACGATGGCTTTATATTTTCTTGGTCTATGCTTGGACACGCTGAAAAACATAACATAAATTTGAAATTTATGAAGTACAAAAAATGTCCAAGGAATCCGAAATAGAAGAAAAAGCATGGATTTTTATAACCTGCTATTGTGAATAAAATCTTATTGTGACCATTGTTCAACAAATGTAAGCATCTTCTGCAAAATGAAAACAAGACATGGAATATTTCATCTGTAGGCCTTTTCGCAAAAAATTTGATTTTCAAAGTGATATATTTTTTCATTCACAGTTCTAGCTTATTGTGAGTTAATGGAATAAAGTGAAACTGTATACGCTGAAAAACATAACATAACATGGATACGCTGAAAAACATAACATAACATAAAATTGATATTGATTAAGTAAAAATATTTTCAAGAAATCCCAAATAGAAGAGAAAACATGAACCTGTATGTATGCTATTGTGAATATAATTCGCTAAAATTAATGATCTACTGCAAAACTAAAAACAGGGCTCTGGTATATCTCATCTTTGGGCTTTCGCAAAAAAAAAATATTGTCACTTTAAAATATTTTTCAATCACAATTCTAGCCTATTGTGAATTAATGGAATAAAGTGAAATTTCTTAAACTTGAGCACTCTGAAAAATAAACAAAAATATTAATATAATATAGCAAACGTTAAAATTAACCTACAAAATGAAGACGACATTTGAGGAGCCATGGTGGAACAATGCTTCAAATGCCCGCCTTGCATACAAAGGATAATAGGTTCAATAGCAGTTTCGATCGAGCAACTAAAAGCTTTTTAGCAGTGGATTATCCCCGGACTGTATCAATGTTTGATACTCTTATATCAATAAACTGGATCCATATCGCATTGAATACAATCTGACATTTTCATAATTCACAATTGGAGGTTAACAGCTGATTTCAGCAAAAATTTTGTTTTATTCTTTCATTTTTCTCATTAATCTTGCCGGTTATGTTGATGAACATCTTTCATAATAGTGAGTGATGCATATTTCTATGTTCTCTATGAGATGGAGCCTTATTTTATAAATGAGTCCACAGGGTGTCATACTATGCATGAAATAACATTGAGAAGCTTTAAAACACTCGGCGGATATAATCCACTATTGAAATTCCTAGTATGGAGACTTTGGTGGGACATTTATATGGCCCCGTGGCCATAAAAGACCAGAGGTAAGAGCATTCACCCATAAGGTATAGTTTGCTCCTATTCTTCATCTATATGTATGATTCACAATAGTGATGTTTAAAATCCCCCGAAAAGGGGTTATATCGCATAACTCAATATCAATCTTTATATATAAAATTGTCATCATGTCAACGATTTATCGCACCAACTGAAACATCAATGGAAAGTTCTACCTCTTTCCATGGCAGAAAAATCGTTTTAGGCAGTTCAAGAGCCCGAAATCTTTAACTTAATCTTGGACTAAACTAGCCTTAGAAATTATTACTTATCTCCCTGTCATATAATAGCATTTTGCCATCCAGAAACTAAGATTCTTGAAATTCAAGTTTGAAAATGCCACTGTGCTCACCCGTATGTCTGTCTGTCAGTCAGTTTGTATCAGGGAGACTATCTTAACCTAGCCTAGCTTATTTTCCTTCTTTCTTACGATTATTTCTTACCTCACCCCCCCCCCCCCCCCCAAAACCACACTAATGATGATTACATGCCATAATAAATAGTAAAATGCAAACATTGTTGTTGGCAATGGCAATTTTAAGTGTAAAACCTAAAACGAATCGAAGAAAAATGTTTTACTACATTCCCAGTACAACTCTATCCCTCTTCTTTGAGAAAGAGAAGACCGAGAGGTACCAAAGCCATGAAAAACCCCACCAAAGATGGTAATGACACCACACAGTCAGAGTGCATGTATGCAGAAAAATTTGTTGAAAAAGAAAACTCCGCAAAAGAAGAAAACATAGTCACCACAAAGTAATAAAAACCTCAAGGAAGCCATGACGGTGACGATCTTTGCACAATGGGTTGGCTAGGTTATTACCACAAATCAATGCAAAATAGATATTTACATTATGGTTTTGCAAATGACCCTTGGTGGAGTTAAAGTCATTCGCTTTTTGATGGTAGAAATTTTTGTTGTAATTGGAAATTTTTCTAAAGTAAAATGGAGGTCAACACTTAATTTAATAGAAACATAGACAGTACGTGGATAATAACCTCAAAACAATGGTTACCTGGATCCCAAAAATTTGATCGTGTGCACTCACAGCGATAGGAATTTCTTAAAAAATATCTCTATATTTGTTTATAAATTAGCGTCAATTCAATGGACGGACGGACACATAGAGCTCAATTCACAATTTCCCAATGATTAAAAATATATAAAATTGTTTGCTTCCTTGATTAATAAAGGGGGGGGGCAACACTGGTTTAAACAGCTGTCGCTACCTTTCATATTTTTCCCTGTAGTAAAATTCATTCTCATTACAACTTAAGGAAAATCATTCACAATTGCCCCCATAAGAATTTCAAACCCACAGTGAGATCCATGACAATGGCGCTGATGATCGTCATGCCATGTTGAATCTGGTGATGGGTATTATTTGTGTGGTAGTTATTTGGTATAGTGGAGAAAAAAAAATGCCATATATATTTTTTTTGAGCTGCTAAGGCGAATACGAATATCAATCGATAGTGCAGTATGGGCCAGTATACGGTGGCAATTGGCAGTGGTGTGGTTATTCTCAAAGTCGTTATATTCCTCCTCCCTTCTTCGTCATCAACATGATGATGATCGTTTTTACCATCATCATCGCAATGGACATGGAACCCATTTACATTCTCTCCCCAAATGGAATATTAAAATGACCTTGAATGTATTGAAGAATGATTGAAAGCCTAAGTAAATGCAGTGCACTAACTGACAAAGGCGGCTGCAATAATCAATGCAGCAAGCCAAGAAATCAAAATGCATTCAATATGGTCTCGTCCGACGACGACGACAGACGTCGTTATTCAGACAATAGAATCATGAGTTTTTGTTCCTTTTTTGGATCTTAAAGATTTTGCGTCGTTCACAGGCCCATTTTGCAGTGATACGTTCTCGTATTGATGGATTTATATTAAAGTTTTGCATTGCTTTGGTTCGATTTGTTTTTCTTTCGATTATTTTGAATTAATGCGTGACAATTTTTTTGCATCGACTTCTTTTGTAGTCACAGAATTTCTTCTTTGTTTTGCATATAGGGTTGGTGGTGCCCGTAAAACCTTGAACATATTTGCATTGATTTTAGCTTTCTGGATTTTTTTTTGCGTTTTACTTTTTCGCAGTTGTTATTATTTACTTCGTGTATCCATGAAATTGGCATATTCTTATGATAGAATGAAAATTATTGATTGATGATCATTTGTGAATTCTTTGTTGGTATATGGAGAGGGCAAGTGTAGTCGTCGGTAATTTCGATATGTATTGGAAAATATCAGGTGATTTTTACAAGTCATCAGAAATTATAGGAAGATAAGTAAACATGGGATTATATATCAATTTAGCAGTTTTAGCATATAATCCACTTGGGCTGGTATCACGGTTGCCACTCGAGCCAAAAATTTCTACAAAAATTTGGAGAAAATTCTACCAAAAACCCACCAAATACAAAAAAAAATATATTTTGCAAAAAAAAAGCTATAGATACAGAAAATTTTCTCAAAATTTTATTTCTATAGAAAAATTTCTCAAAATTTTATTTCTACAGAAAACTTTTTCAATAGAAAATTTTCTATAGAAAATTTTGTCAAAATTTTATTTCTATAGAAAATTTTGTCAAATTTTATTTCTATAGAAAATTTTGTCAAATTTTATTTCTATAGAAAATTTTGTAAAAATTTTATTTCTATAGAAAATGTTGTCTAAATTTTATATCTATAGAAAATTTTGTCAAATTTTATTTATATAGCAAATGTTGTCAAAATTTTCTTTCTTTAAAATTTTGTCAAAATTTTCTTTCTTTTGAAAAATTTGTCAAAATTTTATTTCTATAGATAATTTTGTCAAAATTTTATTTGTATAGAAAATTTTGTCAAAATTTTATTTCTATAGAAATTTTTTTTCAAAATTTTATTTCTATATAAAATTTTGTCAAAATTTTATTTCTATAGAAAATTTTGTCAAAAGTTTATTTTTATAGAAAATTTTGTCAAAATTTTATTTCTATAGAAAATTTTGTCAAAATTTTATTTCTATAGAAAAATTTGTCAAAATTTTATTTCTATAGAAAATTTTGTCAAAAGTTTATATCTATAGAAAATTTTGTCAAAAATTTATTTCTATAAAAAATTTTGTCAACATTTTTCTTTCTATAGAAATTTTTCTCAAAATTTTGTTTCTATAGAAAATTTTGTCAAAATTTTATTTCTATTGAAAATTTTGTCAAAATTTTTTTCTATAGATAATTATGTCAAAATTTTATTTGTATAGAAAATTTTGTCAAATTTTTATTTCTATAGAAATTTTTTTTCAAAATTTTATTTCTATAGAAAATTTTGGCAAAATTTTATTTCTATAGGAAATTTTGTCAACGTTTTATTTCTAAAGAAAATTTTGTCAAAATTTTATTTCTATAGCAAATGTTGTCAAAATTTTATTTCTATTGAAAATTTTGTCAAAATTTTATTTCTATAAAAAATTTTGTCAACATTTTTCTTTCTATAGAAATTTTTCTCAAAATTTTGTTTCTATAGAAAATTTTGTCAAAATTTTATTTCTATTGAAAATTTTGTCAAAATTTTATTTCTATAGATAATTTTGTCAAAATTGTATTTGTATAGAAAATTTTGTCAAAAGTGTATATTTATAGAAAATTTTGTCAACATTTTATTTCTATAGAAAATTTTGTCAAAATTTTATTTCTATAGAAAATTTTGTCAAAAGTTTATTTTTATAGAAAATTTTGTCAAAATTTTATTTCTATAGAAAATTTTGTCAAAATTTTATTTCTATAGAAAAATTTTTCAAAATTTTATTTCTATAGGAAATTATGTCAAAGTTTTTATTTCTACAAAAAAAAATTGTCAAAATTTTATTTCTATAGAAATTTTTGTCAAAATTTTGTTTGTGTAGAAAATTTTGTCAAAGTTTTGTTTCTATAGAAAATTTTGTCAAAATTTTATTTCTATAGCAAATGTTGTCAAAATTTCTTTCTTTAGAAAATTTTGTCAAAATTTTATTTCTATAAAAAATTTTGTCAACATTTTTCTTTCTATAGAAATTTTTCTCAAAATTTTGTTTCTATAGAAAATTTTATCAAAATTTTATTTCTATTGAAAATTTTGTCAAAATTTTATTTCTATAGATAATTTTGTCAAAATTGTATTTGTATAGAAAATTTTGTCAAAAGTTTATATTTATAGAAAATTTTGTCAAAATTTTATTTCTATAGAAAATTTTGTCAAAATTTTATTTCTATAGGAAATTATGTCAAAGTTTTTATTTCTACAAAAATAAATTGTCAAAATTTTATTTCTATAGAAATTTTTGTCAAAATTTTGTTTTTGTAGAAAATTTTTTCAAAGTTTTATTTCTATAGAAAATTTTGTCAAATTTTTATTTCTATAGAAATTTTTTTCAAAATTTTATTTCTATAGAAAATTTTGGCAAAATTTTATTTCTATAGGAAATTTTGTCAACGTTTTATTTCTAAAGAAAATTTTGTCAAAATTTTATTTCTATAGCAAATGTTGTCAAAATTTTATTTCTATTGAAAATTTTGTCAAAATTTTATTTCTATAAAAAATTATGTCAACATTTTTCTTTCTATAGAAATTTTTCTCAAAATTTTGTTTTTATAGAAAATTTTGTCAAAATTTTATTTCTATTGAAAATTTTGTCAAAATTTTATTTCTATAGATAATTTTGTCAAAATTGTATTTGTATAGAAAATTTTGTCAAAAGTTTATATTTATAGAAAATTTTGTCAAAATTTTATTTCTATAGAAAATTTTGTCAAAAGTTTATTTTTATAGAAAATTTTGTCAAAATTTTATTTCTATAGAAAATTTTGTCAAAATTTTATTTCTATAGAAAAATTTGTCAAAATTTTACTTCTATAGAAAATTTTGTCAAAAGTTTATATCTACAGAAAATTTTGTCAAAATTTTATTTCTATAGAAAATTTTGTCAAAATTTTATTTCTATTGAAAATTTTGTCAAAATTTTATTTCTATAGAAAATTTTGTCAAAATTTTATTTCTATAGGAAATTATGTCAAAGTTTTTATTTCTACAAAAAAAAATGGCAAAATTTTATTTCTATAGAAATTTTTGTCAAAATTTTGATTTTGTAGAAAATTTTGTCAAAATTTTATTTCTATAGAAAATTTTGTCAAAATTTTATTTCTATAGAAAAATTTGTCAAAATTTTATTTCTATAGAAAATTTTGTCGAAATTATATTTCTGTAGAAAATTTTGTCAAAAGTTTATTGCTATAGAAAATTTTGTCAAAATTTTATTTCTATAGAAAATTTTGTCAAAATTTTATTTCTATAGAAAATTTTGTCAAAATTTTATTTCTATAGAAAATTTTGTCAAAATTTTATTTCTATAGAATATTTTGTCAAAATTTTATTTCTATAGAAAATTTTGTCAAAATTGTATTTCTATAGAAAATTTTAATAATTTTTATAATAATATAAAATTTTCTCAAAATTTTATTTCTATAGAAAATTTTCGCAAAATTTTATTTCTATCGAAAATTTTATGGAAATTTTATTGCTATAGAAAATTTTCTCAAAATTTTATTTCTATAGAAAATTTTGTGGAAATTTTATTTCTTTAGAAAATTTTGTCAAAGATTTATGTCTTAAGAAAATTTCGGAGAAAAATAATTTTATATAGTTTTCCCAAATTTGTTAAACCTTCCTCTTCGAATACTGCACCTCCCAAGTGGGGTTAATACAAATGGTTGAATATCCAAAGCTAGCTCTAAAGCTGACAGACAAATGACTTTCCAGTTCACCAAATCTTATTCAGAATGATACGCAAAAAGCTCGAAACCGGGCACCCTACTGTTCCATCAAATCTCCATCAATATTTCTGATATTTTGCAATTAATCTTAACCTTGTATATTGCGAATAGACTTTGTATCACTAACTTTTTTTTATTCATAACAAAATGAATGACTGCTACAAAAGAATAGAAAAATCATTTTAAAATTAAGCCAATGAAAAAAACACATCGACTACTACGACACAACATTTATTTTTCTTCTCAAGGAAACTCCACCCATTTTTTTTCGATTTAGCTAAAAACGTAATGCAGACAATGGACGCCATAGTTTGATATTTTTTTCTTTATGGTGATGGCTTAAAAAGTCAGTCCACTACAAAGTTATCATCAACATCAGTCATTGACTTGTAAAAGGTGAAATTAAAGTCAAGGTGAAGAATTGTTTTCTATAAAATGATATTGTCCCCCCTTCCCCCTTCTGACAATCTATACCCCTTTTTATCTACATTGGAAAATATGTGTAATACTTTGTGTTGTTCCTTTTATGGTTGCTCTTCAGATATTTAAGATTTTCTTCTTTAAGTAGAGCATAACTCACTCACTCACTCATTCCGGGCAATGTTTGTGAATGATGACTATCATGACAATATGATGATCTTGATAAAGTGTCTAAGATGTCAACGTCAAACAAGAAGTCAACAAGTTCTCATGACTGATGTGAGTTACAAACGCTGAAAAGATGCTCTGAACATCATCTTCATCATTTGTAGGAAAACGAAAAAAACATTAGCTGTAACACAACTAATTAAGTAGACCTTTTAATGGTTTCTATGTTATTTATTTGTAAGAAAAATTATGGTTGAATAAAACCGTATATACAAAAAAAAATATTTCGCCCAACGTGGGGCTCGAACCCACGACCCTGAGATTAAGAGTCTCATGCTCTACCGACTGAGCTAGCCGGGCACTTGTGGGGGTAGAAAACTAATTTTTTAGTTTTATTTTCATCTTTCATTTGCACATTTTGTTTTTGTTGATATGTCTATGGTGGGTGATGCTGTGAGAATTCTAAAAAATATTCAAAAAACAAATCTTAGTGATGCTATACAAAATTTATTTTTGTTTAAATTTAGTGTTAGTGTGGAAAGAGGTCGAAGACCGTTTTGTTTTCTTCACAGACAGTGATTTTTATGACAACCTAAATGGAAATTAATTATAATAATGCCATAAGAAGAAATAAAATAATTACGCCTCAAAAAAAAGAAATCTTAAAAATGAAAGTAGATCTTTAAGTGGGTTATTAGGAAATGACACGATTTTTCATAATAAATTTAATAATTAATAGAGAGTTAATGAATATGACAAAAATATTAATGATGAATTAATATAGCATACACTAAAAATAATATTAAGCTAATATAAAAGATTATGAAAACTACACACAAAAAAAAATTTTTCTGATTCAATCACCAAATTAATTGATCCAATTAATTTTTTAATTGAAATGTCTTCAATCACGAAAATGATAGTATCAATCACAGTTTTAATTAGGCATAGAAAAAATTCTTGATTAAAGAATTAATCGATTTTTTCAGCAAATTTCAATTAATTTTTTAATTGATTCAATTAAAAATTTAATTGATGTTGATTGCAAAACTCAATTAATTTATTAATTAAAAAAGGTAACTATTTTTAATTACTTTCTGAATTGACTTAGAGTTTTTATTTGGATTAACAAATCATTGTTTGAAATACATTTTTAATTAAAAATTAAAAAAAATCAGCACTTTTTTTAACTGAATAAGTCTTCCGAATTTGATTAAAAAGTTAATTGTATCAATTAATTTTTTAATTAAAAATTTTAAAATTTTCAATCACTGGCTTAATTAACTTAATGTTTCTATCATGATTAAAAAGTTAATTGTATCAATTAATTTATTAATTGAAAACATTTTCAACTTCAATTAACTTTTTAATTGGAAATATTTTGGTGATATTTTTTTCTGTGTACATTCTAGAAACTACATTATGAAAACTACATTCTAGGACACGAAATTTACATAAAATTAAGGATACAAATCTTTAACATAATACATTTTTATTAAAATCTAGTTTATAATCTTTGCTTCACAAAAAACTTGTTCATTAAATTTAGGAGAGGAATCCAAGAAATTTGCATCTCTCCCTTAAAGTCGTAAATGAAAAATATTTTTTTTTTGATTTATATAAATAAATTTTTAATTTATTTGAGATATTTTAGTATAAAATTCTATCGGAATAATTTTATTTTTCTTCATAGGTTTGATGCGATTTGATTTAATTTAAGTTAATTTAATTTAAATCAATTCAATTCAATTCGTTTCAATTCGTTTCAATTCAATTGAATTGAATTGAATTGAATTGAATTGAATTCAATTTAATTTAATTTAATTTAATTTAATTTAATTTAATTTAATTCAATTCAATTCAATTCAATTCAATTCAATTCAATTCAATTCAATGCAATTCAATGCAATTCAATGCAATTCAATTCAATTCAATTCAATTCAATTCAATTCAATTCAATTCAATTCAATTCAATTCAATTTAATTTAATTTAATTTAATTTAATTTAATTTAATTTAATTTAATTTAATTTAATTTAATTTAATTTAATTTAATTTAATTTAATTTAATTTAATTTAATTTAATTTAATTTAATTTAATTTAATTTAATTTAATTTAATTTAATTTAATTTAATTTAATTTAATTTAATTTAATTTAATTTAATTTAATTTAATTTAATTTAATTTAATTTAATTTAATTTAATTTAATTTAATTTAATTTAATTTAATTTAATTTAATTTAATTTAATTTAATTTAATTTAATTTAATTTAATTTAATTTAATTTAATTTAATTTAATTTAATTTAATTTAATTTAATTTAATTTAATTTAATTTAATTTAATTTAATTTAATTTAATTTAATTTAATTTAATTTAATTTAATTTAATTTAATTTAATTTAATTTAATTTAATTTAATTTAATTTAATTTAATTTAATTTAATTTAATTTAATTTAATTTAATTTAATTTAATTTAATTTAATTTAATTTAATTTAATTTAATTTAATTTAATTTAATTTAATTTAATTTAATTTAATTTAATTTAATTTAATTTAATTTAATTTAATTTAATTTAATTTAATTTAATTTAATTTAATTTAATTTAATTTAATTTAATTTAATTTAATTTAATTTAATTTAATTTAATTTAATTTAATTTAATTTAATTTAATTTAATTTAATTTAATTTAATTTAATTTAATTTAATTTAATTTAATTTAATTTAATTTAATTTAATTTAATTTAATTTAATTTAATTTAATTTAATTTAATTTAATTTAATTTAATTTAATTTAATTTAATTTAATTTAATTTAATTTAATTTAATTTAATTTAATTTAATTTAATTTAATTTAATTTAATTTAATTTAATTTAATTTAATTTAATTTAATTTAATTTAATTTAATTTAATTTAATTTAATTTAATTTAATTTAATTTAATTAATACATGACGATGATTTAATTTAAATTTATTTAAATTCATTTTATTTTATTGTAATTTAAATAATTTTATATTAAAACACGAATTTGAAATTTAATTAATCCTCTCTTCCTCTCTCAGTTAATTCAATTTCATCTACTGAAATTTAATTTATTTTATTCAGCAGCGGATTTCATGTGCTTTGTTTTCACCTTATGTAGTATTCTTTAACCATTGTAACATGGCAATCCACTTAACAGACAAGCAAATCAACTAATCACGCTTTAGTTGTTTATTTACTTAATTTACTTTCGTAAAAGTGAAATTTCTATTTAAAATCTAAAAATATCAGAAGCACAACATTTGCTAATTTAATGTGGCATAAAGATGAAAGAACCCCAAAAGTGCTTGGTTCATAGTAGAGGTGTGCACGTGACACGAAATTGTCGTGACTCACGAAAATTTTCGTGACTCACGCGTGAGTCGTGAGTCACGCTCATGGCAACGGCGTGAGTGTGCGTGAGCGTGATTAACAAACCAAAATGTCGTGCGTGAGCGTGATTCACGAAAATATTATCTTCGTGAGTGTGCGTGAGTAAAGATTTACGCTCACGAAAATAATCCTGCTCACCAACATAAAACGCTTAAGAGTTAAATTCATTTACAATTTTAGTGACACCTGGGATGTTAAGAGTGTAATAACGCTCTCGATTTTAATAATGCTCGTGTTTTCAGACGCGTCGCTAAGGTAAATTACTCAAAAAATTGTTCGTGAGTCACGACATTTTTCGTGAGTCACGATATTTTTCGTGAGTCATGGTATTTTTCGTGAGTCACGACATTTTCGTGCGTGAGTGTGCGTGAATACAAATTTTCTTTTCGTGAGTGTGCGTGAGCGTGAGTCCTACCAAACAATATCGTGCGTGAGTGTGCGTGAGTAAGATTTTTCCGTCGTGAGTGTGCGTGAGCGTGAGTAAAATATTACTCACGTGCACACCTCTAGTTCATAGTATGAAATTTAATATCTATGTGTTCTCAATAATACGAAATGAGTCTATAAGTCTATAAGTCTTAAATAAAATTAACATGTTAGAAACAATAATAATGCAAATTTAATAATTTCGTAATATTAATCCAATTGAAAATTAATTAAATATAATACAGACAAAATATATTAAATGAACAGATTTTAACGTTTATTGGATACAAAATCCTTTGATATATTGAAGTGTATAATGTGTAAAAAATGACACTTAAGTCTATCTAGCTTTATTTTAGTTCATGAATTAAAATTTAAATTCCTTCATGAAGGCTAAAATATTGGCATAGGTGTTACTTAGAGTAAATTTATATTTTTTATACCGATTACGAGTTACTACTTACGATTTTTTATTTTATATGTCATATAAAATATAATAGAGGATATTTGTTTGAACATACCTGAAAGTAAACAAAAATCATTCATTAAAATATATTTAATATTAATAAAGTAAATAATTGTATTTTATTATGGGAACAAATTGTTTTTTCCAAATATGTTGCTTTGTTATGTCATTTTTTTCTAGGTACATCTTAGTGTTACAATCAGCAGTGTATTAAACTCAAAGAAAATTTTATATAAAATTTACATTAATACAATGAAATTAGCAAAAAGTTTTTGCGACACAGAATAAACAATTACAAAATTTTTTTCAATTAAAATTTTAATTAATTTTTTTTTTAAATAAACACTTAAATAATTCAACTATGTTTTATTTAAAGGTCAGTATAAAGTTGGCATTATCACAAAATGAAAAATAGCCATTTTTCAATTAATTAATAATTTCTTTAAATAAATTCAAAGAAATTTTCTCGAAATTTTATTCTTATAGAGAATTTTGTCAAAATTTTATTTCTATGAAAAAGTTTGTTAAAATTTTATTCCTATTTTGTCAAAATTTATTTTCTATAGAAAAATTAGTCAAACTTTTATTTTTATAGAAATTTTGTGAAAATTTTATTTCTCTAGAAAATTTTGCCAAATTTTTTTTTCTAACTATTAATCCTAAAGAGAATTTTGTCAAAATTTTATTTCGATAGAAAATTAATAATTTCTTTAAATAAATTTAAAGAATTTTCAAGAAATTTTGTTGAAATGTTATTCTTAGAGAGAATTTTGTCAAAATTTTATTTCTATAGAAAATTTTATCAACATTTTATTCTTACTCGTAGAGAGAATTTTATCAAAATTTTATTTCTTTAGAAATTTTTTTTCTATAAAAAATTTTGTCAAAATTTTCTTTCTATAGAAAATTTTTTCAAAATTGTATTCCTATGATTTTTTTCCAACTATTATTCCTAAAGAGAATTTTGTCGAAATTTTATTTCGATAGAAAATTAATAATTTCTTTAAACAAAATTTAAAGAATTTTCAAGATATTTTATTCTTAGAGAGAATTTTGTCAACATTTTATTTCTTTAGAAAAGTTTTTTTTCAAAATTGTATTCCTATGATTTTTTTCCAACTTTTATTCCTAAAGAGAATTTTGTCGAAATTTTATTTCGATAGAAAATTAATAATTTCTTTAAATAAATTTAAAGAATTTTGAAGAAATTTTGTCGAAATTTTATTCTTAGAGAGAATTTTGTCAAAATTTGGTTTCTATAGAAAAGTTTGTCAAAATTTTATTTCTATAGAATATTTTATCACAATTTTATTCTTAGAGTGAAGTTTGTCAAAATTTTATTTCTATAGAATATTTTATCACAATTTTATTCTTAGAGTGAATTTTGTAAAAAAATTTTGTCAAAATTTTCCTCCTCTAGAAAATTTTGTCAAAATTTTATTTCTATATAAATTTTTTTCAAAATTGTATTCCTATGAATTTTTTTCTAACTACTATTCCTAAAGAGAATTTTGTCGAAATTTTAATTCGATAGAAATTTAATAATTTCTTTAAATAAATTTAAAGAATTTTCAAGAAATTTTGTCGAAATTTTATTCTTAGAGAGAATGTTGTCAAAATTTTGTTTCTATAGAAAAATTTGTCAAAATTTTATTTCTATAGAAAATTTTATCAACATTTTATTTTTACTCGTAGAGAGAGTTTTGTCAAAATTTTATTTCTATAGAAAATTTTATTTCTTTAGAAATTTTTTTCAAAATTGTATTCCTATGATTTTTTTTCCAACTTTTATTCCTAAAGAGAATTTTGTCGAAATTTTATTTCGATAGAAAATTAATAATTTCTTTAAATAAATTTAAAGAATTTTGAAGAAATTTTGTCGAAATTTTATTCTTAGAGAGAATTTTGTCAAAATTTGGTTTCTATAGAAAAGTTTGTCAAAATTTTATTTCTATAGAATATTTTATAACAATTTTATTCTTAGAGTGAATTTTGTCAAAAAATTTTGTCAAAATTTTCCTTCTCTAGAAAATTTTGTCAAAATTTTATTTCTATAGAAAAATTTTTCAAAATTGTATTCCTATTGATTTGTTTTCCAACTATTATTCCTAAAGAGAATTGTGTCGAAATTTTAGTTCGATAGAAAATTAATAGTTTCTTTAAACAAAATTTAAAGAATTTTCAAGAAATGTTGTCGAAATTTTATTCTTAGAGACAATTTTGTCAAAATTTTATTTCTATAGAAAAGTTTGTTAACATTTTATTTCTATAGAAAATTTTATCAACATTTTATTCTTAGTGAGAATTTTGTCAAAATTCTATTTCTATAGAAAAGTTTCTTTCTATAAAAAATGTTGTCAAAATTTTATTTCTATAGAAATTTTTTTTTTTAATTGTATTCCTATGAATTTTTTTTCCAACTATTATTCCTAAAGAGAATTTTGTCGAAATTTTATGTCGATAGAAGATTATTATTAAAGAGAATTGTATCGTAATTTTATTTCGATAGAAAATTAATAATTTTTTTAAACAAAATTTGAAGAATTTTCAAGAAATTTTGTCGAAATTTTATTCTTAGAGAGAATTTTTTCAAAATGTTATTTCTATAGAAAAGTTTGTCAAAATTTTATTTCTATAGAAAATTTTATCAACATTTTATTCTTAGAGAGAATTTTGTCAAAATTTTATTTCTAGAGAAAATTTTCTTTCTATAAAAAATTTTGTCAAAATTTTATTTCTATAGAAAAATTTTTCAAAATACAAATCAAAATATGAATTTTTTTCAACTATTATGCCTAAAGAGAATTTTGTCGAAATTTTATTTCGATAGAAGATTTGTGAAGTAGAGGAATATTTTGCAAAATTCGTCAAAACATCAGGAAATTAGGTAGTGGTGTTTATATATGGCCTCTAACATCCATTCAACAATTGGTCCAACTCGGTCCATAATTATATATAGCCCCCTATATACACCGATCTCCAGATTTGACCTCCGAAGCCCCTTGGAGGAACAATTGTAATCCGATCCGGTTGAAATTCGATACGTGGTGTTTATATATGGTCTCAAACAACCGTGCAAAAATTGCTTCATATCGGTCTAGAATTATATATAGCCCCCATATAAACCGATTCCCAGCTATGACCTCCGGAGCCTCTTGGAGGAACAAATTTCATCCGATCCGGTTGAAATTTGGTACGTTGTGCAAGGATATGGCCGCTAACAAATATGCCCAAAATTGTTCCATATCGGCCTATAGTTATATATAGCCCCCCAGATAAACCGACCCCCTATTGAAGTTTTAAGATACCTTGCCATGGGTAAGTATTACCACAATCAATGTAATTCGATTGTAGGTGACAGCATTTCGTAGAAATTTCTACGCAATCCATGGTGGAGGGTTCACAAGATTCGGCCTGGCGGATATTAGGGCTAGTATTAAGAGTTGGCATTATAACGCTGAAATAGCCATTCTTTCACGACTTCTTTTCTTTAATATTTTTTTTTAATAATTTTAAAGAATTTTCAATTTTTGCTTTGGATCCATCAATTTATAATAAAATTTGCTACAAAATATGGCAACGTTATTTTGCTTGCACTGTATACGGTTTTCCAATTGTGTCCGATTTTTTTCAGTGTACAAAGATTTTTCTACCAGTGTAGTTTTATAAATATTCCTTTATAAAAAAATAGTATAAAAATTTAATACCCCAGAAGTATTTAGGGAACTTGTAAGTTTTTTTATTAAACCCTGCGGAGGTATTTAAGATAATCGCTTTTCGAAACTCAATATGAAATTTGATATGGCAACTTCCTGCAGAGCTGTCAAAATTGACAAACTGAATTTTAAATCTAACGGTTTTAAAAGAGGACACATTAATTACCAGGCGGTAATAAAATCCCACAGAGAACTAAAGAAAAAAATTTTTAATTAGATGTTCAGTCAGGCTTTTGTTTGTCGCCTGTTTTGCTGACTTTTTTAAATCTAGAATAGCACAAATGAATGGCTAATGAATTCATTATCGTCTCATATATGCTAATATTTGTTATAGAGCTTCTCTATAGACATTCATAAATTAAATTCATTTGTTAATTTACATTTATGTTTAGGTTTCCCACGCTTTGCTATTATCATTTTAATTTTCCAATGTACTGACTGAACCGACGTGAATTTTAAGCGATTAGAGTTGTGTCAAAAATTGAGTAGTAAATGAATGAGAAGCCTGAGGGTGGTTAACCAAGTGTGTTATTGTCATCGTTGTCATTGTCGTAGACGCTTTTTTTATCGATTTGGATGCTATATAGAGTTTTGTATTTATTTGCTATACAATTAACACTAGACCGCGCACCACAGAAAACTATTTAATATGCAGTTATGTTCAAACTGTCGAAATGTATAAACCCATGAAAGAAGACAAAGTCGAAAAAATGAGGTGATAAAATACACAAGGAAGCCTAAGTAAATAAGAATTACCAAGTTACTAAAACAGGGACGTAGTTGGGGGGCTGAGACCACGGTTGCCACAGTTGGTAGAATTCTAGCAAAAATGGAAGATTTTTGACGGCTTGATAGAATTCCGGATGTTCTGGTAGATTTTGCAAAATATTCCTCTCAAAAAAATTCGATAGAAATAAAATGCTGACAAAATTTTCTATGGAAATAAAATTTTGACAAAATTTTCTATAGAAATCAAATTTTGACAAAAATTTTCTATAGAAATCAAATTTTGACAAAAATTTTCTATAGAAATCAAGTTTTGACAAAAATTTTCTATAGAAATAAAATTTTGACAAAATTTTCTATAGAAATCAAATTTTGACAAAAATTTTCTATAGAAATAAAATTTTGACAAAATATTCTATAGAAATAAAATTTTGACAAAAATTTTCTATAGAAATAAAATTTTGACAAATTTTTCTATATAAACAAAATTTTGACAACATTTTCTATAGAAATAAAATTTTTACAAAATTTTCTATAGAAATAAAATTTTGACAAAATTTTCTATAGAAATAACATTTTGACAAAATTTTCTATAAAAATACAATTTTGACAAAATTTTCTATAGTAATACAAATTTGACAAAATTTTTTATCGAAATAAAATTTTCCATTCTTTTTGTTTTGTTATTGTTGGTTTTGTTCTTTAAGCATTGTTGTTGTTTTTATTGCAGCTTAAAACCATACATTGACTAAA
The DNA here is from genome assembly GCF_050003625.1 of Haematobia irritans. Classification (NCBI taxonomy): domain Eukaryota; kingdom Metazoa; phylum Arthropoda; class Insecta; order Diptera; family Muscidae; genus Haematobia; species Haematobia irritans. Next base: position 147,595,404 of record NC_134401.1, read on the forward strand.
CTACAAGTGTAGCTTAACCAACAGAGGAAAAGAATGTTTGTCAAATTTATTTGGGCAAAGCCCTATAGACTGCAAGATGGTTGGATGGACGCACGTTTCGGAATTACCACATTCCTCATCAGCATCCTCTACTTGCAGCAAAACTATCAACCAATTATTAGAATAAATTCAGGCAGTTCATTAAACCCAACAATGAACCACACTTGAACCTCCCGAAAAAGGTTTTGTATGATAGCCGAAATAAATTCAAAACAAACATATCTCTTTTCCTTTGCCACTGTCAAATCATCGATTTGAATTCAGTTGGCTGGGTTTATTTTGAGCGTGCTTCCTATAGAAATAAAATTTTGACAAAAATTTTCTATAGAAATCAAATTTTTACAAAAATTTTCTGTAGAAATCAAATTTTAACAAAAATTTTCTATAGAAATAAAATTTTGACAAAAATTTTCTATAGAAATTAATATTTAACAAAATTTTCTATCGAAATAAAATTTCGACAAAATGTTCCATAGAAATACAAGTTTGACAAAATTTTCGATAGAAATAAAATTTTGACAAAATTTGCGATAGAAATAAAATGCTGACAAAATTTTCTTTCGAAATAAAATTCTGACAAAATTGTCTATAGAAATAAAATTTTGGCAAAATTTTCCATAGAAATAAAGAATTGATAAAATTTTCTATAGAAATAACATTTTGACGAAATTTTCTATAGAAATAACATTTTGACAAAATTTTCTATAGAAATAACATTTTGACAACATTTTCTATAGAAATAAAATCCTGACCAAATTTTCGATAGAAATACAATTTTGACAAAATTTTCTATGGAAATAAAATTTTGACAACATTTTCTAAAGAAATCAAATTTTGACAAAAATTTTCTATAGGAATAAAATTTTGACAAATTTTTCTATAGAAATAACATTTTGACAAAATTTTCTGTAGAAATAAAATTTTGACAAAATTTTCTATAGAAATAAAATTTTGACAAAATTTTCTATAGAAATAAAATTATGACAAAAATTTTCTATAGAAATAAAATTATGACAAAAATTTTCTATAGACAAATTTTGACAAAAGTTTCTATAGAAATAAAAATTTGACGAAATTCTCTATCGAAATAAAATTTTTCTGTAGAAAAAAAAATTTGACAAAAATTTCTCTCGAAATAAAATTTCGACAACATTTTCTATAGAAATACAATTTTGACAAAATTTTCTATGGAAATAAAATTTCGACAAAATTTTCTATAGAAATACAAGTTTGTCAAAATTTTCTATGGAAATAAAATTGTGACAAAATTTTCGATAGAAATAAAATTTTGACAAAAATTTTCTATAGAAATACAATTTTGACAAAATTTTCTATAGAAATAAAATTTTGACAAAATTTTTTATAGAAATAAAATTATGACAAAATTTTCTATAGAAATAAAATTATGACAAAAATTTTCTATAGAAGTAAAATTTTGGCAAATTTTCTATAGACAAATTTTCTATGGAAATAAAATTCTGACAAAAATTTTCTATAGAAATAAACTTTTGACAAAAAATTTCTACAGAAATAAAAATTTGACAAAATTTTCTATAGAAATAAAAATTTGACAAAATTTTCTATCGAAATAAAATGTTTCTATAGAAATAAAATTCTGACAAATTTTCTTATAGAAATAAAATTTTGACAAAAATTTTCTATAGAAATAAAATTTTGACAAAATTTTCTTTAGAAATAAAATCCTGACAAAATTTTCTATAGAAATACAATTTTGACAAAATTTTCTTTAGAAATAAAAAATTTGACAAAATTTTCTATCGAAATAAAATTGTGACAAAATTTTCTATAGAAATAAAATTTCGACAAAATTTTCTATAGAAATAAAATTTTGACAAAATTTTCTATAGAAATAAAATTTTAACAAAATTTTATATAGAAATAAAATTTTAACAAAATTTTATATAGAAATAAAATTTTCTCCAAATTTTTGTAGTTTATTTTTAGCTCGAGTGGCAACCGTGGCTAAGACCCCACAGCAAAAATACAATTTCAAGTAAATTTCAGAAAAAAATATATATTATTATACCCTCCACCTAACACATCGAAAGATTGGCCTAAGACCCCATAAAGTATATATATTCTGGGTCGTGGTGAAATGCTGTCGATCTAGCGATGTCCGTCCGTCTGTTGAAATCACGCTAACTTTCGAACGAAACAATCCATCGACTTGAAACGTGGCACAAATAGTTGTTGTTAATGTAGGTTGGATAATATTGCAAATGGGCCACATCGGACCACTTTTACGTATAGTCCCATATAAACGGACCCCAAGTTTTGGCTTGCGGAGGCTCTAGGAGAAGCAAATTTCATCCGATTCGGTTGAAATTAGTCTATAAACCTATCCTCAGATTTGACCCCCGAAGCTCCTTGAAGGAACAAATTTCATTCGATCCGGTTGAAATTCGATACGTGAAGTTTATATATGGCTTCTAACATCCATGCAAAAATTGGTCCAAATCGATCCATAATTATATATAGCCCTCATATACACCGATCCTCAGATTTGACCTCCGGAGCCTATTAGAGAAGTAAATTGCCGATCCGGTTGAAAGAAACTTGGTACGTTGTGCAAAGATATGGCCGCTAACAACCACGTCAAAATTGTTCCATATCGGTCTATAGTTATATATATAGCCCCCAGATAAACCGAGCACCTATCAAACAAAAATCGGTCCATATCAATTCATAATTGTATATAGCCTCCATATAAAGCGACCCCCCATATTTCACTTTGTGGCTCTCTAACTACCACGCAAGAGTTCATATCGGTTCGTAATTATTTATAGACTCCCCTATATATACTGATCATGAACTCAATTATATACGTATATAGACAGCCTATTTGTGTCTAATATATACCCCGTATGGACTAACTTAGAATTTAGAAGACGATGTTTAGAAGTTTTAAGATACCTTGCCATTGGTAAGCAGTCTTTAGTAGAACTTTCTATGCAATCCATGGTGGAGGGTACATAAGATTCGGCCTGGCCGAACTTACGGCCGAATATACTTGTTTTTTAATTCGAAGAAGTCGAAAAAATGCCCTTTACAAATAAATAAAGTGGAAAGACCCCTGGCACCCACGTCACTGCATTGAGGATCGATTGGGCAATACAAGACAAATGCTTCATTTACTGGCCCAAAAAGATGTTAAAACGTGAAGGCGAGTACTACAAGAGAATGTAATAATTGTTATTTTCGATCAGCCATGTCGTAATTATATGTTTGTAGAATATAAAGCGGGTGCTTGTATTTTTTGGGAGGAAAAAAATTTTTAAATAACAAAAATAAAACGAAAAAAAAATACTAACGGTAGACAATTTCACATAATCATATCTTGGCTTCAACGCATATTTCTTGTTATGACCAATGATCAAGACCAAAAGGAATATGGCCATGGTTAACATATAAAACTACTACATGAAGGCATCCAAAGAAGCCAGAACTTTCATATTAGCAATTGCAAAAATTTTGTGAAAAACAAAACATACACAGTAGATGTCATACTGCTACTATAGTTGGTCATACCATTATCGACCACTCCAGTTATCGAAAATTGTGATCTGCATTCGAAATTAGTTTGTTTTTTTGGGGTGTTTACAGTTCATTGTCAATTTTCTGATGATTTTGGGCCCAGTGTTCTCATTTCAGGGGGTTTGATTCTTTGGACATTGGCCTTTTTCTCTCTCTCTCTCTCTCTGCAATGGATAGTTCATTATTTAGTCAATTTGATGAATACATAGTAAGCCATAAGTCCGCATTCATAAATTTCTTGTTATTTATTTTTATTTTTTTTTTGGTTTGCCTCTCAACTTGAACTGAATTTGGGAAATTGTTATTCTTGAAGCGATACCATGGTATGATCAGTTTTTTATTTTGGTTTGTCTGGATATGGCCCTTACGTTTTAAAACGGTAAAACAAAAAAGAAAATAATTGATGATAAGCTTGACATACTTTTTGCTAGGGAATAAACTTAAATTAAATTGATTATGGCAAAATTCCAGAATTTTTCTTTATATGAAACAGTGTTAAGGAAAAACAGAGGCTGAGTAACAATTCATCATAAATATGACACATTTGAGCGAAGAACTTTCTTTGAAATTTATTGGGGAATTTATTTCCAAGCTTTATTGCAGTAAATTTCTTATCATTTTAAACACGCAATTTGTATGTATGGAGAAAATTTGCAAAATTGGACAGATGGCTAGGCCACTACCAAAAATTATAGATTTTTTTTTTATAGGAATAAAATTTCGCAAAAATTTTCTATAGAAATAAAATTTTTGGCAAAATTTTCTATAGAAATAAAATTTTGAGAAAATTTTCTATAGGAATAAAATTTTGACAAAATTGTCTACAGAAATAAAATGTTCACAAAATTTCTATAGAAATAAAATTTTGACACAATTTTCTATAGAAATAAAATTTTGACAAAATTTTCTATAGAAATAAAATTTTGACAAAAATTTCTATAGAAATAAAATTTTGACAAAATTTTCTATAGAAATAAAATTTTGACAAAATTTTCTATAGAACTGACATTTTGACAAAATTTTCTATAGAACTAACATTTTGACAAAATTTTCTATAGAAATAAAATTATGACAAAATTTCTTGTAGAAGTAAAATTTTGACAAAATTTTCTATAGAAATAAAATTATGACAAAATTTTAATAGAAATAAAATTTTGACAAAATCTTCTATAGAAATAACATTTTGGCAAAATTTTCTATAGAAATAAAATTTTGACAAAATTTCTTACAGAAATAAAATTTTGGCAAAATTTTCTATAGAAATAAAATTTTGGCACAATTTTTCTAAAAAAATAAAATTTTTAGAAAATCTTCTACAGAAATAAAATTTTGACAACATTTTCTATAGAAATAAAATGTTGACAAATGTTTCTATAGAAATAAAATTTTTATCAAAATTTTCTATAGAAATAAAATTTTGACAAAATTTTGGATAGAAATAAAATTTTGATAAAATTTTCTATAGAAATAAAAGTTAGACAAATGTTCTATAGAAATAAAATTTTGACAAAATTTTCTATAGAAATAAAATTTATGGTGTTTTCATTTCTGAAAAAAAAGTGCCTTCATTTTGTCTGTACAGAATGCACATTTTTAAAATGTAGCCAGCAACCTAAAAACATGCTATCATTTCAGCGGGCAAACAGGAATTCAAAGGAGCAATAGGGCAATGGCAGCACTCTCGTTTGTCGGCAGTGCTGAAAATGCCCGCAATTTTCTTCTATGCGTGGCACTATTTTCACAAGAGAATTCGAAGCTCTTCTCACTTTTGCCCGTTTGTTTTAGAAAAGAACCGAAAAAGTTCATTTTCCGGGCAGAATGCAAAAAAGTGCATATTTTTTACAAGAAAAGAAAACACCATTACACAAGATTTTTTATAGAAATAAAATTTTAACAAAATCTTCTATAGAAATAAAATTTTGACAAAATTTTCTATATCAATAAAATTTTCGATAGAAATAAATTTTTGACAAAATTTCCTATAGAAATAAAATTTTGACAATTTTTTCTGTAGAAATAAAATTTTGAAAAAAAAAAAATTTTTATAGAAATAAAATTTTGACAAAATTTCCTATAGAAATAAAATTTTGACAATTTTTTCTGTAGAAATAAAATTTTAACAAAATTTCTTACAGAAATAAAATTTTGGCAAAATTTTCTATAGAAATAAAATTTTGACAAAATTTTCTATAGAATAAAGTTTCTACAGAAATAAAATTTTTTACAAAATTTTCTATAGAAATACAATTTTGACAAAATTTTTTATAGAAATAAAATTTTGACAAAATTTTCTATAGAAATAAAATTTTGACAAAATTTTTTATAGAAATAAAATTTGGACAAAATTTTCGTTAGAAATAAAATTTTCACAAATTTTTTTATAGAAATAAATTTTTGACAAAAAATTGATTATAGAAATAAAATTTTGACAAATCTTTTTAATAAGAAATAAAACTATGACAAAGTTTTTTATAGAAATAAAATTTTGACAACATTTTCTATAGAAAAAAAATTTGACAAAAATTTTTATAGAAATAAAATTATGACAAAGTTTTTTATAGAAATAAAATTTTGACAACATTTTCTATAGAAAAAAATTTTGACAAAAATTTTTATAGAAATAAAATTATGACAAAGTTTTTTATAGAAATAAAATGTTGACAACATTTTCTATAGAACTAACATTTTGACAAAATTTTCTATAGAACTAACATTTTGCCAAAATTTTCTACAGAAACAGAATTTTGAAAAAATTGTATATAGAAACAAAATTTTGACAAAATCTTCTATAAAAATAAAATTTTGACAAAATTTTCTATAGAAATAAAATTTTGACAAAATTTTCTATAGAAATACAATGTTGACAAAATTTTCTATAGAAATAAAATTTTGACAAAATTTTCTATATTAATAAAATATTGACAAAATTTTTTATAGAAATAAAATTTAGACAAAATTTTCTATGAAATAAAATTTTGCCAAAATTTTATATAGAAATAAAATTTTGCCAAAAATTTCTATAGAAATAGAATTGTGCAAAGTAAGATTTTTGCTTTTTTGATATAATTTTCTCCAAGCATATTCAAAAATATATTGTGTTTTAATTTATATATTTATTTTTTATGTGTATTTTTATCAGATCTTGAAGAGTTTTTAAAATTACCCCCATTTTCCTGATTTACCTGATTTTAAAATGATCTAAATTATATTCTTTAACATAAATCATAGTCATGTAAAGCAAACCTCATTAGAATAAACCATAAAATTCACTAATAAACAATATGTCCAAACACGTATAAAACTAACATCAATAATAGTCTAAATTCGGTGAAACCAAAAAAACTTATTTAATTAAATCAAACGAATCTTGTCTCAACTCAAATCTAATTAATTGAAAATTTACATAGAATTTTAGATTTATTAGCTACTAAGTCGACACATTTCAATTAGGCTTTGAAAAAAACTGAAGTAATCGCCAAAAAAGGTATATCCTTCGTTTACGATTAAATGAACCTGTCAACTGCTTGTTTCTCTCCCTCTCAGTCTGTATCTCTTCAATCACATTCAAAGCTTTGTGTAATATCATAGACCGGCGACTGTGTCACTTGACTGAGGATGGTGTTTAAATATACTTTTTTTATAACTTTTCCATAAATTTATTTAAATCGATTGTAAATTATTTTATAGCCTTATAAAGATTAACTTAACTCTGTACCAGGTTCTCATACTCAAGTCATTTGATTTCCTATATATCGAATAATGGTTGTAACGATGTTTTGTTGGTGTTGTTGTTTAATAATTTTTTTTATACCTCATCCCATTGTCTTATCAGTCGTCTATGTTAATGGTGTTTTTTCCTACGCCTTTTATTCACAATCAAATTGTGCAAAAAAAAACCTATAACTAATAAAACGTAATTTATTTACTAGTATGCGTAATGCATATGGAAATTTAATGGTCTTTTTTTTTTGGGGCGCGGGCAGGCTAGAGAAAGTGTATATGTGGTTTATTTCATTAATAACTTCCTTAATATTGACTCTTTGGGTAAGAAGAAATAAAATGTTTGTCTATTATCAGTCCATAGATAATGAAATTCTTAAGTTAATAATCAATATAAGATTAAGAAAAAAATTTCAGTATATAATTTGGCACATTAAGAGGTGTTTCTATAAGAAATTTTGCCAATATTACTTTCTTATAGGAAACGTTGTCAAAATTTTATTTCTATAGGAAATTTTGTCAAAATTTTATTTCTATAGGAAATTTTGTAAAAATTTCATTGCTATAGGAAATTTTTTCATTTCTATAAGAAATCTTGTAAAAATTTCATTTCTATTGGAAATTTTCTCAAAATTAAATTTCTTTAGGAAATCTTTTCAAAATGTCATTTCTATACGAAATTTTGTCAAATTTTTTTTTTTATATAGGAAATTTTCTCAAATTTCATTTCTAACGTAAATTTTCTCAAAATTTCATGTCTATAGAAAATTTTCAAAAAATTTCATTCTAAAGAAAATTTTCTAAAAAATTCTACAAGAAATTTTCTAAAAATTTTATTTTGTCACTTTTTCAATGCTATAGGAAATTTTGTCAAAATTTAATTTCTATATGAAATTTTGTAAAAATTTAATTTCTATAGGAAATTTTCTCATTCATTCATTTCTATAGAATATTTTGTCAAAGTTTAATTTCATTCTACAAGAAAATTTCTAAAAATTTTATTTTGTCACTTCAATGCTATAAGGAATTTTGTAAAAATTTCATTTCTATAGAAAATTTTCTCCAAATTTTCTATAGAATATTTTGTCAAAGTTTAATTTGTATTGGAAATTTTCCAAAAACTATCATTTCTGAAAGAAATTTTTTAATTCGTTTCTATAGGGAATTTTCTAAAAACTTAATTTCTATAGGAAAATTTCCAAAACATGGTGTTTTAATTACAAATTTTCTAAAAATTAAATTTCTATAGAAAATTTTCTAAAATTTTAATTTTTATAGAAAATTTTGCCAACTCTTCATTTCTATGGAAACTTTGTCAAAATTTTCTAAAGATTTCATTTCCAAAGCATATTTTATCAGAATTTTATTACTATAGAAAATTTTGTCAAAATTTTATTTCAATAGAAAATTTTGTCAAAATTTCATTTTTTTGGAAAATGTTGATATTTCTATAAAAATTGTTTGTCAAAATTTTATTTCTATAGAAAATTTTGTCAAAATTTAATTTCAATAAGAAATTTTGTCAAAATTTCATATCTATATCATTTGTCAAAATTTTAATTTCTATAGGAAATTTTCTAAAAATTTAATTTCTTTAGGAAATCTTGTCAAGCTTTCATAATTAAAGGAAATTTTGTTAAAATGCCATTTCTCTAAGAAATTTTGCTAAAATTTCATTTCTTTTAGAAATTTTTTAGAAAATTAATTTCTAAAGAATTTTTTTTTTTTTTTAAATTTCTATAGGAAATTTTGTCAAAATTTTATTTCTAAAGGAAATTGTGTAAAAATTTATTTTCTATAGGAAATTTTGCCAAAATTTTCTTTTAGTATAGGAAATTTTGTCAAAATTTTATTTTGATAGGAAATTTCGTCACAATTTCATCCCTAAAGGAAATTTTGTTAAAATGTCACTTCTCTAGGAAACTTTGTTAAAATGTCATTTCTATTGGAAATTTTTTTAAAAATTTGATTTCTAAAGAAAATTTTTTAAAAATTTTATTTTAATAGGAAATTTTGTCAAAATTTCATCCCTAAAGGAAATTTTGTTAAAATTTCATTTCTCTAGGAAACTTTGTTAAAATTTCATTTCTTTTGGCCATTTTTTAAAAATTTTATTTCTTTTGGAAATTTTTTAAAAATATCATTTCTTTTGGAAATTTTGTCAAATTTTATTTCTATAGGAAATTGTGTAAAAATTTCATTTCGATAGGAAATTCTGCCAAAATTTTATTTTTATAGGAAATTTTGTCAAAATTTTATTTTTTAGGAAATTTTAACAAAATTTAATTTCTTAGGAAATTTTGCCAAAATGTCATTTTTCTAGGAAACTTTGTTAAAATTTAATTTCGTGCGGAAATTTTTTTAAAAATTTCATTTCTACAGAAAATTTTGTAAAAATTTCATTTCTACAGAAAATTTTGTAAAAATTTCATTTCTATAGGAAATTTTGTACAAATTTCATTTCTATAGGAAATTGTGTAAAAATTTCATTTCGATAGGAAATTTTGCCAAAATTTTATTTGTATAGGAAATTTTGTCAAAATTTAATTTCTTAGGAAATTTTGTCAAAATGTCATTTCTCTAGGAAACTTTGTTAAAATGTCATTTGGTGTGGAAATTGTTTTAAAAATTTCTACAAACAATTTTGTAAAAATTTAATTTCTATAGGAAATTTTGTACAAATTTCATTTCTAGAGGAAATTTTCTCAAAATTTTTATACAAAAGCAAATGTTGTAAAAATTTTATTTCTATAGGAAATTTTGTCAAAATTTTATTTTTTTGTCAAAGTTTCTTTTCTATAGGAAATGTTTGTAAAATTTCATTTCTATAAGAAATTTTCTCAAAATTGCATTTCTATAGGAATTTTTGCCAAAATTTCATTTCTACAGAGCATTTTATTAAACTTTCATTTGCTATAGGAAATTTAGACAAATTTTTTTCTTTAGGAGATTTTGCCAAAATGTCATTTCTATAAGAAATTTTATCAAAATTTCTTTTCTATAAGAAATTTTCTAAAAATTCCATTTCTTTAGAAAATTTTTTTCAATTTTTTTTCTTTGGGAAACTTTGTTAAAATTTCATTTCAATTGGATTTTTTTTTTAAATTTCATATCTACAGGAAATTTTCTAAGAATTTAATTCCTATAGGAAATTTGGTCAACATTTTATTTCTTAGGAAATTTTGTTAAAATTTCATCTCTATAGGAAATTTTTGTCAAAATTTCATTTTCTATAGGAAATTTTGTCAAAGTTTCATTTGCTATAGGATTTTTTGTCAAATTTTTTTTCTATAGATAATTTAGTCAAAATTTTATTTCTAAATATATATTTTTTTATTTTTTTTTTTTATAATTTTGTTTTTATAGGAAATTTCGCCAATTTTTTTTTTCTATACCAACTTTCGTCAAAATTTCATGTCAATAGGAAATTTTCTCAAATTTAGTTTCCTATAGAAAATCTTGTCAAAATTTCATCCCAAAAGGACATTTTGTCAAAATGTCTTTTCTCTAGGAAATTTTGTAAAAATTTCATTTCTATAGGAAATTTTGTCAAAATTTTATTTCTATAGGAAATTGTGTAAAAATTTAATTTCGATAGGAAATTTTGGCACAATTTTATTTTTATAGGCAATTTTGTCAAAATTTTATTTGTATAGGAAATTTTGTCAAAATTTTATTTTTATAGGAAATTTTGTCAAAATTTTATTTTTTACGAAATTTTGTCAAAATTTCATCACTAAAGGATATTTTGTCAAAATGTCATTTCTCTAGGAAACTTTGTTAAAATTTCATTTCGACTGGAAATTGTTTTTAAATTTTCATTTCTATAGGAAATTTTGTCAAAATTTTATTTCTATAGGAAATTGTGTACAAATTTCATTTCGATAGAAAATTTTGCCAAAATTTTATTTTTATAGGCAATTTTGTCAAAATTTTATTTGTATAGGAAATTTTGTCAAAATTTTATTTTTATAGGAAATTTTGTCAAAATTTTATTTTTTACGAAATTTTGTCAAAATTTCATCACTAAAGAAAATTTTGTCAAAATGTCATTTCTCTAGGAAAATTTGTTAAAATGTCATTTCGAGTGGAAATTGTTTTAAAAATTTTCTTTTCTACACAAAATTTTGTAAAATTTTCATTTCTATAAGAATTTTTGTCAAAATGTCATTTCTATATGAAATTTTGTGCAAAATTTCATTTATATTTACATTTCGTTACTATCATTAATTAGTTATATATTTCGTTACAGAATATTAAGCATCTTAAAGTTATTATAGTCATTTAATTGATGCGATATTATAAAAATTGCCAAATTAAGGAAGTTATTGCTTAATTGTCGGCAGAAAAAACAAGATCTTATATTACAGATGGAAAAAGAGTTTTTCGCGTGTCTATTTTAAGTTTCTTTACATAATTACCCTTCATAACACCGATTAAACTCACATCTGTGGTTTTAATTTCTTACATTTTTTTGTTTTGTGCTTTAACTAAAACAGGTTAATACGAAAATTAAATTTTGTTTGGTTTCTAACCGAAAAAAAATGTTTAAAATCCAAATGTAGCCAAATAAAAACAAAACCGCCACAAATATGATTGAGTTTCCTACACAAATGAGATTTTCTGGGTCAAACGACACGCAAAGTTAGTGATTTGAGAAGTAGAGTTAGACGGTTTAGAAACAAAAAAAAAAAAACTAAATAAAATCGTTGGTGGTTTACAGTTGGTGACTATATATTTGAATGGCGTCAGCCTAATACGGCTAAATTTATATGAAGTGGTGATTTGTAGTACCAACCTCAGTCAGCCACTCATAGTAGATAATAATCGCGTGTGTAAAATTAACTTTAATGTTAGAAGTTCAACAGTTTTTGTTTTTCGTTTGAAAGGGGAAAAATGGGATATTCCGTGAAAATAAAGTTAATTGAAATTGATTTTATTTAATCAGATTTAATTTATAATATCTTTACAATAATTAATATATAAATTATTATTTAATATATAAAGTAAATTAAATTAAATTAAATTAAATTAAATTAAATTAAATTAAATTAAATTAAATTAAATTAAATTAAATTAAATTAAATTAAATTAAATTAAATTAAATTAAATTAAATTAAATTAAATTAAATTAAATTAAATTAAATTAAATTAAATTAAATTAAATTAAATTAAATTAAATTAAATTAAATTAAATTAAATTAAATTAAATTAAATTAAATTAAATTAAATTAAATTAAATTAAATTAAATTAAATTAAATTAAATTAAATTAAATTAAATTAAATTAAATTAAATTAAATTAAACTAAATTAAACTAAATTAAATTAAATTAAATTAAACTAAATTAAATTAAATTAAATTAAATTAAATTAAATTAAAGTAAATTAAATTAAATTAAATTAAATTAAATTAAATTAAATTAAATTAAATTAAATTAAATTAAATTAAATTAAATTAAATTAAATTAAATTAAATTAAATTAAATTAAATTAAATTAAATTAAATTAAATTAAATTAAATTAAATTAAATTAAATTAAATTAAATTAAATTAAATTAAATTAAATTAAATTAAATTAAATTAAATTAAATTAAATTAAATTAAATTAAATTAAATTAAATTAAATTAAATTAAATTAAATTAAATTAAATTAAATTAAATTAAATTAAATTAAATTAAATTAAATTAAATTAAATTAAATTAAATTAAATTAAATTAAATTAAATTAAATTAAATTAAATTAAATTAAATTAAATTAAATTAAATTAAATTAAATTAAATTAAATTAAATTAAATTAAATTAAATTAAATTAAATTAAATTAAATTAAATTAAATTAAATTAAATTAAATTAAATTAAATTAAATTAAATTAAATTAAATTAAATTAAATTAAATTAAATTAAATTAAATTAAATTAAATAAGATTAAAGGAAATTAATCTGAATTAACTTTAATTCCCTTCACAATTTTATTTAGTCTAGGAAATTAAAGGAAAAAAAATAATTTAATTTAATTTAATTTAATTTAAAGTTAATTAAACATTAAATGTGATTTTAATTAATTTTTTTGCTTGTCTTTTTTTCATGGAATGTCCCATATGTCTGTCTTAGCTGTGCTATATTTTTTGTTGGAGTTCCCATCACCTATATCACAGATAGATAACGACACCCAAAACACATTTCGTTGTGAAGATAATCATTTGTTAGAAAATTCACAAAAAAAAAAAAAAATCACACCTTCAAATGACAACGTAAAATTAATTCTTAAATTATGACCATGATGATGATGATGGCTTCAAAAGAAATTTTCTCTTTCGAAAAAAAATACAAAAGATGAACATGAGAAAAAAACTAGAGCTAATGTCAAGTATTTGACTTAGATTTAAAATTTATGTAGGAATTTTGAAACTTCCGTAGTTATTATAAATAGATTAACACCTCCGCACAGATCTTTTGTTGAGGTTTAAAATTCATAGAGAAAATTTTCAATTGAAGAAAAATCACGTAAACTATGTAGTTTTTTTTTATAAAAACTAAGACACCTAGCCAACATGTATAACATCCGCTAATAATATTTTTTCGGTAACAATTGTGTGTGTTGTTTTTTTTTTTGTCAAACACTTACACTTTTTTTTTGAAAAGTGATATAAGCCATCTCAATCGTAGAAGAAAAAAATAACCTTCCGTAATAAGCTGGGATTTTAAGAAAACATTTCCTGTTTGGTTTTCAAATTCAAAGTCAAGTTGGCAAATTTGTTTTTTGCATTTTTCACTTGTTTGCTAACAATTTTTATTTTACGATTAAATTGATGAAAAGCCATCAAGCCTCTTCCTCCTCCCAGGCCTTGGCAGAGATGAAGTTGACTAAAAACAAAAACCAGGCAATAAATAATTTTTTAATTTATTATGCGGTTGTTACTGACCAATTCCTATATCCAATGAATAAATTTTTAATATATTTTTAAATATTTTTTTTCTCCAAGACCAATACTATTGATATTTGTGCAACAAATTAACCGCTCCTCAAATTAGTCATAATTATGATGACGTTGGTCAGTTGCTACCGTTGCTTATGTCTGTCATTATTTTAATTTAAACTTTTTTTTGGGGGGAATAATCACCAAATTGAAATATTAGAAAAAATAAAACGTTATTTATATTCACGTTTTAAAGGCACGAGTTAATGACAACAAAAAAATTAACGCAACAAAAAATGTGATGAAATATTCAATTATAGCCAAATGAAGTTATATTAAAAAAAAAACAACTACACACAGCAACAACACGGAATTCCTAATTGTACGATCAATGTTTAGGGGTTTAAATTTTTTTTTTAATTTTTTTCGATCCCACACTCAAAAAATTGGCACCAAAGCCATTTTTATTCTATTTTGATAAAATTTTCTATAGAAATAAAATTTTGACAAAATTTTCTTTAAAAAGTAAAATGTTGACAAAATTTTCTATAGAAATAAAATTTTGACAAAATTTTCTATAGAAATAAAATTTTAACAAAATTTTATATAGAAATAAAATTTTCTCCAAATTTTTGTAGTTTATTTTTAGCTCGAGTGGCAACCGTGGCTAAGACCCCACAGCAAAAATACAATTTCAAGTAAATTTCAGAAAAAAATATATATTATTATACCCTCCACCTAACACATCGAAAGATTGGCCTAAGACCCCATAAAGTATATATATTCTGGGTCGTGGTGAAATGCTGTCGATCTAGCGATGTCCGTCCGTCTGTTGAAATCACGCTAACTTTCGAACGAAACAATCCATCGACTTGAAACGTGGCACAAATAGTTGTTGTTAATGTAGGTTGGATAATATTGCAAATGGGCCACATCGGACCACTTTTACGTATAGTCCCATATAAACGGACCCCAAGTTTTGGCTTGCGGAGGCTCTAGGAGAAGCAAATTTCATCCGATTCGGTTGAAATTAGTCTATAAACCTATCCTCAGATTTGACCCCCGAAGCTCCTTGAAGGAACAAATTTCATTCGATCCGGTTGAAATTCGATACGTGAAGTTTATATATGGCTTCTAACATCCATGCAAAAATTGGTCCAAATCGATCCATAATTATATATAGCCCTCATATACACCGATCCTCAGATTTGACCTCCGGAGCCTATTAGAGAAGTAAATTGCCGATCCGGTTGAAAGAAACTTGGTACGTTGTGCAAAGATATGGCCGCTAACAACCACGTCAAAATTGTTCCATATCGGTCTATAGTTATATATATAGCCCCCAGATAAACCGAGCACCTATCAAACAAAAATCGGTCCATATCAATTCATAATTGTATATAGCCTCCATATAAAGCGACCCCCCATATTTCACTTTGTGGCTCTCTAACTACCACGCAAGAGTTCATATCGGTTCGTAATTATTTATAGACTCCCCTATATATACTGATCATGAACTCAATTATATACGTATATAGACAGCCTATTTGTGTCTAATATATACCCCGTATGGACTAACTTAGAATTTAGAAGACGATGTTTAGAAGTTTTAAGATACCTTGCCATTGGTAAGCAGTCTTTAGTAGAACTTTCTATGCAATCCATGGTGGAGGGTACATAAGATTCGGCCTGGCCGAACTTACGGCCGAATATACTTGTTTTTTAATTCGAAGAAGTCGAAAAAATGCCCTTTACAAATAAATAAAGTGGAAAGACCCCTGGCACCCACGTCACTGCATTGAGGATCGATTGGGCAATACAAGACAAATGCTTCATTTACTGGCCCAAAAAGATGTTAAAACGTGAAGGCGAGTACTACAAGAGAATGTAATAATTGTTATTTTCGATCAGCCATGTCGTAATTATATGTTTGTAGAATATAAAGCGGGTGCTTGTATTTTTTGGGAGGAAAAAAATTTTTAAATAACAAAAATAAAACGAAAAAAAAATACTAACGGTAGACAATTTCACATAATCATATCTTGGCTTCAACGCATATTTCTTGTTATGACCAATGATCAAGACCAAAAGGAATATGGCCATGGTTAACATATAAAACTACTACATGAAGGCATCCAAAGAAGCCAGAACTTTCATATTAGCAATTGCAAAAATTTTGTGAAAAACAAAACATACACAGTAGATGTCATACTGCTACTATAGTTGGTCATACCATTATCGACCACTCCAGTTATCGAAAATTGTGATCTGCATTCGAAATTAGTTTGTTTTTTTGGGGTGTTTACAGTTCATTGTCAATTTTCTGATGATTTTGGGCCCAGTGTTCTCATTTCAGGGGGTTTGATTCTTTGGACATTGGCCTTTTTCTCTCTCTCTCTCTCTCTGCAATGGATAGTTCATTATTTAGTCAATTTGATGAATACATAGTAAGCCATAAGTCCGCATTCATAAATTTCTTGTTATTTATTTTTATTTTTTTTTTGGTTTGCCTCTCAACTTGAACTGAATTTGGGAAATTGTTATTCTTGAAGCGATACCATGGTATGATCAGTTTTTTATTTTGGTTTGTCTGGATATGGCCCTTACGTTTTAAAACGGTAAAACAAAAAAGAAAATAATTGATGATAAGCTTGACATACTTTTTGCTAGGGAATAAACTTAAATTAAATTGATTATGGCAAAATTCCAGAATTTTTCTTTATATGAAACAGTGTTAAGGAAAAACAGAGGCTGAGTAACAATTCATCATAAATATGACACATTTGAGCGAAGAACTTTCTTTGAAATTTATTGGGGAATTTATTTCCAAGCTTTATTGCAGTAAATTTCTTATCATTTTAAACACGCAATTTGTATGTATGGAGAAAATTTGCAAAATTGGACAGATGGCTAGGCCACTACCAAAAATTATAGATTTTTTTTTTATAGGAATAAAATTTCGCAAAAATTTTCTATAGAAATAAAATTTTTGGCAAAATTTTCTATAGAAATAAAATTTTGAGAAAATTTTCTATAGGAATAAAATTTTGACAAAATTGTCTACAGAAATAAAATGTTCACAAAATTTCTATAGAAATAAAATTTTGACACAATTTTCTATAGAAATAAAATTTTGACAAAATTTTCTATAGAAATAAAATTTTGACAAAAATTTCTATAGAAATAAAATTTTGACAAAATTTTCTATAGAAATAAAATTTTGACAAAATTTTCTATAGAACTGACATTTTGACAAAATTTTCTATAGAACTAACATTTTGACAAAATTTTCTATAGAAATAAAATTATGACAAAATTTCTTGTAGAAGTAAAATTTTGACAAAATTTTCTATAGAAATAAAATTATGACAAAATTTTAATAGAAATAAAATTTTGACAAAATCTTCTATAGAAATAACATTTTGGCAAAATTTTCTATAGAAATAAAATTTTGACAAAATTTCTTACAGAAATAAAATTTTGGCAAAATTTTCTATAGAAATAAAATTTTGGCACAATTTTTCTAAAAAAATAAAATTTTTAGAAAATCTTCTACAGAAATAAAATTTTGACAACATTTTCTATAGAAATAAAATGTTGACAAATGTTTCTATAGAAATAAAATTTTTATCAAAATTTTCTATAGAAATAAAATTTTGACAAAATTTTGGATAGAAATAAAATTTTGATAAAATTTTCTATAGAAATAAAAGTTAGACAAATGTTCTATAGAAATAAAATTTTGACAAAATTTTCTATAGAAATAAAATTTATGGTGTTTTCATTTCTGAAAAAAAAGTGCCTTCATTTTGTCTGTACAGAATGCACATTTTTAAAATGTAGCCAGCAACCTAAAAACATGCTATCATTTCAGCGGGCAAACAGGAATTCAAAGGAGCAATAGGGCAATGGCAGCACTCTCGTTTGTCGGCAGTGCTGAAAATGCCCGCAATTTTCTTCTATGCGTGGCACTATTTTCACAAGAGAATTCGAAGCTCTTCTCACTTTTGCCCGTTTGTTTTAGAAAAGAACCGAAAAAGTTCATTTTCCGGGCAGAATGCAAAAAAGTGCATATTTTTTACAAGAAAAGAAAACACCATTACACAAGATTTTTTATAGAAATAAAATTTTAACAAAATCTTCTATAGAAATAAAATTTTGACAAAATTTTCTATATCAATAAAATTTTCGATAGAAATAAATTTTTGACAAAATTTCCTATAGAAATAAAATTTTGACAATTTTTTCTGTAGAAATAAAATTTTGAAAAAAAAAAAATTTTTATAGAAATAAAATTTTGACAAAATTTCCTATAGAAATAAAATTTTGACAATTTTTTCTGTAGAAATAAAATTTTAACAAAATTTCTTACAGAAATAAAATTTTGGCAAAATTTTCTATAGAAATAAAATTTTGACAAAATTTTCTATAGAATAAAGTTTCTACAGAAATAAAATTTTTTACAAAATTTTCTATAGAAATACAATTTTGACAAAATTTTTTATAGAAATAAAATTTTGACAAAATTTTCTATAGAAATAAAATTTTGACAAAATTTTTTATAGAAATAAAATTTGGACAAAATTTTCGTTAGAAATAAAATTTTCACAAATTTTTTTATAGAAATAAATTTTTGACAAAAAATTGATTATAGAAATAAAATTTTGACAAATCTTTTTAATAAGAAATAAAACTATGACAAAGTTTTTTATAGAAATAAAATTTTGACAACATTTTCTATAGAAAAAAAATTTGACAAAAATTTTTATAGAAATAAAATTATGACAAAGTTTTTTATAGAAATAAAATTTTGACAACATTTTCTATAGAAAAAAATTTTGACAAAAATTTTTATAGAAATAAAATTATGACAAAGTTTTTTATAGAAATAAAATGTTGACAACATTTTCTATAGAACTAACATTTTGACAAAATTTTCTATAGAACTAACATTTTGCCAAAATTTTCTACAGAAACAGAATTTTGAAAAAATTGTATATAGAAACAAAATTTTGACAAAATCTTCTATAAAAATAAAATTTTGACAAAATTTTCTATAGAAATAAAATTTTGACAAAATTTTCTATAGAAATACAATGTTGACAAAATTTTCTATAGAAATAAAATTTTGACAAAATTTTCTATATTAATAAAATATTGACAAAATTTTTTATAGAAATAAAATTTAGACAAAATTTTCTATGAAATAAAATTTTGCCAAAATTTTATATAGAAATAAAATTTTGCCAAAAATTTCTATAGAAATAGAATTGTGCAAAGTAAGATTTTTGCTTTTTTGATATAATTTTCTCCAAGCATATTCAAAAATATATTGTGTTTTAATTTATATATTTATTTTTTATGTGTATTTTTATCAGATCTTGAAGAGTTTTTAAAATTACCCCCATTTTCCTGATTTACCTGATTTTAAAATGATCTAAATTATATTCTTTAACATAAATCATAGTCATGTAAAGCAAACCTCATTAGAATAAACCATAAAATTCACTAATAAACAATATGTCCAAACACGTATAAAACTAACATCAATAATAGTCTAAATTCGGTGAAACCAAAAAAACTTATTTAATTAAATCAAACGAATCTTGTCTCAACTCAAATCTAATTAATTGAAAATTTACATAGAATTTTAGATTTATTAGCTACTAAGTCGACACATTTCAATTAGGCTTTGAAAAAAACTGAAGTAATCGCCAAAAAAGGTATATCCTTCGTTTACGATTAAATGAACCTGTCAACTGCTTGTTTCTCTCCCTCTCAGTCTGTATCTCTTCAATCACATTCAAAGCTTTGTGTAATATCATAGACCGGCGACTGTGTCACTTGACTGAGGATGGTGTTTAAATATACTTTTTTTATAACTTTTCCATAAATTTATTTAAATCGATTGTAAATTATTTTATAGCCTTATAAAGATTAACTTAACTCTGTACCAGGTTCTCATACTCAAGTCATTTGATTTCCTATATATCGAATAATGGTTGTAACGATGTTTTGTTGGTGTTGTTGTTTAATAATTTTTTTTATACCTCATCCCATTGTCTTATCAGTCGTCTATGTTAATGGTGTTTTTTCCTACGCCTTTTATTCACAATCAAATTGTGCAAAAAAAAACCTATAACTAATAAAACGTAATTTATTTACTAGTATGCGTAATGCATATGGAAATTTAATGGTCTTTTTTTTTTGGGGCGCGGGCAGGCTAGAGAAAGTGTATATGTGGTTTATTTCATTAATAACTTCCTTAATATTGACTCTTTGGGTAAGAAGAAATAAAATGTTTGTCTATTATCAGTCCATAGATAATGAAATTCTTAAGTTAATAATCAATATAAGATTAAGAAAAAAATTTCAGTATATAATTTGGCACATTAAGAGGTGTTTCTATAAGAAATTTTGCCAATATTACTTTCTTATAGGAAACGTTGTCAAAATTTTATTTCTATAGGAAATTTTGTCAAAATTTTATTTCTATAGGAAATTTTGTAAAAATTTCATTGCTATAGGAAATTTTTTCATTTCTATAAGAAATCTTGTAAAAATTTCATTTCTATTGGAAATTTTCTCAAAATTAAATTTCTTTAGGAAATCTTTTCAAAATGTCATTTCTATACGAAATTTTGTCAAATTTTTTTTTTTATATAGGAAATTTTCTCAAATTTCATTTCTAACGTAAATTTTCTCAAAATTTCATGTCTATAGAAAATTTTCAAAAAATTTCATTCTAAAGAAAATTTTCTAAAAAATTCTACAAGAAATTTTCTAAAAATTTTATTTTGTCACTTTTTCAATGCTATAGGAAATTTTGTCAAAATTTAATTTCTATATGAAATTTTGTAAAAATTTAATTTCTATAGGAAATTTTCTCATTCATTCATTTCTATAGAATATTTTGTCAAAGTTTAATTTCATTCTACAAGAAAATTTCTAAAAATTTTATTTTGTCACTTCAATGCTATAAGGAATTTTGTAAAAATTTCATTTCTATAGAAAATTTTCTCCAAATTTTCTATAGAATATTTTGTCAAAGTTTAATTTGTATTGGAAATTTTCCAAAAACTATCATTTCTGAAAGAAATTTTTTAATTCGTTTCTATAGGGAATTTTCTAAAAACTTAATTTCTATAGGAAAATTTCCAAAACATGGTGTTTTAATTACAAATTTTCTAAAAATTAAATTTCTATAGAAAATTTTCTAAAATTTTAATTTTTATAGAAAATTTTGCCAACTCTTCATTTCTATGGAAACTTTGTCAAAATTTTCTAAAGATTTCATTTCCAAAGCATATTTTATCAGAATTTTATTACTATAGAAAATTTTGTCAAAATTTTATTTCAATAGAAAATTTTGTCAAAATTTCATTTTTTTGGAAAATGTTGATATTTCTATAAAAATTGTTTGTCAAAATTTTATTTCTATAGAAAATTTTGTCAAAATTTAATTTCAATAAGAAATTTTGTCAAAATTTCATATCTATATCATTTGTCAAAATTTTAATTTCTATAGGAAATTTTCTAAAAATTTAATTTCTTTAGGAAATCTTGTCAAGCTTTCATAATTAAAGGAAATTTTGTTAAAATGCCATTTCTCTAAGAAATTTTGCTAAAATTTCATTTCTTTTAGAAATTTTTTAGAAAATTAATTTCTAAAGAATTTTTTTTTTTTTTTAAATTTCTATAGGAAATTTTGTCAAAATTTTATTTCTAAAGGAAATTGTGTAAAAATTTATTTTCTATAGGAAATTTTGCCAAAATTTTCTTTTAGTATAGGAAATTTTGTCAAAATTTTATTTTGATAGGAAATTTCGTCACAATTTCATCCCTAAAGGAAATTTTGTTAAAATGTCACTTCTCTAGGAAACTTTGTTAAAATGTCATTTCTATTGGAAATTTTTTTAAAAATTTGATTTCTAAAGAAAATTTTTTAAAAATTTTATTTTAATAGGAAATTTTGTCAAAATTTCATCCCTAAAGGAAATTTTGTTAAAATTTCATTTCTCTAGGAAACTTTGTTAAAATTTCATTTCTTTTGGCCATTTTTTAAAAATTTTATTTCTTTTGGAAATTTTTTAAAAATATCATTTCTTTTGGAAATTTTGTCAAATTTTATTTCTATAGGAAATTGTGTAAAAATTTCATTTCGATAGGAAATTCTGCCAAAATTTTATTTTTATAGGAAATTTTGTCAAAATTTTATTTTTTAGGAAATTTTAACAAAATTTAATTTCTTAGGAAATTTTGCCAAAATGTCATTTTTCTAGGAAACTTTGTTAAAATTTAATTTCGTGCGGAAATTTTTTTAAAAATTTCATTTCTACAGAAAATTTTGTAAAAATTTCATTTCTACAGAAAATTTTGTAAAAATTTCATTTCTATAGGAAATTTTGTACAAATTTCATTTCTATAGGAAATTGTGTAAAAATTTCATTTCGATAGGAAATTTTGCCAAAATTTTATTTGTATAGGAAATTTTGTCAAAATTTAATTTCTTAGGAAATTTTGTCAAAATGTCATTTCTCTAGGAAACTTTGTTAAAATGTCATTTGGTGTGGAAATTGTTTTAAAAATTTCTACAAACAATTTTGTAAAAATTTAATTTCTATAGGAAATTTTGTACAAATTTCATTTCTAGAGGAAATTTTCTCAAAATTTTTATACAAAAGCAAATGTTGTAAAAATTTTATTTCTATAGGAAATTTTGTCAAAATTTTATTTTTTTGTCAAAGTTTCTTTTCTATAGGAAATGTTTGTAAAATTTCATTTCTATAAGAAATTTTCTCAAAATTGCATTTCTATAGGAATTTTTGCCAAAATTTCATTTCTACAGAGCATTTTATTAAACTTTCATTTGCTATAGGAAATTTAGACAAATTTTTTTCTTTAGGAGATTTTGCCAAAATGTCATTTCTATAAGAAATTTTATCAAAATTTCTTTTCTATAAGAAATTTTCTAAAAATTCCATTTCTTTAGAAAATTTTTTTCAATTTTTTTTCTTTGGGAAACTTTGTTAAAATTTCATTTCAATTGGATTTTTTTTTTAAATTTCATATCTACAGGAAATTTTCTAAGAATTTAATTCCTATAGGAAATTTGGTCAACATTTTATTTCTTAGGAAATTTTGTTAAAATTTCATCTCTATAGGAAATTTTTGTCAAAATTTCATTTTCTATAGGAAATTTTGTCAAAGTTTCATTTGCTATAGGATTTTTTGTCAAATTTTTTTTCTATAGATAATTTAGTCAAAATTTTATTTCTAAATATATATTTTTTTATTTTTTTTTTTTATAATTTTGTTTTTATAGGAAATTTCGCCAATTTTTTTTTTCTATACCAACTTTCGTCAAAATTTCATGTCAATAGGAAATTTTCTCAAATTTAGTTTCCTATAGAAAATCTTGTCAAAATTTCATCCCAAAAGGACATTTTGTCAAAATGTCTTTTCTCTAGGAAATTTTGTAAAAATTTCATTTCTATAGGAAATTTTGTCAAAATTTTATTTCTATAGGAAATTGTGTAAAAATTTAATTTCGATAGGAAATTTTGGCACAATTTTATTTTTATAGGCAATTTTGTCAAAATTTTATTTGTATAGGAAATTTTGTCAAAATTTTATTTTTATAGGAAATTTTGTCAAAATTTTATTTTTTACGAAATTTTGTCAAAATTTCATCACTAAAGGATATTTTGTCAAAATGTCATTTCTCTAGGAAACTTTGTTAAAATTTCATTTCGACTGGAAATTGTTTTTAAATTTTCATTTCTATAGGAAATTTTGTCAAAATTTTATTTCTATAGGAAATTGTGTACAAATTTCATTTCGATAGAAAATTTTGCCAAAATTTTATTTTTATAGGCAATTTTGTCAAAATTTTATTTGTATAGGAAATTTTGTCAAAATTTTATTTTTATAGGAAATTTTGTCAAAATTTTATTTTTTACGAAATTTTGTCAAAATTTCATCACTAAAGAAAATTTTGTCAAAATGTCATTTCTCTAGGAAAATTTGTTAAAATGTCATTTCGAGTGGAAATTGTTTTAAAAATTTTCTTTTCTACACAAAATTTTGTAAAATTTTCATTTCTATAAGAATTTTTGTCAAAATGTCATTTCTATATGAAATTTTGTGCAAAATTTCATTTATATTTACATTTCGTTACTATCATTAATTAGTTATATATTTCGTTACAGAATATTAAGCATCTTAAAGTTATTATAGTCATTTAATTGATGCGATATTATAAAAATTGCCAAATTAAGGAAGTTATTGCTTAATTGTCGGCAGAAAAAACAAGATCTTATATTACAGATGGAAAAAGAGTTTTTCGCGTGTCTATTTTAAGTTTCTTTACATAATTACCCTTCATAACACCGATTAAACTCACATCTGTGGTTTTAATTTCTTACATTTTTTTGTTTTGTGCTTTAACTAAAACAGGTTAATACGAAAATTAAATTTTGTTTGGTTTCTAACCGAAAAAAAATGTTTAAAATCCAAATGTAGCCAAATAAAAACAAAACCGCCACAAATATGATTGAGTTTCCTACACAAATGAGATTTTCTGGGTCAAACGACACGCAAAGTTAGTGATTTGAGAAGTAGAGTTAGACGGTTTAGAAACAAAAAAAAAAAAACTAAATAAAATCGTTGGTGGTTTACAGTTGGTGACTATATATTTGAATGGCGTCAGCCTAATACGGCTAAATTTATATGAAGTGGTGATTTGTAGTACCAACCTCAGTCAGCCACTCATAGTAGATAATAATCGCGTGTGTAAAATTAACTTTAATGTTAGAAGTTCAACAGTTTTTGTTTTTCGTTTGAAAGGGGAAAAATGGGATATTCCGTGAAAATAAAGTTAATTGAAATTGATTTTATTTAATCAGATTTAATTTATAATATCTTTACAATAATTAATATATAAATTATTATTTAATATATAAAGTAAATTAAATTAAATTAAATTAAATTAAATTAAATTAAATTAAATTAAATTAAATTAAATTAAATTAAATTAAATTAAATTAAATTAAATTAAATTAAATTAAATTAAATTAAATTAAATTAAATTAAATTAAATTAAATTAAATTAAATTAAATTAAATTAAATTAAATTAAATTAAATTAAATTAAATTAAATTAAATTAAATTAAATTAAATTAAATTAAATTAAATTAAATTAAATTAAATTAAATTAAATTAAACTAAATTAAACTAAATTAAATTAAATTAAATTAAACTAAATTAAATTAAATTAAATTAAATTAAATTAAATTAAATTAAAGTAAATTAAATTAAATTAAATTAAATTAAATTAAATTAAATTAAATTAAATTAAATTAAATTAAATTAAATTAAATTAAATTAAATTAAATTAAATTAAATTAAATTAAATTAAATTAAATTAAATTAAATTAAATTAAATTAAATTAAATTAAATTAAATTAAATTAAATTAAATTAAATTAAATTAAATTAAATTAAATTAAATTAAATTAAATTAAATTAAATTAAATTAAATTAAATTAAATTAAATTAAATTAAATTAAATTAAATTAAATTAAATTAAATTAAATTAAATTAAATTAAATTAAATTAAATTAAATTAAATTAAATTAAATTAAATTAAATTAAATTAAATTAAATTAAATTAAATTAAATTAAATTAAATTAAATTAAATTAAATTAAATTAAATTAAATTAAATTAAATTAAATTAAATTAAATTAAATTAAATTAAATTAAATTAAATTAAATTAAATTAAATTAAATTAAATTAAATTAAATTAAATAAGATTAAAGGAAATTAATCTGAATTAACTTTAATTCCCTTCACAATTTTATTTAGTCTAGGAAATTAAAGGAAAAAAAATAATTTAATTTAATTTAATTTAATTTAAAGTTAATTAAACATTAAATGTGATTTTAATTAATTTTTTTGCTTGTCTTTTTTTCATGGAATGTCCCATATGTCTGTCTTAGCTGTGCTATATTTTTTGTTGGAGTTCCCATCACCTATATCACAGATAGATAACGACACCCAAAACACATTTCGTTGTGAAGATAATCATTTGTTAGAAAATTCACAAAAAAAAAAAAAAATCACACCTTCAAATGACAACGTAAAATTAATTCTTAAATTATGACCATGATGATGATGATGGCTTCAAAAGAAATTTTCTCTTTCGAAAAAAAATACAAAAGATGAACATGAGAAAAAAACTAGAGCTAATGTCAAGTATTTGACTTAGATTTAAAATTTATGTAGGAATTTTGAAACTTCCGTAGTTATTATAAATAGATTAACACCTCCGCACAGATCTTTTGTTGAGGTTTAAAATTCATAGAGAAAATTTTCAATTGAAGAAAAATCACGTAAACTATGTAGTTTTTTTTTATAAAAACTAAGACACCTAGCCAACATGTATAACATCCGCTAATAATATTTTTTCGGTAACAATTGTGTGTGTTGTTTTTTTTTTTGTCAAACACTTACACTTTTTTTTTGAAAAGTGATATAAGCCATCTCAATCGTAGAAGAAAAAAATAACCTTCCGTAATAAGCTGGGATTTTAAGAAAACATTTCCTGTTTGGTTTTCAAATTCAAAGTCAAGTTGGCAAATTTGTTTTTTGCATTTTTCACTTGTTTGCTAACAATTTTTATTTTACGATTAAATTGATGAAAAGCCATCAAGCCTCTTCCTCCTCCCAGGCCTTGGCAGAGATGAAGTTGACTAAAAACAAAAACCAGGCAATAAATAATTTTTTAATTTATTATGCGGTTGTTACTGACCAATTCCTATATCCAATGAATAAATTTTTAATATATTTTTAAATATTTTTTTTCTCCAAGACCAATACTATTGATATTTGTGCAACAAATTAACCGCTCCTCAAATTAGTCATAATTATGATGACGTTGGTCAGTTGCTACCGTTGCTTATGTCTGTCATTATTTTAATTTAAACTTTTTTTTGGGGGGAATAATCACCAAATTGAAATATTAGAAAAAATAAAACGTTATTTATATTCACGTTTTAAAGGCACGAGTTAATGACAACAAAAAAATTAACGCAACAAAAAATGTGATGAAATATTCAATTATAGCCAAATGAAGTTATATTAAAAAAAAAACAACTACACACAGCAACAACACGGAATTCCTAATTGTACGATCAATGTTTAGGGGTTTAAATTTTTTTTTTAATTTTTTTCGATCCCACACTCAAAAAATTGGCACCAAAGCCATTTTTATTCTATTTTGATAAAATTTTCTATAGAAATAAAATTTTGACAAAATTTTCTTTAAAAAGTAAAATGTTGACAAAATTTTCTATAGAAATAAAATTTTGACAAAATTTTCTATAGAAATAAAATTTTGACAAAATTTTCTATGGAAATAAAATTTTGACATAATTTTCTATAGAAATAAAATTTTGAAAAAAAAAAATCTATAGATATAACATTTTGACAAAATTTTCTATAGCATAAAATTTTAGCAAAATTTTCTATGGAAATAAAATTTTGACAAAATTTTCTATAGAAATAAAATTTTGACAAAAAATTTTTCTATAGAAATAAAATTTTGACAATTTTTTTTATAGAAATAAAATGTGGACAAAAGTTTCTATAGAAATAAAACTTTGACAAAAATTTCTATAGCAATAAAAGTTTGACAAAATTTACTATAGACATAAAATTTTGACAAAATTTTTTATAGAAATAAAATTTAGACAAAATTTACTATAGAAATAAAATTTTGAAAACATTTTCCATAGAAATAAAATTTTGACAAAATTTTCTATAGAAATAAAATTTAGACAAAATTTCCTATAGAAATAAAATTTTGAAAACATTTTCCATAGAAATAAAATTTTGAAGAAAAATTTCTATAAATATAAAATTTTAATAAAATTTTCTATAGAAATAAAATTTTGACAAAATTTTCTATAGAAATAAAATTTTAACAAAATTTTCTATAGAAATAAAATTTTGATAAAATTGTCTATAGAAATAAAATTTTGATAAAATTTTCTATAGAAATATAATTTTCACAAAATTTTCTATAGAAATAAAATTTTGACAAAATTTTCTATAGAAATAAAATTTTGACAAATTTTTCTATAGAACTCAAATTTTGATAAAATTTTCTATAGAAATAAAATTTTGACAAAATTTTCTATAGAAATAAAATGTTGACAAAATTCTCAATAGAAATAAAATTTTGACAAAATTTTCTATAGAAATAAAATTTTGACAAAATTTTCTATAGCATAAAATTTTGGCAAAATTTTCTATGGAAATAAAATTTTGACAAAATTTTCTATAGAAATAAAATTTAGACAAATTTTTCTATAGAAATAAAATTTTGACAACAGTTTCGATAGAAATAAAATTTTGACAAAATTTTCTATAGGAATAACATTTTGACATAATTTTCTATAGAAATAAAATTTTGAAAAAATTCTATAGATATAACATTTTGACAAAATTTTCTATAGAAATAAAATTTTGACAAAATTTTCTATAGAAATAAAATTTTGACAAAATTTTCTATAGAAATAAAATTTTGACAAAATTTTCTATAGCAATAAAATTTTGGCAAAATTTTCTATGGAAATAAAATTTTGACGAAATTTTCTATAGAAATAAAATTTTGACAAATTTTTCTATAGAAATAAAATTTTGACAAAATTTTCTATAGAAATAAAATTTTGACAAAATTTCCTATAGAAATTTGTCAACATTTTATTTTCTATAGAAATAAAATGTTGACAAAATTTTTTATAGAAATAAAATTTTGACAAAATTTTCTATAGCATAAAATTTTGGCAAAATTTTCTATGGAAATAAAATTTTGACAAAATTTTCTATAGAAATAAAATTTAGACAAATTTTTCTATAGAAATAAAATTTTGACAACAGTTTCGATAGAAATAAAATTTTGACAAAATTTTCTATAGGAATAACATTTTGACATAATTTTCTATAGAAATAAAATTTTGAAAAAAATTCTATAGATATAACATTTTGACAAAATTTTCTATAGAAATAAAATTTTGACAAAATTTTCTATAGCAATAAAATTTTGGCAAAATTTTCTATGGAAATAAAATTTTGACGAAATTTTCTATAGAAATAAAATTTTGACAAATTTTTCTATAGAAATAAAATTTTGACAAATTTTTTTATAGAAATAAAATTTGGACAAAATTTTCTATAGAAATAAAACTTTGACTACATCTTCTTAAGAAATAAAAACTTTGACAAAAATTTCTATAGCAATAAAAGTTTGACACAATTTTCTATAGACATAAAATTTTGACAAAATTTTTTATAGAAATAAAATTTAGACAAAATTTCCTATAGAAATAAAATTTTGAAAACATTTTCCATAGACATAAAATTTTCTATAGAAATAAAATTTTGACAAAATTTTCTATAGAAATAAAATTTAGACAAAATTTCCTATAGAAATAAAATTTTGAGAAAATTATCTATAGAAATAAAATTTTGACAAAATTTTCTATAGAAATAAAATTTTGACAAATTTTTCTATAGAACTAAAATTTTGATAAAATTTTCTATAGAAATAAAATTTTGACAAAATTTCTATAGATATAAAATCTTAACAAAATTTTCTATAGAAATAAAATTTTGACAAACTTTTCTATAGAAATAAAATTTTGACAAAATTTTCTATAGAAATAAAATTTTGATAAAATTTTCTATAGAAATAAAATTTTGACAAAATTTTCTATAGAAATAAAATTTTGACAAAAATTTCTATAGAAATAAAATTTTGATAAAATTTTCTATAGAAATAAAATTTTTACAAAATTTTCTATAGAAATAAAATTTTGACAAAATTTTCCATAGAAATAAAATTTTGACAAAATTTTCTATAGAAATAAAATTTTGACAAAATTTCCTATAGAAATAAAATTTTGACAAAATTTTCTATAGAAATAAAATTTTGATAAAATTTTTTTATAGACATAAAACGTTGACAAAAATTTCTATAGAAATAAAATTTTGACAAAATTTTCTATAGAAATGAAATTTTGACAAATTTTCTATAGAAATAAAATTTTGACAAAATTTTGTATAGAAATAAAATTTGAACAACATTTTTTATAGAAATAACATAATGACATTCATGTTACTTCCTCTGGTATAAAACGCTTTCACATGGAATCATTCTCGACCTATTTTTGTTCCGCAAATTTGTACAATTATTCATTTATCAAATATAGTAAGTAAGTCATAACTCAATTTATTTAAAACAAAATTATACAATTATCCAAGATTTTCTTTTTTCCTGACTTCTCTAATGTTGCTGGGCTTAGCAAATGTCTTTATTTTTAGTTAAGCTTAATAACTAAAAGTAATTGTCTGAATTAGGCAAAGTTTACAATTTTTCTTATTTTCTAAAAACTTGGCATTTTTAGTAGTGCTTCATAGAATAATGAGCGTGTAGAACAACGACTTAATTTAAATGACCCACATAAACACCTCGACTCGAAAAAGTCTTCATTTCCACTGACATCGCCTCCACCACCACCACCATCATCATCATCATCGTCGTCGTCTTGGTTGTTATTTTCTTCATCAGCATTTTTATATATGTTTTTAAAGTATGGACTTTATATGTAGCATTTTTTCTTCTTTGTTGATAAATGAAAACAAAGGAAAATAACTTTTTCTTGTTTTTCTTTATTTCTGCTTTTAGGGGTAATTGTTGCTGCAGTTGTTATCTCTATCTTGGCTTGAAATTCTGATGGTTTTGTTTTTCTTTATAAAAAAAAACAACATAACTGAAGAAAAAAAAACATTACAAATAAGTACTTAATGTAACGTACATACCCATATTAAATGAGCTTTTTGTTACTGTATTTTATGTTCTCCTCTTGGCGGAATTGAACTTTTAAACCATGGTATGATAGAGGCCAAAACATCAGTTATGCCGTCATTGGAAGGTAACACACACAACGCTCGAGGGGGAAAAAAGAGTTTATTAACCCGCTTCTAACCCGTATAGAGCAACTATATGAATATCCCAAGAACAGATTATGTTTAAAACAAATTGTACCGCAAACAAGTACTTTTGTAAATAAGAAAATAAATACAAAATATTTAGATGGGGAGGAGGACATGGAACTAGCGAAGAACGGCTGTAAAATGGTAACATTAAGATAAGAAAATTTTAGACGAAAAAATATTTCGTTAGGATTGGAAACTAAAGGCCTTAATGAAATCCTATAGATTTCAAATTTTTTGCCTAATTTCCCTAAGAAATTTGGACAAATTTTTCTTTAGAAATTAAATTTTGACAAAATTTCCGATAAAAATGAAATTTTGACAACAATTTTCTATAGAAATGAAATTTTTACAAAATTTCCTATAAAAATGAATTTTTCACAAAATTTCCTACAGAAATGGAATTTTTACAAATTTTTCTGCAGAAATAGAAGTTTGACAAAAATTTCTATAGAAATGGAATTTTGACAAAATTTCCTACAGAAATGGAATTTTAACAAAATTTCCGATAAAAATGAAATTTTGACAAAAATTTTCTATAGAAATTAAATTTTGACAAAATATCAGATAAAAATTAAATTTTGACAAAAATTTTCTATAGCACTGAAATATTGACAAAATTTCCGATAAAAATGAAATTTTGACAAAATTTCCTACAAAAATGGACTTCTGCAGAAATAGAAGTTTGACAAAATTTTGCAAGGAAATAAAATTTTGACAAAATTTTCTATGGAAATAAAATTTTGACAAAATTTCATATAGAAATGAATTTTTTATGAAATTAAATTTTGACAACATTTTTTATGAAACGAAATTTTGAAAAAATTTTTTATGAAATGAAATTTTGACAAAATTTTTCTACAGAAATGAAATTTTGACAAAATTTCCTATAGAAATGAAATTTTGACAAAAATTCCTAAGAAATCAAATTTTGACAAAATTTCTTATAAAAATGAAATTTTCTATATCACTGAAATGTTTATTTCCTGTAGAAATAAAATTTTGGCAAAATTTCCTATAGAAATGAAATTTTGAGAAAATTTCCTCTTGAAGTGAAGTTTTGACAAAAGAGAAGAAATTATATTTTAACAAAATTCCCGATAAAAATGAAAAATTTTTTATAGCACTGAAATTTTGATAAAATTTTCTATAGAAATGACATTTTTACGAAATTTCCTACAGAAATAAAATTTTCCAAAATTTTCTATATAAATGGAATTTTGACAAAATTTCCTACAGAAATGGAATTTTGACAAAATTTCCTACAGAAATGGAATTTTGACAAAATTTCCTACAGAAATAGAATTTTGACAAAATTTCCTACAGAAATGGAACTTTTACAAAATTTTCTGTAGAAATGAAATTTTGACAAAATTTCCTGTAGAAATGAAATTTTGACAAAATTTTCTACAGAAATGAAATTTTGACAAAATTTCCAACATAAATGGAATTTTTACAAAATTTTCTGTAGAAATGAAATTTTAACAAAATTTCCTGTAGAAATGAAATTTTGACAAAATGTCCTATAAAATTGAATTTTAACAAAATTTCCGATAAAAATGAAATTGTGACAAAAATTTTCTATAGCACTGCAACTTTGACAGAATTTTCTACAGAAATGTAACTTTGACAAAATTTCCTACAGAAATGGAATTTTTGCAAAATTTTCTATAGAAATGAAATTTTGACAAAATTTCCGCTAAAAGTGAAATTTTGACAAAAATTTCCTATAGAAATGAAATTTTGACAAACTTTCCTGTACAAAGGAAATTTTGACAAAAACGAAATGAAATTTTGACAAAATTTCATATAGAAATGATGTTTTTTTACAAAATTTTTTATGAAAAGAAATTTTGACAAAATTTTTTATGAAATGAAATTTTGACAAAATTTTTCTACAGAAATGAAATTTTGACAAAATTTCCTATACAAATGAAATTTTGACAAAATTTCCTATAGAAATCAAATTTTGACAAAATTTCCTATAAAAATCAAGTTTTGACAATATTTCCTTTGAGTACTGTGTACTTCCATTGCAAAGGCCCTTTACGACCCCTATTGATCTCTTAATTGTACCTAGCTCTATCCACCGGCAGATAGGCGTAGAAACCAACTTCAAATTCTGAATTAGAAAATTTGTATCCCCACACATATGGATATGCATGCTTGATGACTTTCCAGGCCAGCACATCATAAGTCTTCAACTGTGGAATGTAGAGTGGATAATTTTCTTTTGTGACATATAAAAAAATTGTCTCAGTATAACTACGAGTATGGGAGTTTTTTTCTTAATGTAAAATAACTTAATTTAAATGAAATAAATTTCCATTTGTTCTTTTGGCCGTCATGACAATTTCCTAATTGTTTATTCTTGGCACATAGATTACTCGGTCGAATCCAACCTATCTACAATAACCATAACATCTTTATAGCCAGGTCACAAAACAAATAATTTACTTTATTAGATTAGAACACGTCCGAAAGGGCTCCGAATGAACAGACATTCTTCTTTTGTTTTAGGGCAACATTCCTTTGTAATTTCATCATAAGTGGCCCTCCATACATAAATGTTTACATGAAATCAAATCAAGGTTAATAAAGTGTAAATAGCACTTTATTTTAGAGTTTTTGTTTTTTTTGTTCGCCGTGATAAATTTAAAATGCCAACAAAAGTTTTTATGTATGGTGTGATAGAAAGATGCTTTGCTTGCATTTTAATTGAGTGTTGGAAGAATTTTTGTTAATTATGTTACATTTTGTATTTGAAAGTTCAAGTCTAAAGTGTTGAAAGGAATATGAAAAAAAAACTTTAAGAACATTAAAGTAAAATATAAACTAGAATGCCTTTTAATGTAAAAAAAATATAAATAAAAACGAGGATCATGTGAAATGATTGGTAAAAATGAAAAAAAAAATTAATTCTTAAATTCTATAGGAGCTTTTAAAATAAAATTTCATTTCTATAAGAAATTTAATTTCTTTAGGAAATTTTGTCAACATTTAATTTCCTTAGGAAATTTTGTCAAAATTTAATTTCTTTAAGATATTTTCTCAAAATTTCATATATATGGGAAATTTTGCCACAATTTCATTTCTATAAGAAATTTTCTCAAAATTTCATTTCTAAGGGAATTTTGTCAAAATTTTGTTCCTGTCAGAAATTTTGTCAACATTTTTTTATAGGAACTTTTCTAAAAATTTCATTTCTATAGAAAATTTCCAAAAATTTCATTTCTATGGGAAATTTTGTCAAAATTTCATTTCTATAGAAAATTTCCAAAAATTTTACGTCTATAGTAAATTTTGTCAAAATTTCATTTCTATAGGCAATTTTGTCAAAATTTCATTTCTATAGGAAATGTTATCAAAATTTCATTCTATAGGAAATTTTGTCAAAATTTCGTTTCTATAGAAAATTTTGTCAAAATTTCATTTCTACAGGAAATTGTGTCAAAATTTCATTTCGACAGGAAATTTTGTCAAAATTTCATTTCTACAGGAAATTTTGTTAAAATTTCATTTCTACAGGAAATTTTGTTAAAATTTCATTTCTACAGGAAATTTTGTAAAAATTTCATTTCTATAGGGGAAATTGTGTCAAAATTTCATTTTTATAGGAAAGTGTGTTAAAACTTCATTTCTATAAGACATTTTTCAAAATTTAATTTCTTTAGGAAATTTTGTCAAAATTTAATTTCTGTAGGAAATTTAGTCAAAATTTAATTTCTTTAAGACATTTTCTCAAAATTTCATATGTATGGGAAATTGTGTCACAATTGAATTTCTGTAGAAAAAATTTTTCAAAATTTCATTTCTATGGGAAAGTTTGTCAAAATTTAATTTCTATACGAAATTTTCTGTTCTATAGGAAGTTTTGTCATTTCATTGGGATTTTTGTCAACATTTCATTTGCGATAGGACAGTTTGTAAAAATTTCATTTTTATAGGAAATTTTGTCAAAATTTAATTTCATTAGGATTTTTGTCAACATTTTATTTGCGATAGGACAGTTTGTTAAAATTTCATTTCTATAGGATATTTTGTCAAAATTTAATTTCTATAGGATATTTTGTCAAAATTTCATTTCTATAGGATATTTTGTCAAAATTTCTTTTCTATAGAAAATTTTGTAAAAATTCCATTTCTGTAGGAAATTTTGTCAAAATTTCATTTCTATAGGGGAAATTTTATCAAAATTTCATTTCTACAGCAAATTTTGTCAAAATTTCATTTCTACAGGAAATTTTGTCAAAATTTCATTTCTATAGGAAATTTTGTCAAAATTTCATTTCTACAGGAAATTTTGTTAAAATGTCATTTCCATAGGGGAAATTTTGTCAATATTTCAGTGCTATAGAAAATTTTTGTCAAAATTTCATTTTTATAGGAAAGATTGTTAAAACTTCATTGCTATAAGAAATTTTGTCAAAATTTAATTTCTTTAGGAAATTTTGTCAAAATTTAATTTTTTTAGGAAATTTTGTCAAAATTGAATTTCTTTAAGATATTTTCTCAAAATTTCATATACATGGGAAAATTTGTCACAATTTCATTACTATAAGAAATTTTCTCAAAATTTCATTTCTAAGGGAATTTTGTCAAAATTTTGTTTCTATCAGAAATTTTGACAACATTTTTTTATAGGAAATTTTCTACAAAATTCATTTTATAGAAAAATATTTAAAAATTTCATTTCTATGGAAAATTTTATCAAAATGTAATTTCTATAGGAAATTTCCAAAAGTTTCACGTCTATAGTAAATTTTGTCAAAATTTCATTTCTATATTAAATTTTGTCAAAATTTCATTCTTATAAGAAATTTTCTAAAAATTTAATTTTTATACGTTTTTTTTTTAATTTCATTTCTATAGATTTTTTTTTCAAAACTTTATTCCTATAAGAATTTTTTTTTCAAAATTTCATTTCTATAGGAAATTTTCTAAAAAATCACTTCTATAAGAAATTTTCTCTAAATTTCATTTCCGTAGGAAATTTTGTCAAAATTTAATTTATATAGAAAATGTTGTCAAAATTTAATTCCTATAGGCAATGTTTTCAAAATTTTATTTCTATAGAACATTTTTTTCAAATTTTATTTCTATAAGAAATTTTCTAAAAATTTAATTTCTATAGGATGTTTATTTTTTTTATTTTTTTTAATTTCATTTCTATAGGAAAGTGTTTCCAAATT
Organism: Haematobia irritans; assembly: GCF_050003625.1. Lineage (NCBI taxonomy): Eukaryota > Metazoa > Arthropoda > Insecta > Diptera > Muscidae > Haematobia > Haematobia irritans. The sequence goes on from NC_134401.1 coordinate 147,631,888, forward strand.
TCATTTCTATAGGAAATTTTGTAAAAATTTCATTTCCGAAGGAAATTTTCTGCAAAAATTTCATTTTGATAGAAATCTTGTCAATATTTCATTTCTATAGTAAATTTTGTCAAAATGTTATTTCTATAGGAAATTTTCTAAAAATTTAATTTCCATACGATTTTTTTTTTTAATTTTATTTCTATAGGATTTTTTTTTCAAAACTTCATTCCTATAAAAATGTTTCTTAAAATTTCATTTCTATATGAAATTTTCTAAAAATTTAATTTTTATAGGAAATTTTCTCAAAATTTCATTTCTATAGGAAATTATGTCAAAATTTCATTTCTGTAGGAAATTTCACAAAAGATTCAATTTCTATAGGCAATTTTGTCACAATTTCATTGCTATAGGAAATTTTGTCACATTTTCATTGCTGTAGGCATTTTTGTAAAACATTTTGACAAAAGTTCATTCCTGTAAGATTTTTTGTCAACATTTCATTTCTGTAGAAATTTTTCTCAAAATTTCATTTTTATAGGAAATTTTCTCAAAATTTCATTTCTAGCTCCTCAGATTTTTGTCAAAATACAATTTCTATGGGAAATTTTGTCCACATAGGAAATTTTGGTAAAATTTCATTTCTATAAATTTTGTTCATATCCATAGGGAAATTTTTCAAAATTGCATTTCTATAGAATTTTCTGAAAGTTTAAATTTTGTCCAAACATTTTTCCCAATCGGAAATTGTATCAAAATTTCATTTGTATAGGATATTTTCTAAAAATTCCATTCCTTTACGGAATTTTGACGAAATTCCATTCTTTACGGAATATTATGAAAATTTTAATTTTATTGAAAATTTTCTCTAAATTTAATTCTATAGGATACTTTCTATTATTTACCTATAAGAAATTTTTTCAAAATTTATAAAAATTGAAAATTTTATCAAAATTTAATTTTTATAGGAAATTTTGTCAAAATTTCATTTCTAGGAAATTTTGTCAAAATTCCATTTCTAGCCCTTCAGGGATATCAGTGTAATTTATGTAATTTTTTTCCAGAATTAAAATCCATAAATTTAACTATACCAATTACGAGACAGAAAATGCCATACGAAACACGCGTCATATATGTATGAATTTCACGAAAAAAACAAAAAAACCTAAAAAGTCTTCGATAATAAAAATGCTCTAGAAAAAAACTTAAAGTGTTAATTGATGCCAATAATAACAATGATCGTGATTTTCAATAAATATTTATATGGCAAATATAAACACTCCGCCTAGTATGTAGACAGATGGACGGACAGACAGAAAACTTAAAACTAGATTGGCATTCAATTTGGTTATTTTACACAGGGGAGGACAATGAGAAAAAGGTCTAATTTATGCGTGTTATGAACACTATTGCCCAATAAAATAAAATATTGTTTTTGTTGCTGTTGCGTATATTACAACATTGATTTTTAATTAAAATGTTATTGAAATAGAATTAGACGAGTAATGGCCTCTCTTTCGGTGTGGATAATTGGCGTTGATGAAAGTTTCCTGTAAATTGAAATGTAAAAAAAAAAACAACAACAAAATCCAGTAATAAGAATTTTCCATAAATTTTCCAATCAACAAAAAAAAAGAGGGTACATTTTTCAATTTCCTAGAATACAAATAAACCCCCATGTTTTCTTTTATCAGCCATAATACCCATAATTCTCCTCATTGCATGATTGACTTATTGGGCATAAAGATAGGGTTAATGATAATTTTAAACTGTTTTTTATTCGATTTTCGCTCTACATTCAATTGTAAATACTAGATTTAATTGCTTAATTTATTGTGATCGTTTTTTTTTGAGCTTGAAAGAGGCAATAGCGCTTATAACTGCAATACAATAAAATTCTTTGTTCTCCAATGGTACACGTGGAAAAATTTGGTAATTGTGAAATAAAGTTTTTTTATTATAAAAAACAATTTTGAATTTAATATGAAAATGTTAATAAAAAAATTTTATATTAAAATAAAGTATTAAATATTATTTTAATAAAGATTTTTATATTAAAATAAAAAAAAGCAAGGTCTTGCTAAAATTCCGATAAAATAGTAATTTATAAATTTGAAGATTTTTTATTTAAAATCAAAAAATATTTGTAGATTAAAATAAAAAACAAGAAAAAAATTTAAATTATTTCTATAAGTCCTATAAAATAGTCATTGGAAATTGGGATGTTCATTTTAGTTTTTATTTATTTAAAAAAATATATATTCATATTTCCTATTATTATTTTACCGGAATTTTAGCATGTTATACATTTTCCGTGCAAAAGAAATAATTTTAAAATTTTTTTTTCTAATTTTTTTATTTCAATAGCAATTTTTTGGAATTGGAATTTTTTGGAAAATGTATATATTCTCAGAGAAAGGGAAATAATTTTACCTTATATTCATTTTTTTTGTAATATAAAAATATCAAATAAAATAATATTTAATAATTTATTTTAATATATAATTTTCTGTTACTATTTTTCGCAATTTTATGAAATTCTATATGTGCAGAGAAAAAAGAAAATTATTGTAATTTTTTTCTAATTTTTAATTTGATTATATTTAATCTTAAATATTTGCTTTTCATTTATAAACCTAAGAAAAAATAAAGTATTTTAGAAAAATTATTTATTTTAATAGTTTTTGCTTTGCATTTTTTTAATTTCTTTTTAATTCTTAATCTTTTTAATTTCACTTTAATTTGCAATATTTTTTTTTTGTTACATTTATTGCCTTTTACCATTAAATTTCTCTTGGTGTATCGAAAAGAAATCTTTTGCTTGGGACAATTTTTCATGTTAAGCCGCTTTGACTTCACTTACCCGATCGAGCAATGAATCACAGACATTAGATTCTTGAGACTAAGGAAACATTTGTCATTTTCTTGATTTGTAAGTGAGTAGTGCGGTGAAGTATCCAATTAGTGATGAAAAAAGGCAATAAATTTTAATTAAAACTTTTAAATATTCAGACTCTTTCCGGTTAAAAGTTTCTAGACTGTTTTCTAATACAAAAACATATGTAGCAAAAAATATTTAAATTATTTGATGACGACAAAAAAAGAATATGCTAAAGAAAATAAGGCCTACGACTTGTATATACAGTGAAAACTCTCAAATTTAGACACTCTGAAAAGTGGACAGATAAAAATTCGCCTACGTTAAGTGGATACCTCCAGAATTTGGACAAAATTAAGGCGACTATGGCTAACCATTTCTGAGAGTTTCAACTGTTATCATATTTTTTAAGAACAAGAAAATAGAAATCATAATAAACACTTCGAAGATCCTTGTAAAAAAAGGCACGAGAAAATTTCTCAGATTAATTTAATTTACAACTCAACTCTTTTATTATATTTCAAATTACAAATAAATTTGATTTCAAGTGGGATTTTTTTATATGGCAACCGCATCAATGATACAAAATTAAATAATTGACTCAAAGTCATAAATCATAGAAGCACCACAAATTATCTTATCATCCAAGATAATTAATATATTTCTATATAAATCTATGCCCTACTTAATAACAATTCCTAAGAAATTGTGACACAAGCATAAAATTAGTAGAAAGTTATGATTACGGTACTAAGATCTTAGTTTATAAACTGATTAACTGATAGAGTTAACACAGGCAGAAAATCACCAAAATTACCCAGCAAAATAGACGTCGCCAAAAAAGTAATGATAATGTTCTTTTTGGATCCGGAAGTGGTGCAAAATTGACGCAGAAGCGATGTATTTAACATGGGCTTGTCATAGGACGGAAGTCCTCCATTTCAACGGCCGTTGCACTGAATTTGGATCACTTCTTTCCTTTGGAAGAACTTCCAAATTTTTTGCTGGGTAATTGATCATATAGAAACTTTTACAATTTAATTTGAATAAATTTAATTGATAGAAAATGGAAAAATATTAATTTTTAACCGACAATTCTGCTCAAATTAGGACAATTTTAATGCAGTTTAGCAGAATAAGGACTTCTGTTACACAGAAAAATATTAATATTGTCTTCAATTACAATTAGTTGATACGATTATTTCTTAATTAAAATTTCTTCATTTATAGAGGAAATCTTGTCAAAATTTCATTTCTATAAGAATTTTTTTTCAAAATTTCATTTCTATAGGAAATTTTCGCCAAATTTCATTTCTATAGGAAGTTTTCTAAAAGTTTCATTTATATAAGAACATTTTCTCAAAATTTCATTTTTACAGGAAATTTTTCAAATTTTTATTTCTATAGGAAAATTTTCTCAAAATTTCATTCCTATAAGAAATTTTCTCAAATTTTCATTGCTATAGAAAATATTCTCAATATTTCAGTTCTATATGAAATTTTGTCAAAATTTCATTTCTATAGGCAATTTTGTCAAAATTTTATTTCTTTAAGAAATTTTGTCAGCATTTTATTTCTTTAGGAAATTTTGTCAAAATTTCAGTTCTATAGAACATTTTCTTAAAATTTCATTTCTATTAGAATTTTTCTCAAAATTTTATTTCTGTTGGAAATTTTCGACAAATTTCATTTCTATAGGAAGTTTTCTAAAAGTTTCATTTATATAAGAAAATTCTCTCAAAATTTCATTTCTACAGGAAATTTTGTCAAAATTTTATTTCTATAGGAAAATTTTCTCAAAATTTCATTCCTATAAGAAATTTTCCCAAATTTCCATTGCTATAGAAAATATTCCCAATATTTCATTTCTATAGGAAGTTTTGTCAAAATTTCATTTCTATAGTCAATTTTGTCAAAATTGTATTTCTTTAAGAAATTTTGTCAACATTTTATTTCTTTAGGAAATTTTGTCAAAATTTAATTTCTATAGAAAATTTTCTCAAAATTTCATTTCTATAGAACATTTTCTTGAAATTTCATTTCTATAAGAATTTTTCTCAAAATTTTATTTCTATACGAAGTTTCATTTATACAAGAAAATTCTCTCAAAATTTCATTTCTACAGGAAATTTTGTCAAAATTTTATTTCTATAGGAAAATTTTCTCAAAATTTCATTCCAATGAGAAAATTTCCAAAATGTTCATTGCTATAGAAAATATTCTCAATATTTCACTTCTATAGTAAATTTTGTCAAAATTTCATTTCTATAGGAAATTTTCTCAAAATTGTATTTCTATAGAAATTTTTCTCAAAATTTCATTGCTAAGAAAATTTTCTCAAAATTTCATTTCTATAGAAAATGTTCTCAATATTTCATTTTTATAGTACTTTTTTTTGAAAATTTCATTTCTATAGGAAATTTTGTCAAAAGTTTCATTGCTATAGAAAAATTCCTCAAAATTTCATTTCTAAAGAAAATGTTCTCAATATTTAATTTTTATAGTACTTTTTTTTTTTGAAAATTTCATTTCTATAGGAAATTTTGTCAAAATTTCATTTCTACAGGAAATTTTCTCAAAATTTCATTTCTATAGAAAATTTTGTCAAAATTTCATTTTTATAGGAAATTTTTCTCAAAATTTCATTTCTATAGGAAAATTTTTAAAAGTTCACTTCTATAGGAAATTTTCTCAAAATGTCATTTCTAGAGAACATTTTCCCAATATTTCATTTCTATAGGAAATTTTCTCAAAATTTCATTAATTTTTGTGATTGGTTTTTGGTTTAATTAAAAAGTTATTTTAATCAATTAAATTTTCAATTGAATTTAGTTTTTTTTTTATTTCAATAAAATTTTAATTGGAAAAATTTCGGTAATATTTTGTCCTCGGCACCTTATAATAATATCCTGGCTTCGCCTCTGCATCCAATGATCACCTCCCAAAATTATTCATTGAGAATCCTTTTTTTTTCATTTCCAACTACTTTCCTTTCTACTGTCTTTATCCTTGAAAATCTAACATCTTGAAAATAATAATCCCTCAAACTTCTTTCATAACATTTGCATTGTATGCTGAACATCTTAAAGAAAATCTTGAAAGATTTTAAAACCATATAGTTAAAGAGTGTACATTTTCACAAATTACATTTCACATAGAAAACTATCCCTTATTTTATTGTGAATTTACAAGTCAGGTAGCTTGAAATATAGAAAGAAAAAAAAAAAAACATTGCATGTTCACCCCCTATTACTTTCTTCAGTCGAGCGTTAAACCCAAATGCGTAGTTGCAATGCAAACACAGGGACACAAACTACCCCTAAACATTATAGTTAAAACTAATTTTTGTAAATTGTAGTTTATTGGTCTTTTGTTATGGCAGTATGGGGTTGGGAAAAACCGCCCCTTATATGCACATGATATTCGGGATTTCACTAAGGAAGTTCGTCATTGTAGAAACTCAATAGCCCAGTTGGTAGTTATTCGCAAAAGTATTCAAAAAATTGTTTTGATGTTATTCAGCTACAAAATCATTTCAAGAAAAACCCATATTTGAATGAATTTTAAAAAATCTAATAAAACTTTGTGGGTGTTTCATTATAATCTTATTTTCTTGTGCCATAACCACATATGAAATTCTCACTATGCTCTCTATGCAAGTGCAGTACTATACATCATGAAATATGACCCGTGCCTTATGAACACATGTGTGTTTGTTTGGGTTCTTTGAAATTGACCAGTGTCAAAAATATGTCCGTCTTGCTTTTCAAAACATTGTTTGCTGCCGAATTGACTTTTGCCTATCTGGGAATAAATAAAAAACACTTGTTTTCTCACCTTTTTGTCATGAGACAAGAAATAGGATACAGGGACAAATTTAGTAATGAATGCGTTATGTCCTTGATATAAGAAACTAAAACAAAAAATCTTGTCAAAATTTCAGTTGCCATAGGAAATTTTCTAAAAATTTCATATCTATGGGAAATTTTTAAAAAAATCATTTCTATGGGATTTTTTTTTAATTTCGTTTCTATAGGAAATTTTGCTAAAATTTCATTATTCTCAAAAAAAAAAAAATTGTTGTCAAGATTTCAAACAAAATTTTGTTAAATTTTCATTTCTATGGGAAATTATGTCAAAATTTCATTTCTACATATTTTTAAAAATTTAATTTCTATTAAAATTTTCCTTTAAAAATGTCATTTGTATGGAAACTTTTCTAAATGTTTAATATTATAAATTTCCTAAAACTTTAATTTTTATAAGAAATTCTATCAAAATTGTATTTCTGTAGCAAAATTTTGCCAAATTTTACTTTATATAGGAAATTATGAAAATTTGAAATAAAAATTCACCTTGTTTCTCGCTCTTTGGTGGGTGTGTATAATTTTTAAGCCCCTAAAGCAAGGTGCAAATGTTCCCATATCTCTTGACTAATATGTACTCAATATTATCGATAAGAGGGTAATGTGTGGTGAGGTGAGTGTAATTATTGGCGACAGATGTTTATTTACACAATTGCCAGTAATACACACACACCTATACACTTGTATTAACATAGTCCCGGCTCTTACTCTCAATGTTATGATTGTTTAGCCTAGAGGGATATATAAGGTTATTGTTGTTGTATTGCTATTATATTTACCTTCTAATACGAAATTTCCCACCGAACACCATTTTTAATTGATGTACGGTATCCACTATCGAGTAATCCAACTTGACTAAGTTTGTCTTGTTATTGTTGTTGGTGATGCAGCTTTATTCCTTTTTCGATCAAAATAGACGATGGACACTTTTCTTTGTAAAAAATATTGTATGTGATGGCGCCCGACAAAGTCAATGGAGTAGTATGAGGTAAAAATCTTCAAATGTTTGTGGTGAAAGAAAGAGAGAGGGGTAGGAGGTGGTGATGCTTAAGACTGCGGATTTGATAAAGGAATTGCGTTGTTTGTCCCAAACACAAAAAATCAAGTTTATTGCTGTGCGAGAGCCCAGAGCATTGATTGTAAGATTTTGCAAGGAGCCAAGAGTGGGGATCTGATAGAGTTTAATAGGCTTTTATTTATGTATTTGTTGTTGCCAATGTTGCTGAGTTAAAGAAATCACAAACAATTTCACTTCACAATCACACGCGAAATAAAAAACAAAAACAAGTCAAACTAAATACGTCGCCTCCTAGAGCTTAGCTCATTGCACTTTTTTTGTTATTGCTTTACTTAAAACCCGTGCGAGAGAGAGCATGGGACAAGGGAAAAAGGAAAGCCTAGTGGGGCCAAGAGGCTGGTTTTCTTTGTAGACCTGGCTTGTTATTGCCTTGCCGTGGATATGTCAACTTTGGTTAAAGATGCTGCAAAGCGGTTTGATAAACTCGACAAGCTTTTCTTTTCCGCGTTTTGTTGTTGCGTGGTGCGTCTGTTTTTTTTTTTTTTTGCTGGCCGGTGGTGGTAATGGTTTGCTTTTCTAGCCTTTTTTGTATTTTTCTTGCTATGTGTTAATGTTTTTATTTTCTTTTTTGTATTTTTTTTCTTTTCTCACACACTACAATGTTTACTCGTTGTTTTTTTTCGGAATTTTTTCTCTAAGTCATGACAAAATGACCTAAATTTTGGTCATATGTTTTTTGGTGTTGTTGTCGTTGTTGCCGTTTTTGACCACTATTACTGTGAGGCATTGTTTGTTAGATCTTCAAGCATGGCTATTAGACCAACAATAGAGATAGTTTGGTTGGAATTTTTGTTTTGGTGGTAATGATGATTGGTGTGTGACAAATTTAATTGGGCTTAAACATGCACTTGAATAATGGTTGGATTTGTTTTTGAATTTTTAAATAATTGAGGGTGGTGTGGTGGGGTGTATTTATAGAGAAAATGTTATGGCAACGTTTTATTGGACACACACAAGCCAAAAGACAATAATAGCTTTTGATATCAAAAAATTATTAAATTGCAATTTCAATTCACTTTTATGCAATAATTTAGCTCCTTTAAACTTGTATAATATTTGAAAAAATTCATATAATTTTTTTCAATATCTTATGAAATTCTTTTTAGGTTCTTTTTTTTTTTCTTAAAACCAAGTAAAAAATCCACCAGTTAATCTTTTTTAATTTATTTTATTTCTATATTAGCATTTAGTTTTGCTCACTCAGCATGTTTTGCGTTTATATTGTTTTGTTTTTTCATTCATTTCTTCATTTTATTTAATATTCCATATATTTTTTTTCACTTTCTGTTTTGTTTTCTAAAACTTCAAATTTGTTGCTATGTTTTTTTTGTGATTCGATTATTTATTCATATTCATTTAAACTTGCACAAAACCAAAGTGTATTATTTTTTTTTGTTCGTATTTCGTTTGCTATGATCTCTGTACGCGGCGTAACCGTATTATGGTAACGAGAAGAAGAAACAAAAACTTCACTGTGAGGTAAAAACGCCGCTTTTACTTAACTCGTGCGTCTTAACCGTTCAAACTCACATGAAATTTTAAAACCAGTTGTTGTCTGTCATACCAGCCAAGCCATAATCATCCAGCCATGGGCAACAACAAAATACAGAGAGAGAGAGAGTAAACAAACACTTCATTGCTCTTGTTCTCTTACATCTTCAATATACTCTCTTTCGATTTGCAAGGTTTTCTATCAGAGATGAGTTGTGTGTGGTGTGGTACTTTTTTTTCGTACAAAGCTTATAATAACAACACAAACTATACAGTGGTCCTAACCTATATAGAACTCATCTTTGGATGTAAGGAAATTTAACTTGAACTGGGGAAATTTTACAAGAACATTAAAAACAGGAGCTAGGAGGTAATGAAAATGTTTTTTTTTTGTTTTTCGATCTATATTTTCAAATAAATACAAATGTTTTGTTTAAAAAATTAGTTTTATTCACGCCATCGCTACAACGTTGAATATGAACGTTCAAAGGAAATGCCTGAATATGAATGTTTGGTAGTGAAACATAATACATGGGTTATGGGTTCAATTCCAGTATCGACCGAACACCGCAATGTTTTTGTTTTAGCAATGGATTATAATTTTGGTGATATTTCTGATATTTCGCAATGTGAAATCCCGTTGGAACTCAGCTATAAAAAAGTGGTGCGATATCTTTGAGCTAAACATAGAAACTAATTGTGACATCACAATGGACTGAAACTAGCTTAATTTGATTCAAAAATTTTAAATTTAAAATATGATTAATAAAATGTTATATGAAATTTAAATCCCCTGATTAACGACTATTAAATAGTGCCTTTCGATTATAATTTCTGCTCAATCATAAGGAACATTCTTTTAAAAGGTTTGACCTTGTGTAGGTAAGAGGGTCATATAGGTTAGGTTAGGTATAGTGGCAGCCCGATATTTCAGACTCACTTAAACTATTCAGTCCATTGTGATACCACAGTGGTGAACTTCTCTCTTATCGCTGAGTGCTGCTCGATTCTATGTTAAGCTCAATGACAAGGGACCTCCTTTTTATAGCCGAGTCCGAACGGCGTTCCATGTTGCAGTGAAACCACTTAGAGAAGCTTTTAAACCCTCAGCAATGTCACCAGCATAATCCACCGCTGAAAAACTTTTTGGTGTTTGGTCGAAACTGGGTTTGAACCCACGACCCTGTGTATACAAGGCGGGCATGCTAACCATTGCACCACGTTGGGTTATATAGCTTTCCAGCTGGAATGGTTTAAAACTTCATTAGCTATATCTGCATAGAGATTTACTCAAACATATATGACCATATGCAAAACACTTTAATGACAAGGATTTTCTATGGTAAAAGTAGGCTTGAAGTTTTCTTTAATTTTTGTTTTGTTTATGAGGGATATTGTATACTTTACCTGGACCATATTCGCAATTTATTGTATCAAGAAATTTCGATCTTACCTGAAATGAAAAAGAAATAGAACATATTCCATTAAAGAACTTTAAAAATCAGTTAAATGAAGAACAAAACATTTTAAATTTAAAATACAATTATTCTTTCTACTATATCCTATTAACTCTGATTTTTATGTAGCTTAGACTTTAACTGCCAGTTAGCAGAAAATAAATTACAAATATCTTCTCTCCCGTTAACTTTAACTGGAAAATTCCCTAACTAGCGTATGGAACAAGGTATGTCCATAGCATGGTTTAAAATTTCGTTAGCTAACGTAGCACTAACGGAGCTTCATGAAAATGGTGGTGGAAAATAATACAGTTCGAATAACGTCTACTACAGTGGGCAAAAAGTAAAGTGAATTTATTTGTTAAAAGAAAGATTTTTATTCATTATTTTAAATCAATTTCATCTCCTTCAAATGAATCCCCCAAACAAAGGGGGTATCCAAGGACTTCTTTCTAGTCTGCCAAATAGTCACTTTCAACTCGAAATTCCCTCCCCCGGAATAGTTTCTTGAGATTTGGGAAGAAGATGCCACTAGAAGCCAAATGTGGCCAATAAGGAACGATATTGCATGAATTTTAGACGAAATGATCACGAAGAAAAGAGTACAGTGTCAGACGGCGCATCGAAGCTTTCACCCTAGATTTGAAACTTTCAGACAAATCGGAGAATAATGTCGGTGTCTAGAAGCTGAATAAGACAAATCGGGAGAGTGGTCTGTATGGATATACATAAATTTGTAGAAAAAAAAACAAATAGCCATAGATTTCCAATTTCATGAAAATCAGAAGTCAAATAGGGAGATCTGTTTTTGGGGGGGTTTGTCCGACCTCCTTATCTGATAAATGATATGGAGTCTATACCAAAACTTTGGCCGATACACACCCTACTCGGCATACCGATTTGTGGGCCACAAACATCTCTAGATCTCAAATTTCAAAACGAAAGGGGTGAAAAATGCGATACCTAGAAGCCCAAGAAGTCAAATCGAGAGATTGGTCCACACCACACCATATTCGACATAACTGCACCCTTCGCACAGATCATGAACGGTGTGCACGTTTCAAAACGATGCGTTCATGAAAGTGAATCAACACACATATGGTGTCAAATGGAGAAAAGAAGGTCCCAATCTGAGACCGAGTATATGACACCATGCGTTGTCATAATCTGAAAATCTGCTACCGTGACTCGAACCTGATTTGTCTGCTCCATACGTGTTAACAGTCGCATTGGCAAATTGCTCCACCGGAGTTAACATAAGAACATCCAACGAATATTTTAATACTTTCCATGGCCAAAGAAAAAGGAAAGCCGTTCATGAAATCCTAAACGCCCGTGGACGAAACGGTGAACATTCTATTTTGATTGTTCGTGAAAGTTTCCGTTTCATTTTGTTACCGTCCGTTCACGAATTTAGAATTTTATTTTTTTTTAGGAGATTTGTGGACAAAAAAACTATCTTTAGATGTCAAATTTCAAACAAAATGTATAAAAATGATGTGTCTAGAAGCCCAAGAAGTCAAACTGCGAAATCGAGTTATACCAGAACATGCACCCAGAGAAGAAATATGATCACCTCAAACATGTTTCAAGAGCACCATGTTACTTTTTAGAAGTTTAGGAAAATTAGAGTCATTTTTACAATTTTTCGACTAAGCAGTGGCGATTTAACAAGGAAAATGTTGGTATTTTGACCATTTTTGTCGAAATCAGAAAAACATATATATGGGAGCTATATCTAAATCTGAACCGATGTCAACCAAACTTGGCACGCTTAGGTACAATGCTAATTCTACTCCCTGTGCAAAATTTCAACTAAATCGGAGTTAAAAATTGGCCCCTGTGGTCATATGAGTGTAAATCGGGCGAAAGCTATATATGGGAGATATATCCAAATCTGAACCGATTTCAACCAAATTTGGCACGCATAGTTACAATGCTAATTCTACTCCCTATGCAAAATTTCAACTAAATCGGAGCAAAAAATTGGCCTCTGTGGGCAAATGAGTGTAAATCGGGTGAAAGCTACATATGGGAGCTATATCTAAATCTGAACCGATTTGGCTGATATTTTGCAAGTTTTTCGAGACTCATTTGAGGAAGATCGGTTGATATAAACGCCAATTATGACCAGATCGGTGAAAAATATATATGGCAGCTATATCTAAATCTGAACCGATTTTTTCCAAAATCAATAGGGATTGTCTTTAAGCCGAAACAGGACCCTATACCAAATTTTGGGACAATCGGAATAAAACTGCGAGCTGTACTTTGCACACAAAAATACATCAACAGACAGACAGACGGACATCGCTAAATCGACTCAGAATTTAATTCTAAGCCGATCCGTATACTAAAAGGTTGGTCTATGATTACTCCTTCTTGGCGTTACATACAAATGTACAAACTTATTATACCCTGTACCACAGTAGTGGTGAAGGGTATAAAAATCGGCTCGTGGGCACCGAAAACTATACTATATAAATATAACTGTTTGTCGAAACTATTATACCCCTTTCATCATCCTATGGTGGTAGCAATGGGTATCCTTGTATTAGGATACCCTATGCTACATTTGTCCCTAACCAATTTTGATTAGCATGAAAGAAACAATATTAAACAGAGAAGAAAACTTCAAGGATCTACAATTTTGTTTTTCCTGAATTTTTCAAACAAAATATGTTCCCATGATCAAATAAATATGAGCAATCTTTACACCTACTATTACCACACAAATTCCTTAGATAAACCGTCAGTTTATAATATTGTTTATAATTTGGGTAATATTCTCAATATATATTCAGGGAGCCATTGTGAGAAATCCTGAAGGGGAAATTGTAAATCAACTTCTAGCTTTTTGTTAAGTCATTTATACGATTTTGGTTACCATAAAATCTCGATTATTCGAATTTGAAGATTACAAAAAGTCGAAATACAAATTTCCGTAATAAAACCCCTAGTCCAACACTAATAAAGTACAAATTGCAATGTCCCATCACTATAATATGTGCGACATCTCGCGGGGTAATGAACACTAACTGGTTGTTGTCTTTACTAAAATAGAAACAGAGTTAGTACCAAACAAATTGTCAATATGAACTCGAACATAGTGCATACTTTTAGGCATACCGTATAACAAGATTTATAATGTGTTATACAGAGTCAAGACTACAATTTATTTATAGTGCATGTTGCTCTTGTAAATTTATTTAGTTGGTCACAAATTTACTGCCAGACTGATTATGTTAATAGGTTTTTACAATTGAAATTTTATACACAAATTAATGACATCGTAAATAGCTGTTAATTTTTTTTTGGCAATATAACCTTCAACAATTTATGTTGCCATTTTAAAAGTATGTGTTATGACCTGAGCTTATTAACAGATTTATAAGTGCATTAACAAAAAATACCGATAACACTTAACCGACATTTGTTTCACACCTTAGTTTTATTTTTTTTTTTAACAAAAATGTTTAACAGAAATCAAATTTACCTAAGAAGTATTTCAAAATTAACTCGATAAAAAAATCCAGTTAGAACCACAATTGGTCCATTACTTTAATTCAGGCCATAGCAGACATTTAAATGAAATCCAATTGTTGACTTCAGTTACTTTGGACAAGAGACCAACATGAACTCTGACCTCGTTGGTAATTTGAGCCGAGTATTTAAATTTGTTGAAGGTGGTCGATTTTGGGTTTTTGCCAAATGTTTGTGTCGATTGATATTTTTTCGTTTTTTGTTAAATGGTGATTGGTTTAAAGTGTAAAATTACCACCTTATTGATGGTGATCGTTTAGGGGGTTGACCACATTTTTCATAGGCAATTTGCTAAAGACTCTATTATTAAATTGAAATTATAGCCCAAAAAAATCTGCCAATGAGAATATTACCGAGATGTTGGTGTGACATTGAGGTTTTACTTAACATCGATTTTAAAGTTTTACCATTGCAGATTGTGTTATTTTTCTACAAAATCTAAAAGAAATATCGCATTACCAATGATAATTTGTATAATTTACGTTAACTGACAGTTTTGAAATTTGGCACAAAATAAGATTAAACACAAGGAGGAAAAACAACGCGATTGGGAATAGTCAATTGAAATTAAAAAATAAAATCCTATAGAAATTAAATTTCGAGAACATTTTCTATAGACATAAATTTTGAGAACATTTCCTATAAAATTAAATTTTGAAAAAAATTTACATATAAATGAAATTTTGACAAAATTTCCTATAGAAAAGAAATTTTGATAAAATTTCCCACAGAAAAGAAATTTTGACAAAATTTCCCATAGAAATGAAATTTTGACAAAATTTCCTATAGAAAAGAAATTTTGACAAAATTTCCCATAGAAATGAAATTTTCAAAAAAAAATCTATAGAAATGAAATTTTGCAAAATTTCCTATACAAATGAAATTTTGATAAAATTTCCTATAGAAATGAAATTTTGTCAACATTTCCTATGGGGATGAAATTTTGATAAAATTTCCTATAGAAATGAAATTTTGACAAAATTTCCTATAGAAAAGAAATTTTAACAAAATTTCCTATAGAAAAGAAATTTTCAAAATTTCCCATAGAAATGAAATTGTGACAAAATTTCCTTTAAAATAAAAATATGACAAAATTTCATATAAAACAAAATTAAAAAAAAAATTGTAAAAATGAAATTTTATTAAAATTTCCTATAGAAATGAAATTTTGACAAAATTTCCTATAGAAAAGAAATTTTGACAAAATTTCCCATAGAAAAGAAATTTTCAAAAAAAAAAAAAAAATATAGAAATGAAATTTTGACAAAATTTCCTTTAGAAAATAAATTTTGACAAAATTTCCTATAGAAAAGAAATTTTGACAAAATTTCCTATAGAAAAGAAGTTTTGACAAAATTTCGCATAGAAATGAAATTAAAAAAAAATACAGACATGAAATTTTGAGAAAATTTTCTATAGAAATGAAATTTTGACAAAATTTCCTATAGAAATGAAATTTTGACAAAATTTCCTATAGAAATAAATTTTTGAAAACATTTTCTATAAAAATGAAATTTGACAAAATTTCACATAGAAATGAAATTTTAACAAAATTTCTTATAGAAAAGAAATTTTGACAAAATTTCCTATAGAAATGGAATTTTGACAAAATTTCTTATAGAAAAGAAGTTTTGACAAAATTTCTCATAGAAATGAAATTTAAAAAAAAGAAAAAAAAATATAAAAATGAAATTTTGACAAAATTTCCTATAGAAATGAAATTTTGACAAAATTTCCTATAGAAAAGAAATTTTGACAAAATTTCCCATAGAAAAGAAATTTTCAAAAAAAAAAAAAAAATATAGAAATGAAATTTTGACAAAATTTCCTTTAGAAAATAAATTTTGACAAAATTTCCTATAGAAAAGAAATTTTGACAAAATTTCCTATAGAAAAGAAGTTTTGACAAAATTTCGCATAGAAATGAAATTAAAAAAAAATACAGACATGAAATTTTGAGAAAATTTTCTATAGAAATGAAATTTTGACAAAATTTCCTATAGAAATGAAATTTTGACAAAATTTCCTATAGAAATAAATTTTTGAAAACATTTTCTATAAAAATGAAATTTGACAAAATTTCACATAGAAATGAAATTTTAACAAAATTTCTTATAGAAAAGAAATTTTGACAAAATTTCCTATAGAAATGGAATTTTGACAAAATTTCTTATAGAAAAGAAGTTTTGACAAAATTTCTCATAGAAATGAAATTTAAAAAAAAGAAAAAAAAATATAAAAATGAAATTTTGACAAAATTTCCTATAGAAATGAAATTTTGACAAAATTTCCTATAGGGATGAAATTTTGACAAAATTTCCTATAGAAATGAAATGTTGACAAAATTTTTTATATAAATGAAATATTGATCAACTTTCCTATAGAAATGAAATATTGATCTACTTTTCTATAGAAATGAAATATTGACAAAATTTCCTATAGAAAAGAAGCTTTGACAAAATTTCCCATAGAAATGAAATTAAAAAAAAAAAAAAATAATAGAAATGAAATTTTGAGAAAATTTTCTACAGAAATGAAATTTTGATAAAATTTGCTATAGAGATGAAATTTTGAGAAAATTTCTAATGGAGATTAAAATTTTATACAATAGAGAAGAAATTTTGAGAAAATTTCCTATAGAGATGAAATTTTGAGAAAATTTCTTACGGAGATTAAAATTTTATACAATAGAGAAGAAATTTTGAGAAAATTTCCTATAGAGATGAAATTTTGAGAAAATTTCCTATAGAAATTAATTTTTGACAAAATTTTCTATAAAAATGAAATTTGACAAAATTTCCCATAGAAATGAAATTTTAACAAAATTTCCTAGAGAAAAAAAATTTTGACAAAATTTCCTATAGAAATGGGATTTTGACAAAATTTCTTATAGAAAAGAAGTTTTGACAAAATTTCTCATAGAAATTAAATTTAAAAAAAAAGAAAAAATTATAAAAATGAAATTTTGACAAAATTTCCTATAGAAAAGAAATTTTGACAAAATTTCCTATAGAAAAGAAATTTTGAAAAATTTCCAATAGAGAGAAAATTTTGACAAAATTTCCTATAGAAATGAAAGTTTCTTCAAATTTCCTATAGAAATGAAATTTTGACAAAATTTCCTATAGAAATGAAATTTTGAGAAACTTTCTTATAGAGATGAAATTTTGATCAAATTTCCTATAGAAATTAAATTTTGACAAAATTTCCTATAGAAATTACCTTTTGTTAAGTTTGTCTGTTTCATATTTTTGGAGTTTATCTACTGTCTGCTGATTTTGATAGCGTGTACCTCAATTTAAAATATCTCATTTTTAATTTGTGATCTAATTCTGTTTTTCGTATTTCAAAAGTAATTTACGAGACATTTCCAAATTATATTTGAAACGAAAAACAAAAACGCTCAAGAATGATTGAATTGGAATTGCATCAGAAGCTGTCATGCCGAAAAAGGTCGATTTAATGGTGATAATGCAGACCAAAATAAAAATTGAAACGAAACAATGGTATTTGTGAGAAAATTTGACCTAACTTCAATGTGAAAACAATGGTCAATTGAAATTAAACATTACTGCTCTCCATTTGCTACTCAAAATGATTTATTTTCAAATTCGCCAAGAAAAAAATTGGTCACAGTATCGATATAGTCTAGCAATCAAACTAGCCCCCGATGCCAAAAAAATTTACTGAGGTTAAATGTTAGTGGGTGTGTAAGTGTGAGGCAGTGGCGTGCGGCTTTTTGGTCTTTCATTTTTTTTGCAACGTTTTTTTTTTGTTTGTTTAATTTTTTGTATTATGATATAAAGGACAATTTTGGATTTTCCATAGGCTTGGCTGTTAACCAAAAATCAAATAACGAAAAAAAAATCAAAGTAAATGAACGCAACAAACAAAACTTGCCACTTAACCTAATTAGGGGAAAAAATAGCGATTTCTAAATTGTGGATGTCAAAAATGGGCGGCTTTGTGCTCTATTGTAATGACAAAATGATCAAGGTATATGCCATTATAGATATTCAAATGAATGTATGAAAAACAGTGGATTTGTTTAGGAACTATAACATACACAAATGGAAAAATTAATTTTTGACAAAAATTCGTATAGGAAGAAATTTTGATAAAATTTTGTACAGAAATACAATTTTCACCAAATTGTCATAGAAATTACAATTTTTGACAAAATGTTCTATAAAAATAAAATTTTGCTAAAATTTTTTAAAGAAAGAAAATTTTGAGAAAATTTCCTAATGAAATAAAATGCTGAGCAAATTGCCCATAGAAATGAAATTTTGAAAAAATTTTCTATAGGAAAATTTTAACAAAGTTTCCTATAGGAATGAAATTTTGACAAAATTTTCTATAGAAATAAAATTTTGACAAAATTTCTTCAGAATTTTTGTAAAAAATTTCATTCAGAAATGAATTTTTTAACAAATTTTTTTAAGAAATGAAAATTTGATAAAATTCTCTATAGAAATGAAATCTTGACAAAATTTCCGATAGAAATAAAATTTTGACAAAATTTCTTATAGAAATAAAATTTTGACAAAATTTCTTATAGAAATAAAATTTTGACAAAATTTTTCTATAGTAATGAAATTTTGAGAAAATTTGATATGAAATTTTGATAAAAATTTCCTATTCAAATGAAATCTTGACAAAGTTTCCTATAGAAATAAAATTTTGACAAAAATTTCTATAAAAAAAAATTTTTTGACAAAATTTTCAATAGAATTGAAATATTGACAACACTTCCTATGGAATTGAAATTTTGACAAAATTTTCTATAGAAATAAAATTGTGACAAAATTTTCTATAGACACAAAATGTTGACAAAATTTTCTATAGAAATAAAATTTTGACAAAATTTTCTATAAACAAAAATGTTGACAAAAATTTGCATAGAAACAAAATGTTGTCGAAATTTTCTATAAAAATAGGTATACAATTTTGCGAAATTTCCTATGGAAATAAAATGTTGATAAACTTTTCTATATAAATAAAATTTGACAAAATTTTTAGTAAAAATGAAATATAGACAAAATTTTCTGTAGAAATAAAATTTTGACAAAATTTCTTTTAGAAATGAACTTTTGATAAAATTACTTACAGAAATGAAATTTTGATACAATTTTCTATAGAAATAAAATTTGGATAAAATATTCTATAGAAATAAATTTTGACAAATTTTCAGAAAATATTTTATAGAAATAAAATTTGGATAAAATTTTCTATAGAAATAAAATTTGACAAAATTTTCTAGAGAAATGAAATTTTGACAAAATTTTCTATAGCGAATGGAATTTCGACAAAATTTCTTTGGAAATGAAAGTTAAACAAAATTTTCTATAGAAATGAATTTTCGGCAAAATTACCTATAGAAATAAAATTTGACAAAATTGCCTATGGAAATAAAATTTTGACAAAATTTCTATAAAATAAAATTTGACAAAATTTCCTATAGAAATAAAATTTTGACAAAATTTGCTATAGATCTAAAATTTTGACAAAATTTTCTATAATATAAAATTTGACAAATTTTTCAATAAAAATGAAATATTGACAAAATTTTCTATAGAAATAAAATTTTGACAAAATTGTCTATAGAAATGCAATTTTGACAAACTTTTCTATAGAAATAAAATTTTGACAAAATTTCGTCTAGAAATAAAATTTTGGTACAATTTTCTATAGAAATAAAATTTTGATAAAGTGTTCTATAGAA
Organism: Haematobia irritans; assembly: GCF_050003625.1. NCBI lineage: Eukaryota > Metazoa > Arthropoda > Insecta > Diptera > Muscidae > Haematobia > Haematobia irritans. The sequence continues at coordinate 147,651,905 of NC_134401.1, forward strand.
ATAAGTTTTGACAAATTTTGTAAAATATTCTATAGAAATAAAATTTTAACAAAATTTTCTATAGAAATAAAATTTGACAAAATTTTCTAGAGAAATGAAATTTTGCAAAATTTTCTATAGCAAATGGAATTTCGAGAAAATTTCTTTGGAAATGATAGTTTAACAAAATTTTCTATAGAAATGAATTTTCGGCAAAATTACCTATAGAAATAAAATTTGACAAAATTTCTTATGGAAATAAAATTTTGACAAAATTTTCTATAAAAATAAAATTTAACAAAATTTTCTATAAAATTAAAATTTTGACAAAATTTGCTATAGATCTAAAATTTTGACAAAATTTCTATAGAAATAAAATTTTGACAAAATTTTCTATAGGAATAAAATTTCGACAAAGTTTTCTATAAGAATAAAATTTTGATAAAGTTTTCTGCAGGACTAAAATTTTGATAAAATATTCTATAGAAAAAATTTAATAAGATCTTCTATAGAAATACAATTTTGACAAAAATTTCAATAGAAATAAAATTTTGACAAAATTTTCTATAGAAATAAAATTTTGACAAAAATTTCAAAAAAAAATGTTGACAAAATTTTTAATAAAAACAAAATTTTGACAAAATTTTCTATAAAAATAAAATTTTGACCAAATTTTCTATAGAAATAAAATTTTGGACAAAATTTTCCATGGAAACAAAATTTTGACAAAATTTTCTATAAAAATAAAATTTTGACAAAATTTTCTATAAAAATAAAATTTTGACAACATTTTCTATAGAAATAAAATTTTGAAAAAATTTTTCTGTAGAAATAAAATTTTGACAAAATTTTCTATAGAAATACAATTTTGACGAAATTTTCTAATAAACTAAAATTTTGACAAAATTTTCTATAGAAGTAACTTTGTGACAACATTTTCTATAGAAATAACTTTGTGACAACATTTTCTATAGAAGTAAAATTTTGACAAAATTTTCTATAGAAATAAAATTTTGACAAAATTTTTTATAGAAATAAAATTTTGAAAAAATTTTCTATAGAAATAAAATTTTGACAAAATTTTCTATAAGAATAAAATTTTGACAAAGTTTTCTGCAGGACTAAAATGTTGATAAAATATTCTATAGAAAAAAATTTAATAAAAATTTCTATTGAAATAATATTTGGACAAATTTTTCTATAAAAATACAATTTTGACAAAAAAAAAGATGTTGACAAAATTTTCCATAGAAACAAAATTTTGACAAAATTTTCTATTGAAATAATATTTGGACAAAATTTTCTATAGAAATACAATTTTGACAAAAATTTCAATAGAAATAAAATTTTGACAAAATTTTCTATAGAAATAAAATTTTTACAACATTTTCAAAAAAAAAAAAAAAACAAAATTTTCTATAGAAATACAATTTTGACAAAAATTTCAATAGAAATAAAATTTAGACAAAATTTTCTATAGAAAAAAAAATTGACAAAATTAGATAGAATAGAAATACATACATATAGAAATACAATTTTGACAAAATTTTCTAATGAAATAAAATTTTGACAAAATTTTCTATAGAAATTAAATTTTGACAAAAATTTTCTATAGAAATAAAATTGTGACAAATTTTTATACAGAAGTAAAATTTTCTATAGAAAAAAAATTTTGACAAAATTTTCTATAGAAATAAAATTTTGACAAAATTTTCTATAGAAATAAAATTTTGACAAAATATTCTATAGAAATAACATTGTGACAACATTTTCTATAGAAATAAAATTGGGACAAAATTTTATACAGAAGTAAAATTGTGACAAATTTTTCTATAGAAATAAAAATTGTCTATAAATTCTATACAAATAAAATGTTTGGCAAAATTTCCTTTCATACATTTGTCGAAGCTGCAATTGAACCAAGCCTTTCACAATAAAATCTAGTATTAAATTAAAAATACCCACTGTGCAAAAATTAAATCACAGTTATACGATACAATAACATTGTCCCTAAACAGTCACAAATTTTTTTTTGTTTAATCTAAACAAACAAGAAAAAATATATATTTCAATGTATATGTGTGAGTATGCATTGGTTATTCTTCGATTTCAGTGTTTCGCTATTTTTGCTTTTTATTTTTGGGGGCAAAAAAGTGCATTCGAGTGTTAACAATTAGAAGTGGCAACACTTTGACCCACGTGTCTGTATGCGCATGAGCACCCACCAAACAACCAACCGTCTAAGTATGGCAATTTTTCTGCTTGGTCGCTTCGGCTGTTACATACCAGAGCCAAGAAAATCTAAAGTAAACTAAACCACCATTGGAGTTTGGATCTGAAACAGTCAGCAGCAAGCTGAGTATATTGGCTGATGTGCATTTTTATATCGTGGTTTACCCCAAAAAAGGTTCGACTCGCCTAAAATTTGGCCTTACATGGCCTGGTTGAACACACGTTGTTGAGAGTAACACATAATCCAACCCCTTCCTTGCAAGGGGTCTTTCTTGGTTTTTTTGTTTGGATAGATAGATCCAAATTTTTCACCTAATTCAATTGGCAACAGTGAATTGAATGGCAAACATAGGGATGCCATTTAGGTGATTTGGAATCCTTATATAAAATGGGAATTTTTTAAAAAATGATTTGCACGACTTGAGAATTGGATGTCCATAGTTTTCTTCCATGAAAACTTTCTAGAACTAGAAAATTCAGCATTTCGAAATCTATTTCTCATGATGATGTAAATTTAAATCCATCCTTTTTAATTTTTGGTACTTGGTATTTGAAGCCCACAATTTAGCAATATGACATCCCTATTTTGTAATTATTGTCAAAATCGTGCACACTTTCGAGATTTATTTCTACTGGCGATAGTTGGAGGTTTCGAAAATGTGACAAGTTTTGCCTGTGTGTCAGTCTGGTTATCGGTGTGTATGTTGGGTTTATTTTTTTAGGCGGTTTTTTCCTCTAGCTTCCATGGACTTTTCAACTCTTCCCTGACCTCAAAACCATTCCTTCTTTATGGATATATAAAACTTTACAAACTGGCAAATAGTAAATGAATGATGCTCAAAGGGGTTTAAGGATGTTGTAACAATAATTAAGGGAATTCTATACAAGCACTCTGGGATTATTGTAAAAAAAAATCCCTGGGATTTACAAGAATCTGATTTCTATAGGAAATTTTATCAAAATTTACTTTCAATAGAAAATTTTGTCAAAATTTGATGTCCGTAGGAAATTTTATTGAAATATTATTTCTGCACGATATTTTATCAAAAATTTCAATTCGATAGGAAATTTTATCAAAATTTCATTTCCATGGGAAATTTTATTAAAATTTTATTTTTGCAGGATTTTTTATCAAAAATTTCAATTCGATAGGAAAATTTCTCAAAATTTCATTTCTATGGGAAATTCTGTCAAAATTTCATTTCTTGGGAAATTCTGTCAAATTTTTATTTCTGTAAAAAATGGTGTCAAAATTTCATTTCTATAGAAACTTTTGTCAAAATTTCATTTCTTTGGAAAATTTTGTCAAAATTTCATTTCCATAGGAAATGTGACCAAAATTTTATTGCTAATGGAATTTTTTGACAATATTTCATTTCAATCAGAATTTTTATTGACGTTTCATTTCTATACCGATTTTGACAAAATTTCAGTTCTCCAAATTTCATTTCTACAGGAAATTTTATGAAAATTTAATTTCTAACGAAATTTTATCAAAATTTCATTTTTATCGGAAATTTTATCAAAATTTAGTTTCTTTAAGAAATTGTATTAAAATTTAATTTATTTGGGAATTTGTATTAAAAATTAATTTCTTTAGGAAATTTTGCCAAAATTTCATTTCCAATGAAAATTGTGTCACAATTTCATTTCTATAGAAATTTTTCTTAAAATTTAATTTCTATAGGAATTTTTCTAAAAAATTTTATTTCTATAGAAAATTTTATCATTTATTTCTATGGGAAATTTTGTCAAAATTTATTTTCTATAGGAAATTCTGTCAAAACTTCATTTCGAAAGGAAATTTTATCAAAATTTCTTTTCTATAGGAAATTTTATCAAAATTTCTTTTCTATAGGAAATTTTGTCAAAATTTCATTTCTATAGGAATTTTTTGTCAAAATTTATTTTCTTTTGTCACAATTTCATTTCTATAAAAAACAAAAATCAAAATTTCATCTCTTTAGGAAATATTGTCGAAATTTCGTTTCTATAGAAAATTTTCTCAAAATTTTATTTCTATAGAATATTTCGTCAAAATTTTATTTCTATAGAATATTTCGTCAAAATTTTATTTCTATAGAATATTTTGTCAAAATTTTATTCCTCTAGGAAATTTTGTCAAAAATTCATTTCTATAGGAAATTTTGTCAAAATTACATTTCTATAGGAAATATTGTCAAAATGTCATTTATATAGGAAATATTGTCAAAATGTCATTTATATAGGAAATTTTGCCACAATTTCACATAGAAAAATCTCGCAAAATTTAACATCTATAGGAAATTTTCCGAAAATTTCATTTCAATTAGAAATTTTCTAAAAATTCCATTTTTGTGGGAATTTTGTTCAAAATTTTATTTGTATAGGAAATTTTGCCAACATTTAATTTCTTTAGGAAATTTTGGCAAAATTTCATATGTATAGGAAATTTTCTCAAAATTTCATTTCAATTAGAAATTTTATAAAATTTCCATTTTTGTGGGAATTTTTTTTCAAAATTTTATTTGTATAGGAAATTTTGCCAACATTTCATTCTATACGAAATTTTGGCAAAATTTCCTTGGTATAGGAAATTTTGCCCAAATCTCATTTGTGTAGGAAATTTTGTCAAATTTTAACTTCTATAGGAAATTATGTCAAAATTTCATTTTTATATAGGAAATTTTGTCAACATTTTATTTCTATAGCAAATTTTGTCAGAATTTAATTTTATAGAAAATTTTGTCAAAATTTCATTTCTATTAGAAATTCTACCAAAATTTTATTTCGAAAGAAATTTTATTAAAATTTCATTTTTATAGGAATTTTTTCACAATTTTATTTCTTTAGGAATTATATCAAAATTTTATTTCACGCTCAAAATAAACCCAGCCAACTACACTAAAATCGATGATTTGACAGTGGCATAGGAAAAGAGATATGTTTGTTTCGAAATTATTTCGACATAAGCCGTCTATCATACAAAACCTTTTTTTCGGAAGGTTCAAGTGTGGTTCATTGTTGGGTTTAATGAACTGCCTGAATTTATTCTGATAATTGGTTGATAGTTTTGCTGCAAGTAGAGGATGCTGATGAGGAATGTGGTAATTCCGAAACGTGAGTCCATCCAACCATCTTGCAGTCTATAGGGCTTTGCCCAAAAAAATATGACAAACATTCTTTTCCTCTGTTAGTTAAGCTACACTTGTAGTTTAGTCAATGTATGGTTTTAAGCTGAAATAAAAAAACAACAATGCTTAAAGAACAAAACTAACAATAAAAAAACAAAGCGAATGGAAAAATTTTATTCCTATAGAAAATTTTATTGAAATTTTATATCTATAGGAAATTTTATCAACATTTTATTTCTATAGGAAATTTTGTCAAAAGTTCACTTCTATTGGAAATTTTGGCAAAATTTAATTTCTATAGAAAATTTTGTCAAAATTTCAGTTGTATAGAATATTTTGACAAAATTTTGTTTCTATATGAAATTTAATCAAAATTTCATTTCTATTGGAAATTTTGCCAAAATTTCATTTCTATTGGAAATTCGATCAAAATTTCATTTCTATGGGAAATTTTGTCAAAATTTCTTTTCTACAGAAAATTTTCCCGAAATTTCATTTTTTTTGTCAAAATTTCTTTATATAGGAAATTTTGTAAAATTTATTTTTTATAGAACCTTTTTTGTCAAAATTTCATTTCTATAGGAAATTTTCTCCATATTTTAGTTCTATAGGAAATTTACTCTAAATTTCATTTCTATAAGAAATTTTGTAAAAATTTCACTTCTATAGGAAATTTTGTCAAAATTTGTTTTTTTCTATTCTATTCTATTCAGTTCTCCAAATTTCATTTCTACAGGAATTTTTATAAAAATTTCATTTCAAAAGAAATTTTGTCAAAATTTCATTTCTACATGAAATTTTGTCAAAATTTCATTTCTACATGAAATTTTGTCAAAAATTTCATTTCTACATGAAATTTTGTCAAAAATTTCATTTCTACATGAAATTTTGTCAAAAATTTCATTTCTATAGAAAATTTTGTCAAAATTTCATTTTTAAGGAAAATACTGTCAAAATTTCATTTCTTTGGGAAATACTGCCAAATTTGATTTCTATAGGAATTTTTATCAAAATTTGATTTCTGTGGAAAATTTTTTCAAAATTTCCGTCCTATAGAAAATTTTGTCAAAATTTAATTTCTATTGGAAATTTTGCCAAAATTTCATTTCTATAGAAAATTTTGTCAAAATTTTATTTCTATAGGAAATGTAATCAAAATTTTATTTCTATAGGAAATTTTATCAAAATTTAATTTCAAAACTATTATAACTTTTCTATAAATTCGAAAATGTAGGATTGTTCCCTTTAACAATGACTTTCCTTCTCTATTGCCATCCCTAATTTCCATAGAAGTGGCCTAAGATGTAGGGAAGAAACTCCAATTTCGGCGGGTGATGAAAATTAACTTGAATGTCTTTCGAGTAGAGTTGTGCGAGTTGCATCATAAATCGTGCCATAAAGGTCGTTTGCGGGTGTCACTTTGGCAATTTTCTTATATTACATGCAAAAAATCAGCAGCATGTTTGTTAATAAGACGACAAAAGTACCAAACAATATCACCACGAATAGCAGTTTGCCTAGCGACAACTTTGAGTTGGCTCACAAAAAATAACCGTCACTTGGATTAGACCCCAAAAAGTAAATGAAATGAAAAAGTATCGTTTCTTTTTTTTAATGGATAATTCTATGGTTGTGACCATTTCGATTTATATTGAAAGTCTGACTTGTTGCTATTGACAATACGTGTTTAGAAATGTGTCGAAAATGGAATTTTTAATGTGTCCTTTAACCTAAAAATCGAGTGGAATTTGAAACTAAAGCATAGTAAGAAGTTAAAGCGGTTTTAGTCTTAAGTCAATTTGAAACGAAATGTTTTTAACATTAGAGGAGTGTATGTAATTAACAGAATGTAAATTCTATAAGAGAGAACAACACATGAGAGAGAGAACATAGTATATTCGACTCATGAAAATATGTGTGGTTTCTGGATTTTGCTGGAAGGTAATTTTGTAAGAGAGGAATATAGTCACAAGAGAGTACCTTTTCATCGAGAGAGAATTTTGTGAAAAAAACAGACACAGGGAAAAGCTAGACATTTGTCATCAATTTATTTAATTTTTAATTAAACAAAACTAAATTAAATTAAATGTATATAGAAATATTACAATTGCATAACAAGGAACTACATCCTCAACCTTTCCCTTTCCCTTTCATTTTTGTTATGCATATCACCACATCTCCCTTCTCCATGAAATTTTCCACCTATCGATCAATCCTATCCAATGTAATTTATTTTCCTTTTCCATAAGTAAAATTGGTCAAAAAGCGAAATTAAACATAAGCAAGCCGCTTTGCAAAGCATTTTCGATTACATTCTCCCGGTATTGAGGCTACATAACTGCAACAAAAGATCAATTAAGTGGGAGTGGACGACCAGTCACTATACATCAACATTGACAACAATGACAACTTGGCAAAGCGACAGCCGGTCTCAAACGGAGATACTAAGATTGGCAGGAGACGGACAGACGGAATTTTTCATTTCATTTTTAGTTGATTCATGTTTAGGAGTAAATGTATTACCTCGATCCAAGTACAAACTATGACAACCTATATCTTCTATGTTGGGGCACATGGTAGTCACATACACACACACACACACAAAAAGTGCCCAGTGTTTGTCAACTGCCAAACTGAAATGCCATGTTGCCTATTAGGATGATGATGAAATATCACCAGGCATATCATATTTCGGAATGGCACAAAAATGCTAATAACTTTATTATGTCTCCGGGTAGCTGTTAGTTTGATATAGGAATGCCTAACGCGGGTGAAGTAGGGGTTAATTTAGAGTTTATTGTATAGTGGATTATTTTTCCAAATTTCATTTTAATACGAAATTTTGTAAAAAATTCATTTCTATAGGAATTTTTGTCAAAATTTTATTTCTATAAGAAAATTTGTCAAAATTCCATTTCTATAGGAAATTTTGTCGAAAGTTCATTTATATAGAACATTTTGTAGATTTTTTCTATATTAAATTTTGTCAAATTTCATTTCTGTAGGATTTTTTTTTCAAATTTCATTTCGATAAAAAAATTTGTTTGTAAAGAACTGAAATTAATTTTTTTTAAAATTTTTTTCTACAGTAGATTCTGCCAAAATGTAATTTCTATGGCAATTTTGCTCAATTTTTTCCAAAATTTTATTTCTGTAGGAAGTTGTTCTCCAAATTTTATTTCTATAGAAAATTTTGTCTATATTTCAATTCTATAGAAAATTTTGTCTACATTTTACATTCTGTCAAAATTTTATTTCTATATAGGAAATTAAAATATTATTTCTATATAGAAAATTTTGTTAAAATTTTATTTCTAGAGAAAATTTTTTAAAAATTTTATTTTTGAAACAAATAGAAAATTTTGTCAAAATTTTATTTCTATAGAAAATTCTGTCAATTTTTTTTCTATAGAAATTTTTTTGTCTAAATGTTATTTCTATAGAAAATTCTGTCAAAATTTTATTTCTATAGAAAATTTTGTCAAAATATTTCTATAGAAAATTTTGCCAATTTTTTGTTTCTATCGAAAATTTTGTTAAAATTTTATTTCTATAGAAACTTTTGTCAATTTTTTTCTGTTGAACATTTTGTCAAAATTTTATTTTGATTTTTTTAATTTTGCAAAAATTTTATTTCTAGAGAAAATTCTGTTAAAATTTTATTTCTATAGCAAATTTTGTCAAAATTTTATTTCTAGAGAAAATTTTTATTTCGATAGAAAATTCTGTCAAAATTTTATTTCTATAGATAATTTTGTCAACATTTTTATACCCTTCACCACTACTGTGGTACAGGGTATAATAGTTTGTGCATTTGTATGTAACGCCAAGAAGGAGTAATCATAGACCAACCTTTTAGTATACGGATCGGCTTAGAATTAAATTCTGAGTCGATTTAGCGATGTCCGTCTATCTGTCTGTCCGTCTGTCTGTCTGTCTGTTGATGTATTTTTGTGTGCAAAGTACAGCTCGCAGTTTTAGTCCGATTGTCCTAAAATTTGGTAAAGGGTCCTGTTTCGGCTCAAAACGATCCCTATTGATTTTGGAAAAAATCGGTTCAGATTTAGATATAGCTGCCATATATATTTTTCATCGATCTGGTCATTGGCGTGTATATCAACCGATCTTCCTCAAATTCCGTACATCCGAATATTTTATGAATCTCGAAAAACTTGCAAAATATCAGCAAAATCGGTTCAGATTTAGATATAGCTCCCATATATAGCTTTCGCCCGATTTACACTCATTTGCCCACAGAGGCCAATTTTTTGCTCCGATGTAGTTGAAATTTTGCATAGGGAGTAAAATTTGCGTTGTAACTATGCGTGCCAAATTTGCTTGAAATCGGTTCAGATTTGGATATATCTCCTATATAAAGCTTTCGTCCGATTTACACTCATATGACCACAGAGCCCAATTTTTAACTCCGATTTAGTTGAAATTTTGCACAGGGAGTAGAATTAACATTGTAGCTATGCGTGCCAAATTTGGTTGAAATCGGTTCAGATTTAGATATAGCTCCCATATATATGTTTTTCTGATTTCGACAATAATGGTCAAAATACCAACATTTTCCTTGTAAAATCGGCACTGCTTAGTCGAAAAGTTGTAAAAATGACTCTAATTTTCCTAAACTTCTAATACATATATATCGAGCGATAAATCATAAATAAACTTTTCGAAGTTTCCTTAAAATTGCTTCAGATTTAAACGTTTCCCATATTTTTTTACTAACATTGTGTTCCACCCTAGTGCATTAGCCGACTTAAATTTTGAGTCTATAGATTTTGTAGAAGTCTATCAAATTCTTCCAGATCGATGTATGTATTTGGGACAAACCTTTATATATAGCCCCCAACACATTTGACGGATGTGATATGGTATCGAAAATTTAGATCTACAAAGTGGTGCAGGGTATAATATAGTCGGCCCCGCCCGACTTTAGACTTTCCTTAGTGGTGTTCTATAGAAAAATTTCTCGAAATGTTATTTCTATAGAAAATTCTGTCAAAATTTTATTTCTATAGAAAATTTTGTCAAAATATTATTTCTATAGAAAACTTTGTCAATTTTTTTTTCTATTGAAAATTTTGTTAAAATTTTATTTCTATAGAAAATTTTGTCAAAATTTTATTTCTATGAAAAATTTTGTCAAAATTTTACGGCTATAGAAAATTTTGTCAAATTTGTATTTTTGTACAAAATTTTGTCAAAATTGTATTTCTATAGAAAATTTTGTCAAAATTGTATTTCTATAGAAAATTTTGTCAAAATTTTATTTCTTCAAAAATATTTTTGAGTGTTTTTGACCTATTTATGTTTATTCTGATTATTAATTTTGTTCGGCTTGAGGTCATAGAAACAATCGATTATTGATTTGTTTTAATATTTATTTCCAATATTTCGGTTAGTGCCACTAACCATCTTCTGGGATTTTGTATGTGAGTTCGTGTGATGCTGTTCGTTCTGCAAGTGTACGGTGACTTGCAGAATTTCTATAAAACATTTTGTCAGAATGTAATTTCTATAGAAAATTTTGTCAAAATTTTATTTCCGTTGAAAATTTTGTAAAAAGTTTATTTTTATAGAAAATTTTGTCAAAATTTTATTTCTATAGAAAACTTTGTCATAATTCTATTTCTATACAAAATTTTGTCAAAAGTTTATTTCTACAGAAAATAAACTTTTGACAAAAAAAAAAAATTTTGTCGAAATTTAATTTCTATAGAAAATTTTGTCAAAATTTTATTTCTATAGAAAATTTTGTCAAAATTTTATTTCTATAGGAAAATTCTGTCGAAATTTTATTGCTATAGAAAATTTTGTCAAAATATTATTTCTATAGAAAACTTTGTCAATTTTTTGTTTCTATTGAAAATTTTGTTAAAATTTTATTTCTATAGAAAATTTTGTCAACATTTTTTTTCTATAGAACATTTTGTCAAAATTTTATTTCTATAGAAAATGTTGTCAAAATATTATTTCTATAGAAAACTTTGTCAATTTTTTGTTTCTATTGAAAATTTTGTTAAAATTTTATTTCTATAGAAAATTTTGTCAAAATTTTATTTCTATAGAAAATTTTGTCAAAATTTTATTTCTATAGACAATTTTTTCAAAATTTTATTTCTATAGAAAATTTTGTCAAAATATTTTTTCTGTTGAAAATTTTGTCAAAATTTTATTTCTATACAAAATTTTGTCAAAATTTTATTTCTATAGAAAATATTGTCAAAATTTTAGTTCTTTAGAAAATTTTGTCAAAAGTTTATTTCTATAGAAAATTTTGTCAAAATTTCATTTCTATAGAAAATTTTGTCAAAATTTTATTTCTATAGGAACTTTTGTCGAAATTTAATCAAAATTTAATTTCTATAAGAAATTTTGTAAAATTTAGTTAGTTTTCCAATTCTGCAGGAAATTTTGTCAACATTTTATTTCAATATGAGCATTTTTTTACTATAAGAATTTTTTAAATTTAATTTCTGTAGGAAATTTTGTCAAAAATTTATTTCTGTAGAAAATTCGGTCGATTTTTTCTACAGCAAATTTTGTCAAATTTCATTTCTGTTGGAAATTTTTCTCCATATTGTATTCCGATAAAAAAACTGTTTGTAGAAAAATTAAATTTCATTTTTTTTTAAATTTTTTTCTACAGTAGATTTTGACAAAATGTAATTTCTTTCGAAAATTGTCCCCAATTTTCCCAAAATGTAATTTCTGTAGGAACTTGTTCTCCATATTTTATTTCTATAGAAAAATTTTTCAAAATTTTATTTCTATAGAAAATTTTGTCAAAGTTTTTTTCTATTGAAAATTTTGTCAAAACTTTATTTCTATAGAAAATTTTGTTAAAATTTTATTTCTAGAGAAAATTTTGTCAAAATTTTACTTCTATAGAAAATTTTGTCAAAATATTATTTCTATAGAAATTTTTGTCAAAATTTTATTTCTATTGAACATTTTGTCAAAATGTTATTTCTATAGAAACTTTTGTCAAAATTTTATTTCTAGAGAAAATTTCTTCAAAATTTTATTTCTATAGAAAATTTGGTCAAAATATTATTTCTATAGAAAATTTTGTCATAATTTTATTTCTATAGAAAATTTTGTCAAAATTTTATTTCTATAGAAAATTTTGTCAAAATTTTATTTCTATAGAAAATTTTGTCAAAATTTTATTTCTATATAAAATTTTGTCAAAATTTTTTTTCTGTTGCAAATTTTGTCAAAAGTTTATTTCTATACAAAATTTTGTCAAAATTTTATTTCCATATAAAATTTTGTCAAAATTTTATTTCTATAGGAATTTTTTATCAAAATTTCATATCTATAGAAAATTTTGTCACGTTTTTTTTCTACAACGACATCCCTATTTGTTTGTAGCTTTCATAATTCAAGAATTGGAGAGGAAAAATGATCTTAAATTACCCACAATTAATTAAACATAAAAAATAATTTTTGGTGCACTTACCTTGATTTCGAATTAGCAACATTTGTCACGGCCTGTTGTTGCAGCGACATTTGTGGTGGTTGCGATAAAGTGACTGGTGTCGATGGCGATATTGCTGTTGGGGCAAACCCTTGCTGTTGTGCACTTCCACCATTCGTTGGTGTTATTGGCATTCTTGGCATAAGGGGTGGTGGAGGTGTTGAAGATTTCATGGAAATTCCTATGAGATTATTGTTGTTGGGAGACTGTTGTCGGGCCGTTTGGGGACTGGCAACATTTTCCTGAATGGCTGGTATGCTAGAGGAGACGGCAAGATTGTGGGGTCTCTTACGGGTCGATGATGATATGGTAGTGGCTCTTATTAATTCCGACTGTAGTTTGGTTAGAACTACCGGAGAGGGTCGAGAGACCTGTAATATTTCAACACTTGCCGGTTTGCGGGGTACCAAGGGTGGAGGGCCCTTATTAATGCCCGATTCATTGGATGTGGTACGCTGGAAGAAATTCGCCTTACGGCTGGAGGCTCCAGCGAAACTGTTACGTCTATTTGGAGATGGTGGTTTGATCATTAGATCTGCATTGAATTCACTGCTTGTCTGCCGTTGTAAAATTTCTGGTGGCGGCGGTGGCAAGGGCTCATCGGATAAACTCGGTTCCATTTCCATTCCTGGAGGTGGTGGTGGCAAATCGGGAGAAGGAACTCGTAAGCTGGGATTTTTTGGAGGCCTCTCTGGAACCCAGCCCTCTTGGACCACCATCGGAGCAGAGGTGGGGTTAATCAAAGCCGAGCTATTTGGTGGCAAGTTACCTGGTAGAAAGGCCATCTGTTGAGTACCCAGACCATGGTGCGGGTGGATATGACCATGATAGCTATTGCTCATCATCGGATTATTGGGATGCTGATGGGGATGTAACTGCTGATGGGTCAAAGCAGCAGCATGTTGCAGCAAAACTTTGTCGCGTATACCAGCATATTCGGAAGCGGAAGAAGTGCGACGAGTTGAAGACATTGAAGCGCGGCCTCTGGGTGGTGGTGGCGGAGGAGGCATACCACAGTCATTGAATGAGAATTTTTCTGAATTGGAAATATTTTTAATGGATTGCGATTGAAGTTTCTCCTGCGAAGCCGATAAGAATTGATCCCTTAGTTCGGCATAATCTGACGCAGAAGATGATCTTCGCAGAAGAGTGGGCATCATCGACCTGGACCTGGGTGGAGGAGGCGGTGGTGCTGGTGAAGGGGGTTTATTTACCAAACATGTTAGATTTCTGGAACTAAAAGCATTCTTATCCTCCGATAAGGGTCTTTGGATTGGTGATGTGGGCGAGTTGTAATTGCTGGGTAAGGAGTTCCTGAGTAATACAGTGGCCACGGAGGAGGAGGAGGAGTCTTGTCCACAATTGCTATGCTGGGGTGAAGGAGAGGGTCGGAGTGGTGTCACAGTTTGATGATAAGTTTTTGGGGAATGCTGACTCTCGGAAGATTGTTGTTGTTGCTGCTGCTGCTGCTGTTGCCTTTCAAAATAGGACTGTACGGCATTTTTCTGAAAGGCCTTAAGGGCTGGATTGGACACACGATGCGTCTTATTGGGATCCAAATAGGTATATTTTTGAGGTTGTGTTTGTTGTTGTTGTTGCAGCTGCTGATCAGTGGTTCTTTCAAAGTCATTGATCAATGTGGCCACCGATTGCCAACTGGGTTGAGGATAATTCGATGGGGAGGACATCTTCGTTTGGCTAAGATTTGTTAGACTACCATTTCCTGATGGTGATCCTTGCTGTTGTTGTTGTTGGCCCAAAGTCTTTTGAGGCTTCTGCAGACCCGTACTATATTGAGGCTTAGGATGATGGACAAAATGCGAGGTATTACTATGGACCGGTTCCATGTAGGTGCTAACAGGAAACAGACGATGGTTATTGCGATAAGGTTGCATAGAAAGACCACCTTGACTACTCGACGATTTGATGTCCGAAAGAGAGTCCATGGAAGCCGATACCGATTTATGATTGGCCATGGATAAGGAACTTGTGGTTGTGGTTGTTACTGATGATGAATGGATTAAACGTTGCCCCGGCGAATTGCTCTGTGAAGATCCATCTGGGCTGGGCTGGTTGGTATTGGCAAGTTTGTTGGTCTCATTATTCGTACAACCATTTGCTAAGGGTTTGGCTGCAGGCACTGGAGGCGGATGAGGAGATATGGTTACCACAGCTTCACTATTGGATATTGTCACAGAAATATTGGTTTGCGAGGAAGTCTTCTCATTACCCAGCGCCGATTTTGCGCCAAGATCCATGGCTGCCACTTGCATATGATTATGATGATGTCTATACATGGAATGGGAGGTTTGATGTATGGGTGGATAGCTGGGACTGTGGCGATGATTGGGTACCAAAGACTGTTGTGAGGCTGATGACATACTGGCATGGGTATTTGGGATGGAACTTGAGCTAATGGCAGGACTATGTTGCTGGGAATGAGAGGAACGTGTTTGGGAATGATGTTGTTGTTGAGAGTCCACTGGGTCATTGGCCACTAGAACACTTTCACTTTGATGTCTTTTGGGGGTTAGAACGCGGGAACTATGCACTATCAATTGCGAGGTGGAAACTGTAAAGAGCGAGCGAGAGGGAGAGAGAAACAGAATTAATTTTTTTCGGTTTAGGGTTAATGGTTGGGGTTGGGGTGGTGGCATCTTACCCGATTCCGATATTGCTGAGAAACCAGTGGCATGGCTTACTTCCGATACATCACTCATGGAGCCCAACCATTTTAGAGTCTCTGTGGAGGAAGTACTTTCGGAGCTATTATTGTGTTGCTGTTGCGTGATACTTGAGACACTTAATTCGCTTAAGTCTCGATCCCGTGACATCAGCGATGTTGGCGATGCAGCCACCGATGTGGAAGCCAAAGATGACAGATCGTTTTGTGACCAATTATGTGATGCTTGACGTGATAGCAGTTCACTTTCCTGACGTAATCTAAAAACGAAAATTGAAAGAAGAAGATGCCAGAGATTAATATTTCGTATACAAAGGAATGAACCTGAAGAGGAAAGTCAACTTCTTAATTTGACATGTTTTCACAACCATCTCAAAAAAAAAAAAACACAACAAAATTATGAAAGCGGAACTTTTATTGTTTGCTTAGATCTAAACGCAATTCAAATGAATTTCCCTCTCACTCCTGAAAAAAATACAATTTTTTGTTGAGTCGGTTGCACTCCCATCTGACTGAAGTGAAGTACATTTGAGTGGCATATTTCAGTTGAATGTTGAAGCCGAGTGTGGAGTGTGGCCAGTCTAAATTGAATTATTTCTTGATTGTTTTCTAGCCAAAGGCAAACTCTAAACAGCAAGACCGGCTATGTCAAACAAAAGCTCTAAAATACAACGAAAAAAAAAAATATTTTAAAGGAATGTGGTAATTCTGAAATGTGCGTCCATCCGACCATCTTGCAGTCTATAGGGATTTGTCCAAATAAATTTGACAAACATTCTTTTTCTATGTTGGTTAAGCTACTCTTGTAATTTAGTCAACACAATGGTTTTAAAGCTGAGACCAAAGAACAAATATTTTAGAAAACATTTAATTAATAAATCAATGAAAATTTCATGTCTACAAGAAATTTTGTCAGAATTGAATTTTTATAGGAAATTTTGTCAAAATTTTATTACTATAGAAAATTTTGTCAAAATTTCATTTCAAGAGGAAATTTTGTCAAAATTTAATTTTTATAGGAAATTTTGTCAAAATTTTATTTCCATAGAAAATTTTGTCAAAATTTCATTTCTAGAGGAATTTTTGTCAAATGTTCATTTCTATAGAAAATTTTTTCAAAGTTTCATTTCTACAGGAAATTTTATCAAAATGTTATGTTTATAGAACATTTTTTTTAAATTTTATTTCTATAGAAAATATTCTCAACACTTTAGTTCTATGGAAAATTTTTCAAAACTTTATATAGATATATATAAAATTTTGTAAAATTTTTATTTTTTAGAAATTTTTAACAAAATTATATTTTTATAGAAAATTTTGCCAAAATTGTATTTTGATAGAAAATTTTGTGAAAATTTTATTGCTCATATTAGTTGTTTTGATTTCAGCTTAATTTTTGTCAAATTTTGTTTCTATAGAAAATTTTGGAAAAATTTAGAAAATTTTATCTCTATAGAAAATTTGGTAAAATTTTATTTTTAAAGAAAATTTTCGACAAAGCTTTATTTCCATAAAAAATGTTTGCAAACTTTTGTTTCTGTAGAAAACTTTGTCATAATTTTATTTCTATAGAACATTTTCTCACAACTTTAGTTCTATGGAAAATTTTGTCAAAATTTCATTTCTATAGAAAATTTTGTCAAATTTTTAATTCTATACAAAATCTTGTCAATTTTGTTTTTTAGAAAATTTTCTAAAAATTTTATTTTTATAGAAAATTTTGTAAAATTTTATTTTTATAGAAAATTTTGTCAAATTTTATTTTTATAGTAAATTTTGTTAAATTTTGATTTCTATAGAAAAATTTTGAAAAAATTTATTTCTATAGAAAATTTTGTCAAATTTTGATTTCTATAGAAAATTTTTGAAAATTTTTTTTATTTCTATAGAAAATGTCGTCAAATTTTATTTTTATAGAAAATTTTTTCTTAATTTTATTTCTATAGAAAATTTTCTCAAAACTTTAGTTCTATGGAAAATTTTGTTAAAATTTCATTTCTATAGAAATTTTGTCAAATTTTTAATTTTATACAAAATCTTGTCATTTTTTATAGAAAATCTTGTCAAATTTTATTTTTATAGAAAATTTTGTCACATTTTATTATATAGTAAATTTTGTTAAATTTTGATTTCTATAGAAAATTTTGTCAAAATTTCATTTCTAAAGGATTTTTTTTTTCAAAATTTCATTTCTATAGGAAATTTTTTCAAAATTTTATTTCTACAGAAAATGATCTGAAAATTGTATTTGCAAAATTTTATTTCAATAGAAAATTTTCTCAAAATGTTATTTCCATAAGAAATGTTCTCAAAATTTTCAGTTCTATAAGAAATTTTGTCAAAATTTTATGTTTATAGAACATTTTTTTTTTCAAAAATTTGTTTCTATAGAAATTATTCTCGACACTTTAGTTCTATGGAAAAATTTTAAAAAAATTTATATATATATATATAAAATTTTGTCAAATTTTTTATTTTTTAGAAGGTTTTAACAAAATTCTATTTTTATAGAAAATTTTGCCAAAATTTCATTAGAATAGAATAGAAAATTTTGTGAAAATTTTATTGCTCATAGTTGTTGTTTTGATTTCAGCTTAATTTTTGTCAAATTTTGTTTGGGAAATTTTGTCTCTATAGAAAACTTGGTAAAATTTTATTTTTAAAGAAAATTTTCGACAAAGTTTTATTTCCATAGAAAATGTTTGCAAACTTTTATTTCTGTAGAAAATTTTCTAATAATTTTATTTCTATAGAAAATTTTCTCAAAACTTTAGTTCTATGGGAAATTTGTCAAAATTTCATTTCTATAGAAAATTTTGTCAAATTTTTTATTTCTATAGAAAATTTTGTCAAATTTTTAATTCTATAAAAATCTTTTCTTATTTTTTTTCTTAGAAAATTTTCTAGAAATTTTATTTTTAAAGAAAATTTTGTGAAATTTTATTTTTATAGAAAATTTTGTGAAATTTTATTTTTAAAGAAGATTTTGTCAAATTTTATTTTTAAAGAAAATTTTGTCAAATTTTATTTTTATAGAAAATTTTGTCAAATTTTGATTTCTATAGAAAATTTTTGAAAAAATTTATTTCTATAGAAAATTTTGTCAAATTTTTATTTCTATAGAAAATGTTGTCAAATTTTATTTTTATAGAAAATTTTGTCAAATTTTATTTTTATAGAAAATTTTGTCAAAAATTTCATTTCTATAGAAAATTTTGTCAAATTTTTATTTCTATAGAAAATTTTGTCAAATTTTTAATTCTTTACAAAATCTTGTCAAATTTTTTTCTTAGAAAAATTTCTAAAAATTTTATTTTTATGGAAAATTTTGTCAAATTTTTTTTTTTATAGAAAATTTTCTCAAAACTTTAGTTCTATGGAAAATTTTGTCAAAATTTCATTTCTATAGAAAATTTTGTCAAATTTTTAATTCCACAAAAATCTTGTAAAATTTTTTTCTTAAAAAAAATTCTAAAAATTTAATTTTTTAGAAAATTTTGTCAAATTTTATTTTTATAGAAAATTTTGTCAAATTTTATTTTTATAGAAAATTTTGTCAAACTTTATTTTATAGAAAATTTTGTCAAATTTTGATTTCTATAGAGCATTTTTGAAAAATTTTATTTCTATTGAAAATTTTGTAAAATTGTTGTTTCTATAGAAAATAGTGTCAAATTTTTAATTCTATACAAAATCTTGTCAAATTGTTTTCTTAGAAAAATTTCTAAATATTTTATTTTTATAAAAAATTTTGTCAAATTTTTATTTCTATAGAAAATCTTCTCAAAATTTTATTTCTATAGAAAATTTTTTAAAATTTTTATGTCTATAGAAAATTTTGTCAAATTTTTATTTCTATAGAAAATCTTCTCAAAATTTCATTTTTATAGGAAATGCTATTTCCAATATTCAGCAGAAATTTTTATTTCCATAGAGTATGTTGGCAACATTTTATTTATACAGATTTTTTTTTTGTTCAAAATTCCATGTCTATAGAAAGTTTTCTTAAAATTTTATTGGTATAGAAGTTTTTCCCAATTTTTTTTTAAATTTTATTTTTTAAAGAAAATTTTCAACAACATTTTATTTCCATAGAAAATGTCTGCAATCTTTTATTTCTGTAGAAAATTTTCTCAAAACTTTAGTTCTACAGAAAATTTTGTAAAAATTTAATGTATATAGAAAATTTTGTAAAAATTTTATGTATATAGAAAATTTTGTCAATATTTGATCTCTATAGAAAATTCTCTAAAAATGTTATTTATATAGAAAATTTTCTCATATTTCTATTTCGATAGAAAATTTTGTAAAATTTTTATTTCTATAGAAAATTTTGTCAAATTTTTAATTCCATAGAAATTCCTCGAAAAATTGTATTTCGATAGAAAATTTTGTCAATTTTTTATTTCTATAGAAAATTTTGTTCAAAATTTTATTTCTATAGAAAATTTTGGCAAATTTTTGTTTCCACATAAAATCTTCTCAAAATTGTATTTTTATAGGAAATATTGTCTAAATTTTCTTTCTATAGAAAATTTGGTCAAAACTCAATTTCTATAGAAAGTTTTCTCAAAATTTTATTTCTATAGAAAATTTTTGAAAAATTTTATGTCTATTGAAAAATTTGTGAAAATTGTAATTTTATAGAAAATTTTGTCAAAATGTTATTTCCGTAGAAAATTTTGGCAAAATTTTATTTTTATAGGAAATATTGTCTAAATTTTATTTCTATAGAAAATTTTTTCAAAACTCCATTTCTATAGAAAGTTTTCTCAAAATTTTATTTCTATAGAAAATGTTTTAAAAATTTTATTTCTATTGAACAATTTGTTGAAATTTTAATTTTATAGAAAATTTTGTCAAAATGTTATTTCCATAGAAAATTTTGTCAAGATTTTATTTTCCATAGAAATTCCTCTAAAAATTGTATTTCGATAGAAAATGTTGTCCAAATTTTTTTTCTATTGAAAATTTTGTTAAAATTTTATGTATGTACACGAACAAAATATATGGGTCAGACGCAATTTCTAAAAACTTTCGAAGCATCATTAAGTTTAGTAGGAAATAAGACTACGGGAGCCTTTTCTCTGTCAGCTGTAATCGGGTGGGGGGTTCGTGTCTTTCTCCACCTAAACTATATTTCCATCACAATAATTGTTATTGTAGACTCCCTTTTTTTAGAGAACTAATGAAACTAACATGGGTCTTAGATCTAACGAAGAAAACCAATTTATCAAATATTGCAATTATACTAAAAAAGAAAAAGAACCTAACCGGAAAATGGTATTTACCGCATCGAAAGAAAAAAAATGTTCATCTCAGATATTATTGAGAGAACAGCCTCATGACCCACGCCTACCGATGCTCTAATAAAATTTTATTTCTACTAAACAACTTGTGAAAATTTTAATTTTACAGAAAATTTTGTCAAGATTTTATTTGTCCAATTTTTTTTTTTCTATAGAAAATTTTGTTAAACTTTCATTTTTATAGGAAATTTTTCAAAATTTCATTTCTATAGATTTTTTTTCAAAATTTTATTTTTATAGAAAATTTTCTAAAAATTTGCAAAATTCTATTCTATTTTTAAAACTGTTATTTCTATATAAAATTTGCTAAAAATTTCATATTTATAGACATTTTTTAAAAATTTTATTTCTATAGATTTTTTTTTTGCAAAATTTGATTTCTATAAAACATTTTTGCAAAATTTATTTTCTATAGAAAATTTTATCTAAAAGTTATTTTTTAGAAAATCTTCTAAAAAAAATTATTTTAGATAGAAAATTTTCTTAAAATTTATTTCTATACAAAATTTTTGCAAAATTGTATTTCTGTAGAAAATGTTTGCAAAATTGTATTTCTATAGAAAATTTTGTTTAAATGTTCTCTTTGGTAGACTACATTTCTGATTATTTCACCTATTTAATAACTTGTCACTAAACAATGTCATTTAGTCTTTAATCTTAGATCCCCTACGTTGGTTTGGAATAGCTCAGTAGTATCTTAAACATTTTTCTCTCTCTGTATCTGCTTTAACTCTCAATCCCCTTAAACTACTAGCGATTTTAACCCCTCCAATGGTCATCTTTGGAATGGAGTACTTCAGTAAATGTTAGTTTCATTTTTCTCCGAGGGGAAAACAGTAACTCTGAAGTGGTTTTAGTGTACATGGTTGAAGGTCAACTCCATCAAATGACTTGCTTGAAATATTCACATTCAAGTGTTGCCTTAGCCGTTGCTGCTGCTGCTGGTGTTGTTTCGATTTCTTGTACTTTATAGGATTTTTTGTTTAATATGATTTGTTTGTTTGTTTTTTTTTCGTATGGAACTATTGCGCGATTTAGATTATTCTGATTTCATTTTCGTTTAAGATTTAGATTCGGTCGTTTTTTATTTTTTGGAGGGGATTTATCTTTTGGCTATAAATTAAAATGTGAGCACACATATAATTGGGTACTTAATGTAATAGACAAAACAAAGCAAAACAAAAAAAAAATGGGTAAACACAACATTTAAACAATTCTAAAAAAATAGTTAAATTAAACATTTATTTCAGTTGTTTTCTGTTAATTGTATATGTCGAACACTTCAAATCAAGAACTATTTGGTTGTTGTTTTTTTTTTTTGTTTGTAATAAATGCTAAAGGGGTAATAAGTCAAATTTATTTTTTCAATGTTTTAATGTCAATCATTTCAAGGTGGTAATGAATTGAGAGTAAAATAATAAAAAAAAAACTAGATGGTCCGGCCCCACTCCCTAGATTTAATTTAGCCTGAAAATAAGATACTTAATGCGAAATATAGGAAATTTTGTCAATTATTTACTTTTATAGAAAATTTTGTAATTTTGTTTTTATAGAAAATTTTGTATTTTTTTTTTATAGAAAATGTTGTAATTTTTTTATAAAAAATTTTGTCAAAATTTTTGTCATAACTTCATTCCTACACCCTCAAAAAAATCGCTTCTGTAACATATACCCCAAACCCATTTTGCTTCAAGCATATATATTTTTAGGATTGGTCCAAACAAAATATTGTTTGTATTGTTGAAACATATTATGTTTCACCTTAGAGCATACACTGGTAGAAAAAAATTTTAATGAAATTTTCTTTGTGTGGATATATTTTTATGGCGCCAATTGGTTACCTCCATTATTTTACTTGCAGCATACTCTCTAGGTCTCTCTAACTAAACACATACATATATGTTTATAGGCTATTTCTAAATTAATATATGTTTGTATCTAAGCATATTGTATTTACAAACAGTTTATGTCCCAAACATAATATGTTCTAATATATTGACATATATGTCCCAAACATGTTATGCTAGCTTATGAACATTATATGCTTGCACTTAAAAATATTGTGTTAAACAATTTGAGTTACAAACATATAATTTTTACATCCAAACATATGAAAGACAGTATTTTTCGTCCGTGTATAGGAAATTTTGTCAAAAAAAAAAAAAAAATATAGAAAATTTTGTCAATATTTTATTTCTATAGAAAATCTTGTAAAAATTTATTTTTATAGACAATTTTGCAAAAGTTTTATTTTCTATAGAACATTTTGTAAAAATTTTATTACTATAGAAAATTGTCTTAAAATTTAATTTCTATAGGAAATTTTGTGAAAATTTAATTTCTATAGGTAAGTTAGACAAAATTTAATTTTTATAGGAAATATTATCGAAATTTCATTTCTATAGGAAATTTTCTAAAAATTTAATCTCTATAGGAAATTTTCTAAAAATTTCTTTTCTATAGGACATTTTCTAAAAAGTTCATTTCTAGAGAAAATTTTGTAATAAATTTATTTCTATAGGAAATTTTCTAAAAATTGCATTTCTATAGAAAATTTTGTCAAAATTTCATGTCTATAAGAAATAAAGTTAAAATTTTATATTATAGGGAATTTTCTAAAAATTTCATTTCTATAGGAAATTTTCTAAAAGTTTCATTTCTATAAAAAATATTAAATTTTTATTTTATAGAATATTTTCTCGAAAATTTATTTCGATAGACAATTTTCCCAAAATTTTATTTCTATAGAAAATTTTGTCAAAATTTCAATTTCTATAGAAAATTTTTATCAAAATTTCATTTTTATAGCAAATTTCAATCAAAATTTTATGGTGTCAATATTTCACTTCTATAGGAATATTTGTCAAAATTTTATTTTTTGGATTTTTTTTTTCAAATTTCCATTTCCATTTCCAAAATTTCATTTCTTTAAAAAATTTTGCCAAAATTTCATTTCTAAAGGAAATTTTATTTTGATAGAAAATTTTTTCAAAAATCCATTTCTATAGCAAATTTTGTCACAATTTCATTTCTATAACAAATTTTGTCTAAATTTCATTTCTATAAAAAATTTTGTCTAAATTTCATTTCTAAAGGAAATTTTGTCAAAATTTCCTTTCTAAAGGAAATTTTGTCAAAATTTTACTTTTATAGAAAATTTCGTCAACATTTCATTTCTAAAGGAAATTTTGTCAAAATTTTATTTTTATAGCAAATTTTGTCAAAATTTCATTTCTATAGAAAATGTTGTCAAAATTTCAGGTCTATAGGAAATTTTGTCAATATATCAGTTCAATAGGAAATTTTGTCAAAATTTTATTTTTATAGACATTTTTGTAAAAATTTATTTTTATAGAAAATTTTGCAAAACAAACAAAAAAAAATTATAAAAATGTTTGCCAATATTTTATTTTTATAGAAAATTTTTTAAAAAATTTATTTCTATAGAAAAGTTTGTAATTTTTTTTTCTATAGAAAATTTTGTAAAAATTTTATTCCTATAGAAAAGGTTCTTAACATTTCATTTCTATAGGAAATTTTGTGAAAATTTAATTTCTATAGAAAAGTTAGACAAAAGTTTATTTTGATAGGAAATATTAGCGAAATTTCATTTCAATAGGAAATTTTCTAAAAATTTAATCTCTATAGGAAATTTTCTAAAAGTTTCATTTCTATACGACATTTTCTAAAAAGTTCATTTCTATAGAAAATTTTGTAAAAAATTTATTTCTATAAGAAATTTTCTAAAAATTTCATTTCTATAGAATATTTTGTCAAAATTTCATGTCTATAAGAAATAATGTTAAAATTTTATATTATAGGAAATTTTCTAAAAATTTAATTTCTATAGGAAATTTTCTAAAAGTTTCATTTCTATAAAAAATATTAAATTTTTATTTTATAGAATATTTTCTCGAAAATTTTCTCAAAATTTTATTTCTATACAAAATTTTGTCAAAATTTCAATTTCTATAGAAAATTTTTGTCAAAATTTCATTTTTATAGGAAATTTCAATCAAAATTTTATTTCTATAGGAAATGGTGTCATTTCTATAACAAATTTTGTCATAATTCCATTTCTAAAGGAAATTTTGTCATAATTTCATTTCTATAACAAATTTTGTCAAAATTTCATTTCTAAAGGAAATTTTATGTCAAAATTTTACTTTTATAGAAAATTTCGTCAAAATTTCATTTCTTAAGGAAATTTTGTCAAAATTTTATTTTTATAGCAAATTTTGTAAAAATTTCATTTCTATAGAAAATGTTGACAAAATTTCAGTTCTATAGGAAATTTTGTCAAAACTTCAATACAATAAGAAATTTTTTCAAAATTTTATTTTCATAGAAATTTTTGTAAAAATTTATTTTTATAGAAAATTTTGCAAAACAAACAAAACAAAAAAATTATAAAAAATGTTGTCAATATTTTATTTCTATAGAAAATTTTGTAAAAATTTATTTTTATAGAAAATTTTGCAAAAGTTTTATTTCCATAGAAAATTAAAAAAAAAATATTTCTATAGAAAATTTTGTAAAAATTTTATTCCTATAGAAAAAGTTCTTAACCTTTGATTTCTATAGGAAATTATGTGAAAATTTGATTTCTATAGGAAAGTTAGACAAAATTTTATTTTTATAGGAAATATTAGCGAAATTTCACTTCTATAGGAAATTTTCTAAAAATTTCATTTTTATACGAAATTTTGCCAAAATTTCATTTCTATAGGAAATTTTGCCAAAATATCATTTCTATAAGAAATTATGTCAAATTTTTATATTATAGAATATTTTCTTGAAATTTTATTTCTAAAGGAAATTGTTGCAGAATATTTTCTCGAAACTTTATTTCGATAGACAATTTTCTCAAAATTTTATTTCCATAGGAAATTTTATCAAAATTTCATTTCCACAGGAAATGTTATTAAAATTTCATTTCTATAAAAAATTATGTCAAACTTTTATTTGATAGAATATTTTCTCGAAAATTTATTTCGATAGACAATTTTCTCAAAATTTTATTTCTGTACGACATTTTGTCAAAATTTCAATTTCTGTAGGAAATTTTCATTTCATTTTTATTGGAAATTTCATTTCTATAGCAAATTTTGTCACAATTTCATTTCTATAAAAAATTTTGTCAACATTTCATTTCTAAAGGAAATTTTGTCAAAATTTCATTTCTATAACAAATTTTGTCAAAATTTCATTTCTATAACAAATTTTGTCAAAATTTCATTTCTATAAATTATGTCAAATTTTTATATTATATGTTAGAATATTTTCTTGAAATTTTGTTTCTATTGGAAATTTTTGCAAAATTTTATTTCCGTAGGAAATTTTCTCAAAATTTCATTTCCACAGGAAATGTTATTAAAATTTAATTTCCATAAAAAATTATGTCAAAATTTTATATTATAGAATATTTTCTCGAAATTTTATTTCTATAAGAAATTTCTATTGGAAATTTTCGTAAAATTTTATTTCTGTAGGAAATTTTCTCAAAATTTCATTTCTATAAAAAATTATGTCAACATTTTATTTTATATAGAATATTTTCTCGAAAATTTATTTCGATAGACAATTTTCTCAAAATTTTATTTCTATACGAAATTTTGCAAAATTTCAATTTCTATAGGAAATTTTGTCAAAATTTCATTTTTATAGGAAATTTCAATCAAAATTTTGTTTGGATAGAAAATTTTGTCAATATTTCACTTCTATAGGAGAATTTGTCAAAATTTTATTTTTATAGATTTTTTTTTCAAAATTCCATTTCTATAGCTAATTTTTTCAAAATTTCATTTCTATAACAAATTTTGTCAAAATTTCATTTCTAAAGGAAATTTTGTTAAAATTTTATTTTTATAGAAAATTTCGTCAACATTTCATTTCTAAAGGAAATTTTGTCAAAATTTCATTTCTAAAGAAAATTTGTCAAAATTTCATTTCTAAAGGAAATTTTGTCAAACCTTCATTTCTATAGGAAATTTCGTCAACTTTTCATTTCTAAAGGAAATTTTGTCAAAATTTCATTTCTATAGGAAATTTTGTCAAAATTTCATTTTTATAGGCAATTTTCTAAAAAGTTCACTTCTAAAGGATATTTTGTCAACATTTCATTTCTATAGCAAATTTTGTCTATAGAAAATTTTCATTTCTATAGAAAATTTTATCAAAATTTCATTTTTTTTACAAAATTTTGTCAAAATTTCAGGGAAATTTTGTCAAAATTTTATTTCTATAAGAATAATTGGCAAAATCTTAATTCTGTAGAATATTTTATCAATATTTTATATTTTGTTAATTAATTATTAGCTTAATCAATAGTTGTTGTAATTTGTATTTCAAATTTTATTAAGGCTTGATTATTGTCAACACCAAGAAAAATCCCGCTGCACTAATTCCTCAAAAATTCCTATATGTCATTTCCTCCAATAGACTCATTAAGTCAAATATGTTACTTTCATCAGCAGATTTAAGACCAATGACAACAACAACAACCTGTTTTCGTGTGATCTATTTAAAGCATCCCATAGCTTCCAGGAATGAATGCGAAATAGCCCACATAAGATATTTTTATATGAAAATCTCGAAATGTTGACACTACTACCATACTCGTATTGTGGGCCCAAAGCCCGAAGTGAGTTGTCTTTGGCAAAATTATCTTGGTGATGGAATGATGTTTGGCGAATGGGTTGGGTTGGTTGATGTTGGTGGAATCTGCTGCCGTTTGGCTAGTTGGCCGATTGGCATGGTTCATGTTCAGGCGATAAACATAGCAAAGTCACACTTGTACTTGCAGTATTTGTCCATAAATGGTATAAATTAAAATGTAAAACATGTGCTATTTATGATGGCTGGTACTTGTTATGCTTCCTAAAGCCTAATGTTGCCTATGACGATGAAGAAGATGATGATGAGCATCATCATCATTAACAGTTTTTGTGTTTTCAAGTTCCACGCTTATAACCATGGCCTGGAGCCAACAGCCACCAGAATATTGGCCTTAGATGTTTGGAGGCTGACAACAAACAATCGATCGACTTGGTCCAATCTAAAATAGATACATGGTTACTTGGTTTATTGGCTTCGGATAGAGCATGCATTGGCATGTTGATGGTATGACCAGAATTGGTTAGTAGCATGCCTCCGTATATATGGTGAAACATGAAATCAGTTATGAATGTCACCGACATTGCCACATTTTATTGGCAATGCTCTTGCAGTTGCTGCTGTTGCTGCTGTTGCTGCTGCTCCTCTAACAAAAGAATGTGGCTTAGTAAACTTGTTTCCTAAATGTTTTATCCACCAACAACCATCGATGGACCGATTGGAGGATCAATTGATCAATCCATCCATCCTCCACTCTAAATGAGAGCCATCAAACATTTAACTCGTTTAGTAGTTTGTAATAGATTTTTAAATGAAAATCTCTTTAATACAGTAGGGTAATCTTGGAAAAAAGTAATAGAACATTTATTGACATTAACTTAATCGAAATTAAATAAAAATCATGTTAGTTTAAAAATAAATAAAAGTAAAGTAAAATAAGTTCAATCAAAGCAAATGCGACATAAATAGTGTACAGAAAAAAGCGCCATCTAACAACATTACTGTTAATTGACATGGGACGTTATACCTTGTTTGGATGACAGAGAGAAATCTTTATGCATTTTATGATTTCTATTCTATTAAAAGATCCCTTTGATGACAAATAATATTTTCGTAGTCTCTAAATGTAATTGCTAAGAATTTATCTTGAATTAAAATAACTACGCTCGTCCGTTTTGATATTCAAAGCATTTTCCATGTAGTTTCTCCGATGTTGAATTCTTGTATCTCTATTTGTCTCCTTTAACATGTGCCTGTATATGTGAGCAATTTTCTCTGGATGTAATTCGTAGTTGATTCTCTGTTGTTAAGTGCTTACTCTTCTATGCATTACTAAAACTCTCTTGAATAAAAAAAAATATATCACTACGTTCTCTGTTATTGATATTCAATGCATTTCCCACTTAGTTTCTCCGATGTTGGATGCTTGTATCTCTAATTGTTTTCATTATAATGTGCTTGTATATGTGGGAAATTTTGTAGTTGATTCTCCGCTGTGATGGTCTATTATTGATGTACAATATTCCTAAGGTTGATGACTTACTGTTACTGCTCTCTGTATTGCTAAAAATGTCTCTTGATATAAAAACCTCTATGGTATCACTAACATATGCTCTCTGTTATTGATACTCACAGCATTTCCAATGTAGTTTCTCCCATAGATAACTAAGTAATAGATGACCTATCGGTGTCAAACGCAGTCTGACAGTTCCCAAAATGAGGAATAAATGAAGAAAATAGGGGGAATTACAAATTCTCTCTGAGATTCGTTTTTACAATTTTCCTATTTTATCCACAATTTGAACATTTTTTGATACACTAGATGGTTTATGATCAAACTAAATATTCAAAAGTCTATATTTGAACAAAAAATTGCGACTAAAATCGCGAAAATACAAAATTTAATTTTGAGCAAATTTTCTCTTTACGAAAAACACAAAACGAAATGTTAAAAAAAAAAATTCATTTGGGCTTCTTCAACATTTTCTGGTCGGAGAGCGATGGGTCATCTATTACTTAGTTATCTATGGTTTCTCCGATGTTGAATGCTTGTATCTCTACTTGTCTTCTTTAACATGTGAATGTAAAGGGTGATTTGTTAAGAGCTTGATAACTTTTTTTTTTAAAAAACGCATAAAATTTGCAAAATCTCATCGGTTCTTTATTTGAAACGTTAGATTGGTCCATGACATTTACTTTTTGAAGATAATTTCATTTAAATGTTGACCGCGGCTGCGTCTTAGGTGGTCCATTCGGAAAGTCCAATTTTGGGCAACTTTTTCGAGCATTTCGGCCGGAATAGCCCGAATTTCTTCGGAAATGTTGTCTTCCAAAGCTGGAATAGTTGCTGGCTTATTTCTGTAGACTTTAGACTTGACGTAGCCCCACAAAAAATAGTCTAAAGGCGTCAAATCGCATGATCTTGGTGGCCAACTTACCGGTCCATTTCTTGAGATGAATTGTTCTCCGAAGTTTTCCCTCAAAATGGCCATAGAATCGCGAGCAGTGTGGCATGTAGCGCCATCTTGTTGAAACCACATGTCAACCAAGTTCAGTTCTTCCATTTTTGGCAACAAAAAGTTTGTTAGCATCGAACGATAGCGATCGCCATTCACCGTAAAGCATCTTTGAAAAAATACGGTCCAATGATTCCACCAGCGTACAAACCACACCAAACAGTGCATTTTTCGGGATGCATGGGCAGTTCTTGAACGGCTTCTGGTTGTTCTTCACTCCAAATGCGGCAATTTTGCTTATTTACGTAGCCATTCAACCAGAAATGAGCCTCATCGCTGAACAAAATTTGTCGATTTTCTGCCAACTTTTCTAGGGCCCATTCACTGAAAATTCGACGTTGTGGCAGATCGTTCGGCTTCAGTTCTTACACGAGCTGTATTTTATACGGTTTTACACCAAGATCTTTGCGTAAAATCTTCCATGTGGTCGAATAACACAAACCCAATTGCTGCGAACGGCGACGAATCGACATTTCACGGTCTTCAGCAACACTCTCAGAAACAGACGCAATATTCTCTTCTGTACGCACTGTACGCATTCGTGTGGTTGGTTTAATGTCCAATAAAGTAAACTGAGTGCGAAACTTGGTCACAATCGCATTAATTGTTTGCTCACTTGGTCGATTATGTAGATCATAAATCGGACGTAAAGCGCGAAACACATTTCGAACCGAACACTGATTTTGGTAATAAAATTCAATGATTTGCAAGCGTTGCTCGTTAGTAAGTCTATTCATGATGAAAAGTCAAAGCATACTGAGCATCTTTCTCTTTGACACCATGTCTGAAATCCCACGTGATCTGTCAAATACTAATGCATGAAAATCCTAACCTCAAAAGAATCACCCTTTATAACAAGTTGGCTGATAAGTCCCCAGTCTGATGGCGTCGTTAGTATTAAATGCATATTATTTTTATAGAGTACCAACCTTCGTTGTATCGCTCATGAAGGGAAATATGTTGAATAATAAAAACGAATTTTTACAAAAAAAAAAAAGTTTTTTTCTTTGTTAGACCGGGGACTTATCAGCCAACCTGTTATGTGAGCAATTTTCTCTGTATCTAATTTGTAGTTGATTCTCTGTACAGATGGTTCGTTGTTGATGTACAACATTCCTAATGTTAATTATTTAAAGTTACTGCTGTCTCTCTATATTGCTGCACATGTTTCTCGAAATTAAAAAAACTCTATGTTATCACTACGATGGTCCTTGCATTTCCAACACACCCAGATCGTCAATGTTAGAATGATGGTTTGATATTTGTTTCTGCTCTCTCTATTCGTAAAAATGTCACTTGAAACTACTCTCGTCTTCTATTGAAATTACTCGCATTACCTTCTTAGCTTCTCTACTTGTCTTATCTATAAGGTGTCTGTATGTCTGTATATGTAAATAATGTAATCTATATCTGATATGTAGTTGATTCTCTGTTCGGATGGTCTATTGTTGAGGTACAATGTTAATCGATTACTGTTAGTACTCTCTCTCTCTCTCTCCAACACACTGTGATCGTTAATGTTAGAGTGATGATTTGTTGTCTCAAAGAGTTTTGAAGTTTTAATTGTTATCACCTATGAAATGTTAGTTGAGAAATAACATTAGACATGTTTTATTTTCGTACTGAATGCACCATTTGTATAAATTTAATTTAATTTAATTTAATTTAATTTAATTTAATTTAATTTAATTTAATTTAATTTAATTTAATTTAATTTAATTTAATTTAATTTAATTTAATTTAATTTAATTTAATTTAATTTAATTTAATTTAATTTAATTTAATTTAATTTAATTTAATTTAATTTAATTTAATTTAATTTAATTTAATTAAATTTAATTTAATTTAATTTAATTTAATTTAATTTAATTTAATTAAATTTAATTTAATTTAATTTAATTTAATTTAATTTAATTTAATTTAATTTAATTTAATTTAATTTAATTTAATTTAATTTAATTTAATTTAATTTAATTTAATTTAATTTAATTTAATTTAATTTAATTTAATTGAATTTAGTTTAATTTAATTTAATTTAATTTAATTTTAAATTTAATTTAATTTAATTTAATTTAATTTAATTTAATTTTAAATTAAATTAAATTAAATTTAATTTAATTTAATTTAATTTAATTTAATTTAATTTAATTTAATTTAATTTAATTTAATTTAATTTAATTTAATTTAATTTAATTTAATTTAATTTAATTTAATTTAATTTAAGTTAATTTAATTTAATTTAATTTAATTTAATTTAATTTAATTTAATTTAATTTAATTTAATTTAATTTAATTTAATTTAATTTAATTTAATTTAATTTAATTTAATTTAATTTAATTTAATTTAATTTAATTTAATTTAATTTAATTTAATTTAATTTAATTTAATTTAATTTAATTTAATTTAATTTAATTTAATTTAATTTAATTTAATTTAATTTAATTTAATTTAATTTAATTTAATTTAATTTAATTTAATTTAATTTAATTTAATTTAATTTAATTTAATTTAATTTAATTTAATTTAATTTAATTTAATTTAATTTAATTTAATTTAATTTAATTTAATTTAGTTGAATTGAATTTAGTTTAATTTAATTTAATTTAGTTGTTAGTTTAGTTGTGATAGCTTTTGATAGTTTTAAATGTTTTATTGAGACTAACTGAGACTAACTGAAAATATGTACAAAGCATTGGAATATATAAATCATGGCTACTAAGACTAAAATGGGAAATCAAAAGTAAAGTACATTTAAACATTCATGTTGCCAAGTATATACATACACATATTCTTAACATTCTAACACTCCTCCTCAACATGGATGTTATAACAAATGAATAAACAAAGAAAAAAAATACTTAAGATATTCCAATTAAATTTACAAAATGATTATGTTTTGTCCGACTTAGATTCTTGGTTAAAATATCGGCCACCATATCTTCAGTCGGGCAATATTTGAGTTCAACTTCCTTGTTTCGAATGACTTCACGGACGTGATGGAATTTTACATCTATATGTTTGGAGCGATTATGGAAAACAGGATTTTCTGCTAATTTTCCAGCGCCTTGATTATCGAAATTTAAAATTACTGCTTCCCCAGAATCATAACCAATTTCTGCCATCAATCGCTTCAAATATGTTGCTTCTCTTGCAGCATTTGACATCGCCATGTATTCGGCTTCAGTGCTACTTAGTGCTATGGTCTTTTGTTTCTTGCTCTCCCAAGATACGGCACATCCGTTCACGAAAAATATATATCCTGTTGTTGATTTCCTGTCTGTTGTATCGCTTGCCCAGTCTGCATCTGCGTAACCTTGAATTCCTTTCTGACCAGCTTTAAATATTAACTTGTAGTTTTTGGTTCCTGCTAGGTATCGGAGAATATTCTTGACAGCATTTAAATGCTCCACATGAGGATCCACATTTCTTTGGGCAAGTTTGTTGACAGAATGCTGAATATCAGGACGTGTTGTAATCGAAAGATAAGTCAAAGCCCCAATAATCGATTGGTACTCATGTTGATTTGTCTTCTTGCAATTTTTGTTACATCCTGATTGATATCCACAATTTAAAGGTATATAAGAAGGTTTACAGTCGCTCATACCACATTGTTCTAGGATATCTTTTATGTACTGTACTTGACTTAATTTTATAGGACCTGTCGGGGTATCTCTTTCTACCTCCATACCAAGAAAATGTTGCAATTTTCCCTTGTCACTTATGTCGAAATATTCTGCAATATTTGATTTCACCCTCAAGATTTCTTCTTCATTTTTGCATGCAATAATAATGTCATCCACATATACAGCAATTAAAACGGTTTCTCCGTTATCCTTCTTGTACAAGCATGGCTCACTTTCACAAGGAATAAATCCTAATCCTTTTAAAACTGAATCCAATTTATTATTCCATGCTCTACCAGACTGTTTCAGTCCATATATTGATTTTTTTAGCTTAAGAACTTTCTCGTTATCACTACTAAATCCTTCTGGCTGCTGCATATATACATCTTCCTGCAAATCGCTATTCAAATAAGCAGTGCTTACATCAATTTGATGTAAATGCATCTTTTCTTCTGCTGCAATAGCTAAAAGCATTCGTATAGTTGCGTATCTTACTACCGGTGAAAAGGTTTCTTTATAGTCTAATCCATACCGTTGACTACAACCTTTTGCTACCAAACGAGCTTTATACCTCTCGATATGTCCATGTTTATCCCGTTTAACTGCAAAAACCCATCTGCAACCTATAGCTTTACATTTTGGCGGCAAATCAACGACATCCCAGGTCTTGTTTTTCTGCAAGGCTTTGTATTCCGTTTTCATAGCTTCTTGCCAATTTGCAGATTTTTCACTTTCTAAAGCTTCTCGGAATGATTGAGGAATATTTTCGGATACTATTTTGTTTAATTTATTATAAACCTTTTTTGGTCTACCTGGTTTTCCAGACCTAATAATTTTTGGCCTACCGGGTCCAATTTTAACATGTTCATTACCTTCTGAACTGGAGTTATCATCTGCTGTATTAAAATTTTCCTCTCCACAACTGTCACTTCTAATTGCTCGTATTTCATTATTTCCACTTGTATTCGAATTTTCGTTTTCATCTCTTTCAATGTCAATTTCGTATTGATTTGCTTGCCATTGATCCAAATATAGCGTAAGACAATCCTTCTGAGGTAATACTTTTTCCTCAACATTAAATCTATTTTCATCGAAAATAACATCTCTGCTTTCTATTACCTTTTTATTCTCTTTATCATACAATCTATATGCCTTTGAAACTAACGAATATCCCACCATAATATATTCTTTTCCTCTCTTGTCAAATTTGGCTTTCTGGGATTTATTCAAAGCTACGCAATAGCACCCAAAAGTTCGCAAATGTTTCACATTGGGTTTCTTATCGTGCCATATTTCATATGGTGTTTTGTTCATTAATTGCTTGCTTGGGCTTCGATTTCTTAAATATGCGGCGGTCATTATAGCTTCAGCCCACAGAGAGTTTTGTACACCTGCATGTATCATCATGGTCCTTGCCATTTCTACTAAAGTTCTATTGGCACGTTCTGCCATTCCATTTTGTTGCGGTGTATACGGAACAGTAAGTTGTCTAACAATGCCACAATTCTTTAAATATTTGTCAAAATCCGTATTTATGTACTCTCTTCCGTTGTCACTACGAAGGATCTTAATTTTCCTACCAGTTTGATTCTCAACTAGTTTCTGGAATTCTTTAAATTTTGGAAATACTTCATTTTTTGACTTTAAAAAATAAACAAAAATTCTATGAGATTTTTCATCAATAAAAGTCAAAAAATATCTTGAACCTCCTACAGATGGAATGTTTATCGGGCCACAAACATCGCTATGGATGACTTCTAGTATTTCCTTTGCCGATGTATTAGTATCTTTCGGAAACGGAAGTGTGTGTATCTTACCAAGCATACAGCTCGAACATTTTTCGTTTCCTGAATGACCATTTATCTCCATTCCATGCACCATTTCTTTCGTAGATAAATCCATCAAACTTTTATGATTTAAATGGCCATAACGGTTATGCCAAATATCTGCTGTAATCATAAATAATTTTTCCATCCGGTTTTCTAGAACAAACATATTGTCAGTTTTCGACGCTTTCATTACGACTTCATTATTTCTATTCTTAATAATTGCATTTGAGTTTGTGAAGATAGCCTTAAGCCCCTGATTTACGGCCTTACTTATTGAAACGAAGTTAGCTTGTAGATCCGGCGAATGCAATACATTTTTTAATCGAACATTAAAATCCTCGCATTTTAGCGAAACATCGCCAATCCCAATAGCATTCAGAAAATTATTTCCGGCAAGAGCAATTCGTTCGTTATATTTCTCATATGTAGCGAACATATTCCTGTCGTTGCACATGTGCGCAGTTGCACCACTATCAAGATACCACTTAGATTTTTCCAGCTTACCTGAATCCGCAACGGCTATCATTGAAAACGACTGATTTTTCTTGCTGTTCTCCTTGAACTTACAATCATTCGCGTAATGTCCGACTTGGCCACAGCAAAAACATTTACCTTGAAACTGCTTCTTCTTACCAGCATTCATATTCTTTCTAAAATTTTTGCTATTTTCTGAATTTTTCTCCTGCTTCTTGAAAGATTTTACGGCGAAAACCTGTTGTTCCGCACCTTCAATTTCTTGCACTTGGCTTCTTCTCTCTCCTTCTTCCATCAGTTTTTGCTTTAATGCTGAAAAACTAGGAAGGCTGTCTCTAGTTTCTATAGCAACCACGAAATTGTCATACTGCTTTGGAAGACTAGTCAGCAAAATGATTGTCAAGAGCTCCTCCTGAATCTCGATTCCGATTTCTGACAGCTTTTCCGACACTTCCACGAATTCATTTATGTGTTCAGCTATTGATCTGTTCTCCTTCATTGACAAATTCAACAGCTTTTTGTATAGGCCAACCTTTTGCAATGGCCCTTGGGGTTTATGGACGCTTTGAAGTTTTATCCATGCCTCATTCGATGTGGAACAATTTTTTACCAAATTCAGTTGTGTGGACTTAACGCTGAGACAAATTGTTGCCAGAGCTTTCTCATCTTCCATCTTCCACTTTTGAGTCTCACCAGCA
This sequence comes from Haematobia irritans, assembly GCF_050003625.1. Lineage (NCBI taxonomy): Eukaryota > Metazoa > Arthropoda > Insecta > Diptera > Muscidae > Haematobia > Haematobia irritans. The sequence goes on from NC_134401.1 coordinate 147,688,469, forward strand.
TCTTTACAATTTTCGAGTTTCGTATCCCCGTTAACAATGCTCCAATGTCCGCAATGTATAAGAACGCTCTTCATCTGGATACGCCAGCTCTCATAATTTCCTTCCTCGAGTTTTTCAATTTGACATATTGAATTCATTTTTCACAAATTATATTTTTTTCACAAAATGTCAAACAATACAACTGGTGCCCATAACCTGATAGCTTTTGATAGTTTTAAATGTTTTATTGAGACTAACTGAAAATATGTACAAAGCATTGGAATATATAAATCATGGCTACTAAGACTAAAATGGGAAATCAAAAGTAAAGTACATTTAAACATTCATGTTGCCAAGTATATACATACACATATTCTTAACATTCTAACAAGTTGAATTTATTTAATTTAGTTGTTAATTTAGTTGAATTGAATTTACTTTAATTTAATTTAATAATTTTTTAATATTTAATTTCGTAAACATTTTCTTAAATGTGAGTAGAATATTATTTAATAAGTTAATATTGTAACTTGTATTTTTATATTTAATTTTCTTCTTAAAATTATTGTTACTGCCCCCATTGTACATCATCACAAGGCATTGATGCTATAAAAATGGATGGTATTTTATAACATTGATTACATGTGAAACTTAGAAGATAGGAAACTATAGAGAAAACAACCAGTCCTAGAGCTACAATGAAACACGAAGAGCCGGGCATAAAATGTGACCCTATAAAGTAAATGATACGACTGAGGAAAACCTGAATCGGCTTCTCGAAAAAAATCAATCCTAGTTTTATACAAGTGATGATGACGTCTATGGAATGTTGTTTACTAACTTAAGTAGTTGTGATTTGTGGGTGAAGCTTAAAGACAGAAATAGTTACACAGGATTCCTTGATCAAAAAGAGTGAGCAGGAGGGGGGAAATGTCTGTGGAATGTCGTTTCCTAAACACATTAGCTATGACATTATTAGCTATGATTTATCGCAATAGAGTACAGGATTCCATTTAAAGATTTGAAGGAAGCCACATCATATTCACATTAATGGGGAAGATATAAGGCAAGTTGGGGACTTATTATGGAATGGGGTTTTATTAATATTTTTATTGGGAAAAGATTCCTCAAATTAAAATTGAAATAAATACCCAACATATGAAATAAGCCCCCAAAAATTGTCTGTGTAGACTAAATTGAGGAAATATTTCATTTTGATTTTTGGGGATTTATTTCGTGGAGACCTTTTTGAAAATGACTTTCTTTTAATTTTTTTTTGTAATAATCTACCATTAGTCCTTTTATTAATTATTCTAAATTTACTACTACTTTAATACAACACTTACCTATCTAACATGGGTGTGGCTGATGTTGAATCGGAACTCGAAACATAACTGTGATAACCTTCCGATTGGGCATATGATGATTGCTTTTGATGATGATATAGAACAGGATTATCATAAAATGAATTTGAACGCATTGTATACTCTTCCAAACCGGCCTTGGTTAAACCACATTGATCGCCAATATCATCCTGTAAAGATAGAAAGAAAAAAAACCAGAACAAGAGGAAATTAGAAGACAATCTGTATGAATGAACTAAAAAAAAAAGTAAAGAGAAATATTTCGAATTTCATAGATACACATAGAATTAATTCACCATCAATAACATGACCTAGGTGGTGGATTTTCTGGTGCTCATGCTACGCATGCGCTTGGTATCGAGATATAAAATTTAACTGATGCTGTATCATACGATTACAGATTGTTTGTAAGCTTTGGTAAAGCTGTAAATTTATTGATGCATTGTGAGATTTTTTTTAAGGCATATAGTTGGCTAACTCTGGCTGACTATGTCTCCCCAAGTCCGACCAGTAAAACTTTTATGTTCTAATTTTGTTATTTTTCCATCGTATTGCTTTTTTCCTCTTCTTCTCAATATATCCTCTACAATTTACTGTTATGCATTTTATTACAATTTTTTTTCTTTCGTATGCATCTTTCGAACACCAAACAAAATGCTAAGACCACTATGGCCAACACAATGCGTTGAGCAGCGGCAGCAATCTGTACGCTCCGCCGTTAGAAATAAATTATTGCAGATTCTTTGTATCGAGATATGCGTAAATTTTTTTAACGATCCCATTGTAGATATAAAATTGATAACGAATGAATGGAGCAAAAAAAGTCGCACACTTTACCGGAATAAATTCACATGTGCATCCAACTACACCACCACATGTGGTGGCTGGTATGGTTGACAATCAACGGCAGCAGCAGCAGCACAAAAGACCAAATGTACTGGAAAATATCTACTACCGCGGTGAAATTTTTCATAGATTAAGCGACAAAGATATTCATGAAATATTGTCCTCATTGTCATGTTTCAGCAATGTCAACTTTGCTTCCACGAAAAAAATAACAACACCAAAATGAAGAAATTTCATTTGCCCATAGGGATTATAAGAAAAACATGTTATAAAATGGGCCATTGGTTTTTTTTATATCAAAGTTAGGAAAATATTATTTAAAAGAAAATATTTGAAACTGAACAAAAATATATATAAATTACTACTTTGGGTGACTAAGTTCAGTATTTATCTAAGAATTCACTTACAGCATTAGTTTAAAGAACATCCCGTTTTTTGTCATGTTATTTGTTCTTGTTTTTGTTAGGTTGCATCTTTATTCTATCACTGTTCGATTAGCATATAATTGTGGATAACTCAATGCATCTTACATTGTGATTGATTAAAAATCCGTTGAGTATTTGAGAGTGGCATAAAAAAAAAACATACATTCGAGAGAGCAAGAGGCTACTAGTTATCATTTGCATCATATACAAATCAAATATAATTGAGCGATTAACATAACCCCAATGAGAGCAAGAGAGGTAATGCTTCTGTTATTGTAAATGATAACTAGAATAGTAATGACTATTCAACATTCTAATAAAGTATTGAACATGAATGATCTTTGGTAAAAATATTTAGAAAATATTGTCAACATATTATTTTTATAGAAAATTTTGTCAAAATTTTATTTAAAAAAAAAAAAAAATTGTCAAAATTTTATTTTTATAGCAAATTTTGTCAAAATTTTATTTCTATAGCAAATTTTGTCAAAATTTTATTTCTATAGCAAATTTTGTCAAAATTTTATTTCTATAGAAAATTTTGTCAAAACTTTATTTCTTTAGGGAATTTTGTCAACATTTTATTTCTATAAAAATTTTGTCAAAATTTTATTTCTATAAAAATTTTTGTTAAAATGTTATTTCTGTAAAAATTTTTGTTAAGATTTTATTTCTATAGAAAATTTTGTCAAAATTTTATTTCTATAGAATTTTTTTTTTCAAAATTTTATTTCTACAGAAAACTTTGTCAAAATATTATATCTATTTTGTCAAAATTTCAGTTCTATAGAAAATTTTGTCACAATTTTATTTCTATGGAAAATTTTGTCAAAATTTCAGTTCTATAGAAAATTTTGTCAGAATTTTATTTCTATAGAAAATTTTGTCAAAATTTTATTTCTATAGAAAATTTTGTCAAAATTTTACTTCTATAGAAAATTTTGTCAAAATTTTCCTTTATAGGAAATTTTGTAAACATTTTATTTTTATAGAAAATTTTGTCAAAATTTTATTTCTATAGAAATTTTTTTCAAAATGTTATTTCTACAGAAAATTTTGACAAACTTTTAGTTCTATAGAAAATTTTTCAAAATTTTATTTCTACAGAAAATTTTGTCAAACTTTCAGTTCTATAGAAAATTTTGTTAAATTTTATTTCTATAAAAAAATTTGTCAAAATTTTATTTCTATAAAAAATTTTTGTTAAAATTTTATTTCTATAGAAAATTTTGTGAAAATTTTCTTTCTATAAAAAATTTTGTCGAAATTTTATTTCTATAGAAAATTTTGTCGAAATTTTATTTCTGTAGAAAATTTTGTCAAAATTTTATTTTATAGGAAATTTTGTAAACATTTTATTTTATAGAAAATTTTGGCAAAATTTTATTTCTATAGATTTTTTTTCAAAATATTATTTCTACAGAAAATTTTGACAAACTTTCAGTTCTATAGAAAATTTTTTCAAAATTTTATTTCTACAGAAAATTTTGTCAAACTTTAAGTTCTATAGAAAATTTTTGTCAAAATTTTATTTCTATAGAAAATTTTGGGATCCACCGTGGTTCAATGGTTAGCATGTCCGCCTTCCATACATAAGTTCGTGGTATGGGTCCTGCTTCGACCGAACACCAAAAAGTGTTTCAGCGGTGGATTATCCCACCTCAGTAATGCTGGTGACATTTCTGAGTGTTTCAAAGCTTCTCTAAGTGGTTTCACTGCAATGTGGAACGCCATTCGGACTCGGCTATAATAAGGAGGTCCCTTGTCATTGAGCTTAACATGGAATCGGGCAGCACTCAGTGATAAGAGAGAAGTTCACCAATGTGGTATCACAATGGACTGAATAGTCTAAATGAGCCTCATACATCGGGCTGCCACCTTACCTAACCATAGAAAATTTTGTCAAAATTTTATTTCTGTAGAAAATTTTCTCAAAATTTTATTTCTATAGAAAATTTTCTCAAAATTTTATTTCTATAAAAATTTTATTTCTATAGAAAATTTTCTCAATTTTTTTTTAATTTTTGTTAAAATTTTATTTCTATAGCAAATTTTGTTAAAATTTTATTTCTATAGCAAATTTTGTTAAAATTTTATTTCTATAAAAAATTTTGTTAAAATTTAATTTCCATAACAAAAGTTGTCAACATTTTATTTATATCGAAATTTTATGAAGTACTCTTTAGAGAGAGCTAATGATTCTGTTATTGTAAATGATAGTTAGAATAGCAATACCTATTTAACATTCCAATAAAACATTTAACATGAATGATATATGTTAAGTGTAATTTAACATAGCATTGTCAATGCAAAATAAATGTACATGCATATGTATAAAATAAGGAATGTACAAAAGAAAGTGATGGCATTGGTTTTTTTATATTTTTTAAATTAATTTTGGAATTAAAAATATTTAATTATTTAATGTATTTAATGTTTACATGCAGAACAATTTTAATTTTAAGTTTTTTTGTATATATACAGAAACAATATTACTAAAATAATTTCAATTAAAAGGTTGATTGAAACTTAATCAATCAATTAAAATCAACTGGAGCAATTAACTTTTTAAACAAAATGAGAAAATTAAGGTCATTTAAATAAGTGATTGCAAAATTTTACGTTAATTATAGCAATTATTCCAATTAACATTTTAATTAAATAAACGAAAATTTCTAATCAGACATATAATTTAAAAATTTTACTCGGAAATAATTAGATTGTATACGCTTACAGGGCGGCTGTTATGTATTGCAACCAATTTTAGATTACTATCATTTCTAATCCGCTTGTACGACATCTAACAGAATTATTCCAGTGACAGTTCATGTTATTGTTTACAAGCTTACCAAAGCATTATGATCTATTGCATTTAGAATTAAAGTTATTCGTGATGGAATTCAAGCTTAATTGTGTGATTGCTTCATATTTGGTTGGGTAAATCACCAAAATTGGCTATCGTTAGAGCTTCACCATTTAAATGTGAGTAGAGAGTACATTATTTGTAATTAATGTATATAATAATGTAATATATTCTATATGGTATAATTTAGATTCTTTTATTTTTGTACAATGTATTATAATTGATTTTGTATATGTTAATTTATTTTAAATGAATCCATTTTAATTTAAGTTAATTTGGAAAAGTTTAATATAATTTTGTGTATTATATATAATCTTTTTTCATTTAAGTTAACTCCAAACAAAGCAAAACATTTTAGAATTGAGAATTTCTAAATAACAAAACGATCGACTCTATTGCTCTATCAGACCTTGATCTTTTTGAAAATGTGTTTTCTCATTACAAACATAAAGACATAATTTTCTTTATATGTCAATAATTTTGCAAAGTAAATCTTCTTTATTACTGTAGCTCGCCTTTGTTTCATAGTAAATGAATTTATGAGCTTACGGTTATATTCATGTTTCCATTCGTCCATATATCCTCAGTGCTATATATGCCAATTAGAAGAATACTAAAACTATAAGTATGAATATGAATATGTGTTGTTATAACATAATAGAATAACGATGGAATTAAAGTTCTACTTTTTGCTGTGGCCGATGACCAATCGTGAGTGGCTAGTTAGCTATACACCGAGCAAAAAAAGTAAATAATATGTTACAGAAACGAAATTTTATTTCTATAGAAAATTTTGTTAAAATTTTATTTCTATAGAAAATTTTGTCAAAATTTTAATTCTATAGAACATTTTGTCGAAATTCATTTCTATAACAATTTTAACCAGAATTTTATTTCTATAGAAAAGTTTGTCACAAGTTTTTTGCCAACATTTAATTTCTATAAAATTTTTTGTCAAAATTTAGAATTCTTTTTTCTATAAAAAATTTTGTGCAAATTTTATTTCTATAGAAAATTTTGTCAAAATTTTGTTTCTATAAAAAATTTTTACCAAAATTTCATTTCTATAGCACAGTGGTGCAATGGTCAGCATGTCCGCGTTGCATACACAAGGTCGTGGGTTCGTTTCCTGCTTCGACCGAACACCAAAATTTTTTTTCAGCGGTGGATTATCCCACCTCAGTAATGCTGGTGACATTTCTGAGGGTTTCTAAGCTTCTCTAAGTGGTTTCACTGCAATGTGGAACGCCGTTCGGACTCGGCTATAAAAAGGAGGTCCCTTGCCATTGAGCTTAACATGGAATCGGGCATCACTCAGTGATAAGAGAGAAGTTCACCAATGTGGTATCACAATGGACTGAATAGTCTAAGTGAGCCTGCCACCTAACCTAACCTAAATATTTTCAAGATTTTATTTCCATAGAAAATTTTGCCAAAATTTTATATCTATAAAATTTTTTATCAAAATTTTATTTCTATAGAATATTTTGTCAATTTTTTTCTATAGAAAAATTTGTCAAAATTTTTTTCTATAGAAAATTTTGCTAAAAATTTGTTTCTATAGAAAATTTTGTCAAAAATTTATTTCTATAAAAAATTTTGTCAATATTTTATTTCCATAGAAAATTTTATCAAAATTTTATTTGTTTTGGAAATTTTGTCTAAATTTTAATTCTATAGAAAATTTTATTTCATAGAAAATTTTGTCAAAATGTTATCTCTTTAGAAATTTTTTTCAAAATTTTATTTCTTTGGAAATTTTGTCAAAAATTTATTTCTTTATAAAATTTTTCAAAATTTTATTTCTATAGCAAATATTGTCAAAATTGTATTTCTATAGAAAATTTTGTCAAAATTTTATTTCTATAGAAAATTTTGTCAACAGTGTATTTCTGTAGAAAGCTTTGCCAACATTTTATTTCTATAAAATTTTTTGCCAAAATTTAGAAATTATTTTCCTATAAAAAATATTGTGCAAATTTTATTTGTATACAAAATTTTGTCAACATTTTATTTCTATGGCAAATTTTTTCAACATTTTATTTTTATAGAAAATTTTGTCAACATTTTATTTTTATAGAAAATTTTGTCAACATTTTATTTCTATAGAAAATTTTGTCAAAAATTTTATTTCTATAGAAAATTTTGTCAAAAATTTTATTTTTATAGAAAATTTTATCAAAATTTAATTTTTTTTGTGGAAATTTTGTCTAAATTTTAATTCTATAGAAAATTTTATTTCATTTTGTCAAAATGTTATCTCTTTAGAAATTTTTCAAAAATTTTATATCTTTGGAAATTTTTTCAAAATTTTTTTGTTTGGAAATTTTGTCAAAAATGTATTTCCATCGAAAATTTTGTTAAAATTTTTTCTAAAGAAAATTTTTTCAATATTTTATTTCTATAGAAAGTTTTGCCAACATTTTATTGGTATAAAAATTTTTGACAAAATTTAAAAATTTTTTTCCTATAAAAAATTTTGTGCAAATTTTATTTGTATACAAAATTTTGTCAACATTTTATTTTTATAGAAAATTTTGTCAACATTTTATTTTTATAGAAAATTTTTTCAACATTTTATTTTTATAGAAAATTTTGTCAAAATTTTATTTTATAGAAAATTTTGTCAAAAATTTTATTTCTATAGAAAATTTTGTAAAAATTTTATTTTTATAGAAAGTTTTATCAAAATTTTATTTTTTGTGGAAATTTTGTCTAAATTTTAATTCTATAGAAAATTTTATTTCATAGAAAATTTTGTCAAAATGTTATCTCTTTGGAAATTTTTCAAAAATTTTATATCTTTGGAAATTTTTGCAAAATTTTATTTGTTTGGAAATTTTGTCAAAAGTTTATTTCTATAGAAAAATTTGTCAAAATTTTAGTTCTATAGCAAATGTTATCAAAATTTAATTTCTATAAATTTTTTTTCTATAGAAAATTTTGTCAAAATTTTATTTCTATAGAATATTTTGTTCAAATTTTATTTCTATAGAAAATTTTGTGAAAATTTAATTTCTATATAAAGTTTTTGCAAAATTTTATTTCTATAGAAAATTATGTCCAAATTTTATTTCTATAGCAAATTTTTTCAAAATTTTATTTCTGTAAGAAATTTTGACAAAATTTTATTTCTATAAAAAATTTTGTCTACATTTTATTTCTTTAAATTTTTTGCAAAAATTAAGAAAATGTCTAAATTTTATTTCTATAGAAATTTTTGTAAAAAATTTATTTCTATGGAAAATTTTGTCAAAAGTTTATTTCTATAAAAATTTTGTCAATATTTTATTTCTATAGAAAATTTTATAAAAATTTTATTTCTATAGAAAATTTTATAAAAAATTTATGTCTATAGAAAATTTTGTAAAAAATTGTATTTCTATAGAAAATTTATTTCTATAAGAAATTTTGTAACAATTTTATTTCTATAAAAAATTTTGTCTACATTTTATTTCTATAATTTTTTTTGCAAAAATTTAGAAAATGTCAAAATTTTATTTCTATAGAAATTTTTTTAAAAATTTTATTTCTATAGAAATTTTTGTCAAAATTTTATTTCATAGAAAATTTTGTCAAAATGTTATCTCTTTAGAAATTTTTTCAAAATTTTATTTCTTTGGAAATTTTGTCAAATATTTATTTCTATATAAAATTGTGTAAAAATTTTATCTCTATAGAAAATTTCGTAAAAATTTTATTTCTCTTTTGGCTGAGAAAATTTTCGTAAAATTTTCTCCACAAAACCTATTTCCTCTCAGTGTATGTGGTTTCTATAGCACAGCTTTACAACCATATTCAGATTTTATTGTTGCTGCTTAATCTGATTAATAATTACTTCTTAAGTCTACAATTTTTGCCCACTGCTGGACCATGGTCTGGAGTCATTGAGCGAGTGAGTTAGTACCTGGTTTGAAGTACTTGGAGCTCAAAAAGACATGACATCAGTTAAATCTGTAAGTCTAATCGTTCATTTGTATGTCCGTCCGTCCAGGCGACAGGCCGCCTGATACTACTGCTCTCATCAGCAAGTCAAGCATACATCCCTCCTTTCCCCTCCTCGCAACCAACACTTTAAACTGTTTATGGCGCCAGCTTAAGATTGAGAGAAAAAAAAAAAACAGAAATCTGAAGCACAACGTCAGCTGTAAGTTGTAGTTCTCCTAAGGCAGCTTGCCAGTTAGCAAAAAAATTAAAAATTCATCTAAAGCTGAAAAAAATCGTTAATATCGGCAAAGATATGAATAAATTCCAAGCAAGTAAACACAAACCACAATTCAACCAACGCATTTGGCTTGCGCATATATGCTTCAATGTTTCAATGTCTATGGGGTTATTTAAGGCTCCTGGCATCCCGCGTTTAAAATATTAAAACAGCTACCAACTACTCTAACCACTAAGCTCCTACATGGGCCATATTAAGATTCACATGAGCGATTCTATGCAATGGCATACAAATTTCATATTTAAAATGGAAATGTGACAACAAAAAAATGTTTTTGAATTATTTCTGTCCTTCAAAATTGTATCTTAAATAGGATTTTAGTCAACATTGGGCGAAGACATAGGACGATTCTCTGATAAAAATTGGATTCATAGACCTTTCAACAGCTTATCCTACATCCTGCCCGAATGTGGCTCTGCGGTGTTTTGGACAATTTTTGGCGAATCGTCGTCTTGAGATGCTGGACACATTGATACTTTTAAGTGCCAACCTTACTCTTCTAAACGCCCAAGTTGCAAAAATGTAACGAAATGAGATCCGGAGATTTTGGTGCCCATATTGCGGTATATATGAAACTAGGAACCTCTTTTTGGAGCCATTCTTGACTGGCTCATGCTGAGCCCTGTTGAAATGTCCATGGTCTGTGGTCGAAATGTTTGTCTGCCGAGGGCTTCACTACTATTTATAGGAAATGTTCTCGATAATATCCCGCATTTATTTTGATTCCATGGCCGATAAATACGAGTTGGCCATTACTGCGACCTACATCAGTACCATGGATATCTATTAAGTTCTGGCGGCCAATCGTAGGTATAAATTTTTAGATGATCTATTTGGTAAGTAAACCTGATAATTTCGTTTGTTCACAACCTGCACAATTTGGAATGGGTTCTCATAGGTAATTGACCAAACTTCGGTAAGTGGTCCCATTAGTGCAAGCGAAATAACTGCTTGACTCTTTCCAGTCTAACGCTTTGTATGTATCGTTGAGCTTTTAAAAATTTTAGAACTTCAATGACTTTAGACCAAACTCATGTGTTGCATCCTCTCTCGCGATATGTTCAGTGACTAAGTTTTCTAGAACTGTGGCGTGGATTTCGATTAAATCTGGCCTTCTCTGTTCGGAATGTATCCGGTGTTGTTGACGTTTTTGTCGTCCACTCTTCGGACGATATGCAAAACTGCCAGTATCAAGGTAACGAAATATATAATTTCGTTCACCTTTAAATGCTGGAGAGCTCTAGCGATAGCCACATGCGGGTTTCCTGCCAAATATATACCAATCACTCTATCATGCTTGAATTAAATTACAAATAAATTTATTTCTGTTCGCAAAAGATCAAGATGCTTTTGTAAGCTTTTAATCAATAAAATGAACTGTCACTGGAATAAATCTGTCAACTGTCAAACATGCGGTTTCGAAATTATAGGAACCTTAAGATGGATGCAATACATATCAGCTACCGTGTGTAGAGGAGAGGAAAGGCTCGGTACGTCTGGTATTATCTCCTAGGATATGCAGATACGAAAGGAGTCCAAGATCTCGTGACTAGAGAAACCACTCTCCTCTAGTGAAAAAACTGAGGATGTGGGTTGGATGAAAGAATCTCACGACTAAAGAGACAGATCTCTTCTAGGTTATGGATGGGATTGAGGGCGAGGTGAAGAGAACTCATGACTAGAGATACAACTCTCCTCTATTCTAAGGACAGGAGGAATACATTTTATGACTCGAGAGACAGCTCTCCTCTAGTGTAAGGACAAGGATGTGGATGGGAAGAGGGAATTTAATCAGCTCTGATCTAGTATAAGGACGAGGTTTTGTTGACGCGAGGAATGAATCTTACGGCTAGATAGACAGCTCTCCGGTAGTGTAATGACGGGGTTGAGAACGAAATGAAGGAATCTCACGACTAAAGACACAGCTCTGCTTTAGTTTAAGGACGGGAGGAAGGAATCTTACGACTAGAGAAACTGTTCTCCTCAAGTACAAAGTCAGGGTTGTAGACAGGAGGAACGAATTTTATGGCTAGATGGACCGCTCTCCTCTAGTGTAAAGACGGGGGTATGACTAGAGAGACCTGTCTCCTCTAGCGTAGGGATGGGTTTGTGGACGAAATAAAGAAATCTCACGATTAAAGAGAGTGCTCTCCTCTATCGTAAGAATGGGATTATGGAAGGGATGACGGAATCTAGCGACTAGAAACATAACTTTCCTCTAGTGTAAGGACGAGGATTCGGGTAGGAAGAGGGAATCTAATAACTAAAGAGCTCACAGCTAACCTCTAGTGTAAGGACGGAGTTTTGTGGACGGGAGGAATGAATCTTACGACTAGAGAGACAGCTCTCCTCCCGTGTAAAGACGGGGTTGTGGACAGGAGGAGCGAATTCTATGACTAGAGAGACAGCTCTCCCCTAGTGTAAGGACCTTACGACTAGTGAGATTGCTCTCCTCATCCGACCGCTCTACTCTAGAGTAAAGATGGGGTTGTTGATGAGATGAAGGAATCTTGTGACTAGACAGACCGCTCTCCTCTATTGTAATGATGGGATTGTGGACGAAATGAAGGAATCTCACGATAAAAGAGACAGTTCTCCTTTTTTGTTAGGATGAATCTTACGGCTAGAGAGACAGCTCTCTTCTACTGTAAAAACAAGGTTATGTACGGGAGAAACGAATCTTATGAGTAGAAAGATAGCTCTCCTTTATTATACGGACTGTGCTGTGACCAAGATGAAGGAATTTAGCGACAAGAGGAACAGCACTCCTCAAATGAAGTATACGATTCGCGGACGGGGTGAAGAGATCTTACTACTAGGAAGAAAGATCTTAACTCCTCTAGCGTAAGGACGAGGATTATGGACGGGATGACGGAATCTAACGACTAGAAAGACAACTTTCCTCTAGTGGAAGGACGAAGATGCGGATAGGAAGAGGGAATCTAATAGCTAAAGTGTAAAGACAGGGTCATGCACAGGAGGAAGAAATCTTTCGACTAGAGAGACAGCTCTTCTCTAGTGTGGGTATCTCGGAACTAAAGAGACAGCTCCCATCTAGTGTAAGGACGAGGGTGTGGTTGGGAAAAGGGATTTTACAAATAATGATACAGCTCTCCTCCAGTATAATGGCGGGATTTGAGGACGGGAGGAAGGAATCTTACGACTAGAGAGAAAGCTCTTCTCTAATGGAAGGACGGGGATGTGGACGGGATGACGGAATCTAGCAACTAGAAAGACAACGTTCATCTAGTTGTGGACGAGATGAAGGAATCTCCCGACTAAAGAGACAGCTCTCCTCTAGTGTAAGGACGAGGATATGTATGGAAGAGGGATTCTAATAACTAAGAAAATAGCTCTTTTCTAGTGTAAGGAAGGACGGGAGGAAGGAATTTTAAGGACTAGAGAGAGACAGGTCTCCTCTAGTGTAAATACGGGGTTGAGGACGAGATGAAGCAATCTAGAGACTAGAAAGAATTCTCCCTTGTGTGGGAATTTCAGAACTAAAGAGACAGCTCTCATCTAGTGAAAGGACGGGGATGTGGATGGGAAGAGGGATTTTACGACTAAGGATACAGCTCTCCTCTAGTGTAATAACGGGGTTTGTGGACGAAGGAATCCTACGACTAGATTGAAAGATTTTCTCTAATGTAAGGACGGGGATGTGGACGGGATGACGGAATCTAGCGAATAGAAAGACAACTTTTCTCTAGTGGAATGACGAAGATGCCGATAGGAAGAGGGAATCTAATATTTAAAGAGACAGCTCACCTCCAGTGTAAAGTCAGGTGCGTGGAGGATGTGGGTGGGATGACAGAATCTTACTATTAGAGAGACATATCTCTTCTAGTCTAAGGACAAGATTGTCGGTTAGATGAAGAAAACCCAGGACTAGGGAGACAACTCTCCTCTACTGTAAAGACGGAATTAGGGACAAAAGAAACGAATTTTATGACTTGAGAGATAGCTCTCCTCGAGTGAAGGAACGACGATGTGGTAGGAAGTGGGAATCTAATCAGCTCACCTTTAGTATAAGGACGGTGTTTTGTGGACGCGCGAAATGAATTTTACGACTAGGGAGACAGCTTTCCTCATGTGCAATGGCAAGGGGTGTGGACATCAGGAATGAATTTCACGACTAGAGAGACAGCTTTTTTGTAGTGTAAGGATGATGATGTGGATGGAAATGGGATTCTAATAAATAAAGATACAGATCTCCTCTGGTGTAAGAGCGACTTTTGTGGGCGGGAGAAAGAAATCTTACGACTGGAGAGACAGCTCTCCTTTGTGATTGTAAATAAGTAGATTCATCGAACATTATTGATTTTATTTGCATAGAAATTTTCTCTATGTGTAATCTATAAATTCATTTGGTTTCGTTTTCATTAATTCTTGCAACAAATAGTATTACGATAATTATATCTGTTCGTAGATTAACTAGACATCGTAGACATAATAGTATTTAACATTTTAGAGATGAAATTAAATCCATATCCATTTGTTAAATATCGTCCGTCTAAACGTCCATCCAAATCTTAGTTTATACGATCGGTCTGGCCATCGTAATCAACAAATACTATGATTGCCAGTAAGAGAATTGAAATTACCAACGAGATTACAGCAGCCGTAGCAGCAACAAAATAATTTCATTTGAACTGAAAATAGTAATAATTTGAAACGATCTTAATGTATACTCTTAGATTTTATGATGTATTCAATTCAAATAATTGAATAATCCCCTCGCCAAATACACAAAACTTGGTTTGGTGGCTAGACATCATATATTCAAAAAATTACCCAAAAAAAAAACAGACAACATAAAATTTATTTGATTTGTTATTCGTTAAATCTTAGATCGTCAAATGCTTCCGTTGCTTTATAGCTATTCAATTGATGGGTTTTTGAAGAAGGAAAATTTCAACATTACCCCTTAAAATAATAATAAAACAAAAAAAAAAAAACACTAAAACAATATATGTTATTACGCAAAATACCCCCCTCTGATGATTCGGAAACGGAAAGAAATACACATAACCCATTGCTACAGAGACAAAATTTGAAGACAAAAAAAAATCTCACAGTTAAAACAGAAAAAGATTACAATTGTAAAATTTGTGGAGGTGTATCTTCATAACAATAATGATGGTGATGCTCTCATGGTGATGATGCTGATGGTGGTGGTGGGAGAAGTTGAAGCTGCCACCAATGATCATGGTGGCAGTCTGTCTCAATGATCAGCTAGACCCCATTATTATCATTACCAATGCCTTTGAACTTAGGATGATGATTTGAACCAACTACCTTCAATTATATGCTTTTCGACCCTCTTCAGACTATCCAGCCGTCTTGGTAAGCTTGGTGGTATTTTTTGTACTTTCGCTAAAAAATAAACCCTCACCCTCCAAGTATCACCAAAGATTTCAGTTAATTTTTTCGTTTTGGTTTGTCGCTCCTTCATTTTAAAATTCAATATTATGGCTCTATTGTTGAGATATCTTTGAAATTTTGTTGTTGTTTATCTTCTGTCCCTCTCTCTCTCTCTTTCTTCCATCAATTGGCTTTCTTTGCTAATTTTCACTTAATGACCGTTGTAAAGCCAAACAATGCCAAAGCGCATTACTCTTTAACAAGGCGGAAACGGATGGACATGGCACAGAAGATGGCAAATATCAGACAAGCTGTTGACTACATTTGAAATAAGTATAGTTTGGAGGGGAGAACGAGGGGGCATATACTTGAAGTAGACGTCGTTCATACATTTGTGACTTTAAATGATTTTTAATGAAACCCAAAAATAAAATCAAAGAAAAAAAACTGCAAAACCATGGTATTTGGTAATATAATTTAACAAGATTAGACATGATGTAGCAAATAAATAGGGAGAGAAATTGCAAAATTAAACGATTCATTATTGGGAATAACAAATAAACAAATTTGGTTATGGGTGAAGATTGTAGCCATTCGTAGTTGGTAACTAAGGAATTAAAAGATTAGTGATATTGATTTATTTCCAAGTAAGTATTTATTTATAAATAAAAGTTTTTTACAATCTTAACTAAACAGGACAAGAGTGGTATAGAAAATTTTGTTAATATTTTATTTCTATAGAAAACTTTTGGCAAAATTTTATTTCCATAGAATATTTTTGGCAAAATTTTATTTCTATAGAAAATTTTTGTCAAAAATTTTTTTCTATAGAAAATTTTTGTCACAATTTTATTTCTATAGACAATTATAGAAAAATTTTATTTCTATAGAAAATGTTTGTCAAAATTTTATTTCTATAGAAAATTTTTACAAAATTTTATTTCTATAGAATATTTTTGGCAAAATTTTAATTCTATAGAATATTTTTGGCAAAATTTTATTTCTATAGAATTTTATTCAAAATTTTGTTTCCATAGAAAATGTTGTCAAAAATTTATTTCTATAGAAAACGTTGCCCACAATTTGGGCAAACATCTTGAATTGGCGGATTCAGAAGGAAGAGGTAACTGTTCAAATACCTGGCGATGACAGATCTTAGTTGGGAGAGCTCCAACCTGGTCTCTCTATACAGCCATTTCTCGTTATCGCAGACATGGTCTTCCACCCAGTACAACGCTGTACTGATAGAAATCGATTGCCTCCTGAATCGCTGCCGTTTGTGCTGTCCTCATTGCCGTTCTTATTCCCTCATCACAGTCATCGCCGATCAGTGGTCAAAGAGCTTCCAGCAACTTCGTGTCTGGGTGCGTGCCCGTTTTCTCAGAACTAGAACAACTTTCCCTATTTTCCAGATGTTTGGTATTTCGAAAGTGTTGAGGCAAACATTGAAGGTATGGTCCGCTGCTGTTTGTGCCGTCCTCAATGTCGTCCTTATTCCCTCATCACTGTCATCGACGATCAAGTGGTCAAAGAGTTTCCAGGAACTTCGTGTCGGGGGAAAGAAGGGGTAATTGGTCGATACAAGTCTCCAAAACGTGCCCCTGAAGAGGTAACTGTTAAAATAGCTGGCGATGACAAATCGTAGCTGGGAGAGCTCCGATCTGGTCTCTCTAGACAGCCGTTTCTCGTTATCGCGGACATGGTCTTCCACCCAGTACAACGCTCTGCCGTTTGTGCCGTCCTCAATGCCGTTCTTATTCCCTCATCGCCCTTATCATTGTCATCGCCGATCATGTGGTCAAAGAGCTTCCAGCAACTTCGTGTCTGGGTGCCTGGGTGCGTGCCCGTTTTCTTGGTTTCAGAACTGGAAAAGCTTTCCCTATTTTCCAGATGTTTGTTATTTCGAAAGTGTTGAGGCAAACATTGAAGGTATGGGCCGCCGCTGTTTGTGTCGTCCTCAATGTCGTCCTTATTCCCTCATCACTGTCATCGCCGATCAAGTGGTCAAAGAGTTTCCAGGAACTTCGTGTCGGGGGAAATAAGGGGCAATTGGTCGATACGAGTCTCCAAAACGTGCCCCTTGTCCTGGTTGAAGAACTGGAATAACCTCCCCTCTTTTCCAGATGTCTGGCATTTCGAGAATGTTGAGGCAACCATTGAAGGTGTGCTTCAACATCATCATAGCCAAACGCTTTGGACCAATTGCTGTAGAGCTCTTGGCGGCCTTTATCGCTTGTATGAGTGCACGGAAGACTCGCTTTTACCTTCTGCTTGTACAATCTACTATCTGTGAGTGCTCGACGAATTGTCTGCAGAATGCATTCACTACACGGGTTTCGTCCTTCGGGGTTTACTCCCAAACGAAATGGATATGTTATATTTTTGTTTGGGGTTCGAGAGGTTCCGGATCATAGACCACATTCGTTTGGATTTCTCGTTTATGGATGGCCAGAAGATGGTCGATCTCCTTAGCGAGACTCGGAATCCTTGGATCAACAGGATCTAATTTCTGGATTTTGTACCTCTTATGTGCCAAACTTAATGCTTCCATGGGGAAATTCAAGTATGTAGTTGTTGTTGATCCTCAAATTCTGAAGAGGTATATGCAGCGCTACAAACAATGACTCTAGATCAGAGCCTCTGTTTGTAGCGCTGCATCTAACGCTTTAGAAAGTGAATATCAACATTTACATCCAGTAGAATACTCCGGAGACAACCTATCGCAGTTCTAAGGGCAACGTTCTGGCAGGTCTGTATCTTATTCCACTGCGTATCACTAAGGTTTCCACTCGGGCGCTGCATAGTTTACCACTGACCGGTCAATTGACTTGACTTGGGAGCCACCGTGGTGCAATGGTTAGCATGCCGGCCTTGCCTACACAAGGTCGTGGGTTCGATTCCTGCTTCGACCGAACACCAACAAGTTTTTCAGCGGTGGATTATCCCACCTCAGTAATGCTGGTGACATTTTTGTGGTTTCTCTAAGTGGTTTCACTGCAATGTGGAACGCCGTTCGGACTCGGCTATAAAAAGGAGGTCCCTTGTCATTGAGCTTAACATGGAATCGGGCAGCACTCAGTGATAAGATACCAATGTGGTATCACAATGGACTGAATAGTCTAAGTGAGCCTGATACATCGGCCTGCCACCTAACCTAACCTGACTTGTATGTAGTTAACAAGGTTTCTTTGTTCGGAATTGTCACGCCGCCATCAACTCGTACATTCAATTGCTTGCGTACTTCTGCCGTCAATGTTGTGAATAGTGTAGATGAGGATTTTGTGCGGATATCCAAATTGCCTTATAGGTGATCAACAAGGTGTCTTTGTCTGTATTTCAAGTAAACCGCGGAGCTTATCACAAACTGGAGTGGCGTAGGCAGACGTCTTTAAATGGCTGTCGAAGAGACCCAAACAATCTTAGGGTAGCTTATAGTCGGAATTGTGACGCCGCCATCGATTTTGAGATTCAACTGCGTGCGTACTTCTGCCGTCCATGTAGTTAATAGTGAAGCTAAGGATTTGTTTGCGGATATCCCGCAAAATGATAAGATCATCAAGGTGGAGTTTTAATCGATCACATATGTCATCTCGAGAATCTGGGGGTGTTGTTGGAATTGTTTCCCCATCGATTCTAACATGCAAGCGACTGCCAACTTCTGAAATCCATGCAATGCAGTGATTGCAGAGTCGTCCGCATATGATAAAATCTCCACGCCATCAGAAGGGAGTAGAATAGAAGATAGGTAGAGATTGAAGAGTGGCGAAGATATCACTACACCTTGGGGAACTCCTTGCTTCACTCTAAGGAATCTTGACTTCCTAACCTTAAATGTCACAGACGACTGGAGCCCGAGCAGATAAATAAGAACCTAAAGTTTAGTTTCTGCCGGTAGGAACGTATTGTCGATGTCCTCAAACAGTATGGATTGGCTGATCGTATCTAATGCCTTCAATAGGTCATAAACGGACCGTCTGATAACACGACCTGGGCTGATTGTATGTTGAAATTACATGCACAGTCTTTTGACCATTCGACTTTGCAAAACATTTTTTTACTGTTCCCAGACTCTTCGAATTATCGATTTTCTTTTTAAATTAAAAAAAAAATTACTCTGAAAAATTAATGAGAACTTCCACCTCATCCTATCCAAACTAAATTTGAAGGCTCCATGATTGATTTCCCCCAAAAAGAGCCTTCCAACCCAATTTGCGTTAAATATCGACGAAACAAACTTCAAAATATTTTCTTTCTTAGTGTCACATCCTTGACGTTTCTGTGACAATTAATTTAACCAACACCACCACCTGTCCATTAATTTCATTAAATTATGTTTTTAGGGCAATTGCACTTTACTTCGTAAAAGCATTTTCCCTGAAGGGGAAATTCACTTATACCACTTTGGCTTTGACTTTCGACATTAAGCTCTTCTTGAGGTGAACTTATTAAATGAACGAGCAATTTTAATTTGACCGAAATGAGAAATTTCTTTCGTTTGCGGCTGTTAAAAAACGTAGAACAACAACATAAGAAGCTAAGCTACAAAAAACAAAAGAGAAAAATACATAAACAGATAACCAAACTTAAGAAACTATCACGGACGACGGCTCAAGGCATGACCAGAATAATCAATCCCCGGTAAGAGAAGATGAAGACACCAGCTATAAAAAAAAACAGATGGACAGACGGACGATCGACCATGTTTTTGATGATGATGACAATGAGGAGTACTCGAACCACATTCGATTGTTTTGCGAGTCCTCTCCGTGTTGTGTGTGGAGCTATGACTTTTGTGGCTTCTGGATATGCGCACGCTGACATGTCTAAGAGAAGATGTCGATCTTTTCCAGGCAATACAGCCACTACAGTTCAAAACACAGTTCAATATTGGAGAAAGTTTTTGGTGTTTTATTTTTTTCGTTTTGAGAGTTTTCTTGTTCTAAATTTAACAGGCGAGTGAAAGATGCCGTATGTGGAGTGATGGTAATGGAACTCATCAGAAAGGCCATAAGAAAATTGGCACAGCACCACAGACACACACACATGCGACAAAGGAGACGAAGAAGAATCTGCACTAGACGAAGATGAGGCTGATGAAAATGAACAGCAGCTGTCGATTTTTGTGGCTACTGGCTCTTTTGGTCACCACAATCCATATTGTTGATAGTTTCTGTTTTTTTCTTTTTTGTTATGAGCTGACAGACAGACAACTGTGAGGTGGTTGTGATGGTTGTTAATGTGGTTTTATGTCTTGTCCAAAAGTCCCCCCAAACCAAAACAAAAAAACTAACGAAACAAAACAGTCAACAAACACAGTCGAATTGACGTTCATCGAACTGGTGGTCATACTCCAACAATTGACAAACGGGAAGACAAACCATTGCTAAGCTGGACGAGAAAGAAATCCATATACAATCAAATATCCTATTTTAATAGACTTTTGGCATCGCTTCCAGCCAGAAGCTTTTCGTTTTTTGTTTTTATTGTTTTCCCTCTTCAGACACGACATGATCTTTTTTGTT
The DNA here is from genome assembly GCF_050003625.1 of Haematobia irritans. NCBI lineage: Eukaryota > Metazoa > Arthropoda > Insecta > Diptera > Muscidae > Haematobia > Haematobia irritans. The sequence continues at coordinate 147,709,057 of NC_134401.1, forward strand.
CCCGCATAGTCGTCAGTCTATAAAATATCTCAACCTACAAAAAAAAAAAAAAAACACACACAAAATGCCATCCAGGTTTTAGTATTAATGTTGCAAATGTGGTTTTTACCAAAAAATACACGAAATCTCTATATCTTGTTAATATATTTCTTTGGATGGATACAGTGGTTCTGTCAAAAACAAACATGAATTCTCCATATAGTTAGGTGAGGTGACAATAGTCCCGCAAAAGAATGGTATAACATTTCCTCGTTAAGGTGTATTGCGTCTAGATTTGTTGGTAGTACGTCCACATTAAGGGCTCGGTATGGCCAACTTCTTCTGGAACTCCCAGCCGGCCATAACTGACTCAATACTAAATTTCAATTAAAAAAACTAGTCTTTGCCGAACAGAGCAAGAGATAGCTCCAACTTCAGCCAGAAATCGATTAATGGGGCACGACGCGTAAAGACCAACCATGCATCTTGCTAGTTATGCGATCCAACTTCTCCTTTCCATCATATTTTTGTTTTGCTTCCAGAAAATCTATGTCTTTGTCAAATTCCCAAATTTCTTTCCATTGCCGGTTTCAGATTTGGGTTAGATGCCGAATCATGTCAACCCGACGTATTGAGCTTTATAGATCCCTCCTTCATCAAAACACGACCTATAAGCACTATCAACCGTTGCGTCTATTCATTCTCTCAACTCTTTCTGGGTCTTTATTCCCACTGCCCTTCTTCAGTCGGGTTTTCTTGTTTACTTACCCAACATTATAATTTTTGTGCCGTTCTTCCGACCACTGCATTGTTCCACATCACTTTAAACATTTCCCATGTCCATTCATCCAAATCGACCCGCCAAGTCCCTGCGGACTTTAAGTTTTATAAGTTCACATGCTCCTGCATAATAAATCTTAACAACAGATCATTTGCCTTTACATTTCCTCTTATTCCTCATGTCAAAGCTACCTTATGACCGGTATCATGGGAATCTTATTGCGCCGGAAGAGGTACACAAAACCTGCTACTCCCAGGATCAAATCTGCGATACCCAACGAGGTCACTCCTTCACGGTTGCCACTATTTTTCAATCACCATACTTTATCAGTCCTGACTCCTTCCCATCCCAGTCGTCACCTGGAGGGACAGTAGTCATTCCTACCTAGTTCTCACACCTTGGCAATCGTTCCAGCCCTTTCATCTTCGCAATAGGAAACTGGGAGGGTGTGCCCCGTTGCTATTACTTCACAGTCGTTAATCTTCCCAACCCGACATCCTTGCCAGTCCTACCTACTTTTCAAGCCTTCCACCTTTCCAATTGACGACCTTTCTCAGTTGTCAATCTATCTCCCGCTGCTAATCCTTTCCAGTCGCCACTACTTTCGGAGAGGATTTTTTCTTAGTCGTCACTAATTCCCAGTCTTACCCAGCCCTCACTTTTTCCGAGTCATCAACCCTTCTCAGTCCTCACTCTTCCCCAATAGTCACTCTTTCACAGTTTTCATGGCCAATCCTTCCCAGTTCATTCACAATCGTCACTACTTCCCAGTTGTCACTCCTTTCGAGTTGCCATTCCTTCCGAATCATCATTTTCTGCTCACTCCTTACCAATCCTCACTTCTTCCCAGTCCTCACTCCTTCCGAGTCGCAATCCTTCCCAGTTCTCAGTCTTCACTCCTTCCCAGTCATAATTCCTTATCAGTCCTCAGTCCATCCCATCCAAATTCTTCCCTCACTCCCAACGAACCGCCATTCCTTTAGAGCCCTCACTTCCTTCCGTATGTCACTTCTTTCTAATCGTCACTCTTTCCCAGTTCCCACTTCTTCAAAATGGTGTCTTCTTCCTAGTTTTTAATCCTTTCGAGTCGTCAATCCATCCCAGTCGTCACTCCTTTCGAGTCGCCACTCTTTCCCAGTCATAACTCCTTCCCACTTCTCACTCCTTCCTTGTCCTCGCATCTTCCCAGTTTTCACTGCTTCTCAGTCCTCGCTCCTCGCTCCTCACTCCTCCCCAATCCTTACTTCTTCCCAGCTTTAACTTCTTCCGAGTCGCCATTCCCTCCCAGTTATCAGTCCTCACTCCTTCCCAGTCAATAATCTTTGGCAGTCGTGATTCCTTATCAGTCCTCAGTCCATCTCATCCCATCCTAACCCTTCCCAGTCATCGCTCCTTTTCGTACGGCATTTTCCGCTACTCCTAACTCCATCCCGGTTTTCCCATCTTCAAAATGGTCTATTCTTCCTAGTTGTTATTCCTGTCAAATCGTCAATCCATCCCAGTCGCCATTATTTCTCAGTCATAACTCCTTCCCACTTCCACTCCTTCCTTGTACTCACATCTTCCCATTCTTCACTGCTTCTCATTCCTCGCACTTTCCCAGTCGTCGTCGATCCTCTCAAGTCCTCACTGATTCCCAGTCCTCGCTCCTCCCTAGTCCGAACTCTTCGCAATCCTTAGTTCTTCCCAGACGTTACTCTTCGTAGCCCACACGTTTTCCTAGTCCTTACTCCTTCCGTGCCGCCATTCCTTCCTAGAACTCAGCCGTCACTTCTCCCCAGTCAATACTGTTTCCCAGTCGTCATTCCTTATCAGTCCTCAGTCTATCTCATCCTAATCCTTCTTTCAATCTCTACGGATAGTCTTTCGTTCAACAGTCCTCACTTCTTTCCGTACGTCGCTTCCTTGCACTCGTCACTCCTTCCCAGTTCTCCCTTCTTCAAATTGGTATCTTCTTCCTAGTTGTTAATCCTGCCGAGTTGTCAATCTATCCCAGTCGTAACTCCTTCCGAGGCGCCATTTTTTCTCTCATTCATCATTGCTAAAACCTTCCAACATCTCCTCACACTTTCCCATTCATGGCTCCTCTCCAGTCCTCTCTGCTTCCCAGTCCTCGTTCCCCCAATCCTAACTCCTTCGCAGACCTCAGTTCTTTCCCAGACGTCACTCTTTGTAGTCCTCACTCATTCCCAGTCGTCTCTTCTACTGTGTCGTCACTTCTTACCCGTCGTTACTCCTCACCAGTATTCATTCCCCACACTTCGTTACACCCTAATTCCTCTTTACTTCCAAAAAGTCATTAAACGTACTTTCAATAATTTCCGGTTTTTACAATCCTTTACGATATCGCCTCTTTAGCATTAAGCTCTACAAGAACTCGAAACCAGGTTCTCTATACCTCCTAGACGTATGCGGATAACCACTGTGCTTTACATTTGTATGACGTTTTCTTGTTGCTTCATGTTGAAAGTAGAGCTAGGCTGAGTGTGACTTAAGTCAATTTAAATTTCCATTAACACGACTTAATTTGACAATAAAATGAACGAAGTTGCACGCAAATGCATACTTCAGCACATTATTAGCCAGTTGAATAGCTAGCCAGCCAATGGACCAGCTAATAGATGAACTACCATATTCTCCCCTCTCGCTTTCAGCTCCTTAGGTTTGTAGGCTAGATCTCCCTGCCATGCTCTCTCTCAATCTCCTTGCCACTCCAATGATAACACTGTTTTGACACATGCAATGACAGCAGAGTTGCATTCAAGCGATTTTTCGCCGCCAAAAGAATCATGGCTTGGCGTGAGTCATGCATTTCGTTTAAGCTTCTTAACTTTCTACAATTGCCGATTGGAGATCATAGGATCAAGGGGCCACTCTGTGGGTTGATGTCTAAGCTGAAAGTTTAGAAACAGCTCACATTAGCTGAATAAAATCTCGTGATTTCATTTGCACAAATAAAGCCAATAAAAATGAAGTTAAATTTTTGTATTTCTTTGTCCATCTGTCTGTCTATCGCAAAACATTGATGATTTCTGATGGCCAAACATGGGAAATGCTCAAGTTCCAGTTGTTGCCCCGTTTTCTGACACTGATGGCAAAGAAATCAGCGAATTTCCTTTGTTCCCTCCCATCTCTTAGTCTTTCATCTAGTTCGTTGTGTTATTTTTCTCTATAAAATGTACAAATGGCAAAAAAATGTTATTCATCTTTGGCATGAAACATTTTCCGCAAACAATCATTTGCATACAACTTTTGACCGTTATTATGGCATTATAAGAAAACTGCATACAAAAAAACCGAGTTGGCCAAATGAATGTCACGATCATCATAATATTACAATAACATGCAATGCAACAACGCGTCACGTTGCAATATTATGATCTACAACACTTAAAGCCATGCCAACAACAACATCATCATCATCATCCACGATTATCCACTGATAATGAGGAAAATAGGTAAATTTGTAATACAATTTTAAGGAAACCCTTTGCGAAATTATAATTTATTTCATGTCGAATGAAACTATTGGAGAAGCTTGTGATGGACAAATATTTTGTTTTCTAGGATAAATTTTTTATGCAAAAAAAAAAAAAAAAAAACCGGAAAATTTCATGAGAGCGGCCCAAGATTCCAACAGAAGTGGCAGGCCTCGCAGACGAGTGTGTGAGCGCCGCCGTGCTAACCATGCTAACACTAGAATCGACAAACTGAATCGGGAGATTGGTAAGATAGTCGACGAGCATAAGCGAACAAAAGGTTAGTGCACCTCAAGCAATTTAACCTAGGAACTGGCACATGTATGTTGTGGTAAACAGTTAGAGGCCTCTCAATTCCCGCTACAAGGGATGAGGGGATCTCAGCCGTATTTGGCGACGTGGCGGTGGCTGGGGTTTCCATCCGATTTGTTGAGGAACCAGCGAGTGATAGAGCAAAAAATGAAGAGCCATTCATAGTATTCATGGTCTCTGAGCTAGCGAGTATCAACAATTTACCCCAATTGAAGTTACCAATGTCACATAAAGCGCAAAAACCATCCAAGGCCCTGAAGGAATTTTTATGCCAATGTTGAAAAGCAACTGAGAATACTGGGAGTTGAGTACTTGACAAAACTTTTCAATGTGCCTTTTGGACAAATTTCCAGACCCAAGGTCTGGGTGTTCAATGGGTGGGATGATTCCAGTACTGAAGCCAGGCAAAGACTCGAGCAAGGACTCGTACAGACGGATTTCCCTTCACTCCCCAGTAGCCAAGACACTTAAAGCACTAATTCTTCCCAGTCTTGTGGAGAAATTTCCAGCTAACCATCAACATGGTTCACAGTCAACAGTACATTGCATAGGGTTGTTGAGAATCCCGCGATTGATACACCCAGAGAAGGAATATGATCACCTCAAACATGTTTTAAGAGCAACATGTTATTTTTGGGTGGTGACCATGTAACATGGTTTTCGCAACCATGTTATTTTCTCGGAAATCATGTATCTGATTTCGGCAAGCAGTTTATATTTGACGATAAAATAACATTTTAGTGACAAACATGTTACATGGTCACCATACAAAAATAACATTTTGCTCTTGAAACATGTTTGAGGTGATCATGTTCCTTCTCTGCGTGTAGAAGTGATCAACAGAGCAAAACCATCCAAGGCGCTGGTTCCAAGAGGAATTTCTAGGGTAATGCTTGAGCATCTGGGATTACTGGGAGTTGAGTACTTGACCAGACTCCTCAATTTGTCTCTTGGAATTACTCATTATACCCAATATCTAGAAAATGGCATTAAGACTCTGGTGAATCGTACAGACTGATCTGCCTGTAGCCAAGAGGCTTCGGGCATTCTGATAACCAACAACATGGATTCCGTAAAGTACACAGCACAAACCACAGCTTTACAGCATACATAAATACAGGACGCAACCAGCCCAAGCTATGTCTCAGGACTGCCCTCGCGACGCGTGAACGCGAAACATTGGGATTTTGATTATCGTAGTTGGAATTTAGGGATAGAAAGTCCAGTCCTCGTAGAGTGAAACAGGGGTTTCCCAAGGTGGGGTGATATCTCAGGTACTGTTCAACGGGAGCCACCGTGGTGCAATGGTTAGCATGCCCGCCTTGTATACACAAGGTCGTGGGTTCGATTCCTGCTACGACCAAACACCAAAAAGTATTTCAGCGGTGGATTATCCCACCTCAGTAATGCTGGTGACATTTCTGAGGGTTTCAAAGCTTCTCTAAGTGGTTTCACTGCAATGTGGAACGCCGTTCGGACTCGGCTATAAAAAGGAGGTCCCTTGTCATTGAGCTTAACATGGAATCGGGCAGCCCTCAGTGATAAGAGAGAGATTCACCACTGTGGTATCACAATGGACTGAATAGTCTAAGTGAGACTGATACATCGGGCTGCCACATAACCTAACCTAACTTCTGCTTATCCTCCATTTTACTCCCTCCTGACGTCGTTAAGATTGTATCATTGGAGGTGTGCACAATCATAGCATTGCGTGGATTTCAGAAGTCGGCTGTCGGTTGAATGTAAGAGTCAATTGTGAAACAATTCCGACCACAAGCTATCCCTAGATTCTCGGGATCCCATTCGACATCTGACCACGCCACTGTTAGAGTCGATGGAGACATAATTCTAATAACAAATTAGCCCAGGATTCTCGGGGTCCCGACCGTTAGTTGTTTGCCCACGCCTCTGCAATTTGTGAAAAGCTCCGCAGTATAAACAAGGCCTTCAAGTTACTTGCCCGCAGCACATGGGCTGCGGACAAAGAAACCTTGTTGCCTATCTATTAGGGAAGTGGTCAGAGACAAACTACGCAGCGCCAGTGTGGACACCTCCGACAAGTGATATGCAGTGGAATAACATACAGTCCTGCTAGGACGATGCCCTTAGAACTGCGACAGGATATCTCCACAGTTCACCACTGGATCATCTTTATGTAGGGCCTAAGGTCCTCCTAGTTTTTTTATATGACACTATGTAGGGCCCAAGGAGAATGGAAGTAACTTTAGGTGCCGCACAAGTTTCAATCCTTGGATCAGATATCTGGGATGCAACATACGACGAGATACTGAACATGCCCATGCCGGACTATACATTCCTTGTTGTCAACGCTGATGACATAGCCGCTGTGATAAAAGCGACAACTACTGTAGAGGCTCGACGCAAACTTCGCCAAACCATGATAGGTACGAAAAGTAGGTTTAGACACCCATCGCTTACAATTAGTCATGCCCAAGAACGAGCTGCTCCTACTATACAGACAACATCTGCCTCTAGAAATAGTGATGACCAAAGGCGACATGGTAATCCCAACAAAACAGTCAATCAAGTACAGGCCTCAAAACGAACATACTCCAAGCAAATAGAGTACGCAACAGAAAAGTCGAGCCTGAGCAGGATGATGGCAAATATAGGAGGACCTCTTGCCATCAGAAGAAGGATGCTCATGGAAATGACTAACAGTATACTCCTCTATGAATGTGAGATATGGGCATCGATCCTACAGAGCGAAAAGTCTTCTAGCACTACAGAGAACGCCAAATCTGGGAATCACTTCAGCATACTGCACAGTATAAGGGGAAACGCGTTAGTTATAGCAGGAACGATCCCAATAGACCTCCAGGCGATTGAGCGGCAAAAGGTAGATATGATACCGAACATCCGACAAGAGACCAGAGATAAATGCCGGGAATGGAGAATGAGACAAAAGGGTAAATGGACACGTCGACTTATAACCGACATACAATTATGGCGAGAGAGAAGATATGGGCAAGTGACATATTACATGACACAGAATGGGGGAATGCAGGTCAGAAAACTGTATTTACGAAGAAGAAGATGTCACGGATGATGCCAAGCATACAATCTTTAAATGTAGCCGGAGGGCTGAACGGCGGACAGCGTTTGAAGATGAAATTGGACATATCTCTGCGAGAAATATAACCCACAAAATCTTACAAAGTAAGAGGAACCAGGAGGCTATAGAGCGTTTTGTAGAACACGATCTCCGCAAGAAAAAGATTGACATGGATGCGACGACATGAGTAATGTTAGCTTTAGTCTAGATGCAAACTTAAAGCAGATGGTCACGGTCCACGTGGAGACAACCACGAAGGAATGCGGAAGCGGTTTCGTGGTGGTAATCCTATAACAAGGGAAGACGGACAAAGTTCTTAGCCATTTAAAAACCAAAAATACAGTCGAAAAAATTCGACATTTTTTAATTTACGCTCTCGGAAAAATTTTCTATATTTAAATTCATTTTCCATTTGTTTTCTTTCTGTGTACTAATCTTCCCAATCATACAATTTCAAATAGCATTGCATCAAATTTTTAAACATGTATCGATTGAAATTGCAATGCTATTGAATCTTTGTTGAGAATTCCATTGAACCAATATTGGATCGTTTGTTTGGAATACAAATGCCAAAGGAGAAAGGAGATAAGATAGAAAAGTAGATTGTATCACAGAAAGCAAGGTAAACTGCTTTTCTACTATCAATACAGAAATTCCTTTTACGTCACCATGGAGCCATTCAAGAAGACACAAACGAATAAAAAAAGACTGCTGCCATCTTTTTGAAAAATCTTCGGAGTCGAAGAGGGGGAAAAGCTTGAAGTTTACCAAAGATAAAAAGCAACAACACAACAAAGCATATCTCAAAAAATGTTAAACTTTGTTTCAGAGATGACCATAATTGCGGTTGGTTTTATGGAGTTTTTTGCAATGACCTTCACATGACGGCAACTTGATTAAGTCTAATCTAAAGAATGAAGACAGAAAGAAATAAAGAAAGAATACAATATGAAATGGTAAGATCAGCTAAAGCGAACGTTACAAACCAAACCAAACAAATGAAGAAAACCATTTCGCCGGAGCAACCTGGAATACTGCTTCTTCTTCTTCGGTTTATATAAACAACGACCTGTTTGGTATTTAATGCGTTCCAAATGTCTGTCCATACGTTCGTTTATCTCTCTCGAAATGAAATACTGGATAACTTGGGTGAATTTTTGCCGGACAATGGAGCTGAGTGATAGAGATGACTGAAGGGAACACAACATTTTGACACAATTTTCTATGGAGATAAAATTTTAACAAAATGTTCTATAAAAAAAAATTGTCAAAATTTTCTATAAAAAAAAAAAAATTAATGACATTTTCTATAGAAATAAAATTAAAAAAAAAAAATCCATAGAAATAAAATTTTGAAAAAATTTTCTATAAAAATAAAATTTTGCCAAAATTTTCTATAAAAAAAAAATTTTTTTGACAAAATTTTCTATAAAATAAAATTTTTAAAGAATTTTCTATAAAAATAAAATTTTAACAACATTTTCTATAAACATAAAATTTTGATTAAATTTTCTATAGAGATAAAATTTTGACAAAATTATTTACAAAAATAAAATTTTCACAAAATTTTCTAAAGAGATAAAATTTTGAGAAAATTTTCTATGGAGATAAAATTTTGACAAAATTTTCTACAGAGATAAAAATTTTGACATAATATTCTATACGGATAAAATTTTGACATAATTTTTCTATAGAGATAAAATTTTGACATAATTTTCTATGGTGATAAAATTTTGACAACAGTTTCTATAGATATAACATTTTTACGATGTTTTCTTTAGAGATCAAATTCTGACAAAATTTTCTATAGATATAAAATTTTGACAAAATTTTCTATAGATATGCAAATTTGACAAAATTTTCTATAGAGATAAAATTTTGACAAAGTTTTCTATAGAGATAAAATTTTAACAAAATTTTCTATAAAAATAAAATTTTGATATTTTTATAACAAAATTTTGTCAACATTTTCTATAGAAATAAAATTTTGGCAAAATTTTCTATAGAGATAAAATTTTAACAAACATTTCTATAAAAACAAAATTTTGACAAAATTTTCTATAAAAATAATTTTTTACTAAATTTTCTGTAACAATAAAATTTTTATAAAATTTTCTATAAAAATAGAATTTTGACAAAAGATTCTATAAAAAAAAATAATTTTAAAAAGTTTTCTATAGAGATTTCTATAGAGATAAAATTTCGACAAACTTTTTCATAGAAACTTTTCCATAGAAATAAAATTTCGACAAAATTTTCCATAGAGATACAATTTGGCCAAAATTTTCTATAAATATAAAATTTTGACAAAATTTTCTATAAAGATAAAATTTTCTATAGAGATAAAAATTTTGTCATAATTTCCTATAGAGACAAAATTTTCTGTAGAGATAAAATTTTGACAAAATTTTTTATAGAGATAAAATTTTGTATAGAGATAAAATTTTCTAAAAAATAAAATTTTGACGAACTTTTCTGTAGACTTTTTCTGACAAAATTTTTAGAGATACAATTTTGACAAAGTTTTCTATAGATATAAAATTTTAACAAAATTTTCTATAAAAATAAAATTTTGAAATTTTTTATAACAAAATTTTGTCAACATTTTATATAGAAATAAAATTTTAACAAACTTTTCTATAAAACAAAATTTTGACAAAATTTTCTATAAAAATAATTTTTTACAAAATTTTCTATAAAAATAAAATTTTGATAAAATTTTCTGAAAAATTAAATTTTGATAAAATTTTCTATAAAAATAAAATTTTAACAAAAGTTTCTATTAACAAAAAATAATTAAAAAAATTTTCTATAGAGATTTCTATAGAGATAAAATTTCGACAAACTTTTCCATAGAAATAAAATTTCGACAAAATTTTCCATAGAGATACAATATGGACAAAATTTTCTATAAATATAAAATTTTGACAACATTTTCTATGAAGATAAAATTTTCTATAGAGATAAAAATTTTGTCATAATTTTCTATATAGACAAAATTTTCTATAGACAAAATTTTTTATAGAGATAAAATTTTGTATAGAGATAATATTTTCTAAAAAATAAAATTTTGACGAAATTTTTTGTAGAGATCAAATTCAGACAAAAATTTCTATAGAGATAAAATTTTGGCATAATTTTCTATAAAAATAAAATTTTGATACAATTTTCCATAAAAATAATTTTTTACAAAATTTTCAATAAAAATAAAATTTTGATAAAGTTTTCTATAAAAATAAAATTTTGACAAAATTTTCTATAAAAAAAATTTTGACAAAAGTTTCGATAAAAATAAAATTTTGACAAAAGTTTCTATAAAAAAATAATTTTAAAAAATTTTCTATAGAGATTTCTGTAGAGATAAAATTTCGACAAACTTTTCCATAGAAATAAAATTGCGACAAAATTTTCCATAGAGATACAATTTGGACAATTTTGACAAAATTTTCTATGAAGATAAAATTTTCTATAGAGATAAAAATTTTGACATAATTTTCTATAGAGACAAAATTTTCTATAGAGATAAAATTTTGCCAAAATTTTCTAAAAAATAAAATTTTGACGAAATTTTCTGTAGAGATCAAATTCTGACAAAATTTTCAGAGATACAATTTTGGCAAAATTTTCTATAAATATAAAACTTTGACAAAATTTTCTATAGAGATAAAATTTTGACAAAATTTTTTATAGAGATAAAATTTTGTATAGAGATAAAATTTTGCCAAAATTTTCTATAAAAATAAAATTTTGACAAAATTTTCTAAAAAAATAAAATTTTGACGAAATTTTCTGTAGAGATCAAATTGTGACAAAATTTTTTATAGAGATACAATTTTGACAAAAATTTCTATAGATATAAGCACGCTCAAAATAAACCCAGTCAACTGCACTCAAATCGACGATTTGACGGTGGCAAAGGAAAAGAGATATGTTTGTACGAATTTATTTCGGCATCGTGTAAACCTTTTTTCGGAAGGTTCAAGTGTGGTACACTTTTGGGTTTAGTGAACTTCTTGAATTTATTAATAATTGGTTGATAGTTTTGTGCAAGTAGAGGATGCTGATGAGGAATGTGGTAATTCCGAAACGTGCGTTCATCCAACCATCTTGCAGTCTATAGGGCTTTGCCCAAATAAATTTTACAAACATTATTTTTCTCTGTTGGTTAAGCTTTACTTGTAGTTTAGTTAATGCATGGTTTTAAGCTGAAAACAAAAACAACAACAATGATTAAAGAAAAAAAAAACAATAATAACAAAACAAAACGAATAGATATAAAATTTTGACAACATTTTCTATAGAGATAAAATTTTAACAAAATTTTCTATAGAAATAAAATTTGACAACTTTTCCTATAGATATAAAATTTTGACAAAATTTGCGATAGACATAAATTTTGCAAAATATTATTACCAGAAAACTTCCATAGTATCAAAATTTCGTATCATAAGGATTCTCGAAGGCATCCCTAATTTTTTTGCAATGTTTCAATGTTGAGTGTTATCGTTTCGCTTGAGTTTCTATGTCTGTCTCTTGATTTCTGTGGGGATCTTTGAATTGTTTGTTTTCTTTTCCCAGTGGTGGAATATATGGTCATTAGTAACTCCTAGCAGGCCTTATTGGTGGTGCACTTGATTTTGCTTGGAAATTTCATTTCATACATGATTATGGAATGAAGTCCGGCGAGTGATTTACACCACACAATAAAGGCCTTTAATAAAAAGGCCTTAAACATTTTGCCACTGGTTTCGTTTGTCTACCATATATTCCATAGAACATTAAACAAATACCATCATATCTCTTGCTTGAAAGGAATGCCATGGCAATGCTATGGTCAGTCAGTCATCAGACGATACTTGCACCATAGCCCCCTTGATAATGATGGTTGGTCGTGTTGGGCATCATGGAGCATGATCACAAAGTTTTTGGAAACTACCATAGAACATAAACCAGTTGTGGTTTTTCTTTGACATTCAATGGAGTCCATCCATTGGGGATGAAGCTCTGTTTGCTGTTGTAGTTGTTGTGCTTCGTTTTTATATAGACACAATGTCATACCAGCATCATTTGGTCAAAATAAGAGACTTGAATGATGGACGGACAGAGAGTTTTGGCGATAAATATATGCACGCATGCGTGCATTTTACTAAGTCTAGTTCCCCTTTGTATTTTAGCTCATGGCTATAGTGTATGCATTGAGTCAAGTCTCAATTAATTTCAACGAAAGTAAGGACGTATAAAAAGGTGGTTAAATTAGAAATTATTATAAGCAAAAATGTCTCATAGACATTTGGCAAAATTTCCTATAGAAATGAATTTTTGAATTTTGTCAAAATTTCATTTATGTAGGAAATTTTGTCAAAATTTCATTTCTAAAGAAAATTTTGTCAAAATTTCGTTTCTATAGGAAATGTGTTAAAATTTCGTTTCAAGAGGAAAGTTTGTCAAAATTTCGTTTGTGTAGGAAAGTTTGTCAAAATTTCTTTCGAAATTTTATTTCTATAGGATTTTTTTTCAAAACTTTATTTCTCTAGGAAATTTTATCAAAATTCAATTTCTGTAGGAAATTCTGTCGAATCTCATTTCTATAGGAAATTTTGTCAAAATTTCATTTCTATATGGAAAAATTGTCAAAATTTTATTCCTTTAGTAAATTTTGTAAAAATTTTATCTCTATTGAAAATTTTGTCAAAATTTTATCTCTATAAAATATTCTGTAAAAATTTTATCTCTGTGGAAAAATTTGTCAAAAATGTATCTCTATAGAAAATTTTGTTAAAATTTTTTCTATATCAAAAATTTTGTCAAAATGTTATCTCTATAGAAAATTATGTCAAAATTTTATCTGTATAAAAAAATTTGTCAAAATTTTATCTCTATAGAAAATTATGTCAAAATTTTATCTCTATAGAAAATTTTGTCAAAAATTTATCTGTATAGAAAATTTTTGTCAAAATTTTATCTCTATAGAAAATTTTGTTAAAATTTTATCCCCATAGAAAATTTTGTCAAAATTGTATCCCTATAGAAAATTTTGTCAAAATTTTATCTCTATAGAAAATTTTGTCAAAATTTTATCTCTATAGAAAATATTGTCAAAATTTTATCTCTATCGAAAATTTTATAAAAATTTTATCTCAATAGAAAATTTTGTCACAATTTTATCTCTATAGAAAATTTTGTCAAAATTTTATCTCTATAGAAAATTTTGTCAAAATTATACCTCTATAGAAAATTTGGCAAAATTTTATCTATATAGAAAATTTTGTCAAAATTTTATCTCTATAGAAAATTTTGTCAAAATTTTATCTCTATAGAAAATTTTATAAAAATTTTATCTCAATAGAAAATTTTGTCAAAATTTTATCTGTACAGAAAATTCCATCAAAATTTTATATGTATAGAAAATTTTGTCAAAATTTTATCTGTAAAGAAAATTTTTGTCAAAATTTTATCTCGATAGAAATGTTGTCAAAATTTTATCTCAATCAAAAATTTTGTCAAAATTGTATCTCTATAGGAAATTTTGCCAAATTTGATATCTATAGAAAATATTGTCAAAATTTTATCTCTATAGAAAATGTTGTCAACATTTTATCTCTATAGAAAATTATGTCAAAATTTTTTTCTCTATAGAAAATTTTGTCAAAATTTTATCTGTACAGAAAATTTTATCTGTATAGAAAATTTTGTCAAAATTTTATATGTATAGGAAATTTTTGTCAAAATTGTATCTCTATCGAAATTTTTGTAAAAATGTTATCTCTATAGAAAATTTTGTCAAAATTTTATCTCTATAGAAAATTTTGTCAAAATTTTATCTCAATAGAAAATTTTGTCAAAATTTTATCTCAATAGAAAATTTTGTCAAAATTTTATCTCTATAGAAAATGTTGTCAAAAATTTTATCTCAATAGAAAATTTTGTCAAAATTTTATCTCTATAGAAAATGTTGTCAAAATTTTATCTCTATAGAAAATTTTGTCAAAATTTTATCTCTATAGAAAATTTTGTCAAAATTTTATCTCTATAGAAAATTTTGTCAAAATTTTATCTCTATAGAAAATTTTGTCAACATCTCTATAGAAAATTTTGTTAACATTTTATCTCTATAGAAAATTTTGTCAAAATTTTATCTCTATAGAAAATTTTGTCAAAATTTTATCTCAATAGAAAATTTTGTCAAAATTTTATCTCTATAGAAAATTTTGTCGAAATTTTATCTCTATAGAAAATTTTGTCAGAATTTTATCTCTATAGAAAATTTGTCAAAATTTTAGCTCTATAGAAAATTTTGTCAAAATTTTAGCTCTATAGAAAATTTTGTCAAAATTTTATCTATATAGAAAATTTTGTCAAAATTTTACCTATATAGAAAATTTTGTCAAAATTGTATCTCTATAGAAAATTTTATAAAAATTTTATCTCAATAGAAAATTTTGACAAAATTTTATCTCTATAGAAAATTTTGTCAAAATTTTATCTCAATAGAAAATTTTGTAAAAATTTTATCTCTATAGAAAATTTTGTCAAAATTTTATCTCTATAGAAAATTTTGTCAAAATTTTATATCTATAGAAAATTTTGTAAAAATTTTATCTTTATAGCAAATTTTGTCAAAATTTTATTTCAATAGAAAATTTTTTCAAAATTTTATCGGTATAGAAAATTTTGCCAAAATTTTATCTCTATAGAAAATTTTGTCAAAATTTTATCTCTATAGAAAATTTCATCAAAACTTTATCTGTATAGAAAATTTTGTCAAAATGTTATATGTATAGAAAATTTTTGTCAAAATTTTATCTCTATAGCAAATGTTGTCAAAAATTTATCTCTATAGAAAATTATGTCAAAATTTTTATCTTTATAGAATATTTTGTCAAAATTTTATCTCTATTGAAAATTTTGTCAAAATTTTATCTCTTTTGAAAATTTTGTCAAAATTTTATCTCCATAGGAAATTTTGCCAAATTTTATCTCTATAAAAAATATGTCAAAATTTTATCTCAATAGAAAATTTTGTCAAAATTTTATCTCAATAGAATATTTTGTCAAAATTTTATCTTAATAGAAAATTTTGTCAAAATTTTATCTCTATAGAAAATTTTGTCAAAATTTTATCTCTATAGAAAAGTTTGTCAAAATTTTATCTCTATGGGAAATTTTGTCAAAATTTTATCTCTATAGAAAATTTTGTCAAAATTTTATCTCTATAGAAAATTTTGTCAAAATTTTATCTCTATAGAAAATTTTATCAAAATTTTATCTCTATAGTCAAAATTTTATTATTGTACTGGAACTGCGAAAAATGGAACCATCTTTTATTTTCCTCTTTTTCCCTTAAGTCGGTTATAACCCATACAAATTGTCTTGTGGGGTTGAAGTTTAATAGAATTTACCTTATATCTTACGTACGTTCGTCACCCTTTTATGGTTTTATGTACCATTTGTTGAGCTTATTGTGTAGCTAAATAACTTTGTTCTGAACAGCCGGCCTTTATGAGAGTGCTTGCTCACATATCTGATTCGCACTAGACCGGTCATGTAACTTGACATGTAATCTTTGGCTTTCACGAATTTACCATGGTTGGTTGACCAAGTGCTTTGCCGAGTGGCTAGGCGATTCATCATTGGATTGCCAGTGAAACGCATGCAGGCAGTTGTTTGCCTAAGTAGGGAGACAAATAAATTTGTTTACAAAAAATATTTGCAAATCCTATATCGAAATGAAGCGTTGAAAAAAAAAACAACATCAGAAATATATTTATCGAGGAGGTTTGTTTTATTTGCATTGTTTAATTCGAGGTCAAGGATATTGAAATGGGTAACAAACCAGGCACAGTGGATTGGAGGAAGTTATTGAAATATTGGTGTATATGTTATAAAGTCTCAGATAAAGTTTGAAGGATGGGTTTATAATATTCAGGAGATTTGATGGATATCCCCTTGATTTATTTTTATGACATTTTGAGAATCATTTACGAATGATTTCCTTGATTTGTAGTCACTGTCCTATTTTAGTTTCCCTTACTTTGGAATGCATATTACCATTCACATCTAGCAGTGGTGGTAACCACGATGCATTGTTAAGCCTGTGCATTCAATCAGGGTAGGTATCCATCTTATTGGATGGATGTAAAGTTCCATTCCATGTAGAACACGATCTATGTTGGCGCAAGGTACGTTTTTCTTTTTTTTTTTTACGCGACTTTTGGTGTTGAAGTACGGTGTGTGTCACTATTATTTGCCTTCTTCCAAGCAACCAAGCAACCAAGAAACTAGATAGCCAAAGTGATTTAATGGCTAGAATCCTAAGTTTGTATCTTTTTGGGTTGTCTTTGTTTTTTTTTCGCAATTTTATTTTGAAATTCTGATGCTATTTTTTATGCATTCTTGGGCATCATCATGATCGTTGAAGACGCTGTCATAGTCATAGTCATGGTGTTGGGGGATTGTTTTTGTGAACACTTTAGGAGGATTGCTGCATTAAATTCGTTTTAGTATTCGTGAAATACAAGTGACAGATTACATGATAGTATTTCAAAGAATTATATTTGAATTGTATGGTGAACAATGCGTTTGCGCACAGTCATTACTAGGTAGGGATGTCATAGGCGGAATACATTTTTATATGAAATTAATTTTGACAAAAATTCCCATAAAAATGAAATTTTGACGAAACTTTTCACACAGAAATGAAATTTTGAGAAAATTTCCTATAGAAAGACAGTTTGACAAAATTTCCTAATGGCATGAAATTTTGATAAAATTTCCTATAGAAATGAATTTTGCGAAAATTTCCTATAGAAATGAATGAGAAAATTTTCCATCAAAATGAAATTTTGGCTAAATTGAGAAAAGATCCCATAGAAATTAAATTTTAACAAAATTTCTAATAGAAACGGTATATTGAGAAAATTTCCTATAGAAATGAAATGAATGAAAATTTTGACAAAATTTCCTATGAAAATAAAATTTTGACAAAATTTCCTACACGCAAAAAAATAATTCTTTCCTCCCAAACGAAATTTTAGACAAGCAAAGTTCGTTTCTCATTTGCTTTTCGCTGTAAGGAAGTGTATTTGGAAGAAAAGTTTATACTTTTTGTGATAAACGTTTATTCTTTTCCAGGATGTAAAAACAATTTCATAAAGACAAACTCAAAAAAAAAAAAACATTGTTTTCTTGCTAATTGCATTTTCCCTCACATCTTTCTCACATCCACGAGGTTTTTTAGTTCTTAACACCTTTTTCTTGTAATACAAACAATGTAGAAGAAATTATACGATTTTATAAATTTTTAAAATTTGTTTACCTTTCGACTGGACGGAGAATCGAACCGCGGACCATGCACTTTGTAAGCCAACACACTAACCACTGAGCTATGTACCTGTTATGGTCATCAATAGATAAATATCCATATAAGTTATATTTATAAAGCATAGCTTGCGGCGCCCACGAACCGAATAAACAAAGTTTATTTAACAGAAACAAACATTTAGTTTGGGACCGTGGAGCAGTGGTTGCTACGTCCGACTTGCATGCCAAGGGTCATGGGTGCGATCCCTGCTTCGGCCAAAGTTTTTTTTTTTTTTTTTTTTTTTTTTTTTTTTACATATATTCCAGATATGTTCGGAAGATTCCGAAAAAATGTTCAACATTACATTGTAGTATGTATATTAAATTTTGAACTGTAAAATGTGTCTTATTAAAAACCTAAAGTCAGAAAAGAACAGTGTTTGATATAAACGAAATGGACTGTGTTGTTGTTTCAAAAATAACTTTTGTTATTGAAAAAATAAAAATTTTGTAACAAACGAATTTTTTTGGTGATAAAAGTTTAAAATTTTCGAAGCAATTCAAAAAATTCTAACAAAAGAAAAACGTTTTCGGTACACGTTTTCCAAACGTGTTTTTTCTTTGCGTGTATAGAAATGAAATTTTGACAAAATTTCCTATAGAACTGAAATTTTCACAAAATTTCCTATAGAACTGAAATTTTGACGAAAATGAAAGTTTTAAATGAAGTTTTAACAAAATTTCTATAGAACCGAAATTTTGAGAGAATTTCGTACAAAAATTAAATGAATGAAAATTTACACAAAATTTCCTATAGAAAAAAAATTTTGACAAAATTTCCTATGGAAATAAAATTTTGACAAAATTTCCTATAGAAATGATATTTTGAGAAAATTTCCTATAGAAATGAAATTTTTACAACATTTCGTATAGAAATGAAAATTTGAGAAAATTTCATACAGTAATGCAATGTAGACAAAATTTCCTATAGATATAAAATGTTGACAAAATTTTCTATAGAAATAAAATTTCCTATAGATATAAAATGTTGACAAAATTTTCTATAGAAATAAAATTTAGACAAAATTTCCTATAGCAAATAAATTTTTGACAAAATTAGCTGTAGAAATGAAGTTTTAACAAAATTTCTATAGAAATGAAATTTTGACAAAATTTCCCATAGAAATGAAATTATAATAAAATTTCCTATGGAAATGCTATTTTGATAAAATTTTGATAAAAATTCTTTTAGCAATGAATTTGTGATAAAATTTTTTTTAGAACCGAAATTTTGACAAAATTTCTTATAGAAATAAAATATTAACAAACTTCCTATGAAATTTTGACAAAATTTCTTATAGAAATAAAATTTTGAAAAAAATTCCCATAGAAGTGAAGTTTTGGCAAAATTGAGATAATTTCCTATCGAAAATTTCGCATAGAAATTAAATTTTGAGAAAATTTCCTTTAGAACCAAATTTCTTATAGAAATTAAATATTAAAAAATTTCCCATAGAAATGAAATTTTGGCAAAATTTCCTTTAGAACCGAAATTTTGGCAAAATTTCCTTTAGAAATTCAATTTTGACAAAATTTCCTATAGAAATTCAATTGTGACAAAATTTCCTATAGAAATGGAATTTTGGGAAATTTTCCCATAGAAATAAAAATTTGAGAAAATTTCCCATAGACATGAAATTTTGAGAAAATTTCCTTTAGAAATGAAATTTTGAAAAAATTTCCCATAGAAGTGATGTTTTGGCACAATTGAGACAGTTTCCTATAGAAATGAAATTTTGAGACAATTTCGCATAGAAGTGAAATTTTGAGAAAATTTCCTTTAGAACCAAATTTCTTATAGGAATGAAATTTTGACCGAATTTCCTATAGAAATGAAATTTTAACAAAATTTCCTATAGAAATTAAATTTTTACAAAATTTCATTTTGAAATGAAATTTTGACAAAATTTCCTTTAGAAATGAAATTTTTACAAAATTTCCTTTAGAACCGAAATTTTAATAAAATTTCCTATAGAAATTAAATTTTGAGAACATTTTCTTTAAAACAGAAATTTTGACAAAATTTCCTATAGAAATGAAGTTTTGACAAAATTTCATATGGAAAAGAAATTTTGAAAAAATTTCCCATTGAAATGAAGTTTTGGCAAAATTGAGACAATTTGGTATATAAATGAAATTTTGAGAAAATTTCCCATTGAAATGAAATTTTGACAAAATTTCCTATAGAAATAAAATTTGAACAAATTTCCTATAGAAATTAAATTTTACCAAATTTCCAATAGAAATTAAATGTTGACAAAATTTCCTACAGAAATGAAATTTTGACAAAATTTCCTATAGAAATGAAATTTTAACAAATTTCCTATAGAAGTAATATTTTGACAAAATTTCATTTAGAAATTAACTCTTGGCAAAATTTACCATTGAAATGTAAATTTGGCAAAACTTCCTTTAGAAATGTAATTTTGGCAAAACTTCCTTTAGAAATGAAATTTTGAAAAATTTCCGATAGAAATGAAATACTGAAAAATTTCCTATAGAAAGAAATATTGAAAAATTTCCTATAGAAATGGCATTTTGCCAAAATTTCCTTCAGAGCCGAAATTTGGCAAAATTTCCTATAGAAATTAAATTTTGACAAAATTTCCTATAGAAATTAAATTTTGGCAAAATTTACTATAGAAATTAAATTTTGACAAAATTTCCTATAGAAATAAAATTTTGAAAGAATTTCCTATAAAAATAAAATTTTGAAAAAATTTCCCATAGAAATGAAATTATGAGAAAATTTCCCATAGAAATGAAATTTTGGGAAAATTTCCTTTAGAACCAAATTTCTTATAGAATGAAATTTTGAAAAATTTCCCATAGAAATGAAATTTTGGCAAAATTTCCTTTAGAACCGAAATTTTGACAAAATTTCCTATAGAAAGTAAATTTTGACAAAATTTAATATAGAAATTACATTCTGACAAAATTTCCTATAGAAATTAAATTTTGAAAAAATTTCGTATAGAAATGAAATTTTGAAAAAAAATTCCCATAGAAGTGAAATTTTGAAAAAATTGAGACAATTTCCTATAGAAATGAAATTTTGAAAAAATTTCCCATAGCAATGAAGTTTTGAGAAAATTTCCTAAAAAATTATATTTTGACAAATTTTCCTTTAGAACCGAAATTTTGACAAAATTTTCTATAGAAAGGAAATTGTAACAAAATTTCCTATAGAAATCAAAAATTTGAAAAAATTTCCTATAGAAATGAAATTTTCACAAAATTTCATATAGAAATGAAATTTTCACAAAATTTCCTTTAGAATGAAATTTTTACAAAATTTCCTTTAAAACCGAAATTTTGAAAAAATTTCCTATAGAAATGAAATTTTGAGAAAATTTCCTTTAGAACAGAAATTTTGACAAAATTTCCTATAGAAATGAAATTTTGACACAATTTCCTATAGAAATTAAATTTTGACAAAATTTCCTATAGAAATGAAATTTTGAAAAAATTTCCCATAGAAATGAAATTTTGAAAAATTTCCCATAGAAAAGAAATTTTGAGAAATTTTCCCATAGAAATGAAATTTTGAGAAAATTTCCCATAGAAAGTAAATTTTGAGAAAATGTCCTTTAGAACCAATATGAGGTTTTGAACAAATTTCTTATAGGAATCAAATTTTGACAAAATTTCCTATAGAAATGAAATTTTATCTTTTTGTTGTTTTTTCGATCTTTATATTTCGAAAAAAAAAACAGAAAAACTTTTAAATGAAATTTTGAAAAAATTTCCCATAGAAGTGAAATTTTGAAAAAAATTCCCATAGAAATGAAATTTTGAAAAAAATTCCCATAGAAATGAAGTTTTGAGAAAATTTCCTAAAGAACCGAAATTTTGACAAAATTTTCTATAGAAAGGAACTTTTAACAAAATTTCCTATAGAAAGGAAATTTTAACAAAATTTCCTATAGAAAGGAAATTTTAACAAAATTTCCTATAGAAATGAAATTTTCACGAAATTTCCTTTAGAAATGAAATTTTCACAAAATTTCCTATAGAAATGAAATTTTCACAAAATTTTCTTTTGAACCAAAATTTTGATAAAATTTCCTATAGAAATGAAATTTTGATAAAATTTCCTTTAGAACAGAAATTTTGACAAAATTTCCTATAGAAATAAAATATTAACAAAATTTCCTATAGAAATGAAATTTTGATAAATTTTTCTATAGACATTATGTTTTGACAGAACATTGAGAACATTTATCTTATAAATAAATTTAAGACATTTTCCTTCCATGCATAGTCATTCCTATTCTCATCTCAAACGATCATGATTGTTTGAGCCCTTTGTTTGTTAAGTTTTTATTTCAATTTATTTCTTTCGTCTTGGTCTAAAATTGAGCTGGACTCACTTTTGCGACGTTCTTCCTTTATCTACTCGTGGACATGTTCAGTGTGAATGTCAACTGTGACAGAAAAGATGCTGGTGTCATTTTTTTCTACTAAGTTTTTGCTTTTATTTACACTCCGTAAAAAGTAGTTCTTAAATTTTTAAATGGACAGCATATAAGTACAGACAAAGGAACAACTTAGGTCTATTTATAGCTTTCAAAATAAGCATGAAATTGCTGTTGGCTTGTCAACTGGTAAGAACATTTGATGTCTTAAAAATGGAAGAAATAGAAATGGCTTTACGTAGAGTTTTGGGGGAAAGGAATTTTTATTCGTTCGGTTGAAGAAAATCAAGAGTGAGAGTGAATGGCAAAAATTCTGGGAAAAGTATTTTCAGGTTAGTCCTTCCAACTTCGAAGGAAATTTTGTCAAAATTGCATTTCTATAGCAAATTTTGTTAAAATGTTATTTCTATAGGATTTTTTTAATTATGATAGAAATTAAATTTTGATAAAAAATTTAGTTTTAATACTGAAAATTTCTCGCACAATGACTATTTCACATTAATAATGATTGTGATGTCATATTTCAAAAATTTATGTTCATTTGCGTCCTACGAACTTCAAAATGGCCTTAAGTTAATATTTGACTACCGAGAAAAAAAAATAAATCAAAAATTATTGACAAACTAAAGTTTATTTGCTCAAGTTTTATTTGGCCGACCGAAAAAAAAAAAACAACAATCACAAATCAACGATGAAAAATCGAAATTATCAAA
This sequence comes from Haematobia irritans, assembly GCF_050003625.1. Lineage (NCBI taxonomy): Eukaryota > Metazoa > Arthropoda > Insecta > Diptera > Muscidae > Haematobia > Haematobia irritans. The sequence continues at coordinate 147,732,174 of NC_134401.1, forward strand.
TATATTCCCCAAAAATAGCCTTAGAAAAAAAACACAAAAAATTCATAATAAGCGGTGAATGGATTACGGGTCGCCGCAAATGACTTTGACTGGCCATGGAGTAGAGAAAAAAAAGAACGGAATTCCAACTGTATCGTATCGATGAAATATGCAGAATGTGGAAAGGAACACCAATGGAAAAAAACATGAAAATATTTACATGCCGAGCCGACCCGCAGCGATAATTGGCAAACATAAATTTTTCAACAATTGTTTGTTGATGATTGCTTTTGGGTGACTGGCTAATACGGGTTCTAACCAAACACATAAAACAGCAAAAAGTGTCTTACACTTAAAATAGGAATACCAAATAATAATTGGAATACAAAGTAGAAAAAGGTAAAAAAACAACGTTAATATATTTTCGAAAATTAAAAAATAATATACAATAAATTGACAAAATTTTTTAGAGAAATGACATTTTGAAAAAAAATTTCCTATAAAAATTAAATTTTGAGAAAATTTCGTATAGAAATGACATTTGACAAAATTTTTGTGGTGAATTAAATTTTTATAGAATTGAAATGAAATTTTGATAAAATTTTTCTAGAGAAATTAAATTTTGGTACAATTTCTTATAGAAATGAAAATTTGAGAAAATTTCTTTAAGAAATTAAATTTTGACAAAATTTCTTTTACAAATTGAATTTTGACAAAATTTCTGTTAGAAATTGAATTTTGACAAAATTTCTGTTAGAAATTAAATTTTGACAAAAAATTCTTTAGAAATGGAATTTTCACAAAATTTTCTATTAAAATACCATTTTGACAAAACTTTCTATTAATATTAAATTTTGAAAAAAATTTCTATTAAAATTAAATTGACAAATTTTCCTTGAAAATTGAAAGTTATGACAAAACTTCTTATAGAAATGAAATTTTGACAAAATTTCCTATAGAAATGAAATTTTGACGAAATTTCCTATAGAAATGAAATTTTGACAAAAATTTCTTATAAAATTAAATTTTGACAAAATTTTCTAGAGAAATAAAAGTTTGACAAAATTGTCTATAGTAATCAAATTTTGACAAAATTTATATTAGAAATTGAATTTTGACAAAATTTCTGTTAGAAATTGAATTTTGACAAAATTTCTGTTAGAAATTAAATTTTGACAAAAAATTCTATAGAAATGGAATTTTCACAAAATTTTCTATTAAAATACGATTTTGACAAAACTTTCTATTAATAGTAAATTTTGAAAAAAAAATTCTATTAAAATTAAATTGACAAATTTTCCTTGGAAATTGAAAGTTATGACAAAACTTCTTATAGAAATGAAATTTTGACAAAATTTCCTATAGAAATTAAATTTGGACAAAATTTCCTATTACATTGGAATTTTGACAAAATTTCCTATTGAAGTGCAATTTTGACAAAATTTGTTATTAAAATGATATTTTAACAAAATTTTTTATTAAAATGAAATTTTGTTAATTTTTTTATTAATATAAACTTTTTACAAAATTTCCTATACAAATGGAATTTTAAAAAAAATTTCCTATAGAAATGAAATTTTGACAAAATTTCCTATAGAAATGAAATTTTGACAAAATTTCCTATAGAAATGAAATTTTGACAAAATTTCCTATAGAAATGAAATGTTGACAAAATTTCCTATAGAAATGAAATTTTGACAAAATTTGAAATTTTGACGAAATTTCCTATAGAAATGAAATTTTGACAAAATTTCCTATAGAAATGAAATTTTGACGAAATTTCCTATAGAAATGAAATTTTGACGAATTTTCCTATAGAAATGAAATTTTGACAAAAATTTCTTATAAAATTAAATTTTGACAAAATTTTCTAGTGAAATAAATGTTTGACAAAATTGCCTATAGTAATCAAATTTTGACAACATTTTCTATAGAAATGACATTTTGAAATAAAAAAAAAAATCTATGGAAATTTAAAATTATGATAAAATTCCCTATAGTAATGAAATTTTGACAAAATTTCCTATAGAAATAAAATTTTGACACATTTTTTATAGAAATAAAAAAATTTGACAAAATTTTCTATAGAAATGAAATTTTGACACAATTTTCTATAGAAATACAATTTTGCAAAATTGTCGATAGAAATAAAATTTTGACAAAATTTTCTATAGAAAAAAATTTTTTTTGACAAAATTTTCTATAGAAATAAAATTTTGACAAAATCTTATATAGAAATAAAATTGTAACAAAATTTTTTATAGAAATAAAATTTTGAAAAAAATTTTCTATAGAAATAAAATTTTAACAAAATTTTCTATAGAAATAAAATTTTAACAAAATTCTCTATAAATTCCTTTTATTCCAAAATTTTTAATTATAGTGTAAGATCCTGTAAAACATTTTATATTCGATACATTTCTTACTAACCAAAAAATGGTGACCAAAATTTCAAAATAAAATTTTTTTGGTAGATTATTTTTGACATGAGTGGCAACCATGGTTCTCAGTCCTTCCCTGTAGCTGGTTAGGTTAGGTATAGTGGCAGCCCGATATTTCAGGCTCACTTAGACTATTCAGTCCATTGTGATACCACAGTGGTGAACTTCTCTCTTATCACTGAGTGCTGCCTGATTCCATGTTAAGCTCAATGACAAGGGACCTACTTTTTATAGCCGAGTCCGAACGGCGTTCCACATTGCAGTGAAACCACTTAGAGAATCTTTGAAACCCTCAGAAATGTCACCAGCACTACTGAGGTGGGATAATCCACCGCTGAAAAACTTTTTGGTGTTTGGTCGAAACTGGGTTTGAACCCACGACCCTGTGTATGCAAGGCGGGTATGCTAAACATTGCACCACGGTGGCTCCCCTGTAGCTGGTTACAATCCTCTGCACCCAGTCCTCTCATGATACGGATCATGATGTATAGGCTACCCCACGTTACGGGGATGTAGTTCTCACGGTCGGAAAGAAAAGTGGTTTTGACAAAATTTTTTTATAGAAATAAAATATTGACAAAATTGTCTATAGAAATCAAATTTTGACAATATTTCGTAGAGAAAGGAAATTAACAAAAAATCCTATAGAAATTGAAAATTATGATAAAATTTCCTACAGAAAAGAAATTTCGACAAAAAATCCTATAGAAATTGAAAATTATGATAAAATTTCGAATAGAAATGAAATTATGACAAAATGTCCTATAGAAATGAAATTTTAACAAAATTTCCTATAGAAATGACATTTTAACAAAATTTCCTATATAAATGAAATTTTGGGAAAAAATTTCCATTGAAATGAAATATTGACAAAATTGCCTATAGAAATCAAATTTTGACAATGTTTCGTAGAGAAAGGAAATTAACAAAAAATCCTATAGAAATTGAAAATTATGATAGAATTTCGAATAGAAATGAAATTTTGACAAAATTTCCTATAGAAATGAAATTTTGACAAAAATTTTCTATAGAAATGAAATATTGACAAAATTGCCTATAAAAATGAAATTTTGACAAAATTTCCTATAGAAATAAAAAAAAAATTCTATAGAAATGAAATTTTGACAACATTTTCTTTAGAAAAGAAATGTGAACAAAATTTCCCAGAGAAATAAAAAGAAATAAAAATTCTATTTTTTTTTTTAAATTGCAACAAAATTTCCTACAGAAATGATATTTTTACAAAATTTCCTATAAAAATGAAATTTTGACAAAATTTTCTATAGAAATGAAATTTTGACAAAAATTTTCTATAGAAATGAAATTTTGACAATATTACGTATAGAAAGGAAATTTTGAGAAAATTCCCTATAGAAATGAAATTTTGACAAAAAATTTCTATAGAAATGAAATTTTGACAATATTACGTATAGAAAGGAAATTTTGAGAAAATTTCCTATATAAATGCAGTTTTGAGAAAAATTCTTACCGAAATGAAATTTTGATAAAATTTGTTATAGAAATGAAATTTTGACAAAATTTCGTAAAGAAATGAAATTTTGACAAAATTTTCTATAGAAATGAAATTTTGACAACATTTTCTATAGAAAAGAAATGTGAACAAAATTTCCCAGAGAAATAAAAAGAAATAAAAATTTTAATTTTTTTTTTAAATTGCAACAAAATTTCCTACAGAAATGATATTTTTACAAAATTTCTTATAAAAATGAAATTTTGACAACAGTTTCTATAGAAATGAAATTTTGACAAAAATTTTCCCAGAGAAAGAAACTTTTGACAATTATATTATTTTACTCTTTGAATATGATCATGAAACCCATGCTGAATGGGGCTTCATGACGTTTCGAATATTTTTATACCCTGCGCCACACTGTGGAACAGGGTAACATATTATAAGTTAGTGCATATGTTTGCAACACCCAGATCTCGCCATGTCCGTCCGTCCATCTGTCTGTGAACACATTTTTATGATCAAAGTGTCGGTCGCAGTTTAAGCCCAATCGCCTTCAAATTTGGCACAAGTTCATGTTTTGGGTCAGAATAGAACCCTATTGTTTTTGGAAGAAATCGGTTCAAATTTAGCTATAGCTCCCATATATATCTTTCGCCCGATATTGACTTATATGGACCCAGAAGCCAGAGTTTTACCCTGATTTGCTTGAAATTTTGAACAAACATAACACTTGGTTGTATAGTCAAGTGTGCAAAATTTGATTGAAATCGGTTCAGATTTAGATATAGCTCCAATATATATCTTTTGCCCGATATGGACTTATATGGCCCCAGAAGCCAGAGTTTTAGCCTAATTTGCTTGAAATTTTCCACCAGGAGAACAATAAGTACTGCAGTCAGGTGTGCCAAATTTTATTGAAATCGGTTCAGATTTAGATATAGCTCCCATATATAACTTTCGCCGTCATATGACCACAGATTAAAATGTTTCCTATATTTTTTTTATTAACATAGTGTACCATCCCGGGGCGTTAACCGACTTAAATTTTAACCGTGTGTATTTGGGACAAAAACCTTTATATATAGCACCCAACACATTTCACGGATTTGATATAGTATCGAAAATGTGGATTTACAAAGTGGTGCAGGGTACATAATGTAGTCGGTCCCGCCCGACTTTAGACTTTCCTTACATGTTTTTTCCTAACATTGTGTTCCACCCCAGGGCATTAGCCGACTTAAATTTAAAGTATATAAATATTGTAGAATACATTTGATGGATTTGATATGGTATCGAAAATGTGGATCTATGGTGCAGGGTATAATATAGTCGGTCCCGCCCGACTTTAGACTTTCCTTACTTGTTAAAATTAAAAAAATATATATATATATAATATAATATTTTTATCTTTACCTACATATCCATATTCGCACCAATTTTTTTCTGATTTAAGGCCAAAACAAAAACAACCTAATACATCAGTTCTTGCACTGTTAATTCCATTAGAAAATGGGCAAGTAATCACTATAATTATATGTGGCAAACTACATTGCCCTGGACCACCTTCTTTCTCTATAGCATAGATATGAGAGATTACATCTGCTTAAAAACTCTCTACATTCTCTTCACTTAAATATGCACGTGGTGGTCGAGCGATCTATCCGTCTTTCTTTCTATCTCCTATTGTGTTGTTAGAATAATTTTCAAACAAAAAATCGAAAGCTTACAATAAATTACAGCAAAGGCAATGATGATTTAGCTTTCGCCAAAATATACCAGACCTTTTACAGACCCTCCCTCTCTCGCACTCTCTCACCTCTAAAGCTGTCTAGAACCTTGAGTGTAATTGTTGTTGTCATGTCATGGATATCTCAGAAGAACCCAGAGTGGGTCAATTGGTGAATAATCGTTGTTCGCTTTTATTTCGTACATGATGGTGAAGGCTGCTGCTGTGGTTCATTGCGGATCATTCATTCGTTGGCTATCTCTTAACGTAATTCGGTCAAAACCCAGAAAACGAGCACTCTGTGGAACAACCAATCATTGGAGTATTACAACTACAGCAACAATAGCAATAACAATCTCGTTATTCACAAATATTCTGATCGTGCTAAATTATCATTATTTATCATAGCCTAAGGAAATCATCTTGAATCCCATTGAAATAGGGTAGAGGAATAAACCATGCCATGATAAAGCCATATTTCGACAAAGACAACTTCACATGGAACCACATTAGCCATAATCTAAACAAAATCTTTTGGGTTACTTTCAAACGTCAGCCAGAACAACGATGAAGGTGTGATTTTTAGGGGGAAATAACTTAAAAAATTAACGAATTTTTTTAAATTAAATTAAATTAAATTAAATTAAATTAAATTAAATTAACATTAAATTAAATTAAATTAAATTAAATTAAATTAAACTAAATTAAATTAAATTAAATTAAATTAAACTAAATTAAATTAAATTAAATTAAATTAAATTAAATTAAATTAAATTAAATTAAATTAAATTAAATTAAATTAAATTAAATTAAATTAAATTAAATTAAATTAAATTAAATTAAATTAAATTAAATTAAATTAAATTAAATTAAATTAAATTAAATTAAATTAAATTAAATTAAATTAAATTAAATAAATTAAATTAAATTAAATTAAATTAAATTAAATTAAATTAAATTAAATAAATTAAATTAAATTAAATTAAATTAAATTAAATTAAATTAAATTAAATTAAATTAAATAAATTAAATTAAATTAAATTAAATTAAATTAAATTAAATTAAATTAAATTAAATTAAATTAAATTAAATTAAATTAAATTAAATTAAATTAAATTAAATTAAATTAAATTAAATTAAATTAAATTTAAATTAAATTAAATTAAATTAAATTAAATTAAATTAAATTAAATTAAATTAAATTAAATTAAATTAAATTAAATTAAATTAAATTAAATTAAATTAAATTAAATTAAATTAAATTAAATTAAATTAAATTAAATTAAATTATATTAAATTAAATTAAATTAAATTAAATTAAATTAAATTAAATTAAATTAAATTAAATTAAATTAAATTAAATTAAATTAAATTAAATTAAATTAAATTAAATTAAATTAAATTAAAATCAAATTAAATAAATTAAATTAAATTAAATTAAATTAAATTAAATTAAACTAAATTAAATTAAATTAAATTAAATTAAATTAAATTAAATTAAATTAAATTAAATTAAATTAAATTAAATTAAATTAAATTAAATTAAATTAAATTAAATTAAATTAAATTAAATTAAATTAAATTAAATTAAATTAAATAAATTAAATTAAATTAAATTAAATTAAATTAAATTAAATTAAATTAAATTAAATTAAATTAAATTAAATTAAATTAAATTAAATTAAATTAAATTAAATTAAATTAAATTAAATTAAATTAAATTAAATTAAATTAAATTAAATTAAATTAAATTAAATTAAATTAAATTAAATTAAATTAAATTAAATTAAATTAAAATAAATTAAATTAAATTAAATTAAATTAAATTAAATTAAATTAAATTAAATTAAATAAATTAAATTAAATTAAATTAAATTAAATTAAATTAAATTAAATTAAATTAAATTAACATAACATTAACATTAACATTAACATTAACATTAACATTAACATTAACATTAACATTAACATTAACATTAACATTAACATTAACATTAACATAACATTAACATTAACATTAACATTAACATTAACATTAACATTAACATTAACATTAACATTAACATTAACATTAACATTAACATTAACATTAACATTAACATTAACATTAACATTAACATTAACATTAACATTAACATTAACATTAACATTAACATTAACATTAACATTAACATTAACATTAACATTAACATTAACATTAACATTAACATTAACATTAACATTAACATTAACATTAACATTAACATTAACATTAACATTAACATTAACATTAACATTAACATTAACATTAACATTAACATTAACATTAACATTAACATTAACATTAACATTAACATTAACATTAACATTAACATTAACATTAACATTAACATTAACATTAACATTAACATTAACATTAACATTAACATTAACATTAACATTAACATTAACATTAACATTAACATTAACATTAACATTAACATTAACATTAACATTAACATTAACATTAACATTAACATTAACATTAACATTAACATTAACATTAACATTAACATTAACATTAACATTAACATTAACATTACATTAACATTAACATTAACATTAACATTAACATTAACATTAACATTAACATTAACATTAACATTAACATTAACATTAACATTAACATTAACATTAACATTAACATTAACATTAACATTAACATTAACATTAACATTAACATTAACATTAACATTAACATTAACATTAACATTAACATTAACATTAACATTAACATTAACATTAACATTAACATTAACATTAACATTAACATTAACATTAACATTAACATTAACATTAACATTAACATTAACATTAACATTAACATTAACATTAACATTAACATTAACATTAACATTAACATTAACATTAACATTAACATTAACATTAACATTAACATTAACATTAACATTAACATTAACATTAACATTAACATTAACATTAACATTAACATTAACATTAACATTAACATTAACATTAACATTAACATTAACATTAACATTAACATTAACATTAACATTAACATTAACATTAACATTAACATTAACATTAACATTAACATTAACATTAACATTAACATTAACATTAACATTAACATTAACATTAACATTAACATTAACATTAACATTAACATTAACATTAACATTAACATTAACATTAACATTAACATTAACATTAACATTAACATTAACATTAACATTAACATTAACATTAACATTAACATTAACATTAACATTAACATTAACATTAACATTAACATTAACATTAACATTAACATAACATTAACATTAACATTAACATTAACATTAACATTAACATTAACATTAACATTAACATTAACATTAACATTAACATTAACATTAACATTAACATTAACATTAACATTAACATTAACATTAACATTAACATTAACATTAACATTAACATTAACATTAACATTAACATTAACATTAACATTAACATTAACATTAACATTAACATTAACATTAACATTAACATTAACATTAACATTAACATTAACATTAACATTAAATTAAATTAAATTAAATTAACATTAACATTAACATTAACATTAACATTAACATTAACATTAACATTAACATTAACATTAACATTAACATTAACATTAACATTAACATTAACATTAACATTAACATTAACATTAACATTAACATTAACATTAACATTAACATTAACATTAACATTAACATTAACATTAACATTAACATTAACATTAACATTAACATTAACATTAACATTAACATTAACATTAACATTAACATTAACATTAACATTAACATTAACATTAACATTAACATTAACATTAACATTAACATTAACATTAACATTAACATTAACATTAACATTAACATTAACATTAACATTAACATTAACATTAACATTAACATTAACATTAACATTAACATTAACATTAACATTAACATTAACATTAACATTAACATTAACATTAACATTAACATTAACATTAACATTAACATTAACATTAACATTAACATTAACATTAACATTAACATTAACATTAACATTAACATTAACATTAACATTAACATTAACATTAACATTAACATTAACATTAACATTAAATTAAATTAAATTAAATTAAATTAAATTAAATTAAATTAAATTAAATTAAATTAAATTAAATTAAATTAAATTAAATTAAATTAAATTAAATTAAATTAAATTAAATTAAATTAAATTAAATTAAATTAAATTAAATTAAATTAAATTAAATTAAATTAAATTAAATTAAATTAAATTAAATTAAATTAAATTAAATTAAATTAAATTAAATTAAATTAAATTAAATTAAATTAAATTAAATTAAATTAAATTAAATTAAATTAAATTAAATTAAATTAAATTAAATTAAATTAAATTAAATTAAATTAAATTAAATTAAGTGCAATGAACTGAAATTAAATTAAATTAAATTAAATTAAATGTTTTCATGAAACTATTCCCACGATTTTTTAATAGCTCATAAATTGTCCATAATTTATATACGAATGCCTTTCGACCTCGAATTGTTAAGTGCATATTATCATGCATGACACCATCAGCCACCGCTAGCTAACATGGCTATCACATTGCCAAAAACTGCTGCAGTCTTATTTCGGTAGTAACAATTGTAATGCATTTGATAGCAAGTTTGAAATGTCAGTTAGTTTCTTAGAGGCCACCAGAAAATGCTACAACCAACAACGAAAGAAACGATAGTTTCAACAAAATAATGTAACCCCTAAAATCCAAAAAAAAAAAAATAACCAAGAATACCTTGAGAGGACTTCCACAAATCATGGTATAACAAAATATCCTAGAGGGCCATTTAAAATCTATTTTTTTTCGCTATTCCCTCTTACAGCCTGAGGGAAACCTACTTTTAAGTTGGCAAAACCAGGTGAATTAAGCTTGGATGCTATTTTAACTGCCATTTCAGAAGTGAGGGTGCTAAAGTCATTTTTATCGTAAATAAGCTACAAACTACAACCTTTCACTTGCAAGTATTTTTTTGGTGATTTTTTTTTTGCCTTGTAATTTTTTGTTAATGCTTTAAGGGGACAACAAATAACATATAATTTGTGATATTTTGGATTGTATTATTAACGATGACATTTTTATCGTCTAGAAAATCTAAACAAATTGAGATATGTGTTGGGGTTGTGTATGATTGTCCAGGTAAAAAGGCCATGATTTCTTTATGGTTTATATACAAAATGGAATTTTTGGTAATTTATTAAGTTTTACACAGATTTACAAAAAATTCAATGGTGATCTGAATTAAATTTACAACTTTAATGAGTTTATAGGCCACGAAATGTATTATTAGGTGTCATAGAGATTTTAAGGAGTTTGGGGGCAAAAAAGAAAGAAATCAGGTCCGTTAAAATTAGGTTAGGCTAGGTTGAAAAGAGAATTTAGGTTTCTTTGTCTGATGTACGCTAAAAAGGCTGGATGTGCTTTCTAACTTCTCCTTTCCTTCATACCCTTCTTTTATTCCAGAAGCCATTACCATTTTTTCCCCCATCCCTAATTTGGACCAGGTCCCGAAACATCTCTTCCTTTAATTACTAGACCTCGGCGTCTTTAACGTATACTCTCATTCCATATTTCTAAGATGGTCGAAACGTCTCTTCCCTTATATGATGGGCTCTATAACATTGACATTATTTTGTACTTCAAGGCATCTTACTCCTCAAACAATCCCCTGCTTTTAGCAAAATTCTGAAATTTTTTCCTTAGGATAATTTCTTGACTATGCATCATAATGCACACAATTGAACCAATTAATTTTTAATTGAAATGTCTCACAGAATTGATAGTATCAATAACCAATTCAGTCAATTGAAAAATTTATTGATCCAATTAAGAAAATTGATATTATTAATTCATGAGATTGACAAAATTTTCTAAAGAAATAAAATTTTGACAAAATTTTCTATAGATATAAAATTTTGACAAAATTTTCTATAGAAATAAAATTTTGACAAAATTTTCTATAGAAATAAAATTTTGAAAAAATTTTCTATAGAAATAAAATTCTGACAAAATTTTTTATAGAAATAAAATTTAGACAAAATTTTCTAAAGAAATAAAATTTTGACAAAATTTTCTATAGAAATAAAATTTTGACAAAATTTTCTAAAGAAATAAAATTTTCTAGAGAAATAAAATTTTGACAAAATGTTCTACAGAAATAAAATTCTGACAAAATTTTCTAGAGAAATAAAATTTTGACAAAATTTTCTAGAGAAATAAAATTTTGACAAAATTTTCTAGATAAATAAAATTTTGATAAAATTTTCTAGAGAAATAAAATTTTGATAAAATTTTCTATAGAAATAAAATTTAAACAAAATTTTCTATAGAAATAAAATTTTGGCAAAATTTTCTATAGAAATAAAATTTTGACAAAATTTTCTAGAGAACTAAAATTTTGACAAAATTTTTTAGAGAAATAAAATTTTGACAAAATTTTCTTTAGAAATAAAATTCTGACAAAATGTTCAATAAAAATAAAATTTTGAAAAAATTTTCTACAGAAATAAAATTTTGGCAAAATTTTCTAGAGAAATAAAATTTTGACAAAATTTTCTATAAAAATAAAATTTTGACAAAATTGTCTATAGAAATAAAATTTTGACAAAATTTTCTAGAGAAATAAAATTTTGACAAAATTTTCTATAGAAATAAAATTCTGACAAAATTTTCTATAGAAATAAAATTTTGACAAAATTTTTTAAAGAAATAAAATTTTGACAAATTTTTCTGAGAAATAAAATTTTGACAAAATTTTCTAAAGAAATAAAATTTTGACAAAATTTTCTATAGAAATAAAATTTTGACAAAATTTTCTATAGAAATAAAATTCTGACAAAATTTTCTAAAGAAATAAAATTTTGACAAAATTTTCTAGAGAAATAAAATTTTGAAAAATTTTCTTGAGAAATAAAATTTTGACAAAATTTTCTATAGAAGTAAAATTTTAGCAAAATTTTCTAGAGAAATAAAATTTTGACAAAATTTTCTATAGAAATAAAATTTTAACAAAATTTTCTAGAGAAATAAAATTTTGACAAAATTTCCTATAAACATAAAATTTTGACAAAATTTTCTAAAGAAATAAAATTTTAACAAAATTTTCTAGAGAAATAAAATTTTGACAAAATTTCCTATAAACATAAAATTTTGACAAAATTTTCTAGAGAAATAAAATTTTAACAAAATTTTCTAGAGAAATAAAATTTTGACAAAATTTTCTATAGAAATAAAATTTTGACAAAATTTTCTATAGAAATAAAATTTTGACAACATTTTCTATAGAAATAAAATTTTGACAAAATTGTCTATAGAAATAAAATTTAGACAAAATTTTCTATAGAAATAAAATTTAGACAAAATTTTCTATAGAAATAAAATTTAGACAAAATTTTCTATAGAAATAAAATTTTGACAAAATTTTCTATAGAAATAAAATTTTGGCAAAATTTTCTATAAAAATAAAATTTTGACAAAATTTTCTATAGAAATAAACGTCTGACAAAATTTTCTAAAGAAATAAATTTTTAACAAAATTTTCTAGAGAAATAAAATTTTGACAAAATTTTCTATAGAAATAAAATTCTGACAAAATTTTCTAAAGAAACAAAATTTTGAAATAAAATTTTAAAATTTTATTTTCTATAAAAATAAAATTTTACAAAATTTTCTATAGAAATAAAATTTTGACAAAATTTTCTAAAGAAATAAAATTTTAACAAAATAAATAAAGAAATAAAATTTTGAGAAAATGTTGGTAGATTATTTTTGGCTCGAGTGGCAACCATGATTATGAACCGATATGGACACATTTTTGTGTGATTGGGGATCGGCTATATATAACTATAGACCGATATGTACCAATTTTGGCACGGTTATTAGCGGCCACATACTAACACCGCGTTCCAAATTTCAACCGGATCGGATGAATTTTGCTCCTCCAAGAGGCTCCGGAGATCAAATCTGGGGAACGGTTTATATGAGGTCTATATATAATTATGGACCTATATGGACCAATTTTTGCATGGTTGTTAGAGACCATATACTAACACCACATACCAAATTTCAACCGAATCGGATGAATTTTGCTCCTTCAAGAGGTTCCGAAGGTCAAATCTGGGGATCGATTTATATGGGGGCTATATATAATTATGGACCGATATGGACCAATTTTTGCATGGTTGTTAGACCACGTACCAAATTTCAACCGGATCGGATGAAGTTTGCTCCTCCAAGAGGCTTCGGAGGGCAAATCTGGGGATCGGTTTATATGGGGGCTATACGTAAAAGTGGACCATTTGCAATACCATCCGACCTACATCAATAACAACTACTTGTGTCTCATCAATAACAACTACTTGTGTCTCTTTCTCTAAACAACAGATGGACGGACATGCTTAGATCCACTCAGAATTTCACCACGACCCAGAATATATATATCCAAATCCAATATATATATATATATATATATATATATATATATATATATATATATATATATATAGCCCCCATCGTATGGTGGAGGGTATACAAATTATTGAATTAAACAAATTTTTATTTTCATTTCATTTATTTATTTTCGCATAATTTTTAATTCAATATTTTCGAAAATTCAATTAATTTTTTTTTTGTAAATATTTTTTATTTCTATGTGAATGGGATATCAGATTCCACACGTCCTAATATTCGTTTGTTATATCATTGGGATACCTTAGAGTTGAATTTTTCTCTCTTCCAAATGACATATTTGAAGCTTTTTCAACAAAATATTGCCCTTTTCAATAACCCATGCTAGATAACATTTTACTTTCTCTTTCAAATCCAATTAACCAAATAGACCAAAAACCAAGAACATCACCCGCCTATTTGACAAACCCCAAAGATAAAAGCCAAGCATGACATGACACATGTAAAACTCAAAACAGCCGGTATGGCGGCACAAAGACCGATTTCTTTTTCCGCAATTTTTGTTTTGTTTTTGTATTTTTTGCCAGACACCATTAATAAATTTTTGCAAAATGTTTTCTTTGTGGGCTTTGTTTGTTCTTTTGTTTTAAAAACTAAATACTTATTAAGTATCTTTGCATGTTATTACCACAATGGCTATCAATGGGGAAAAATAGGTTAAAAGTTTGGTCTCATAACCGAAATATGTACCTGTACATTGAAACATAAAATTATTAATTAAACGAAAAGTAAATGGGAAGGCGTTACAGACAATGAAATTAATGAATAGTGACATTTTTGCGTATTTCTGAGATTGGAAATTGCGTGGTAAACATATGAGTGGTTGAGAAATTTCGAGGAAATTTACTTTCTATTGCAATACTCTAGAGTATTTAATGATGAGATCTCTTATTGCGTCTTCCATAGTGATTGGTTTGAAATGCACTGAATATTTGAGGCTGATATACAATATGAAGACAATTGAGAGTAAGAGACATACAGTTATCATATGTCACATATACTATTCAAATACAAATGAGTTTATGAGCGATTAACATAAAAGGGATTTAACATAAGGCTAATGAGAGCGAGAGAGTTAAAGTTTTGTAAATAATAATGGTTGTAATGAGTGTTTAACATGGATGATAACTCTTAATGCAATTTATCATTAGAAAGAAGTTAACATATACATGTAAATGTAAAATTGATGCATATGTGAAATAAGGAATGTGTAAATAAAAAAAATATGAGCGATTAACATAAAAGGGATTTAACATAAGGCTAATGAGAGCGAGAGATTTAAAGCTTTGTAAATAATAATGGTGGTAATGAGTGTTTAACATTGATGATAACTCTTAATGCAATTTATCATTAGAGAGAAATTAATATAAACATGTAAATGTAAAATTGATGCATATGTGAAATAAGGAATGTGTAGTTTTGGCTTGTTACAAAATCAAAAACAAATAAATTATTTATTGGTATTGCTAGTGCCTTAATAAATTATATAATAAATAAATAAAAAAATGCAATTAAAATAAATTAAGTTGATTCAAATTAAAATAATTTATTATATTAAATTAAATTGTATTAAATTAAATTAATATAAATTAAAATCGACGCGTCCCAACCGCACGGTACCTACTAATGAAGGAGATGCTGGTATAGATACACCATGCATGATTGTAGTAGATCCCAAGTAGATCCATAGGGAAAACGGAACTCGCCGAGTTCATTAAAGAAATCAGAAGAAGAGACCTTAGCTAAGTGCCAGTTGGCACTCACAAGATGAAGGCCGCAATTAGAAGACAAATGAACATATGTAGGGATGTTCAAGATCGAGTCTCAAAGGTCGACGAACTACTTGATGCTATCGGTAACTACCGGAATACCTGGAAGATGTCAGAGAAAGAGAGGAAAGACGGTATACCGAGAATTCTCATGATCTTGTGGCAGATACTCCAACACATCAGAACCCCAAGAATAAGCGAAGTGCACCCAGCCTAGCAGAGACAAACGCACGAAGAAATCTAATAAGAGATCGAATGAAGTGTCGGTGGCTACAGGAGTAAATAAAACCTCAGGCATAAAGCTTTCGGGCGCTAAAGGAGAGAAACCGAAGAGGAAATTAAAGTAAATTAAATTGCAATAATTTTATTGACCCAAAGTCTACATTTCCAATTCGATACATTTTAAATTTTCATAAACAATCGCCATAATTTCCATATTTGTATATGATCCATTGACATTCAATTAATATTAGCAACTTCACTAAAAACGACAGTCATATGCAAAAGACCTTCATAAATATGGCATTTCTGTAAAATATTTGACTAATGA
Organism: Haematobia irritans; assembly: GCF_050003625.1. Lineage (NCBI taxonomy): Eukaryota > Metazoa > Arthropoda > Insecta > Diptera > Muscidae > Haematobia > Haematobia irritans. Next base: position 147,748,657 of record NC_134401.1, read on the forward strand.
TGACAGTTATTAAGCATCAATAACCTTTTACCCAAATTTTCACTTTCATTTTGAAACATTTTGGAACGAATCGCTGACCAATACTATTGCTCCCCCACCCCTCCCAAAAGGAGAATCATTGTAAATTGTAATCAAGGTCTTACAAATGAGGCTAAAAACGATATAAATATAATTAATGGCATTTTAAAAGGAGGAGGAGGAGTTGAAATATCTTTGGTGGCCTATGCTTTTGTAATCTCTTTCTCTAACCAAGATGAGTTAAGGTGAGATGAAGAAGAAAGAAAACCTGGACTGAAATTTACCTACCAAAAGATTTAGTTGGTGATGCAATCATTGTGATGCCATGCTTTGAATAAATTTTAATAAAAACGCATGCTTGATTACAATACTTCATCAATGAATGTGTTGAAAAGAATGCGTTTAAATGTTTTTGATATGGTTGTAAAATCGATTAATAATCTGGAGTGAAATGTTTTGTTGTACTTCAACCACGGTTGCCATTGGAGCCAAAAATAATCTACCAAAATTTCGAAAAAATTTTACAAAAAAAAAAAAACCTAACAAAAATTTTATAATTTTATTATCTATAGAAAATTTTGTCAAAATTTTATTTCTATTGAAATTTTTGTGAAAATTTTATTTCTATTGAAATTTTTGTGAAAATTTTATTTCTACAGAAATTTTCGTCATAATTGTTATTATTTTTGTCATAATTATTATTTCTATGAAAATTTTTGTAAAAATTTTTTCTATCGACAATTTTGTTAAAATTTTATTTCTATAAAAAATTTTGTGAAATATTTTTTTATAGAAAATTTTGTCAACAATTTTTTTCTATATAAACTTGTGTCAAAATTTATATTTCTATAGAACATTTTGTCAAAATTTTATTCTATAATAAATTTTGTCAATATTTTATTTCTATAGAAAATTTTGTCAAATATTTATTTCTATAGCAAACTTTGGCAAAATTTTATTTATATAGCAAAATTTGGCAAAATTTAATTTTTATAGCTAAATTTGGCAATAATTTATTTCTATAGAAAATTTTGTTAAAAGTTTATTTCTATAGAAAATTTTGTCAAATATTTATTTTAATAGAAAATTTTTTTCAAATATTTTTTTATAGAAAATTTTGTCAAAGTTGCTTTTCTATTGAAAAATGTGTGAAATATTTACTTATATAGAATATTTTATCAAAGTTTTATTTCTATAGAAAATTTTGTCAAATTTTTTTTATAGAAAATTTTGTCAAAATTTTATTTTTATAGAAAATTTTGTCAAAATTTTATTTCTATAGAAAATTTTGTCAAAATTCTATTTTTATAGAAAACTTTGTAAAAATTTTTTTCAAATATTTATTTTTATAGAAATTTTACTCAAAGTTTTATTTCTATAGAAAATTTTGTCAAAATTATATTTCTATAGAAAATTTTGTGAAACATTTTTTTTATAGAAAATTTTGTCAAAAAAAATTTTATATAGAAACTTTTGTCAAAATTTATATTTCTATAGAACATTTTGTCAAAACTTTATTCTATAATAAATTTTGTCAGTATTTTTTTTTTTATAGAAAATTGTGTAACAATTTTATTTCTATAGCAAACTTTGGCAAAATTTTTTATAGCAAAATTTGGCAATAATTTATTTCTATAGAAAATTTTGTTAAAAGTTTATTTCTATAGAAAATTTTGTCAAATATTTATTTTTATTGAAATTTTTGTCAAATAGTTTTTTTTTTATACAAAATTTTGTCAAAGTTGCATTTCTATTGAAAAATGTGTCAATTATTTATTTATATAGAAAATTTTATCAATGTTTTATTTCTATAGAAAATGTTGCCAATTTTTGTTATAGAAAATTTAGTCAAAATTTTATTTCTATAGATTTTTTTTTTCAATTTTTTATAGAAATTTTACTCAAAGTTTTACTTCTATAGAAAATTTTGTCATTATTTTATTTCTTTAGAAACTTTTGTCAAAATGTTACTTCTATAGAAAATTTTGTCAAAATTCTATTTCCATTGAAAATTTGGTCAACATTTTATTTCTATAGAAATTTTTGTCATAATTTTATTTTATTTATAAAAAAAAATTGTCAAAATTTTATGTCTATAAAAAAATTGTAAAAATTTTATTTCTATTACAAATGTTGGCAAAACTTTGTCAAAATTTTATTTCTATAGAAAATTTTGTCAAAATTTTATTTCTATAGAAAATTTTGTCAAAATTTTATTTTTATAGAAAATTTTGTCAAAATTTTATTTCTATACAAAATTTTGTCAAAAATTTATTTCTATAGAAAATTTTGTCAAAGTTGCATTTCTATAGAAAAATTTGTCAAATTTTTTCTATAGCAATATTTGCCAAAATTTTATTTCTATAGCAAAATTTGCCAAAATTGTATTTCTATGGAAAACTTGTGAAGCACCTTTTATTTGGAGAGAAATATTTAAGAAATTTTGTTTCTATAGAAAATTTTGTCAAAATTTTATTTCTATAGAAAATTTTGTCAAAAATTTATTTCTGTAGAAAATTTTGTTAACATTTTATTTCTATAGAAACTTTTGTAAAAATGTTATTTTATAGAAACCTTTTCCAACATTTTATTTCTATAGCAAAACTTTGTCAAAATTTTATTTCTATAGCAAAACATTGTCAAATTTTATTTCTATAGACGATTTTGTTAAAATTTCATTTCTATTAAAACTTTTGTCAAAATTTTATGTCTATAGAAAATTTTGTTAAAATGTTGTTTCTGTAGAAACTTTTGTCAAAATTTTATTTCGGCAGAAAATTTTGTCAAAATTTTATTTCTAAATTCTGTCAAAATTTTAATAGTTTCCCACGAAGGGAAGCATAGATAGACAGTCGTACATTGCCTTATCGTATTAGAATTATACCCTGATCCGAAAACAAAACACGATGACTCTTTAATGATCGCCCGTTTATGATTTCGTAAACGGCTGTTCACGCTGCTCAACCAATATCCTAAAACGGATCCCAAAATAGTATTATGCTCTTGAAACCTATTTGAAGTGATCAGATTTCTACGCGGAGTGTATTTTTAAATTTCATAGTATATAGTAAAATTTAGGTCATTCCCTTTGCTTTATCTGTCTTGTTGTGAGCCCAATTTAAGTTCCAATTAAACATTTGGGGGAAAATGTCTTGTGTCATGTAACCGTTATCATTTTGATGACATCTGCCAATTGTTAATAACACCCTAAAAAAATTCCCCGTAAACTTGTTCTTCACCTAGAACATTTGAATTCTTAACTACATCTGTCTTGTTATTGGCTGTTCAATACTCCAGGCACGTTATGGGTCTGGAAAAAAATATAAGCCAAAGCCAAGACACCACACGCATTCATGAAGCCCCCAAGTGGACCAACACATCATTAGTTGTGCTACCCAAGAATTTTGATATTTACTTCTAAATACAGTTGGATCATACCTTACCATATCATTCCAATAAAACAACCACACCAGTTACTTGTAATCGATGAAATTTAAGCCGTGGTTATATTTAAATCTATTTAAAATGCTTTATGCATATTTTATGAACAACGAACGAAAACAACAACAAACATTAACTGCTTAATGAATGCATTTTTAATGTTCAATTCCAATCATACGGCAATCATAAGATGACCTAATTTTTATGTATTTCTTATCGTTGTATTTCTTTCGTTTTTTTTACCATAATTTGGTTTTCGAAAAAAAAAATCTGAAATTTGAGTATGGTCTTAGTGTTGCACATGTCTTGAAAGAGTAGACGATAATAAGAATCAAAGAATACCTTATTTGGATTTGGGCATAAACATCCGTTTCCTCTACCGGATGACATGACACATTGCATGCATTCTAACAATGACATGCGGAAAGGGGTTAAGAAATGGAAAAAGAATATTCTATTCAATTAAAAATTAAAAATGGAAATGTAGTTGAAAATAAGTTCACAAAATTGTTGTTCCCTTTGAATACCTTCACGCGCATCCTTGGAGAAAGTAATGAATAATAATGCAAACACAGATTGCAATAATGATCGACAATAAAGAGACTAGAGAATACGGTTGCCACTATAGCTCGACCGAAGCATGGGCTTCGGCCAAAAATCGATACTCGGCCACGAATCAGTCTTCGGCGTCAAGAGGCCGATTAACCGAAGCCGAAGCTTTTTGAATAATTTATTTGTTATTGAATTGTCCAGTGTTGAATTTGTCTCAGTCAGAACACCCAGTACAACTAACACGTAAACAAAATATTAAAAATCTTGTTTTGTCACTATAATATCAAATGAATTACCTTTTATTTATGCATTTGTTTAAAAATTATTTCAATATTGAACTAAAAAAAAACACCAAATTTCTTTAATTACAAATTTGAAAAAAAAATAATCAGCTTCGGCTTCGGCCGATTATTGCTTTTTTGCCGAACATCGGCTTCGGCCAAAAAAATCCATTTCGGTCGAACTCTAACATAGTTGCCACTCGTGCAAAAAATAATCTACCAAAATTTTACGAAAATTTTACCAAAAAATTACCAAATTCTCATTTTGAATTGTTTAATCGAGTTTTTAAAAGTTAGTATGAAAAATTTTTTTTCTTTTGTATAGAAATATTTTTTCTATAGAAAATTTTTTCAAAAGTTTATTCCTAATTTTATTCCTAAAGATTTTTTTTTCAAAATATTATTTCTATAGAAAATTATTTCAAAATGCTATTCCTATAGAAAATTTTGTCAAAATTTTACTTCTACAGCAAAAATTTGTCAAAATGTTATTTCTATCGAAAATTTAGACTAAATTTTATTTCTGTAGAAATTTTTTTCAAATTTTTATTTCTATAGAAAATTTTGTTAAAATTTTATTTCTATAGAAAATTTTGTCAAAATTTTATTTCTATAGAAAATTTTGTCAAAATTTTATTTTTATAGAAAATTTTGTCAAAATTTTATTTCCACAGAAAATTTAGACAACATTTTATTTTTATAGAAAATTTTGTCAAAATTTTGTTTCTATAGAAAATTTAGACAAAATCTTATTTCTATAGAAAATTTTGTTAAAATTTTATTTCTATAGAAAATTTTGTCAAAATTTTATTTCAATAGAAAATATTGTCAAAATTTTATTTCCACAGAAAATTTAGACAACATTTTATTTCTATAGAAAATTTTGTCAAAATTTCATGTCTATGGAAAATTTTGTCAAAATTTTATTTCTATAGAAAATTTTGTTAAAATTTTATTTCTATAGAAAATTTTGTCAAAATTTTGTTTCAATAGAAAATATTGTCAAAATTTTATTTTCACAGAAAATTTAGACAACGTTTTATTTCTATAGAAAAAATTTGTCAAAATTTCATGTCTATGGAAAATTTAGACAAAATTTTATTTCTATAGAAAATTTTGTCAACGTTTTATTTCAATAGAAAATATTGTCAAAATTTTATTTCTACAGAAAATTTAGACAACATTTTATTTCTATAGAAAATTTTGTCGAAATTTCATGTCTATGGAAAATTTTGTCAAATGTTCATGTCTATGGAAAATTTTGTCAACATTTTATTTCTTTAGAAAATTTTGTCAAAATTTTATTTCCACAGAAAATTCAGACAACATTTTATTTCTATAGAAAATTTTGTAAAAATTTTATTTTTATAGAAAATTTAGACAAAATTTTATTATAGGAATAATAAAATTTTGTCTATAGAAAATTTTGTCAACATTTTATTCCAATAGAAAATTTTGTCAACTTTTTATGTCAAACTTTTTGTTAAAATTTTATTTCTATGGAAAATTTTGTCAAAATTTTATTTCCACAGAAAATTTAGACAACATTTTATTTCTATGGAAAATTTTGCCAAAATTTTGTTTCTATGGAAAATTTAGACAACATTTTATTTCTATAGAAAATTTTGCCAAAATTTTTATTTTTATAGAAAATTTTGTCAAAATTTTATTTCTATAGAAAATTCTGTTAAAATTTTATTTCTATAGAAAATTTTGTTCAAATTTTATTTCAATAGAAAATATTGTCAAAATTTTATTTCCACAGAAAATTTGGACAACATTTTTTTCTATAGAAAATTTTGTCAACATTTTATTTCTATAGAAAATTTAGACAAAATTTTATTTCTATAGAAAATTTTGTTAAAATTTTATTTCTATAGAAAATTTTGTTAAAATTTTATTTCTATAGAAAATTTTGTTAAAATTTTATTTCTATAGACAATTTTGTCAAAATTTTGTTTCAATAGAAAATATTGTCAAAATTTTATTTCCACAGAAAATTTAGACAACATTTTATTTCTATAGAAAATTTTGTTAAAATTTCAATAGAAAATATTGTCAAAATTTTATTTCCACAGAAAATTTAGACAAAATTTTATTTCTATAGAAAATTTTGTCAAGATTTTTATTTCTATAGAAAATTTTGTCAAAATTTTATTTCTATAGAAAATTTTGTTAAAATTTTATTTCGATAGAAAATTTTGTCAAAATTTTATTTTTATAGAAAATTTAGACAAAATTTTATTTCCACAGAAAATTTAGACAACATTTTATTTCTATAGAAAATTTAGACAAAATTTTATTTCTATAGACAATTTTTTTAAATATTTCTTTCTATAGAAAATTTTTTCAAAATTTTATTTCCACAGAAAATTTAGTCATTTTATTTCTATAGAAACTTTTGTCTAAATTTTATTTCTATAGAAAATTTAGACAAAATTTTATTTCTATAGAAAATTTTGTCAACATTTTATTTCTATAGAAAATTTAGATAACATTTTATTTATATTGACATTTTTTTTAATCGTTATTTCTGTTATTTCAAACTTTTATTTGTATAGAACATTTTGTCAAAATTTTATTTCTATAGCAAAATGTTGTCAAAATGTTTATGTCTATAGAAAATTTTGTCAAAATTTTATTTCTTTAGAAAATTTTGTCAAAATTTTATTTCAATAGAAAATATTGTCAAAATTTTATTTCCACAGAAAATTTAGACAAAATTTTATTTCTATAGAAAATTTTGTCAAGAATTTTATTTCTATAGAAAATTTTTTCAAAATTTTATTTCTATAGAAAATTTTGTTAAAATTTTATTTCGATAGAAAATTTTGTCAAAATTTTATTTCTATAGAAAATTTAGACAAAATTTTATTTCCACAGAAAATTTAGACAACATTTTATTTCTATAGAAAATTTAGACAAAATTTTATTTCTATAGACAATTTTTTTAAATATTTCTTTCTATAGAAAATTTTTTCAAAATTTTATTTCCACAGAAAATTTAGTCATTTTATTTCTATAGAAACTTTTGTCTAAATTTTATTTCTATAGAAAATTTAGACAAAATTTTTTTTCTATAGAAAATTTTGTCAACATTTTATTTCTATAGAAAATTTAGATAACATTTTATTTCTATTGACATTTTGTTTTAATCGTTATTTCTGTTATTTGAAACTTTTATTTGTATAGAACATTTTGTCAAAATTTTATTTCTATAGAAAAATGTTGTCAAAATTTTCATGTCTATAGAAAATTTTGTCAAAATTTTATTTCTATAGAAAATTTTGTCAAAATTTTATTTCTATAGACAATTTTTTGAAATATTTCTTTCTATAAAAAATTTTGTCAAAATGATTTAACCACAGAAAATTAGGCAACATTTTATTTCTATAGAAAATTTTGTCAAATTTTATTTCCTCAGAAAATTTAGACAACAATTTATTTCTATAGAAAATTTAGACAAAATTTTATTTCTATAGAAAATTTTGTCAAAATTTTATTTCTATAGAAAATTTTATCAAAATTTTATTTCTATAGAAAATTTTGTCAAAATTTTATTTCTATAGAAAATTTGATCAAAATTTTATTTCTATAAAAAATTTTGTCCAAATTTAACTTTTATAGAAAATTTTGTCAAAATTTTATTTCTAAAGAAAATTTTGTCAAAATTTTATTTCTATAGGAAATTGATGTAGATTTCTAAAAATCTACCAAACAGTAAAAACATCTACCATTTTTTGGTAGAATTCTACCAACTGTGGCGACCGTGCTAGAGAGACCAATTTATGCTAACATGGGCTTAACACTCCATGTACTTTAACTGTCGTCTAGAGAGAGAGAGAGACCATGTCTATGTATTTTAGGTTGCCAATTTAACATATCCGAAGATAAGCATTGGAAACAACAGAGCCTTTATTGTTTTTAGAGTATAACACACGAATATTTTCCTATCAATTTACTTACATTTTGTAAACATTTTTAAATTTTCCAAACACTTACCTAAAAAAAAAAAAATAAAAATATAACATTAAAAAATATGTAAAAATAATAAGATATATTTTTTATATAAAGTAGGAAAATAGTTTTAAAAATAATTTTAATTTTTTTATTTAGAAAAGTCAGCTTTTGTCTTTTCACTTTTTAAAATTACTGCTGACATAATCATCGCACCCCTCCAGATCCTCACTAAAGATTATGGAAATTCGAAATAGCCAGCAATGAATGATTAGTATAGTCAGACTTGTGAAGAGTAGTATATGGAATTATTTTTTTGTTAGTCACTATTTTCTTCCATCTTTCTGGCAACATACGGATACCGGGACGAAAAATTGACGTGTGTTTTGGCTTAATCCGCGAATCGATCAAATTTTTGGCTTCTTTATTAAAGTATAACATAAGGTCCACGATGATTAAATTTACAAAAATCTCCTTACCAAATTTCTATGTAATATTTAAAATATTTAAGTTTTTTTCTAAAAGTTCTCATTATTTGAAAATAATTCTTAGAAATGTTGTCTTGTACAATGGTTACTCAAAGGTTGTAGTTAACATTCACAAAGAATAACCAAAGGTCTTTTTGTATATCAATAATCTCTATTGGCCGGAACTCCGTTGAATTGAACCCTCTCTCCCATTCCCACAATTAAAGCGGCTTCGAAAGCTTTGATCTACAATCGCATGGTAAAAATCTCAAAGCTTAGGAATTTTATACTTAAAAAGTTCTTTTAGGAATTCCCATTTACAGTGAAATATTTGCGCGATAGTCTGAATGTGAAATATTTCGCGATGGCATTTCTATGTTTTATTTGCCCGCAAGAAGCGGATATAAAGTGCAAAAGAAGATTCTTAGATTTTTTCACCCCTTTCCGTGCTTCTTTAATACTTCACGTATCACCTCAAATGATGAGAAAGCATTTCCACCGCCACTAGATAATGGGAAGAAGGAAAAAATTCTAGATTTACCCACAGTGAAGATAGATTTACAGGCAGATGCACTTCGTTCATATCACATCACAATAGAAGATAGAAGGCCAAACAAAAAGTTCAAAGTAAAATTTACACCATGGCATTGCTGGCGGAGATGAGCAAGTGAATGCAACGAGTAGTGGCTCTAAAGATTTCAAATTTTTACTCGAGATTTTAATTTAAAATAAGTATCATTTCATTTGAAAAAGGACTAATATGATTAAAAAAAAACTTTATTTGGTTTGGATATGTAAAAGGCTTCGTTGGAAGTGAAACTGGTAACCCCCTTCAGAATTTATCTCATCTACTTAGAAATCACGAGTGACTCTTGTCATGTCATGTTCCAATCACCATTTCCCTAGAACATCGTGGCACCCATGTGAGTAATCCCCCTCCCCCCCAAATTGCATTGGATAGCCAGGGCAAAGTAATAGAGACCGGCTTATTGGAGCATTTATTTCTTCTAGTTTAGACCGTAAGAGGTCTTTGCTATGGAAAAATGTGTAAAAAAACACAAGCATTGAAATGCGGGCGCGAACATTCTTCTTCTTCTTCTTGTCTTTGTGGCATCACCTGCTAGCGAAAGGTGCCGATATTTAAGCTGAGGTTATCATTTACTGGGCAGAGTTCTTTTGTCTTTGCAGCCCATATGTGTTCCTCTGCCCCTTTTTCACGCTCTATTGTAAAGCAAGCGTAACATTAACAGTTTTTAATTAATTACCCAAGAATGAGTACGTCATTCAGTCAGTCAGCTCAGGTTCTTAGATTTCTTCAGCAAACGGCAAACATAAAGTAATTTTATTTTTCTCCGGTCTAAAAGAGCACGTGAATGTAGTTTGGAATGTTTATGCCCCGGTTGCAGTTGTTGGGAACTTTTCTTGCTTGTGACTGACAAAAAAAAGTTAAGGCACAAATAAGAGGATCTTATAATGGGGAAAATGTATATGAAAATTAATAAAGAAAACGAAGTTTTGTCAAAATTTTATTTATTTAGAAAATTTTGTCAACATATTATTCCTATGGAAAATTTTGTCAAAATTTTATTTCTATAAAAAATTTTGTCAAAAGTTTATTTCCATAGATTTTTTTAATTTCTATTCTATTTTGCTAAATTTTATTGCCATAGAAAAATTTTGTCAAAATTTTATATCTATAGACAATTTAATGAAAATTTTATTTCTATAGAAAATTTTGTCAAACTTTGATTTCTTTCGAAAATTTTGACAAGGTTAGGTTAGGCGGCAGTCCGATGTATCAGCATAAGCGTAGTAAGGCCTCTGGGGGGAGGGCTTAGCCTCCTCCAGAAAAAAATTAGGCCCCCCCCCCTAGAATGTGAAAACCTGTATATGATTTTCCATTATATATTGTTACTGTAGTATAGATAGGGGGCTATAACCCCCCTGGTTAAAAATGATACGCCAATGTGTATCGGACTCACTTAGACTATTCAGTCCATTGTGATACCACATTGGTGAACTTCTCTCTTATCACTGGGTGCTGCCCGATTCTATGTTAAGCTCAATGACAAGGGACCTCCTTTTTATAGACGAGTCCAAACGGTGTTCCACACTTAGAGACGCTTTGAAACACTCAGAAATGTCACCAGCATAACTGCGGTGGGATAATCCACCGCTGAAAAACTTTTGGGTGTTTTGTCGAAACTGGGTTCGAATCCACGACCCTGTGTATATACGGCGGGCATTCTAGCCATTGCACCACAATGGCTCCCATTTTATTTATATGGAAAATTTTTGACAGAATTCCATTTCTATAGAAAATTTTCACAAAATTTCAAAAAAAAAAATACAAAATTCTATTTCTATAGAAAATTTTGACAAAAGTTAATTTCTATCGATTTTTTTTTTTAAATTTAACAAAATTTCATTTCTTTAGAAATAGAAATAAAATGTTGTAAAAATTTTATTTTTATAGATTTTTTTTTTCCAAAATTTTTAGTTCTATAGAAAATTTTGTCCACATTTTATTTTTATTGAAAAGTTTGTCAATGTTTGATTTCTTTAGAAAATTTTGCCAAATTTTCCTTCTATATGAGAGTTTTGTCAAAATTTATTTTCTTAAAAAAGTTTTGTCAAAAAACTTTGACAAAATTCTATTTCTATAGAAAATTTTGACAAAATTTTATTTGTATCGAATTTTTTTTAAAAATTTTAACAAAATTCCATTTCTTTAGAAAATTTTATTTTTATAGAAATTTTTATTTCTTTAAATTTTGTGTAAATTTTATTTCTATAAAAAATTTTTGACAATGTTTGATTTTTTTTATCTTTTTGTTGTTTTTTTTCGATCTTTATTTTTAAAATAAAAGTTTTTCTTTAGAAAACTTTGATAAAATTTTATTTCTTTGGAAAATTTTGTTAAAATTTATGTTCTATAGAAAATGTTGTCAAAATTGTATTTCCATAGAAAATTTTGTCAAAATTTTATTTCTATCGAAATTTTTTTTAAATATTTTAACAAAATTCCATTTCTTTAGAAAATGAAACAGAAACAAAATTTTATTTTTATAGAATTTTTTTCCAAAATTGTAAGTTCTATAGAAAATTTTATAAAAATTTTACTTCTATAGAAAATTTTGAAATGTTTATTTTTTTGTTAGAACATGTTGACAACATTTTAATCCTATGGAAAATTTTGTCTAAATTTATTTTCTAAAGAAAGTTTTGTCTTAATATTATTTCTATAGAAAATTTTGATAAAATTTTATTTCTATCGAAAATTTGTTAAACATTTTAACAAAATTCCATTTCTTTAGAACTAGAAATAAAATGTCAAAATTTTATTTTTATAGAAATTTTTTCCAAAATTTTAAGTTCTATAGACAATTTTGTCCACATTTTATTTCTATTGAAAATTTTGTCAATTTTTGATTTCTTTAGAAAATTTTGATAACATTTTATTCCTATGAAAAATGTTGTCAATCTTTATTTTCTAAGTTTTGCCTAAATTTTATTTCTATAAAAAATTTTGTCAAAATTGTATTTCCATAGAAAATTTTGTCAATATTTTATTTCCAGAGAATATTTTGTCAAAATATGTTTTCTTTCTATAGAAAATTTTACGTCTGTAGAAAATTGTTCCTAAATTTCATTTCTATAGAAAATTTTGCTTCTATATCAGAGTTTTGTCAAAATTTATTTTCTACAAAAGAATTTTTGTCAAAATTTTATTTCTATAGAAGAGTTTTGTCAAAATTTTATTTCTGTAGAAGAGTTTTATCTACATTTTATTTCTGTAGAAAATTTTGTCATATTTTAATTTCTTTAGAAAATTTTCACAACATTTAAATTGTATGGAAAATTTTGTCAAAATTTAATTTTTATGACAAAATTTTACTTCCATAGAAAATTTTGTCAAAATTTTATTTTCACAGAATATTTTGTCAAAATATAATGTTTTTTTGTATAGAAAATTTTACATCTGTAAAAAGCTGTGCCTAGATTTACTTTCTATAGAAAATTTTGATTCTTTATCAGAGTTTTGTCAAAATTTATTTTCTATAAAAGAATTTTTGTCAAAATTTTATTTCTATAGAAGAGTTTTGTCAAAATTTTATTTCTGTAGAACATTTTGTCAAACTTTTATTTCTATAGAAAATTTTGTCAACATTTTATTTATACAGAAAATTTAGTCAAAATTTTATTTCTTAGAAAATTTTGTCAAAATTTAATTTTTCAAAAAACAAAAAATTGTCAAAATTTTATTTCCTTAGAAAATTTTTTCAAAATTTTTTTCTATAACATAGCAAATTTTGTCAAACATTTATTTCCATAGACAATTTTTTCAAAATTTTATTTGTATAGAAAATTTTGTCCACATTTTATTTTTATTGAAAATTTTGTCAATGTTTGATTTGTTTAGAAAATTTTGACAACATTTTATTCCAATGGAAAATTTTGTCAAAATTTATTTTCTATAGAAAGTTTTGTCTAAATTTTATTTCTATAGAAAATTTTGTCAAAATTGTATTTCCCTAGAAAATGTTGTCAACATTTTATTTTCACAGAACATTTTGTCAAAATATAATGTTTTTTTCTATAGAATATTTTAACATACGTCTGTAGAAAATTGTGCCTAAATTTAATTTATATAGAAAATTTTGCCAAAATTTTGTTTCTATATCAGAGTGTTGTCAAAATTTATTTTCTATAAAAGAATTTTTGTCAAAATTTTAATTCTATAGAAGAGTTCTGTCTAAATTTGATTTCTATAGAAGAGTTTTTTCTAAATTTTATTTCCATAGAAAATTTTGTCATATTTTGATTTCTTTAGAAAATTTTCACAACATTTAAATTGTATGGAAAATTTTGTCAAAATTTAATTTTTATAACAAAATTTTGTCAAAATTTTACTTCCATAGAAAATTTTGTCAAAATTTTATTTTCACAGAATATCTTGTCAAAATATGTTTTTATTCTATGAAAATTTTACGTCTGTAGAAAATTTTGTCTAAATTTAATTTCTTTAGAGAATTTTGCCAAAATTCCGCTTCTATATCAGAGTTTTGTCAAAATTTATTTTCTATAAAAGAATTTTTGTAAAAATTTTATTTCTAGAGAAGAGTTTTGTCTAAATTTTATTTCTGTAGAAAATTTTGTCAAACTTTTATTTCCATAGAAAATTTTGTCAAATTTTGATTTTTTTAGAAAATTTTGATAGCATTTTAGTTCAATGGAAAATTTTGCCAAATTTAATTTTTATAAAAAAATTTTGTCAAAATTTTATTTCCATAGAAAACTTTGTCAAATTTTTATTTTCACAGAATATTTTGTAAAAATATAATGTTTTTTTTTATAGAAAATTTTACGTCTGTAGATCCTAGATTTAATTTCTATAGAAAATTTTGCCAAAATTTTGCTTCTATATCAGAGTTTTGTCAAAATTTAATTTCTATAGAAAATATTGCCAAAAACCTAATTATATTTTGTTTATTATTTTGTTCAATAATTTTTTCCTACCCCACTTTATCAGAGGACCTCGTTTTTATTTCATTTTTTTTAATTCTTTAAAATTATGTCCGTAAGAACATAATGGCCATTTAGTTAAAGAGTTTATTTTCCATCTATCATTTATTGTTCATTGTAAATTCTTTGTATCCTATGTTAAGAAATAGGTATTTTTCAAATAGGTTCGTGTTTTTCTTTTTGTTTGCAAACTAGCAAAATTTCAGTATACAATGCAATTCCATGCCACCATTCAAGCCATTTAGAAGTAACAACAATTACACAGCGATGTGTTAATTGTTAACTCTGAGGCATGGATATATGCGTTTTTTATTCTTCCTCTGGCAAATGCCATCATAATTAACCCTTATTATCGTCTTGGCCATCGTCATCATCCTCATCTATGGAATAGTTGAAGTAGTCTCTAAATACAGATGTTTTTCTGCTGCCCCTCTATTTACAACATAATTTTTCCCAGTAAAATATTAGCTAGGCGTTTTTAGTGGTAGCAGCTAGGCTTTGTTAGGTTTATGTAGAAGTCAATGTCGAGGAAAAATTATTTCCGTAGAACTTCTAGGCAGTTATATTGGTGGTAGATATTTTGTAAAGCTTTGTATTGGTTCTAGACCACATTGACTAAGCGTTGGCTCCCTCTCTCTCTCTCTCTGGCTAAGATCTGCCATGGAGTTTGGTTTTGTTTTTACCAATATGGTTGCTTTCCGTTCTAGCCCTGGCTAAAAAGTCTGTAATTACAATTTGAATAGTATTACATAAATTTAGCATATTAAGTCAAGTTTTCTTCCATACAACTGCTCAACATGGCACTTATGTTAATTTGAGATCGGGTTTTTTCCACATATCTTTAAGTAGTGACACTGAGAGAAAAAAACAGGAAACAAATACCATAACATAGATTGAACGTTATAAATAAACGAAAGTTCATTTAAAGTGGTAAATTCTTCATTTTCATGGTAGAAATAAAATTATGACAAAATTTTCTATAGAAATAAAAATTTGACAAATTTTTCTATAGAAATAAAATTTTAACAAAATTTTCTTTAGAAATAAAATTTTGACAAAATTTTCTATAGAAATAAAATTTTGACAACATTTTCTATAGAAATAAAATTTTGACAAAATTTTCTACAGAAATACAATTTTGGCAAAATTTTCTATAGAAATACTATTTTGACAAAATTTTCTATAGAAATATACTCTAGACAAAATTTTTCTATAGAAATAAAATTTTGACAAGATTTTCTATAGAAATAAAATTTTGACAAAATTTTCTATAGAAATAAAATTTTGACAAAATTTTCTATACAAGTAAAATTTTGACAAAATTTTCTATAGAAGTAAAATTTTGACAAAATTTTCTATAGAAATAAAATTTTCACAAATGTTTCTATACAAGTAAAATTTTGACAAAATCTTCTATAGAAATAAAATTTTGACAAAATTTTCTATAGAAATAAAATTTTGGCAAAATTTTCTTAGAAATAAAATGTTGACAACATTTGCTATAGAAATAAAATCTTGATAAAATTTTTTTAGAAATAAAATTTTGATACAATTTTCTTTAGAAATAAAATCTACAAAAAATTTGCTATAGAAATACAATTTTTACAAAATTTTCTATAGAAATAAAATTTTGACAATATTTCCTATACAAGTAAAATTTTGACAAATTTTTCTATAGAAATAAAATTTTGACAAAATTTCCCATCGAAATAAAATTTTGACAAAATTTTCTATAGAAATAAAATTTTGACAAAATTTCCTATAGAACTAAAATTTTGACAAATTTTTCTTTAGAAATGAAATCATCAAAAAATTTTCTATAGAAATACAATTTTTACAAAATTTTCTATACAAGCAAAATTTTGACAAATTTTTTTATATAAATACAATTTTGACAAAATTTTCTATAGAAATAAAATTTTGACAAAATTTTCGATAGAAATAAAATTTTGAGAAAAATTTTCTATAGAAATAAAATTTTGACAAAATTTTCGATAGAAATAAAATTTTGAGAAAAATTTTTTATAGAAATAAAATTTTGACAAAATTTTCTATAGAAATAAAATTTTGACAAAATTTTCTATAGAAATAAAATTTTAACAAAATTTTCTATAGACATAAAATTTTGACAAAATTTTCTATAGAAATAAAATTTAGACACATTTTTCTATAGAAAGAAAATTTTGATAAAATTTTCAATACAAATAAAATGTTTGACAAAATTTTCTATAGAAATAAAATTTTGACAAAATTTTCTATAGAAATAAAATTTTGACAAAATTTTCTATAGAAATAAAATGGTGACAAAATTTTCTATAGAAATAAAATTTTGACAACATTTTCTATAGAAATAAAATTTTGACAACATTTTCTATAGATATAAAATTTTGACAAAATTTTCGATAGAAATAAAATTTTGACAAAATTTTCTATAGAAATACAATTTTTACAAAATTTTCTATAGAAATAATATTTTGACAAAATTTTCGATAGAAATACAATTTTGACAAAATTTTCTATACAAGTAAAATTTTTGGCAAAATTTTCTATAGAAATAAAGTTTTGACAAAATTTTCTATAAAAACAAAATTTTGACAAAATTTTCTATAGAAGTAAAATTTTCACAAAATTTTCTATAGAAATAAAATTTTGATAAAATGTTCTTTAGGAATAAAATTTTGACAAAATTTTCTATAGAAATAAAATTTTTACAAAATTTTCTATACAAGTAAAATTGTGACAAAATTTTCAATAGAAATAACATTTTGACAAAATTTTGTATAGAAATAAAATTTTGACAAAATTTTGTATAGAAATAAAATTTTGACAAAATTTTCTATAGAAATAAAATTTTGGCAAAATATTCTATAGAAATAAAATATTGACAAAATTTTCTATAGAACTAAAATTTTGACAAAATTTGCTATAGAAACAAAATTTTGATAAAATTTTCTATAGAAAAGAAATTTTGACAAAATTTTCTATACAAAGAAAATTTTGAAAAAATTTTCAATACAAATAAAATTTTTGACAAAATTTTCTATAGAAATAAAATTTTGACAAAATTTTCTATAGAAATAAAATGTTGACAAAATTTTCTATACAAGTAAAATTTTGACAAAATTTTGTATAGAAATAAAATTTTGACAACATTTTCTATAAAAATAAAATTTTGATAAAATTTTCTTTAGGAATAAAATTTTAACAAAAATTTCTATAGAAATAAAATTTTGACAAAATTTTCTTTAGAAATAAAATCTTCAAAAAAATCTTTATAGAACTAAAATGTTGACAAAATTTTCTATATAAATAAAATTTTGACAAAATTTTCTATAGAAAAAAATTTTTATAATTTTTTTTAGAAATAAAATTTTAATAAAATTTTCTATAGAAATTAAATTTTGACAAAATTTTCTATAGAAATAAAATTTTGACAAAATTTTCTATACAAGTAAACTTTTGACAAAATTTTCTATAGAAATAAAATTTTGACAAAATTTTCTATAGAAATAAAAATTTGATAAAATTTTCTACAGAAATAAAATTTTAACAAAATTTTCTATACAAGTAAAATTTTGAGAAAATTTTCTATAGAAATAAAATTTTGACAAAATTTTCTATAGAAATAAAATTTTAATAAAATTTTCTATAGAAATTAAATTTTGACAAAATTTTCTATAGAAATAAAATTTTGACAAAATTTTCTATAGAAGTAAAATTTTGACAAAATTTTCTATAGAAATAAAATTTTGACAAAATTTTCTATAGAAATAAAATTTTGACAAAATTTTCTATAGAAATAAAATTTTGACAAAATTTTCTATAGAAATAAAATTTTAACAAAATTTTCTATAGAAATAAAATTTTGATAAAATTTTCTATAGAAATAAAATGTTAACCAAATTTTCTATAGAAATAAAATTTTGACAAAATTTTCTATAGAAATAAAATTTTGACAAAATTTTCTATAGAAATAAAATTTTGAAAAAATTGTCTATACAAGTAAAATTGTGAAAAAAAATTCTATAGAAATCAAATTTTGACAAAATTTTCTATAGAAATAAAATTTTAACAAAATTTTCTTTAGAAATAAAATTTTAACAAAATTTTCTATAGAAATAAAATTTTGACAAAATTTTCTATAGAGGTAAAATTTTGACAACATTTTCTATACAAGTAAAATTTTGATAAAATTTTCTACAGAAATAAAATTTTGACAAAATTTTGTATAGAAATAAAATTTCGACAAGATTTTCTATAGAAATAAAATATTGACAAAATTTTCTATACAAATAGAATTTTGACAAATTTTCTATACAAGTAAAATTTGGACAAAATTTCTATAGAAATAAAAGTTTGACAAAATTTTCTGTAGAAATAAAATATTGACAAAATTTTCTATAGAAATAAAATGGTGTCTTTGACAATAACGCTCAGGGTCGGTCCATTTTGGTAAACAAAGTCTAGGTCGCATTTCTGGTCCAATAAACTTCAAATTTAGCACAATGTTCTACTTTGTGTCTGAATAGAATCCTATTGAAATCGGTTCAGATTTAAATATATCTTTCGCGTGCTTATAGGACTCCAGAAGCCAGAGTATTATCTTGCATTTGCTTCATATTACTCACATTCTCACCAGGTTTTCAATAAATCAAAATGGAAGACGTATAGAGTCATTAAATACTCCTAATTACATACCAGAGACCATTCCTGTTCATTGGAATGTTAAGACGTCATTGCTATGCTAGTGTTTTAGAGAAGCATTAACACTCTTGATTTTAGCCTTATGTTAAATCGTTTATGTTAAATCGTTTATATTGCATGTTAATATGATACAAATGATAACTATTTGTCTCTAGCTCTCAATTGTATTTGCTTAATATCACAGCTCACATGCTCACCGAATTTTTAGCCAGTAAATATTTCTGTTAAATATTCATTGGACTGTCAAGTAGTCATTGTTATGCTTGTGCTCATTTACAATAACAGAAGCTTTACATTTCTGGCTCTTATTCACCTTATGTTAATCATTCATATACGTATGATTATATTGCAAGTGTTTATGAAATGTTAACTATTAACGCTGGCTCTTAATTGGATTTTTTCGCATCACTCTTAAATAGTGATGCTAATTTAGCTATTTTATATCTGAATTTAGCTATTTTTGATGATTTTGATATCATTTTCCGAAATTTTTGCTAGGGAAAAATGGTTGATACATGCCTTTAGACACCTTATTCATATCTAGCATTAAATCATAAAAATGATATTAAACAAAAATTAAATTAAAAATTAATATAAAAAATTAAAAATTATTGTAACAAATTAAAAATTTATATAAACAATTTTAAAATAAATTGAAACCCCTTATAGGTAAAATCTTCCAATATTTATTTATTTTAAATAATTTTTGGAATATTTAAACTATATTTTATTTGTTAAAATGCTATTTTTAATCTTCTTGAAAATAAAAAATTAAAAAATAAATTGAAACCCCTTACAGGCGAAATCTTCCAATATTTATTTATTTTAAATAATTTTTGGAATATTTAAACTATATTTTATTTTATTTGTTAAAATGCTATTTTTAACCGTCGTTTGTTAAAATTTAAATATCGAAATTCGATTATTTGATTTAAACCCAGTTTAAAAAATGTTTTTTTCAATGTATATTACATTTCCTCTTATAATATATTTTAGACACTTTTCCACCACACGACCCCTCTGGCACCCTTTAAACAAAAATATGCAGATTATGTAGTTATCAGAATGAGTGGTTTTCATGTCGATCTTATTGCTAAAAATAGTTCAAGTTTCATACGAACTTCTTGGACAACAAGCCATGCAAGCATATGCATAAAACATGCTTACTCTACATGGTTGGAATGTGGCCAGTTGCAATCACTTGAGTAGATACATTACACGGGCACCCCTCCTCCCACAGGTTATCAATGTAAGTATCACCTCACCACTGTATGGATTGTAGATACATATTGGAATGCATTTGTAGACTATTAAAACATATTCTAAATGAACAGAAGAAAATTTTTAATGAAAAATATAAAAATATTGAAATTAAATTTAATTGATTTAAATTAAATAAAAAAAAAATAATAGATGTGTTTTATTTAGTGGGGACAATTAGTGTTTGTATTTCATTTCACTTTAATAATGTTTCAAAATTTATTTAATTTTTTTGTAATAATTTATTTCAAATTTATTTATTTTATTTATTTATGTATTTTTTTTTTAAATTAAATCCATTAAAAATCTAATGAAGCATGGAATTAAAAAAATGGACTTCAAAGAAGTGTCTTCTAATTATTTATAAATTAGCCACCATGGTGCAATGGTTAGCATGCCCGCCTTGCATACACAAGGTCGTGGGTTCGATTCCTGCTTCGACCAAACACCAAAAAGTTTTTCAGCGGTGGATTATCCCACCTCAGTAATGCTGGTGACATTTCTCAGGGTTTCAAAGCTTCTCTAAGTGGTGGAACGTCGTTCGGACTCGGCTATAAAAAGGAGGTCCCTTGTCATTGAGCTTAACATGGAATCGAACAGCACTCAGTGATAAGAGAGAAGTTCACCAATGTGGTATCACAATGGACTGAATAGTCTAAGTGAGCCTGATACATCGGGCTGCCACCTAACCTAACCTAACCTAGCCTTAAATAAATGTAAACCTAATTTAATGTAATAACATACATAATTTATTTATTTTATTTAAATTATATATGTTGCAAAAATTAATAAATTATTATTTAATTTTATTTTATTTATATTAAATTATATTTATAAAAAACAATTTTTTTTAATTTATAAAAACAATTTTATTAATTAAACCTATTCAAATGTAATTAATAAACGATGTCCCTCAGGTATAAAAAACCTATAATTTTCAAAGTATTTTTGCTTTTATAATCTTGAGATGCTTTTAACACAAAACTCTATTCCCACCGACAAAGATTAATAGAACCAATGTTTGATATTTATCTATATAATAATGGAAAGAAAATTATTACTTAAATCAATCGATGTCGCCTTAGGATACAAAGCTTTTCAATATAAAATGAAAAAAAAAAATAAATAAAAATAAAAAAATGTTTTTTTTGTTCCCATGGATTAAAGAACATAATAATCAAGAAATAAAAACTATAATTAATTGAAGGGAAGCAAGTGAAAATCGTGAATCATAATACATTTTTTTTACTTAAAAAAATATTCTTTAGATTTTTTTAATATAACCTTATTCTTCTTATTCTCAATTAAGATTTGAGGTATTTTCTCTACTATTATTATTACTTTTTTTTGTGAGAAAAAGAAAACTCACCAAGTATTGCTAAAAAACCAATTGCACTCGTGCAAAACATATTAGAATTTCGAAATTGAAATTCACCGGTAACGGCAATGATAGATAACTAGAAATTATAGCCTAAGGATGGTTTTGCATTATTTCGCTCCCCCCCCCTTTTTTTTGCTATGGGGTTCCGCTGTTGTAACAAAAGTAAAATTTCTCATAGACAAGAAAATAAAGACAAAGCCAAAGAAAAAGAAAAAGAAAAAGAAAAAGAAAAAAGAAAATTTTTTACTTTACCATTCAACAAAACCAGATAGAGGAAGAAAAAAACAAATACCAAGAAAATCCAATAAAAAATGGGAATATATTTTTCTTGTTATTGTCATGAGAAACCAGCACTATATATGAAAAAAAGTGAAGATCATAAACCCCCTCCCCCTACAAAAAAAAAAGTAAAAGTCTGCCCTTCATCTAAAACAAAAAAGCAGCATTAATATTTTAAAAAAATCGGGATTGAAACAAAGCGACATAGTAATAATTTTTCATTTGTTTTTTTTTTTTAACGAAATGTTTTTATTTTTTTCAATTTTCCCCCCACACCACCGTATAGTGGTTTTTGGTTATTTGAGATGCTGTTTGGTTTGTTGCATCCATAAGCCTTCTTTGTTTGTTTACTGCCTTTTGGGCTAAAGGCCAAGAGGCCAGAGCCCCCTAAAGAAATAAACCGGAATTTTTTTGTACGTTTTTTTGTTTCTTTTTTTCTTCTATAAAACGCATTTATTATAACAGGAGGTTCCCAATATCTATGAATATGTATTGAAAATTTATATTTTAATAGTGGGTCAAAAGCCTACTTTGAGGGCGTAAAATAATTTAATCAGATCTTAAAAATATTGTTGGTTTAAATAAATTAATTATTAATTTAATTTAAAATAATTAATAATTTGGTTTAATTGAATATAATAGCTTTAGGCTTGGCTATCCAGAAGGGAAGTAAGAGCACTATTATTACTACAGTTTTAAATCTTTTGATCAACGCAGAGAAGTAATATGCAATAGATTAAAATTCTTTTGTTAGCTTGTAAACAATAAAATTAACGGTCACAAAAATAAATCTATCAGTTGTCAGACAAGCGGATTAGAAATGAAAGCAACCTGAATTTGGTTGCAATACATATCAGCCACCGTGTTTAATCACTCCAAATGTGCTGTTTGTGAACAAACAAAATGCCCGAGAGGACAGTTAAAAATGTGTACCTTAGATTAGCCACCATAACTCAAACGCTGCCGATGGAAATGGTATAGGCCGCGGTAGAGGACTGTGCTTTTTTCGCAATAATTTTGCAACTTTAGAATGGAGGAGGATATCAACATAATTTTTGTTTGTGTGAAAGCTGAGATGTTTTCCTCTAAGTTTGAAAGTCTGTGTGTCCCTAGTAGGTTCACGGGCAGGTGCATTAAAATTTGTCTTACTTGCGCAATATGGCCCTTACAATCAAGGTTGCCATAATTGCTAGAGTTCTACTGTTTGGTAGATTGGAAGAAGTTTTGATTCTCTTCTATAGAAATAAAATATTGACAAAAGTTTCCAAAGAAGTAAAATTTTGACAAAATTTTTCTATAGAAATAAAATTTTGACAAAATTTTTTTTTAGAAATTAAAGTTTGACAAAATTTTCTATAGAAATAGAATTTTCTATAGAAATAAAATTTTGACAAAATGTTCTATAGAAATAAAATTTTGACAAAATGTTCTATAGAAATAAAATTGTGACACAATTTTCCAAAGAAATAAATTTTTGACAAAATTTTCTATAGAAATTAAATTTTGACAAAATTTTGTAGAGAAATCAAATTTTGAAAAAAATTGCTGTAGAAATAAAATTTTGACAAAATTTTCTATAGAAATACAATTTTGACAAAATTTTGCTATCGAAATAAAATTTTGACAAAATTTTTTCCACAGCAAATTTTTTTCAAAATTTTATTTCTATAGAAAATCTTGTAAAAATTTTATTTCTACAGAAAATTTTTTTCAACATTTTATTTCTATAGAAAATTTTGTCAAAATGTTATTTCTACAGAAAATTACTTTCAAAATTTTATTTCTATATAAAAATTTTCTTAAAATTTTATTTCTATTTCAAAGTTTATTTCTATAGAAAATGTTCCCATAGGAATAATTTTTTTTTTCTTTAATGCATTTTTTTCTTATAGGAAATTATTGATTATAAGATAAAGTTTATTTTAAGCAAATATTTATACAGATATCGATTTCATTAATTAAATGCCAAATCATTGCCCACAGCCAAAAGTTTATTTTCCTTTAATTATTGAAAGAGAAAGAGAGTTCATACGCCCCAAATGAAAAAAACAATCTTTTTATTCGAGCTTATATGCAAAGCGCACAATAATCGCTTTAAAATAGTTTAAAGTCATACGAGGAAAAAAAACACTAAATAATAGGTGTAAATATCTGTCTGTTCAATGGATCGAATGGGGAAGGGGTTTACTAAAGAAAGTCTAACAAAGATAAGAAAATGTATTATTTCATTTGAATATAAGCACACAGCAGACGTTCAAAAACCCCGTTATTATGATTTTTAGACAACACTTCTCTAGTTCATAACCTAGTCACACAGAGATCTAAAATGGCCAAGAGAATATAATGGAAAACAAATTCATTAAATAACCATGATAATTTTGGATGGATTTCATCATGCAATCATCCACAAAAAAAAAAAAATAATAAAGCTCCCCCATGCGTTCTTTCCCTCATCGTCATCAGCCTCATTATCGTCATCAGTTTTTGGTTGTTGTACCAGTGGCCTTTGGTTTTTCCTTTCAAAAAAATCACAAACTCCTGCTGTGTATATTTTCGTGTTTAAACTAAACTTGTGTTATCTTTTTAGCAATATTGTGTTGTATTTTTAAATATAATTTTTATGTCATTTAACGGTATTTGTTCGCATGCGATTTCATAGTCACCGACAAGCTTCTGATTTATTTTTCCCTTTACCTAAAAACACAATGACTTGGTCCAATTTAATCGCTCTCCCTCTAAGTTGCACTTTGTCTGTCGTTTCTTCGTTTGGTATTTTTTTTTTTTTGGCAACCTCTATAAAATCCCCACACAAATCCTTGCCAATGCAAAGATTTTTCACTGATGACTAATATTCGAATGTATTCTTAGGAATTTATTTCTGTTGGAGAATTTTTAAAATTCCTGAACGATATGTAGTCATCCAATTGAACACAGATGTTTGACACACTAAATTGACTTGTCTTAAATGGCAATATGAGAACAACGGGAGATCGCTAAAATATAGCATATTAATTGGAAGTGCAAAAAGTTTATAAACATTTATATTAGACACTGGATAATAAATGAAAAGAAATTAAATTAAAATTAAAATTAATTAAATTAAATTAAATTAAATTAAATTAAATTAAATTAAACTAAATTAAATTAAATTAAATTAAATTAAATTAAATTAAATTAAATTAAATTAAATTAAATTAAATTAAATTAAATTAAATTAAATTAAATTAAATTAAATTAAATTAAATTAAATTAAATTAAATTAAATTAAATTAAATTAAATTAAATTAAATTAAATTAAATTAAATTAAATTAAATTAAATTAAATTAAATTAAATTAAATTAAATTAAATTAAATTAAATTAAATTACATTAAATTAAATTAAATTAAATTAAATTAAATTAAATTAAATTAAATTAAATTAAATTAAATTAAATTAAATTAAATTAAATTAAATTAAATTAAATTAAATTAAATTAAATTAAATTAAATTAAATTAAATTAAATTAAATTAAATTAAATTAAATTAAATTAAATTAAATTAAATTAAATTAAATTAAATTAAATTAAATTAAATTAAATTAAATTAAATTAAATTAAATTAAATTAAATTGAATTAAATTAAATTAAATTAAATTAAATTAAATTAAATTAAATTAAATTAAATTAAATTAAATTAAATTAAATTAAATTAAATTAAATTAAATTAAATTAAATTAAATTAAATTAAATTAAATTAAATTAAATTAAATTAAATTAAATTAAATTAAATTAAATTAAATTAAATTAAATTAAATTAAATTAAATTAAATTAAATTAAATTAAATTAAATTAAATTAAATTAAATTAAATTAAATTAAATTAAATTAAATTAAATTAAATTAAATTAAATTAAATTACATTAAATGAAATGAAATGAAATGAAATGAAATAAAATAAAATGAAATTAAACTAAATGCAATGAAATGAAATGAAATGAGATGCAATGAAATGAAACGAATGAAATGAAATTTTCTATAAAAATAAATTTTTGACAAAATTTCCTATAAAAATAAAATTTTGACAAAATTTCCTATAGAAATAAAACTTAGCCAACATTTTCTATGGAAAGAAATTTTTGAAAAAAATTTCTATAGAAATAAATTATTGACAAAATTATTTATAGAAATAAAATGTTGACAAAATTTTCTATAGGAATAACATTTTGAAAAAAAAAATCTATAAAAATAAAATTTTGATAAAATTTCCTATAGAAATGAAATTTTGACAAAATTTCTTAGAAATAAAATTTTTATAAAATTTCCCAAAGAGATGAAATTTTGTTAAAAAATCTTATAGAAATGAAATTTTGACAAAATTTTCTATAGAAAATGAAATTTTGACAAAATTTTCTATAGAAATGAAATTTTGACAAAATTTCTTATATAAATGGATTTGACAAAATTTTCTATAAATATAAAATGTTGACAAAAATTTCTATAAAAATAAAATGTTGATAAAATTTCTTATAGAAATGAAATTTGACAAAATTTTCTATAGAAATGAAATTTTGACAAAATTTCCACTTCAAGTAAAATTTTGGCAAAGCTTTCTATAGAAAGGAAATTTGACAAAATTTTATATAGAAAATGAAATTTTGACAAAATTTCTTATAGAAATGGATTTGACAAAATTTTCTATAAAAATAAAATGTTGACAAAATTGTCTATAAAACTAAAATTTTGACAAAATTTCTTATAAAAATAAAATTTTGACAAATTTTCTTATAGAAATAAAATTTTAGAAAAATTTCCTATAAAACTAAAATTTTGACAAAATTTTTTATAGAAATCAAATTTTGTTAAAATTTCCTATAGAAATAAAATTTTGACAAATTTTCTATAGAAATGAAATTTTGACTAAATTTCCAATAGAAATGAAATTTTGACAAAATTTCCTATAGAAATTAAATTTTGAAAAAATTTCCTATAGAAATTAAATTTTGACAAAATATCCTATAGAAATGAAATTTTGATAAAATTTTTATAGGAATAAACTTTTGATAAAATTTTTATAGGAATAAAATTTTGATAAAATTTTCTATAAAAATGAAATTTTGACAAAATTTCTTATAAAAATAAAATTTTGACAAACTTTCTATAGAATTGAAATTGTGAAAAAATTCCTATAGAAATGAAATTTTGACAAAATTTCTTATAAAAATAAAATTTTGACAAACTTTCTTATAGAAACAACATTTTGAAAAAATTTCCTATAGAAATGAAATTTCGACAAAATATCCTATAGAAATGGAATTTTGACAAAATTTTCAATAGAAATAAAATTTTGACAAAGTTTTCTATAGAAATGAAATTTGATAAAATTTTCCATAGAAATTAAATTTTTGAAAAAATTTCATATAGAAATGAAAGTTTGACAAAATATCCTATAGAAATGAAATTTTGATAAAATTTTTATAGGAATAAAATTTTGATAAAATTTTCTATAAAAATGAAATTTTGACAAAATTTCTTATGAAAATAAAATTTTGACAAACTTTTTTATAGAAATAAAATTTTGAAAATTCCAATAGAATTGAAATTATGACAAAATTTCCTATAAAAATGAAATTTTGACAAAATTTCTTATAGAAATGAAATTTTGTTAAAATTTCCTATAGAAATAAAATGTTGACAAAAGTTCCTATAGAAACGAAATTTCGACAAAATTTTCTATAGAAATAAAAAATTTGACAAAATTTTCTATAGAAATTAAATTTTGAAAAAATTCTTATAGAAATGAAATTTTGACAAAATTTTCTAAGAAAATGAAATTTTGAAAAAATTTTCTATAAAACTAAATTTTTGGCAAAAAATTCCAATAGAATTGAAATTTTGACAAATTTGCTAAAGAAATGGAATTTTCACAAAATTTCTTATAGAAATGAAATTTTGGCAAAATTTTCTATAGAAATGAAATTTTGACAGAATTTCCTATAGAAATTAAATTTTGACAGAGTTTCCTATAGAAATGAAATTTTGACAAAATTTCTTATAGAAATGAATTTTTGACAAAATTTCCTACAGGATAACTTGAGAAAATTTCCAATAGAAAAGAAATTTTGACAAAATTTCCTATAGAAATTAAATTTTGACAAAATTTCCTATAGAAATGGAGTTTTGACAAGATTTCCTATAGAAAAGAAATTTTGACAGAATTTCCTATTGAAATGAAATTTTGACAAAATTTCCTATAGAAATGAAATTTGAACAAAATTTCTTATAGACATGAAATTTTGGCAACATTTCCTATAGAAATGAAATTTTGAGAAAATTTCTTATAGAAATGAAATTTTGACAAAATTTTTAGAAATTATAGAAATTATAGAAACGAATTGTTAACAAAATTTCCCATAGAAATTTAATGTTGACAAAATTTCCAATAGAAATTAAATTTTCAAAAAATTTCCTATAGAAATGAAATTTTGACAAAATTTTCTATAGAAATGAAATTTTGACGAAATTTTCTATAGAAATTAAATTTGGACAAATTTCATTCTGTTTGAAAAAAAAAATCTAAAGAAATAAAATTTTGGCAAAATTTTCTATAGAAATTAAATTTTCAAAAAAAAATCCTATAAAGATTAAATTTTGACAAAATTTCCTATAGAAATGAAAATTTGACAAAATTTCCTATAGAAATGAAATGTTGACAAAATTTTCTATAAAAATGACATTTTGACAAAATTTCCTATAGTAATGAAAAAGAAAATTTGGCAAAATGTCCTATAAAAATAAGATTTTGACAAAATATCCTATAGTAATGAAATTTTGGTAAATTATTTTTGGCTCGAATTGGTAGCTAACCCTATGTCATACACTTGTTATTACTTTCAAGTAGGTCACAAGTCCAAAAATTTGGAACACAAATTCCATCTTCTACGCATATTTCTACATTATTCGACAAGAATTTAATAATTGATAATTATTTTATACCATAAGAAATTTCAAATAATTATTATTTATTTAATGGCAAACTTTAAAAAACAACTCCCTAGAAAACAAAAGAATTTCATGTTTGTGAAACATCTGTTGAACATTTTTGAAATACTTCTGCAATAGCAAAATTAGGCGATTCGATACACAGGTAAGCAAGGAGAGAGATACTTTCAAACAAAAAAATAAACGCAAACATTGGTGAGCTTTAATTGTGATGGGCTTAAATGAATAAATTTTTGCAAATATTTGGAGAAAAAAAACAATTTTTTTTAAATATGTGCTTCAATAAATAGCAAGCAAATCAATAGACAGACAGACGGACGGACGGACTATAAATATTCATGATTATTTATGCCAGCCATACTCCAATAGACCTAGCTTTGAGTCTATTCGTGTCGTTTGTTTTGGGGGGTACTTGAAGCAGAAGACTTGATAAGTCCGTGTGTTTAACGCTTGTGTTGTTTTTTTTTTTTTATTTCGTTCCACAGATATTATTTGGCAGTTCATTAACCCATAAACTCTCTCATCATATCTGAAAATAAAGAACAACACCAGCGCACCAGCTAAATATTTTTTTTTTTTTTGCTTTAAATATAACCAACAACAGCATTTTTTTATAAGCCTTTTCGGCAAAAACAAGCATGGAATTTGAAATTTCTGTTGAATAGATTCAAACTTCAAAATGATACCGATTTTTTTCGTAGCCCCAGGCTTTTTTATTAAAAAAACAACAAAACAAAACCCCTGGATAAAAACACAAAAAAAATGAAACAAATATCCAGCGTGCTTGATAAACCAAGAAATTTGCCGTTTTTCTACAATTTAATCTTCCTTTAATACACTGCAAAATAGACAAGAATATTGAAAAGGGTATTTTTCGTTAAGAACCATTTTTATAGAAAATTTGTTAATGAGAATAATGTTCGTTAAATTTTCTTTGTCGTGGTTCGATTCCTGCTTCGACCGAACACCAAAAAGTTTTTCAGAGGTGGATTATCCCACCTCAATAATGCTGGTGACATTTCTTAGAGTTTCAAAGCTTCTCTAAATGGTTTCACTTCAATGTGGAACGCCGCTCGGACTCGGCTATAAAAAGGAAGTCTCTTGTCATTGAGCTTAACAAGGAATCGGGCAGCACTCAGTGATAAGAGAGAAGTTCACCAATGCGGTATCACAATGGACTGAATAGTCTAAGTGAGCCTGATACATCGGGCTGCCACCCAACCTAACCTAACTTAGGCAGAAAATTCAGAAAGAAATTTATTTTAAGAAAATTTTTTGGCTAATAAAAATAATAGAACCTTTTTCGTTAAGAAACCCCTTTATAGGGGAAAATACAAAATTTTCCAATTGTTACAAAAACTTTGTGTACATTTGTTTTAGCGTATGTTTCCAATCAATTTTCATCCTGTAGACTAGCTTCATGGAATTCGTTTTTTTTCCGTCACAAAGTATTCCTTGGCCCCGATACCTTACATCCCGAATAACCCTCGGTGCTATTTTTGTCGTTAAAAAATTATAGAATATTTTTCTTTGGGATTTTAACAAAAAGAAAAAATAAGTTTTTGTTAAGAAAATGTATATGGGCAAGTTTTCGTTAAAAAAATGTATATAGGCAAGTTTGCATTAAGAAAAAATTTATGTAAAATTTTTCATTAAGAATTTTTTTTTTTTGCTGAAAAATTTGTCATTATAAAAAAATTTTAAAAGCATAAAATTCAGAAAAAAAATATTTTAAAAAAATTTTTATAGAAAATTTTTTCGCTAATAAAAATAATAGAACCTTTTTCGTTAAGAAACCCCTTTATAGGGGAAAATACAAAATTTTCCATTAAGAAAAATGTTTTAACAGAAAAATTTTCATTAAAAAAATTTTACAAAAAATGTTCGTTCATTTTTCTTAGCGGAAAATGTCAATAAAATTTCCTCCAGTACGATAGCTTCTTGGCATTTGTTTATTTTTCCGACTTTTTTGTTTTCTTTGATCCTGATTCCTTACGTCCGAAAGGAGATTGGATATACCTTTAGAGACGACTATTGTATTATTGAACCTTCTGACTTTGCATGGTGGTCTTAAGATGTATTGCCAGATACCCTTTTTTAATAAATTTTTATAGAAAATTAAAAAAAAAAAATTGTATAGAAAAATTTTCATTAAAAAAATTTGTATAGAAAATTTTTTATAGAAATTTTTTAATTTTTTTTTATAGAAAATTTTTTTGAAAAAACTTTTTTTATAGAAAATTTTTTATATCTAATTATACAATTATTGCCTGTTTCGGCATCAGGCTAACATGAAATATAAGAAAATTTTTTGTTAAAATTTTTTTATAGAAAATTTTTCGTAACGGAAAATTTTTCGCTACGAAAATTTTTTATAGAACATTTTTCGTAAAGAAAAATTTTTATTGAAAAAATTTCCTCAAGAAAACATTGTCATAAAATTTTTTTTGTTAAAATTTTTTTCATAGAAATTTTTTTCGTTACGAAAAATATTTATAGAAAGTTTTTCGTTAAGAAAAAATTTTATTAATTTTTTTTTTCGTTAAATTTTTTTCATTAAACGTTTTTCATTAAGAAAAAAATTTCATAAAAAAAAAATTATAGTAAATTTTTCATTAAGAATTTATTTTTAGTCGTGGACAATATTTCTTTCAATGTAGTCGTCTTCCATTCACAGCTTCAATAGATATCTCTCATTAATGTGATCCATCATGGAGTTTACTTTTTGAAGTTAGATTCTTTCCCATTTTGACTTCTATTCAGGGCAAAAACTTTTTAGTTAACGATTAATGTTCGGAAAAAAATTAAAGATCGATTTAAAAAGGTTATTTTTCAGGTCTTTTCAACAAAGAGCCAAGAGGAGGTGTAAAGAATAGCAAACTGTTTGAACCATAGTTCATGAACCACGAGGGTTTCAAAAACAAAACAAAAAAAACAAATACAGCAAAAGAAACAACACCTCAAGCATATCATTGGTGAATTTAAGAATTTTTGATAAATGGCAAAAGACTCAAAGCCCAAGACCCCATCCATGTGCAAATGAATTGAAAAAAAATGTAAAGCGTGGCTTAATTTTTGAAATATGACGTAAAAATTTGGCAGCATTATTGAGGTTATTGTTTATTTCACCGTCTCGTCTTATTGGAAAATGTGGGCGATGTTTGGCGGTGGGGCATTGACATCCAACAAAGACAAATTGGCTTAGAAATTAAAAATCAATTCAGGGCGATAAATTATTTGTTTTGTGGGGACTAAGCGAATTAAAGAATCGAAATATAAAGCTGACTATGATGAAGAAATCGAATTGAGAAATTAGATTTATTGGATTGCCAATTAAATATCAATTGAGGACGATAGAACTGTTCAAAAAAGATGAATCTATTTGAAATTTATGACTGCAAAACTGTGAAGTAAATCAAAGTGCCTTAAAAGTGATCGATTCACTTGGTTGCAGTAATTCATAATGTCCGTTAAATAAAGTTAACTTTAAAATGTATGGTAACATTGTCTTAACGTTAACAGAGCTCTGCTAAGTGCTTAACAGAGGAAAATTTTATTTGCATAGACAAAAACCACTTGGAGTTGGCTTTTTCAATCGCAGTTATCATCGTTTCAGTTTATCTTTGGTTAAAATTTGGCTTTTCTATCTCTTCCCGTTTGGCCAATTTATGCCAATTCCTACGGAGGATTATATCGCAAAAAAAAATTATTCGTATATAACTCAATTTTTTACATATAGGTGGCGCTGAAACGAATTTTCATATACGGATTTATTTTCCCTTACATCTATTTTCTAGACTCTACTAAAATCAAATTGTTTATTTGTAAATTAAAACTTTAGTTTCATTCGGAGTAATCGGTGACCTTGTGCATTTAAGAGCTAAGTTAAATTTGTGTACAAAATTTCGCGTAACCCAAATTTTTTCGTGACGAAACTTTATTGAGTTAAGAAACAATTTGTAATTCAATTGTATCTGCTGTCCATCCCACATTACAAATTTGCGTACCCAATATAGAAATGTCCGTAAAAATTACGTGCTTCAAAAGGTACGAACAACTTTCTTAGAAGAGCTCTTTTCCTTAGTTAACATAGCTGAATAAAAGCGTTAACACAGCACTGTATAGATCTAACATCAGCTATGTTCTACGCTAATCACAAACCTCTTCTTTAGCAGAGCTATTTTCTTTAGTTAACAGAGCTGAATAGGGGCATTAAGAGAGCAATGAAAAGAGCGACAACTATTTAACAGAGCTCTGTTAAAAGAGTGGCTGTGACGCACATTAAAAATTGTGTAAAAATTTTTCGTTAAGCAAAATATTTTAGATTTTTTTTTTCGATAAGCTAAATTTGTACACAAAAGATTTCGTTTACCTTATTTTTTTCGTATAAAAATTTTATGGAATTTTTTCGTTAAAAAATTTTTATACAAAAGATTTTGTTTACCTTTTGTTTTTTTATACCCTGCTCCACACTGTGGAACAGGGTATTATAAGTTAGTGCATATGTTTGCAACACCCAGAAGGAGACGAGATAGACACATGGTGTCTTTGGCGAAAATGATCAGGGTGGGCTCTTGAGTCGATATAGCGATGTCCGTCTGTCCGTCTGTCCGTGAACACATTTTTGTAATCAAAGTCTAGGTCGCAGTTTTAGTCCAATCGACTTCAAATTTGGCACAAGTATGTGTTTTGGCTCAGAATAGATCCCTATTGATTTTGGAATAAATCGGTTCAGATTTAGATATAGCTCCCATATATATATTTCGCCCGATATAAACTTATATGGCCCCAGAAGCCAGAGTTTTACCCTAATTTGCCTAAAATTTTGCACAAGAAGAACAATTAGTACTATAGTCAAGTGTGCCAAATTTTATTGAAATCGGTTCAGATTTAGATATAGCTCCCATATATATCTTTCGCCCGATATGGACTAATACGGTCCCAGAAGCCAGAGTTTTACCCCAATTTGGTTGAAATTTTGCACAGGGTTCTACTCCCTGCATGCCAAATTTGGTTGAAATCGGTTCAGATTTAGATATAGCTCCCATATATAGCTTTCGCCCGATTTACACTCATATGACCACAGAGGCCAATTTGTTGCTCCGATTTAGTTGAAATTTTGCACAGGGAGTAGAATTAGCATTGTAGCTATGCATGCCAAATTTGGTTGAAATCGGTTCAGATTTAGATATAGCTCCAATATATAGCTTTCGGCCGATTTACACTCATAAGACCACAGAGGCCAATTTTTTGCTCCGATTTAGTTGAAATTTTGCACAGGGACTATAATTAGCATTGTAGCTATGCGTGCCAAATTTGGTTGAAATCGGTTCAGATTTAGATATAGCCCCCATATATAGCTTTCGCCCGATTTACACTCATATAACCACAGAGACCAATTTTTTACTCCGATTTAGTTGAAATTTTGCACAGGGAGTAGAATTAGCATTGTAGCTATCCGTGCCAAATTTGGTTGACATCGGTTCAGATGTAGATATAGCTCCCATATATAGCTTTCGCCCGATTTACACTCATATGACCACAGAGACCAATTTTTTACTCCGATTTAGTTGAAATTTTGCACAGGGAGTAGAATTAGCATTGAAACTATGCGTGCCATATTTGGTTGAAATCGGTTCAGATTTCGATATATCTCCCATATATAGCTTTCGCCCGATTTACACTCATATGACCACAGAGGCCAATTTTTTGCTCCGATTTAGTTGAAATTTTACACAGGGAGTAGAATTAGCATTGTAGCTATGCGTGCCAAATTTGGTTGAAATCGGTTCAGATTTAGATATATCTCCCATGTATAGCTTTCGCTCGATTTACACTCATATGACCACAGAGGCCAATTTTTAACTCCGATTTAGTTGAAATTTTGCACAGGGAGTAGAATTAGCATTGTTACTATGCGTGCCAAATTTGGTTGAAATCGGTTCGGATTTAGATATAGCTTCCATATATATGTTTTTCCTATTTCGACAAAAATGGTCAAAATACCAACATTTTCCTTGTAAAATCGCCACTGCTTAGTCGAAAAGTTGTAAAAATTACTCTAATTTTCCTAAACTTCTAATACATATATATCGAGCGATAAATCATAAATAAACTTTTTCGAAGTTTCCTTAAAATTGCTTCAGATTTAAACGTTTCCCATATTTTTTTTTTTACTAACATTGTGTTCCAGCCTAGTGCATTAGCCGACTTAAATTTTGAGTCTATAGATTTTGTAGAAGTCTATCAAATTCTTCCATATCGAGTGATATTTAAATGTATGTATTTGGGACAAACCTTTATATATAGCCCCCAACACGGATGTGATATGGTAACGAAAATTTAGATCTACAAAGTGGTGCAGGGTATAATATAGTCGGCCCCGCCCGACTTTAGACTTTCCTTACTTGTTTTTTCTACAAATGTTTTATGGAATTTTTTTCATTCATTTTTTTTTTTTTTTTTGATTTATTTAACTTAGGTTTTCGTTACCCAATTTTTTTCGTGAGGAATGTCTTATAGATTTTTTTCGTTAAGAAAGAAATTTAATTAATTTATATTATAATAATCTCTTTTTTTTGTTAGATTTAAATTTTACCATAATTCTCTGATTTTTTTTTTTGTTTTGCTTCACTCACCTGTATTGAGCCCGCTACCGATGCTGAGGAAAAACTCATGTTGCTCGATTCTTGAGTGGGCGATAAACGCTTGCTGCGATGTTGCATTAGCTCATTAAAATTTGAACTATCTTTAAAGGATTTATTTAATAATTTCCGCGATTCACTGTTATTGTTATTATTATTATTTAAATTAATATTATTACTATGGGCAATGTTGTTGCTGTTGTTGTTGTTTTTATTATTATTATTCATAACATCAACAATGTTATTGTTATCAGCAGGGGTTTGTGGCATGGCTAAGTTATTGTTATTGCTAACATTTGCATGATTATTATTATTGTTACTACTGTTGCTGCTGCCGATGCTGCTGCTGTTGCCACTATTATTATTATTGCCAACGTTTGGTGGGCCTGGCAAGGAGGAGATGGATGAATCTGGTGACGCAGTGGATGATGTGGAGTTTACTGCTTTGGAAGCTGACAAATTCGTTTTATTATTGGCAACATGTAAAGGTAAATCTGTGGTGGAGTTAGCATTTGTTGTAGCTCCCGAACTGCCACTATTCATGGTGGTTAGGGATGTTGGTGGGCTGGCATTGTTGAGTGCAGCAACAGTAGTGGTACTGGCTGAAGCCATGACCGGATGTAAGCCAAATTGATAACGATTAGAGGTTGTATTGTATTGCTGATTATTATTATTGTTGTTGTTGTTGCTGCTATTTGTATTATTGTTAATGCTATTGTTGCTGTTATGCTCTTGCTGATGGCGAAGATGATGATTTCGCATTTTCTTTCTATTGTGTGGACGATTATTTTGGACAATATTTATTTATTAAATTTTACACGTTTTTTTTTATTTATTTACACATTTATGATTTTCTCATGCTATGTTAACAATTTTCTTTCGATTTTTTTTTATTTCTTTTCAGTAGCTACCTACCGAAATGGATGTAAGAAACAATTTTTTTGTTTATTTGATGGTAACGACATTTTAATTTTTTTTTCTTTTTAGATTTTGGCCATTATTGTTAGGTTGGGCCAATGTTAGGGAAGTTTATATAAATTTAATAACATTTTTAAGTGTTGAATTTTGGTATTATTTTTTTTTTTGTTTTGGTATACCAATATTTTAGGGAATTAATTTTTTTTATTTACTTAATTTTTTTTCAAGAGGAAATTTGCAATTGTTCGCTTGTTTTTTTTTTTTTAAGAAAACTTACAGCACCAACCAAGCCCATCAACTGTCGTTTTGTCTTTGTGCCTTAACTTAACTCGAAGTTAATTCCAAATAAATAAAATTATGAGAATATCCACCACTATAATTTGGAATTTTATGTACGTGTGATTTACATATTTTTAATCATCATTGTTGTTAAAATCCATCCATCTCGTTTTTTTCTGGGTTTTGTTGAAGATCTGTAATAAATAGAAAAAAAAATAAATATGGAAATTTTCGTTATTGTTATATAAAATTTTAATTCATAATAAACTTGATGAATGAATAAAGTTTTATATTACAGTAGTTTGTTAAAATGTCATATTTGTCACACAATAAAATAATTATCTTGAAAAGTGTCTCATGTAATATGAGGCCTTATGAAAAATTTTTATTTTATAACTAGATACTGAATGTGTTTTTTTTTCATTTTCATTTACCTTTAACACGTGTGTCATTGATTAAACAAAAACAATTTATCTCTGGTATATTTTTAATAAGAGAAAAAAATGTTATGATATTTTCATATCATATCTGTGGGCCTCTGTTAATTTTTCTGTAAGAATAAATGTAGTAAAATCAAAACCCACCAGAAATTTACTACGTGTTAAGGTTCGCTATATATTTATATAATGTATGAACATAATGACTACAGATTAAGGTTTGGATTATATTATCTAGGACTGGTAATCGCAAAGTACCAAAGAAAAAAAAATAATTGTGTCAAAATTTTATTCCTATAGAAAACTGTGTCCAAAATTTTTATTTCTATAGAAAATTTTATTTCTATATAGAAAATTTTGTCAAAATTTTATTTCTATAGAAAATTTTATCAAAATTTAAATAAATAAATATTAAGACAAATCAATAATTGAGTGTTTCTATGACCTTAAGCCGAACAAAATTAATAATCAGAATAATCATCAAATAGGTCAACATCACACTCAACAAGTATATACGGCCGTAAGTTCGGCCAGGCCGAAGCTTATGTACCCTCCATCATGGATTGCGTAGAAACTTCTTCTAAACACTGCCATCGAATTACTTAAGTTGCGGTAACGCTTGCCGATGGCAAGGTATCTTAAAACCTCCTAACACCATCTTCTAAATTGTATGTAAGTCCATACGTGGTATATATTAAATCAAAAAAGATCGATCCAATACGTATATAATTCAGTTTGACAAAGTAGACATACAATTTTAACAAAATTTTCTATAGAAATAAAATTTTCACAAAATTTTCTATAGAAATAAAAATTTTGACAAAATTTTCTATAGCAAGAAAATTTTGACAAATATTTCTACAGAAATAAAATTTGAACAAAATTTTCTATAGAAATAAAATTTTGACAATGATGAAAATTTTATTATGAACCGAATAAAATTTTAACAAAATTTTCTCTAAATAAAATTTTGACAAAATTTTCTATAGAAATAAAATTTTGGTAGATTATTTTTGGCTCTAGTGGTAACCATGATTATGAACCGATATGGACCAATTTTTGTGTGATTGGACCAATTTTGGTATGGTTGTTAGCGACCATATACTAACACCACGTTCCTAAGTTGAACCGGATCGGATGAATTTTGATCCTCCAAGAGGCTCCGGAGGTCAAATCTGGAGAACGTTTTATATGGGGGCTATATATAATTATGGACCGATATGAACCAATTCTGGCAAGGTTGTTAAAGATCATATACTAACACCATGTTCCAAATTACAACCGGATTGGATGAAATTTGCTTCTCTTGGAGACTTCGCAAGCCAAATCTGGGGATCGGTTTATATGGGGGCTATACATAATTATGAACCGATGAGGACCAATTTTTGCATGGTTGTTAGAGACCATATACCAATATCATGTACCAAATTTCAGCCGGATCGGATGCAATTTGCTTCTCTTGGGGCTCCGCAAGCCAAATCTGGGGATCGGTTTATATGGGGGCTATACATAATTATGAACCGATGAGGACCAATTTTTGCATGGTTGTTAGAGACCATATACCAATATCATGTACCAAATTTCGGCCGGATCGGATGCAATTTGCTTCTCTTGGGGCTCCGCAAGCCAAATCTGGGGATCGGCTTATATGGGGGCTATATATAATTATGGACCGATGTGAACCAATTTTTGCACGGTTGTTAGAGACCATATACCAACATCATGTACCAAATTTCAGCCGGATCGGATAAAATTTGGTTCTCTTTTAGGCTCCGCAAGCCAAATCTGGGGATCGGTTTATATGGGGGCTATATATAATTATGGACCGATGTGGACCAATTTTTGTGTGGTTGTTAGAGACCAAATACCAACACCCTATACCAAATCTCAGCCGGATCGGATGAAATATGCTTCTGTTAGAGGCTCCACAAGCCAAATCTGAGGGTCCCTTTATATGGGGGCTATACGTAAAAGTGGACCGATATGGCCCATTTCACCATCAATACCAACCGACCTACATCGATAACAACTACTTGTGCCAAGTTTCAAGTCGATAGCTTGCTTCGTTCGGAAGTTAGCGTGATTTCAACAGACGGACGGACGGACGGACGGACGGACATGCTTAGATCGACTCAGAATTTCACCACGACCCAGAATATA
Organism: Haematobia irritans; assembly: GCF_050003625.1. NCBI lineage: Eukaryota > Metazoa > Arthropoda > Insecta > Diptera > Muscidae > Haematobia > Haematobia irritans. The sequence continues at coordinate 147,787,939 of NC_134401.1, forward strand.
TATACTTTATGGGGTCTTAGAGCAATATTTCGATGTGTTACAAACGGAATGACAAAGTTAATATACCCCCATCCTATGATGGAGGGTATAAAAATACGAAAAAAAATTGTATTTCTATAGAAAATTTTGTCAAAATTTTACTTGTATAGAAACCCTACGGGAAATTGGTGAAAATTGCCACTGACGGACATATCATAGGGCTGGTACCGGTGATCCAGCTTGTCGCATTTTTTAAATAACCATAATTTAATGATTTCCATACTCGCTTGATATAAAAATCTTATTGGATCTACACATTTAGTGAAGTAGAATTACCAGAACAACCAATTATTCAACATATTTGAAAAGTTTTTCATTTTTGGTACGATTCGGATAACCAAAATGAAGGATTCCTAAGAGTTAGCCCGAGACTGGTTCATGAGGATTTCTCTATGGAGGCTACTACTAAAATGTCCCAGGACGTGCTCATAGGAACGAGTCCAAGACGTGTCCTATAGTGTAAATTTACCCCGTCAATGACAAACCCATGTTAAAGTGACCGGCCCCTTCCATACGTCTTCACCAGAACTAGGACTGGTCCATACACACTAGGGACTAGTCCAGTAACAGTCCTGTGGTTGATACTACGGGAAATGAGTCAACCATGGAAATTTGTCAAAATTTTATTTCTATGAAAAATTTGCGATGATTTTATTCTATAGAAAATTTTATCAAAATTTTATTTCTATAAAAAATTTTGTCAAAATTTTATTTCTATAAAAAAATTTGTCAAAATTTTATTTCTATAGAAAATTTGGTGAAAATTTAAATAAATAAATGTTAAAACAAATCACTAATCGATTGTTTCTATGACCTCAAGCCGAACACTATCAATAATCAGAATAATCATAAAATAGGTCAACAACACACACAAAAATACGTAAAAAATTTTATTTCTACAGAAAATTGTATCAAAATTTTATTTCTACAGAAAATTGTATCAAAATTGTATTTCTATAGAAAATTTTGTCAAAATTTTGTCAAAATTTTAGTTTTATAGAAAATTTTGTCAAAATTTTATTTCATAGAAAATTTTGTCAAAATTTTATTTCTATAGAAAATTTTGTCAAAATTTTATTTCTATAGAAAATTTTGTCAAAATTTTATTTTATAGAAAATTTTGTCAAAATTTTAGTTTTATAGAAAATTTTGTCAAAATTTTATTTCTATAGAAAATTTTGTCAAAATTTTATTTCTACAGAAAATTTTATAAACATTTTATTTCTATAGAAAATTTTATCAACATTTTATTTCTATAGAAAATTTTGCCAAAATTTTATTTCTATAGAAAAGTTTGTTAAAATTTTAGTTTTATAGAAAATTTTGTCAAAATTTTATTTCATAGAAAATTTTCTCAAAATTTTATTTCTATAGAAAATTTTGTCAAATTTTTATTTCTATAGAAAATTTTGTCAAAATTTTATTTCTATAGAAAATTTTATCAAAATTTTATTTCTTTAGACAATTTTATTCAAATTTTATTTCTGTAGAAAATTTTGTTAAAATGTTAGTTTTTACCGAGATCATATTACGATTGCCGGATCAAAGCATATTCCTGCAAACGGAAGTGCGAGCGATAATGGTATGTATGAGAAGGCTCAAAAATAACAAACAAGAAACATACTGAAAAAGAACCTTGGGAGTCACGTCCGGTCACTTACGTGGTAACATGTCTGTGTCGAATAGGAGCAGCGGCTTTTGCAAGATATAGAGTTTACTATATTGGGGAAAAGATTATTCGCGACCAGGCCCAGTTTAAAAATAGGGCCTAAAAACAAATTTTGGAATTCGTTATATTCATGGAAAAAAACGAATAGCAGGCGCGGTTGCCACCCGAGCCAAAAATAATCTGCCAATAGTTGGAGAAAATTTTATCAAAATTTTATTTCGATAGAAAATTTTATCAACATTTTATTTCTATAGAAAATTTTTTCAAGATTTTATTTCTGTAGACAATTTTGTTCAAATTTTATTTCTATAAAAAATTTTGCCAAAATTTTATTTCTATAGAAAATTTTGTCAAAATTTTATTACTATAGAAAATTTTGTGAAATTTTTATTTTCTGCAGAAAATTTTAGTTCTATAGAAAATTTTACCAAAATTTTATTTCTATAGAAAATTTTGCCAAAATTTTATTTCTATAGAAAATTTTGCCAAAATTGTATTTCTATAGAAAATTTTGTCAAAATTTTATTTCCATTGAAAATTTTGTCAAAATTTTATTTCTATAGAAAATTTTGCCAAAATTGTATTTCTATAGAAAATTTTGTCAAAATTTTATTTCCATTGAAAATTTTGTCAAAATTTTATTTCTATAGGAAACTTTGCCAATGTTTTAGTTCTATAGAAAATTTTGTGACAATTGTACTTTTATAGACAATTTTGCCACCATTTTATTTCCATAGAAAATTTTGTCAAAATTTTATTTCTATAGAAAATTTTGTCATAATTTTTATTTCTATAAAAATTTTTGACAAAATTTTAGTTCTATAGAAAATTTTGTCATAATTTTTATTTCTATAGAAAATTTTGACAAAATTTTAGTTCTATAGAAAATTTTGACAAAATTTTAGTTCTATAGAAAATTTTGTGAAAATTGTACTTTTATAGATAATTTTGTCACATTTTTATTTCTATAGAAAATTTTGTCAAAATTTTATTTCCATAGAAAATTTTGTCAAAATTTTATTTCTATAGGAAACTTTGCCAATTTTTTGTTTCTATAGAAAATTTTGCCAGATTTTTATTTCCATAGAAAATTTTGTTAACATTTTATTTCTATCGAAAATTTTGTCAAAATTTTATTTCTATATAAAATTTTATTTCAATAGAAAATTTTGTCATAATTTTTATTTCTATAGAAAATTTTGCCAAAATGTTAGTTTTATAGAAAATTTTGCCAAATTTTAGTTCTATAGAAGATTTTACCAAAATTTTATTTCTATAGAAAATTTTGCCAAAATTTTATTTCTATAGAAAATTTTGCCAAAATTTTATTTCTATAGAAAATTTTGTCAAAATTTTTATTTCGATAGAAAACTTTAACAAAATGTTATTTCTATAAAAAATTTTGTCAACATTTTATGTTTATATAAAATTTTGTCAAAATTTTATTTCTGTAGAAAATTTTGTAAAAATTCTATTTCCATTTGAAATTTGTGAAGTACTTCGTAAAAGAGAATTGTTTTGCAAAAATGATTCACGCGGGAATCACGTGAATCGTGAACGAAATCTGAAGCAACTCTCGTGAATGTGTGTGAATGGGACTGAAACAAATGTGTCGTGCGTGAGAAATAAAATCGGTTCGTGAATGTGCGTGAATAAAATTCCTGCAAAATCAAGCTCACGAAAAAAATCAAGATTTAATTCTTACTCGTATGTTAACTGAAATTAATTTAGCTGTCGAACTATATTCTATTCATCAATTTTGTTACCTTTGCTCATTCCCGGTTGGAAAATATCGTGCGAGTCGTGAATTTCTTGTGAGTCACGTAAATTGTCGTGAATCGTGCGTGAGCGTGAGTCATTAAAAGTAGTTCGTGCGCGAGTACTGGTTTTCATTTCGTGAATGTGAGTGGCTACCACACCTATCGTGCGTGAGCGTGCAATAGAATAAATGTGCGTGAGTGTGGATGATATTTCACTCACGCGCCCACCTCTAGATTAGAGCACACAGCAAGTACGGTTGCCACTCGAGCCAAAAATAATCTACCAAAATTTGAAAAAAATTACCAAACCATCTTGGTTTGCAAAAATTTTATAATTTTGTCAAAATTTTATTTTTCTAGAAAATGTTATCCAATTTTTATTGTGTACAAAAAATTTATCAAATTTTTATTTAGTACAGAAAATTTTTTCAATGAAACCGAGTAATGGCTCCATTGAAAACTGGCTAGCCCAGTTTCAAAAAGTTTGCCTTTACTTTAATGCCGTCTCTTTTAAATTTTAATTTTGCATACTTGATATTGGGAAATAAAATTAAAATTTTTATAGCTTTTTTCCGAAGTTGCCTACATGAGGAATTAAAGTCCCCCATAGGGATATAAGGCAAGATGACATATGTCAATAGTATGGATGAAAAAAAATCGATAACTTTGCTCTAACCTCATAAAGTTTTTGAAAAACAAAAACTGACGTCAAGTATAAACCAAATGAAAATTGATTTGTTTAACAAATTTTAATAAATTCAGTAATTTTTTTAGATTAAAGTAAGCTTTTTTCTATGTTGTTTTTTTAACATCGCTCTCTGGGAGATTGCATCAACAATGACCCTTCAAACTGGAGCTCTATTAAAATAATTATAAGTATTTCGTAAAACTATTTTTTTCTGAACTAATTTTAACACCAAAAACTACAAATCAAGCTATTGCTCTAAATTTCCTCTTGAATATCTGTTTTTTTTTTAAAGCCAACTAAAAACACCTATCTTATCTTGCACTTATACTACAGTAAAGATCAAATATTATCTTAATTTGATATCTGGTACTGTTGTAGTGCGCTCTTGTTGAGAGATTCTGTCGAAGACAAAAGCACACCACCACCACAATAAAACACCACAGCTCATTCACTACTCATTATCTGAAAACTTTGACTACTTAAAATTCCACTCCACTAATTAAGACACTTCACTTTGATTGCCCTAGGTAGTCGGTGGGTTGTATTATCTCTCTCCCTCTCTCTCTGTCTAATTAAACTCTTTCCAGATATATCTCCTACTCAATATGATATGAATCTCTACTCTTGTATGACTATCAGAAATTCGATGTCCAACCTAAGGTCTAATCATAATCAACAGCATGGCATCATGACAGAGTGGCGAAAAAAAGAGTAGAATATTGTCATTTTTTTACATTTTATGATGATTGTTAACATCTTGTCTTGAAAATAAAAACAAACAAAAAATGCTGCAGAGAAATATATTGCAATTCATTAGGTTAATGACTGAGATATCTTAAGGGGATCTGTGGTAATCTACAACAGTTTGAGTTGATGATTTATACGAAATTATTCGTAAGGTGTTTGTTTGTTTTCTTTCGTTTGCTAATGTCGAAAGGGAGAAAGGTCATTTAGAAAAATGCTATTAACGTTGGACACTTTGTTATATCTGTGGCCCAATTTGTTTGCAAAAAAAAAAAAAATACTTTCACTTTTATATGTTTGTTCTTTTCTTAGAATTTTAAAAGGTACATTGTTAGGTTAGGTTAGGTGGCAGCCCGATGTATCAGGCTCACTTAGACCATTCAGTCTCTCTTATCACTGAGTGCTGTCCGATTCCATGTTAAGCTCAATTACAAGGGACCTCCTTTTTATGGCCGAGTCCGAACGGCGTTCCACATTGCAGTGAAACCACTTAGAGAAGCTTTGAAACCCTCAGAAATGTCACCAGCATTACTGAGGTGGGATAATCCACCGCTGAAAAATTTTTTGATGTTCGGTCGAAGCAGGAATCGAACCCTCGACCTTGTGTCTGCAAGGCGGGCATGCTAACCATTGCACCACGGTGGCTCACTAAAAGGTACATAGATTGGTGGTTGGACAAACTTAAGGAAATCCTAACTTTACAGAATATTTGATTACAATATTTTGTCAAAATTTTATTTCTAAATAGCAAATTTTGTCCAAATTTTATTTCTTTCGAAAATTTTGTCAAAATTTTATTTCTATAGAACAATTTGTCAAAATCTTATTTCTATAGAAAATTTTGTCAAAATTTTATTTCTATAGCAAATTTTGTCAAACTTTTATTTCTATTGAAAATTGTGTCAAAATTTTATTTCTATATAGAAAATTTCGTCAAAATTTTATTTCTATTGCAAATTTTCTGAAAAAATTTTTTTTTGAAAATGTTGTGAAAATTTTATTTCTATATAGAACATTTTGTCAAAATTTTATTTCTAAATAGAAAAGTTTGTCCAAACTTTATTTCTATAGAAAATTTTGTCAAAATTTTATTTCTATAAAAAATTTTATCAAAATGTTATTTCTGTAGCAAAATTTTCGGAAAATTTTATTTCTTTCGAAAATTATCAAAATTTTATTTCTATATAGATTTTATTTCTATAGCAAATTTTCTGAAAATTTTATTTCTATAGCAAATTTTCAGAAAATTTTATTTCTATAGCAAATTTTCTGAAAATTTTATTTCTATAGAAAATTTTCTGAAAATTTTATTCCTTTCGAAAATTTTGTCAAAATTTTATTTCTAAATAGAAAATTTTGTAAAAATTCTAGTTTTATAGACAATTTTGTAAAAATTAAATTTCTGTATAGAAAATTGGTTAAAATTTTATTTATAAATAGAAAATTTTGTCCAAACTTTATTTCTATAGAAAACTTTGTCAAAATTTTATTACTATAGAAAATGTTGTCAAAATTCTATTTCTATAGAAAATTTTGTCAAAATGTTATTTCTATAGAAAATTTTGTCAAAGTTTTGTTTCTATAGACAATTTTGCCAAACTTCTATTTCTATAGAAAATTTTGTCAAATTTTTATTTCTATATAGAAAATTTTTGCAAAATTTAATTTCTATTGAATATTTTCGTCAAAATTTTATTTCTATAGAAAATTTTGTCAAAATTTTATTTCAATGGAAATGTTTGTCCTAATTTTATTTCTATAGAAAATTTTGTCAAAATTGTTTTTCTATAGAAAATTTTTTCAAAATTTTATTTCTATAGAAAATAATGTAAAAATTTTATTTCTACAGAAAATTTCGTCAAAATTTTATTTCTGTAGAACATTTTTGTCAAAATTTTATTTCTATAGAAAATTTTTGTCAAAATTTTATTTTTATAGAAAATATTGTCAAAATTTTATTTCTATAGAAAATTTTGACATCCAAAGATTCTGACCAAACTCCTTGGTATTGATATCGAGTCAACGATGCGGATTCTTTTTTGGAGACCTATTGAGCTTTAAATCTAATATCAAAAAAATTAAAATTTTGAACCGATCTCATTTATCGAATTTTGATTGTCATTTTGCATATAATGATATTCACGTAAAAACATATGACATTTACAGAATAGTTGATCATAATATTCTTTATTTTTATTTATTTATTAATCTACCTTGGACGAAAATTAAATTATATTAAATTGAAATAAATTAAACATTCTTTTAAAAAAAATTAAGAAGCCATTCAGTTTCCAGTTTATAACCTCAAAGACTTTAAAATCCATTTTTAACAGAAATTTAACACCAGAATGTCACTAAGGGATTTCCTGTGCTTTTTGTTTTTCGTTTCGTTTTTTTTTTTGTTGCTCACAAATTTGTTCAATGTAACAGGTTAATAATTTAATTTCTAAAAAATCAAGGCAACACAATATTTTAGACACAAAAAATATTTCCACAAAAAAATGTTAACATTTCCTACAAGTCTCAAATGACACTTACATCTGAACACAAGCCTAGGAAGACCAAAAATTCCCAGACAAGAATCATTAAAAAATTAGACGACTTGGCCAGCAGTAGGCAGGAAATAGTATTATCACCAAAAACCAAAACAAAACAAAATCTATCCATACAATGAATAAAAAAAATAAAGAGAAAAAAGAACAAAGATAAAACCTGTCAAACAATTCGCCAACGTTAAAAAATTAAATGATAATTTCCCGTCATAACTACCCAAAAAACACCAGACTTAAGTGAAAAAAAATAATAAACAAGAATCAACCTTGTTGCTACTAATGACAATGACAGACGAGATGTTGATGTGTCATGTGGCAACATGGTATTGAGGTACGAGTACTTGCAACAAGTTCCTTATAATTTCCACTTCTTACACAGAAGAGGTTATATGATAAGAAAAAAAGCAAATGAGAATGGATTAGTTACTCTACCGCCTAAGGAGTTTTGTTTTACATTAACTTCTGTTTTACAAAAATAAAAAAAATCCATGTAAGTACCTGTTTTCATGAGAATACGCCTAAATGAAATGAGGACTTAATTTTTCAACATGATTTTTTTTTTACAATTTCAATTGAATGGTGGTTGTTGGATTTTTAGGAGACCAAAGAACTTTGAAGCAAACACACCTTTTTCCATGCAATAAGTTGGCAAAAATTGGCAAACAAAAAATAATGTTTTTAAGTCGTCGTAATATTCACAACTATGGCATAAATTTTATTAATAAATTGCCACTATGAACATGAAATGCAAGCAAACATCAGAAGAATGGTAAATGCATGTGAAGTCAGTGTAAACAAGCAACTCAGACATATGGTAACAGACACAGTGTTACGATACCATAATTTTTTTTTTCGTAACGAAAAGTATATTTTTTTTATTAAAAATTGTTTGATTTTTTTTCATAGAAATTCTAACAAAAAATTATTTTGCATCACAAAATTAAAATTTTAAATACCTCTACTGACTGAAGATAACCTTCCTAATGAAAAAAAAAAAAAATAAACACATTGTGCATTTTTATTTTCCATTCCTTAATAATTTCTCAAGTTGCAATAATAATGACGATGTTATCCATATGGATGATGACGATGTTCAAGTAATTTTTATACTTGATATGAATATGCATGCATCCATCACTGTGTTTTTTTTTTGTTTTTGTTTTTTTATACCTTCATTTCGGTTCAGTTCATTCGATCCATAGCATGCCTTATAATTTATCCGTCCGTCCGTCGCACCATTCGCACCACAAGTTTTAAGTATCTTGTAGATACATTTGCTTCAGCTGTTGTGTATGTGTTTGTGTTTGTTCACATGGTGAGTGTTAATCAGTTTCCCAAAAGGTAGGTCGCGCTTTGATATTTTGTTGCTTGATATTTAATTTGCAGACTGTTTTTGCTGTATTTCTTAAATTTCCGCAACCCACATGAAAGGCAATGGATTCAGCCATGTTATTGCGAATGGTAAGAATGGAATGTATATATAGAGGTTAGAGAAAGAAGTTATTACACTGAATAAAAGTTTATAAAGTTCCAAAGATTTTTAGTTTTAATTTAATTTTCTTTTTTAATTTAATTTGGAACTGATTTCGACCAAAGAAGCGAGGAATTACCCAAACAATACATGTAGGATTGAATGTATATCTTTTATTTAATTAGAATTTTAATAAATATTTAAGCATTTCAATAATGTTCTTAACTGAATTAATTTTTAATTTGATAAAAAATTTAATTGATTTGACTTTGAATCAACTTTTCAACTACACCAAAATAGCATTCGTATTTTAAAGACATGAAATCATTGGGCTTACATCTATTTTTTTTCCAAGTAAAGACTTTGTAATTTAATTACAATAAATTTACCATGTAGTAAATTAAATTAATTTAAATTTTATAAAAATTGATTTTAATTTGTTAGAATTTAATTTAATTTTCTTTAATTAAATTAGCTCAAAATGTCTATAGCTAAATTTTTTTATTATATTAAATGTTTAATATAATTTAGATAAATTAAGTTAAATTTAAATATTTTAATTGTATTAAGTTTTTAATATAATTTAATTAAATTAATTATATTTGATATAAATTTACTTTTGTTATTAGTAATTTAATTTTATTCAGACTAAGAAGAAGAATTTATTTTGAATTGCATTCATTGAATTCGAATTTTAATTAAATTTAATTTTTCTAATTATATAGATTTAGATTAGATTAGATTTTAAAATAATTTAAATTTTATATAAATTTAGTTCAATTTATGTGAATGTATTTGAATTTTAATTAATTAAATTCATTTTTTAATTAAATTCATTTTAGTTTTTTTAACTATACTAAATATAATAAAATTAATTTATTTTTTTTTTTGAATTTTTTAATTATAAAAAATGTAAAAACCCAATAAAATTTAAAAACTTAATAATTTAAATTTTTTTTTAAATTTAATTTATATTGAATTGAATTTTTTGAATTCGAATTTTAATTAAATTTATGTTTTTTAATTATATTAAATCTTGAATAAATTCAATGAAATTAATTTATATTTTATAGAAGTTTAGTTTAATTTATATAATTTGGATTTATTTTTTTAATTTTTAATTAAAAATGCAAATTTTAATTAAACATAATTTCAATCTAATGTAAATTTATTTAATTTGGTTTATTTATGTAATATTATAATAATTTAATTATACCTCTATTGTCGTAGGTAAAATGTCCTTTAGCCAGCCAATTACCTGTCATTAATAATAAGGGTATATACCTCAAATCATATCCATAATCGTATTTTCTTATCCCCTTGTAGCCCAAGCCATACACATATTTAATACACCTGAAGCTTATTATTGTTACTATTTCACACAGGTATCATTACAACATACTTGCACAATATGTCCTTTTTGAGACCTTTTCACACTATCACGTGAGAATTACTTATGAGAATTTTGTGCCTACTGGTGAAGCAAAGTAAAATATTAAAACGAAATGCAAAACAATTCGTTAACAACAAAAGTGTGTATGAAACGTGAATTGAGATAACAAACTGTTTATTAGGGAGGGCCGAGAGAAATGTATTAGTATAATAATTAAAAAAAAATAATTTAAACTAAATTAAATTAATTGGAATGTTCATATACCCTCACCGAAAAATATTTCACGAAATTTTTTCTAATTAAATTGTTAATTGAAATTTTATATTAATTCCTCCAATTTTTGATTTCACAATTTTTTTAAATGACATAATTCCACAATTGATTCCACTCTTTTTTTTTAATTGACACAAAAATCAATCGCAAAACTTAGTAGTATCAATTAATTTTTTTAATTGGATCAATTAACTTTTTAATTGGATCAATTAATTTTTTAATTGAATTTCAATTAATTTTCAATTGTAACTATCATTTCTGTGATTGAACCATACACTCAAAGAAAACAAGTATATATGGCTGTAAGTTCGGCCAGGCCGAATCTTATGTACCCTCCACCATGGATTGCGTAGAAAGTTCTACTAAAGACTGTCATCCACAGTCGAATTACTTGGGTTGGGGTAACACTTGCCAATGGCAAGGTATCTTAAAAATTCCTAACACCGTCTTCTAAATTGTAAGTTAGTCCATACGTGGTATATATTAAACTAAAATAGGCCAATAGGTATATAATTTAGTTTGACAAAATTTTATATAGAAATAAAATTTGGCAAAATTTTCTATAGAAATAAAATTTTGAGAAAAATTTCGATAAAAATAAAATTTTGACAAAATTTTCTATAGCAATAAAATATGGCAAACTTTTCTATAGAAATAAAATTTTGAGAAAAATTTCGATAGAAATAAATTTTTGACAAAATTTTATATAGAAATAAAATTTTGACAAAATTTTCTATAGCAATAAAATTTGGCATACTTTTCTATAGAAATAAAATTTTGAGAAAAATTTGTATAGAAATAAAATTTTGAGAAAAATTTGTATAGAAATAAAATTTTTACAAAATTTATATAGAAATAAAATTTTGACAAAATTTGTATAAAAATAAAATTTTGACAAAATTTTCGATAGAAATAAAATTTTGAGAAAATTTTCGATAGAAATAAAATTTTGAGAAAAATTTCTATACAAATAACATTTTGACAAAAATTTCGATAGAAATAAAATTTTGACAAAATTTTCTATAGAAATAGAATTTTGACAAAATTTTCTATAGAAATAGAATTTTGACAAAATTTTCGATAGAAATAAAATTTTGACAAAATTTTCTATAGAAATAAAATTTTGACAAAATTTTCTATAGAAATAAAATTTTGAGAAAAATTTCGATAGAAATAAAATTTTGAGAAAAATTTCAATAGAAATAAAATTTTGACAAAATTTTATATAGAAATAAAATTTTGACAAAATTTTCTATAGAAATAAAATTTTGACAAAATTTTCTATAGAAATAAAATTTTGACAAAATTTTCTATAGAAATAAAATTTTGAGAAAAATTTCGATAGAAATAAAATTTTGAGAAAAATTTCGATAGAAATAAAATTTTGACAAAATTTTATATAGAAATAAAATTTTGACAAAATTTTCTATAGCAATAAAAGTTGGCAAAATTTTCTATAACAATAAAATTTGGCAAAATTTTCTATGGAAATAAAATTTTGAGAAAAATTTGTATAGAAATAAAATGTTGGCAAAATTTTCTATAGAAATAAATTTTTGAGAAAAATTTGTATAAAAAAAATACAATTTTGAAAAAATTTTCTATAGAAATAAAATGTTGATAAAATTTTCTATAGAAATAAAATCGTGACAAAATTTTCTATAAAAATTAAATTTTGACAAAATTTTCTATAGTAATAAAATTTTGACAAAAATTCTATAGATATAAAATTTTGGTTGATTATTTTATGCCTCGAGTGGCAACCATGATTATGAACAGATATGGACCAATTTTTGTGTAATTGCGGATCGGATATATATATATATATATATATATATATATATATATATATATATATATATATATATATATATATATATATATATATATATATATATATATATATATATATATATATATATATATATATAACTTTAGCCCGATATGGACCAATTTTGGCATGGTTATTAGCGGCCATGTACTAGCCCAATGTACCAAATTTCAACCGAATCGGATGAACTTTGCTCCTCCAAGAGGTTCCGGAGGTCAATTTGGGGATCGGTTTATATGGGGGCTATATATAATTATGATCCGATATGGACCAATTTTTGGATCAGATTAATTTTGCTCCACTAAGAGCCTCCGGAGGTTAAAGCTGGGGATCGGTTTATATGGGGGCTATATATAATTATGGACCGATATGGACCAATTTTTGCATGGTTATTAGAGACCATATTCTAACACCACTTACCAAGTTTCAACCGGATCGGATGAATTTTGCTCCACTAAGAGCCTCCGGAGGTTAAGGCTGTGGATCGGTTTATATGGGGGCTATATATAATTATGGACCGATATGGATCAATTTTTGCATAGTTCTTATGGACCATATACTAACACCACATACCAAATTTCAACCGGATCGGATAAATTTTGCTCCTCCAAGAGGCTCCAGAGGTCAAATCTGGGAATCGGTTTATATGGGGGCTATATATAATTATGAACCGATATGGGCCAACCAGATCGGACGAAACTTGCTTCTCTAAGAGGCTCCGCAAAACAAATCTGGGAGGTCGGTTTATATGGTGGCTATACGTAAAAGTGGTCCGATATAGCCCATTTGCAATACCAGCCGACCTACATCAATAACAACTACTTATGCCAAGTTTCAAGTCGATAGCTTGTTTCGTTCGGAAGTTAGCGTGATTTCAACAGACGGACGGACGGACATGCTTAGATCGACTCAGAATTTCACCACGACCCAGAATATATATACTTTATGGGGTCTTAGAGCAATATTTCGATGTGTTACAAACGGAATGACGGAAGTTATGGTGGAGGGTATAAAAATACTTTTTTAGGAACAAAATTTTAGACGAAATTTTTATAGATAAATAAACTCGAATTCAAGTCGAGTGTTCCACAAATTTTCTGTAATATGCTTTATTAGCTTTTTAAGAAATGTTTGCTTGTCTAAAATTTCGTTCCTCACAAAAAGAAAACTCTTATTTCATTGTAGCTTCCTTACACCCTAGTATATTTATACAGTAAATGAAGTGTGTAGTTAACTTTGTAATGTGTAACAGCAAAATAAACAGTAAAATTAAATATTCAACCAAAAATAAAATAAAACACTTGTCGTACTCACTCTCACAGCGAAAATATTTAAATTCAATCACTTGACAGATGTGACACTTCAACAAATACAGAAATATTCAGTTATGTAAAAAACGAAAAAATAATTAACGCAAAGGAAATGAACATTTCATTCGGATAATTTCCAAGTTCCCATCTTCTACATTAACTTTTTCCTTTTGATATAAATCGCATGCTCTAACTAACTTAGATTTCAAAAAACACTCCTCTTCCGATACTTTGACATTTCAAACAATTACTACCGCGCGCACAGATTAAGAAAAAAGGTAAAGTACCAACCAATGTGAACGTACTTGAACTTGAGGCAATTTCCGCTTGTCTGTCCTTGCGCTTTAGAAAAATAAATACTAAACATAAAACCTAACGCAAAAAAACAACGAAATGTTTAGAGTAAAAGGACAGACCTGTTGTATGAAGATGGACGGACATAGATATGGGCAGATCTACTTACTCATGTCATGTCTTATCGTCTGTCTGTCGGTCTGTCTGTTTGTTGGCATTGTAAATGTGTCATCATGGTCGTCGCTCGCTGCATGATGTTATGTCATGGCATATTAGATATGACCATTATGGTCTTACCTGATATCGTATCGTCTGTCCTGTTTCTTCTTCTTTCTAACACTTGTTGTATTCTATTATTATGAACTATTATTAGAATTCCTGTTAGGCCATCATAAATATTAAGAATTTCCGTTGAATTTTATTGAAAAATAAAATTGCTTAATAGTCTCTAATATCATATTCTTTGAAAATTAGTGATGGTAATTAGGAATGCAAAAATGCTATGCAAATTATCGCAGAGGCTCTTTTATGGCAAACGTTGTTACTTGGTAATCTTATCTTGGTACTAACCAGCGAAATGTGGATAAGTAGTTAATCTGAAAAACAACTTACCAAACCAATTTGTGCATTCCCTTTAGCTATACACTATGATTAGGAATAATGACTTACGGATTTTCATGAGTACCAGCACTTCATCAACACTTTGTTGTGTATTTCCTGCAACCTACATTGATTGCTTATATCCCGACCACGCTTACAATTTAACTTTTATTAAGTCTGCCTAGTAGTACTCTCCTCATAGGACATGTCCTTAAGGAATATTTCATTTTACAGAGAACGACGTTTTGAAGAGAAAAGCTAAATTTCATTCAATCTATTAGAAAATGCATTTATTATTAAAATATTAAATGCTCAAGAAATGAATGAATGGGAGATCGATCGATAAATCATCTTTTTAAAATCTATTTTTATGGGATATATGGTTCAAATCAGCCATATAAGCAGGGAAGGCGACTATGTATCTAAATCCGAAATTATTTTAAGTTTTCTATACCTGATTTGTTATGCTGAACAGATATGAAAAAAAAAGAAAATCAAAAATTTTCGCTACTCAATAATTTTGTCCTCATACATAACAGGAAATCCCCATTTTGGGGAAAAAAACCCACTACTGGCAACACTATCGATGTGTGAGAGTCCGCATTAACGTGTTCACGAGTGATCCGTCTTCGGCGGTTGGAATTCCTGATTTCTTGGAAAACAAGCAAATGGTTGTGTATCACTACGAATTAACTAATACTAATACTAATACTAATACTAATACTAATACTAATACTAATACTAATACTAATACTAATACTAATACTAATACTAATACTAATACTAATACTAATACTAATACTAATACTAATACTAATACTAATACTAATACTAATACTAATACTAATACTAATACTAATACTAATACTAATACTAATACTAATACTAATACTAATACTAATACTAATACTAATACTAATACTAATACTAATACTAATACTAATACTAATACTAATACTAATACTAATACTAATACTAATACTAATACTAATACTAATACTAATACTAATACTAATACTAATACTAATACTAATACTAATACTAATACTAATACTAATACTAATACTAATACTAATACTAATACTAATACTAATACTAATACTAATACTAATACTAATACTAATACTAATACTAATACTAATACTAATACTAATACTAATACTAATACTAATACTAATACTAATACTAATACTAATACTAATACTAATACTAATACTAATACTAATACTAATACTAATACTAATACTAATACTAATACTAATACTAATACTAATACTAATACTAATACTAATACTAATACTAATACTAATACTAATACTAATACTAATACTAATACTAATACTAATACTAATACTAATACTAATACTAATACTAATACTAATACTAATACTAATACTAATACTAATACTAATACTAATACTAATACTAATACTAATACTAATACTAATACTAATACTAATACTAATACTAATACTAATACTAATACTAATACTAATACTAATACTAATACTAATACTAATACTAATACTAATACTAATACTAATACTAATACTAATACTAATACTAATACTAATACTAATACTAATACTAATACTAATACTAATACTAATACTAATACTAATACTAATACTAATACTAATACTAATACTAATACTAATACTAATACTAATACTAATACTAATACTAATACTAATACTAATACTAATACTAATACTAATACTAATACTAATACTAATACTAATACTAATACTAATACTAATACTAATACTAATACTAATACTAATACTAATACTAATACTAATACTAATACTAATACTAATACTAATACTAATACTAATACTAATACTAATACTAATACTAATACTAATACTAATACTAATACTAATACTAATACTAATACTAATACTAATACTAATACTAATACTAATACTAATACTAATACTAATACTAATATCAATGCTAATGCTATTTATAGCAATAAAATTTTGAGAAAATTTTGGCGACCGGATATATCCCCCAACGGACATATCGCCGTTTTGACCTCCATTGGGGCGGTCACATCGCCCAATTTTAGTTTGGGCTTTATGTCCCCACTCATCGCGGTCGTACGCCCCATAAAAAAAATGTGGGTGTTGTGACCGTTTGAATATAATCCCGAGTCATTGAGCTTAACATGGAATCGGGCAGCACTCAGTGATAAGAGAGAATTTCATCAATGTGGTATCACAATGGACTGAATAATCTAAGTGAGCCTGATACATCGGGCTGCCACCTAACCTACCCTTCTATAGAAATAAAATTTTGGGAAAATTTTCTATATCAATAAAATTTTGACAAAATTTTCTATAGAAATAAAATTCGACAAAATTTTCTTTAAAAATAAAATTTTGGGAAAATTTCGTATATAGATAAAATTTTGAGAAAATTTTCTATAGAAATAAAATTTTGACAAAAAAATTCTATAGAAATAAAATTTTGACAAAAAAATTCTATAGAGATAGAATTTTGGAAAAATTTTCTGAAAAAATAAAATTTTGGGAAAATTTTCTATAGAGATAAAATTTTGGGAAAATTTTCTATAGAAATAAAATTTTGGGAAAATTTCCCAAATTTTGAGAAAAATTTCTACAGCAATAAAATATTAGGAAAATTTTCTACAGCAATAAAATTTTAGGAAAATTTTCTATAGAAATAACATTTTTAGAAAATTTTCTATAGAAATAAAATAAGACAAAATTTTCTTTAAAAATGAAATTTTGGGAAAATTTCGTATATACATAAAATTTTCTATAGAAATAAAATTTTGAAAAAATTTTCTATAGAAATAAAATTTTGACGAAATGTTCTATAGCAATAAAATTTTAACAAAAAATGTTGAGAAAATTTTCTACAAAAATAAAATGTTGGCAAAATATTCTATAGAAATAAAATTTTAAGGAAATTTTCTATAGAAGTAAAATTTTGGGAAAATTTGCTATAAAATAAAATTTTGACAAAATTTTCTATAGCAGATACAATTTTGACAAAAAAAATGTTATTGAAATAAATTTTTGGGAAAATTTTCTATAAAAATAAAAATTTGGCAAAATTTTCTATAGAAATAATATTTTAAGGAAATTTTCTATAGAAATAAAATTTTGGGAAAATTTTCTATAGAGATAAAATTTTGACCCAAAAATTTTCTATAGAAATAAAATTTTGACCCAAAAATTCTACAGAAATAAAATTTTGGGAAAATTTTCTATAGAAATAAAATTAGACAAAATTTTCATTAAAAATAAAATTGTGGGAAAATTTCCCAAATTTTTAGAAAATTTTCTATAGATATAAAATATAAAATTTTGACAAAATTTTATATAGAAACAAAATTTTGACAAAATTTTATATAGAAACAAAATTTTTAGAAAATTTTGTATAGAATTAAAATTAGACAAAATTTTCTTTAAAAATAAAATATTGGGAAAATTTCGTATATAGATAAAATTTTCTATAGAAATACCATTTTGACAAAATTTTCTATAGCAATAAAATTTTGACGAAATTTTCTATAGCAATAAAATTTTGACGAAATTTTCTATAGCAATAAATTTTTAACAAAAAAGTTTGAGAAAATTTTCTACAAAAATAAATTTTGGCAAAATTTTCTATAGAAATAAAATTTTTGAGAAAATTTTCTATAGAAATAAAACTTTGAGAAAATTTTCGACAGAAATAAAATTTTGAGGAAATTTTCTATAGCAATAAAATTTTGACGAAATTTTCTATAGCAATAAAATTTTCAAAAAAAAAAATTCTATAGAAATAAAATTTTGAGAAAACTTTCTATAAAAATAAAATTTTGACAACATTTTCTATAGAAATACAATTTTTAGAAAATTTTCTACAGAAATAAAAATTTTGAGAAAATTTTCTATAGAAATACAATTTTTAGAAAATTTTCTATAGAAATAAAATTTTTGAGAAAATTTTCTATAGAAATAAAATTTTTGAGAAAATTTTCTATAGAAATAAAAGTTTGAGAAATTTTGCCATAAAAATAAAGTTTTGAGAAAATTTTCTATAGAAAGTAAATTTTGAGAAAATTTTCTATACAAATGAAATTTTGCAAAATATGATTTTTGATTGTTTGCTAGTTTTCTGGTAAAATTGTCTCGAAATTTTGGTAGATTATTTTTGGCTCGAGGGGCAACCGTGGTGTGGAGTCGATACTGCTCCGTAAACTTGCATAGATGGCTTGGTTGGCATTCTTCCCTGCTTTTATAAAAAGTCAAAGTATTGAGATTGTTTTCTGTACTTATTTTTGATCAGCTAAAAATTTTTCGAAGTTTCTTTTCATCGATGGGTCGATTTTATTAAAGACTAAGGGTAATTTTATTTTTTGTGAAGAAAAAGTTTCCCAAATATAAACTACTTTTCCCCTTATTATTCTTGGCTGGGGTTGCATTTTTCTCTTGTTTCTAAAAAAAAAGTCAAAATATTGTGAATTTTGTTTTTTCATTCATTTGTAATCAGCTATAATCTTTTCCAAGTTCCCAATCGTCGATATGTAGATTTTATTAAAAACTAAGGGCGAGTTTGTTTTTGTGAAAAAGTGAAACCCAAATGCTACACTACCTCTCCCTTTACTGTCCTTCTTCCTGAATTATAGTATCATTCTAAAATTATTGCTAAATCATCATATTTTGTGAGGTTCTAAGACCAAAAGCCACAACAAAGTTTTTTTTTTTTTAAATTTTGCAATTTATTCCGAAAATTTTGCACTTTTTATTAAAATCGAAAATGGCATAAAATTAAATTTTGTAATTCATCAAAATTAGCGATCATTGACCTCTCCTTCATTAGAAAAAAAAAACAACATATGTTTTGTTTTCATACTCTCTTAGATAAAAAACAAAGAAAATACATATATGAAAATGTATGTAAATGTTTGCAATTACACCGATAACAATAGTTTTCTAGTTGCTTTGCCATGTTTGCTGACTTGCCTGAAAATATTCCTCCGTGGCGACGACCTTGTCTAGGCTGTTCTAAAACTGTTTGAACAGTTGCTTGTCACTTCTAAGTAGACGAACATACTACCATACAAACACACTTGGTATTGTCGCAAATAATTTTATGGCAATTTAGCAAAATAATATGAAAAAATACAGATTATTTTTATTACATTTTATGGGAGTAGAAAAAAATTTGAAAAAAATATAGATATCTTGAGGAAAAGTATAAAAATTGTGGGCTAACTTTGATCTACTGCTTCTGCCTTAATGCTATCTAAAAATCTCGTCATGCTTGTATTTTTTGTTGTGAAATCCAATGTACTTAGAACAATGATTATATACAGCCATATATTTTATCTTATCAAGGCTTTTTGCCTTTGGACGAGTATCTCCGTTATACATATAAAAATGTATTTAATAAAAAAACAAAAACAACAAAAAAAATGTCTCTAAATTATATCGCATTATAAGCGAAAGTAATGCGAAATAAAAAATAATATATATTTTTCTCTAAAATCTCGCATACACTATTCCGTTTTCCGACATTTAATTGCCCAAATTTTAATTTTTGACTTATATGGCCCAATATCGTATTTTCTAAGTTTTTTCCCCAAAAAAACTTCATCGTTTTTACCCACAGTAATACAAAAATCATTCTCAATTCACTTGATCGAATGATTAATGTAATGTAAACAAAATAAATTGTAAGTGGATTTTATGGCCAAATATTTTTATTTACTAGGCTTTTCCATAAAAATGCCAAAACATTATTTCACAGAAAAATACGATTTTAATTGGTAATGTAAACAAATACAAAATACAAACACAAATGTTTATTATTAATGAATTGATGAATTTTGTGGAATTTAATTTGCTTTTGATTAATGAAATGTCGTATATTGAAGAAACGAATAAAATGATAGACATGCCATGAATAAATTGATGACAGCATTAAGGGTATATTTATTTAGATTCATTATGCTAAGGATTCGAAAGTAGAGTTTTCAAATTATTGGTTTATAATAAAATTAGATGTCAAAAGTGTGCTTCTGTAGATGTAAGGTGATTTAGTCTACTATTTGTAAAATTCAAAATGGATTCTATTCCACCAATAGTGAGTTACATTGGCAGCCCGTGATTTCAGAGTCACAGACAGATAAACGAGCGAATATCATCAGATCATGTTTTAAAGTCGGAAAATAAAATATAGATATAGGAAAAGGACTTTTCCCAGATTGTGAAAGTCGATTTTTGAAATTTTAAAAAAGTCGACTTTTTTTATTGAAATTATTGAAATATAAAATTTCAACTTTTTGATTAATAGCCAGCAATGTTGTCAACATTTTTATTTCTATAGAAAATTTAGGCAAAAAATTATTTCTATAGAAAATGTTATTTCTATTGAAAACTTTGTCAAATTTAATTTCTATAGAAAATTTTATCAATTTTTTTATAGAAAATTTTGTCACAATTTTATTTCTATAGAAAATTTTATTTATATAGAAAATTTTAACAAAATTCTATTTCTATAGCAAATTTGGTCACAATTTTATTTCTACAGAAAATGTTGTCCAAATTTTATTTCTATAGAAAATTTTGTTAAAATTTTAGTTCTATAGAAAATTTTGAAAAAATTCTATTTCTATAGAAAATTTTGTGAAAATTTCCCATCTATAGAAAATTTTGTGAAAATTTTAGTTCAATAGAAAATTTTGTGAAAATTTTGTGAAAATTTTGTGAAATTTTTATTTCTATAGAAAATTTTGTCAATAGAAAATTTTATTTCTGTAGAAAATTTTATTTCTATAGAAAATTTTGGCAAAATTTCATTTATATAGAAAATCTTTTCAAATTTTTATTTCTGTAAAAAATGTTGTCAAAATTTTATTTCTATAATAAATGTTGTCAAAATTTTATTTCTATAGAAAATTTTTGTCAAAATTTTATTTCTATAGAAAATTTTATTTCTATAAAAAATTTTGTCAAAATTTCCTATCTATAGACAATTTTGTCAAAATTTTATTTTTATAGAAAATTTTGCCAAAATTTTATTTCTATAGAAAATTTTGTCAAAATTTTATTTCTATATAGAAAATTTTGTCAAAATTTTATTTCTATATAGAAAATTTTTTTCAAAATTTTATTTCTATGTAGACAATTTTGTCAAAATTGTATTTCTAAATAGAAAAGTTTATCAAAATTTTATTTCTATATAAAAAATTATGTCAAAATTTTATTTCTATAGACAATTTTGTCGAAATTTTATTTCTATAGAAAATGTTGTCAAAATTTGATTTCTATAGAAAATTTTGTGAAAATTTTATTTCTATAGAAAATTTTGTGAACATTTTATTTCTATAAACAATTTTGTCAAAATGTTATTTCTGTACAACATTTTGTGAATATTTTATTTTATTTCTATAGAAAATTTTTGTCAAAATTTTATTTCTATAGAAAATTTGTGTTAGTTGGAGTGGAATAATTTGCTAAATCTACCAAAATATCGAGAATTCTACCAAACAGTAGAAAATCTACCATTTTTGGTAGAATTCTACCAACTGTGGCAACGGTGGTCACAGGACGGTTCTCGTGGCACTTGACCTCTCGAAGGTATTCGAGGCGGTCACCCATGCTAGACTGTTCGAAAAAATCGAGAACATATCCCTATCGATAGGAACCAAACATTGGGCCCTTAAGTATCTGTCGTACGTGAAATTTAGCAATAGAAAGTAGAGTGAAACTGGGTGTTCCCCAAAGTGGGGTCATATCCCTGGCACTGTTCCTTTTGACGGCTTTGATTGTATCATATGCGGACGTATGTCATAGATCGAGGATGTAACAATTCCGACTACAAACTACTCCAAACTACTAAGTTACATGTTCTATTGTTGATAAACTTCGCAAGGTCCTCAATACATATATAGATAGATACACTGAAACAACAGTGAACCAACCAGGAAGAAAAATTTTGGTAAATTTTAGAAAATTTAAATTTTATGGTTAAATTTGGGAAATATTTCAGCCATATCTAAAAATGTATCTGATTTTTTTTTTCAATTCAATATCCTGTACCAAATATGATTAAAATCGGTTAATAATTGCGACCAGACCAGATCGACCCTGGATTGGTGATTCTGGGTCGATCGGTATATATTTTATGTGGTCTAAAAACAATATATATATATATATATATATATATATATATATATATATATATATATATATATATATATATATATATATATATATATATATATATATATATATATATATATATATATATATATATATATATATATATATATATATATATATATATATATATATATATATATATATATATATATATATATTTTATGTGGTCTAAACACAATATTTCTGTTAGGCATATTTTTTAAAGGTCAAAGTTATTCTACCCTAACCACTATTAGGTTTAGGGTATAAAAAGATATCAGCCAAAGCTGACTTTTTAACCCTATTACCCTTATGGATTCATCGCTCAACAAATAGCAGTTTTATCCAACGAACTCTCACGAACACCAATCAGAAAAATTGCAAAAAAATCATTTTCAGCTATCTCACACTATACGTTACGCATGACGTATGCGTCATATGCAACACTTACTTCAGGTGTTGCTTTAATTTACTGTTTTGCCAATATTTGTTTGAACATCGAGGTGTCTAAATTACGGTTTGACGTTTATATTAACTAATTACATTTTCCTCTTTAGCTCTCTCTCTATAGGTTTAGTGTCAATGTTACACTATGGACGATTGGAAATTCACACAACTGCTGCTCTTGACAGTTATGTTCAAATTACGCATTCGCCATAATTTGGTCTGAAGTAATTAAGGTGGTGCGAAGAGTACGCGCCACACTATGATGGTGAGGCTAAAGTTGCAGCAAGAAATAAATCTGCACAAATAAAAACAAAACCAAACAAGAAACCAGATTAGCTAGCCAAGACACAGTCGATGGAGTATTGAGAATAACCCCCCCTCGCATAAGGCAAGAGATATGAAACCACAGTTTTATGTTGGTTGCTTTGTTTGCTTATTTTACTCTGCTGTGAATGGCTTTAAACGGCCGAATGATTTTAAGCCTGCATTAATTACCACCTTTCTGCATTCCATAGAATCAAAGTAACCGATAATCTAATGCACACACTTACACACATACATACATGTACTATGATAATGTTGTACCAACTACAGAGAAACTTAATACACTTACGCAAAAGCCATATATACAAGAGATAAAATTAACTTTGAATATCCAATGCAGCAGTTAGCTGTAGAGATAATGCATTAGAGATTAGAAGAGAGGAGATCTATGAATGTTACCGGTAACCAGGAACAGTGGCTACACAAAAATAATTTTGATATAAATAAAATTATCGTACAATGACAACAGGTAAAAGAAGTCTATAGTCAGGGCGGGATCGACTGTATTATACCCCAGCAAATAAGACCTTAAAAAAGAAAGAAGTTTGGATACCCAACTTATGATCCGAAGTAGCGCAAATTTGGATCATCTCCAATAAATTTTACATGTTGTATGACGAAAGTACTCCTTTGCATTGCTTTAGAAGTTGTGCCTTGGAAGTTCATTAGAACGAATAAAAATGAATGAAAAACGGGTTTTGTAATTGGCAAAATTTTTTCTATAGAAAAATTTGTCAAAATTTTATTTCTATAGAATATTTTTTCAAAATTTTATTTCCATAGAAAATGTTTGCTAAATTTTATTTCTATTGAAAATTTTGTCACAATTTTATTTCTATAAAAAATTTTGACAAAAATTGGTCAAAATTTTATTACTATAGAAAATTTTACCAATTTTTTTTCTATAGAAAATTGTGCCAACATTTTATTTATCTAGAAAATTTTGTCAAAACTTTATTTCTATAAAAAAATTTTGTTAACATTTTATTTCAATAGAAAATTTTATTTCCGTAGAAAATTTTGTCAAAATTAGGTTAGGTTAGGTGACAGCCCGATGTATCAGGCTCACTTAGACTATTCAGTCCATTGTGATACCACATTGGTGAACTATTCTCTTATCACTGAGTGCTGCCCGATTCCATTGTAAGCTCAATGACAAGGGACCTCCTTTTTATAGCCCAGTACGAACGGCGTTCCACATTGCAGTGAAACCACATAGAGAAGCTTTGAAACCCTAAAAAACTTTTTGGTGTTCGGTCGAAGCAGGAATCGAACCCTTGACCTTGTGTATGCAAGGCGGGCATGCTAACCATTGCACCACGGTGGCTCCCCAAAAAGGTACATGGATTGGTGTCCAACGACAAACTTAAGGAAATCCTAACTTTACAGAATAATAATTTATTACAATATTTTTGTCAAAATTTTATTTCTATAGAAAATTTTGTCAAAATTTTACTTTTATATAGAAAATTTTGTCAAAATTTTATTTCTATAGAAAATTTTGTCAAAATTTTATTTCTGTACAAAATTTTACCAAAATTTTATTTCTATAGAAAATTTGCCAAAATTTTATTTCTATAGAAAATTTTGCCAAAATTTTATTTCTATAGAAAATTTTGTCAAAATTTTATTTCTATAGAAAATTTTGCCAAAATTTTATTTCTATAGAAAAATTTGTCAAAATTTTATTTCCATAGAAAATTTTAGCAAATTTTTTTTTCTATAGAAAATTTTACCAAAATTTTTTCCATAGAAACTTGTGCCAATATTTTATTTTTATATAAAATTTTAGCAAAATGTTAGTTCTATAGAAAATTTTGACAAAATTTTATTTCTATAGAAAATTTTATCAAATTTTTTATAGAAAATTTTGTCAAAATGTTATTTCTATATAAATGTTGTCAATATTTTATTTCGAAAGAAAATTTTGTTAAAATTTTATTTCTATAGCAAATTTTACCAAAAGTTCATTTCTAAAGAAAATTTTGTTAAAATTTTATTTTTATAGAAAATTTTGTCAAAATTTTATTTTCATAGAAATTTTTGTCAAAATTTTATTTTTATAGAAAATTTTACCAAAATTTTATTTCGAAAGAAAATTTTACCAAAATTTCGTCAAACGTTTATTTCTATAGAAAATTTTTGTTTCTGTACAAAATTTTATTCAAAAATTTATTTCTATAGAATTTTTTTTTCAAAATTTCATTTCTGTAAGAAATTTTGTCAATTTTTTTTCTATAGAAAATTTTGCCAAAATTTTATTTCTATAGAAAATTTGGTCAAAAATTTTATTTCTATGGAAAATTTTGCCAAAATTTTATTTCGAAAGAAATTTTCGCCAAAATTTTATTTCCATGGAAAATTTTACCAAAATTCTATAGACAATTTTACCGAATTTTTGTTTTCTATAGAAACTTATGCCAAATTTTATTTTTATAGAAAATTGTGCCAACATTTTATTTTTCAGAAAATTTTGTCAAATCTTTATTTCTACAAAAAATTTTTTCAGCATTTTATTTCTATAGAAAATTTTGTCAAAATTATATTTCTATAGAAAATTTTGTCAAATTTTATTTCTATAGAAAATTTTGTCAACATTTTTTTCTCATAAAATTTTGTCAAAATTTTATTTCTGTATAAAATTTTGTCAAAAATTTATTTCTGTAGAAAATTTTGTCAACATTTTATTTTTATAGAAAATTTTGTCAAATTTTATTTCTCTAAAAAATTTTGTTAAAATTTTATTTTTACAGAAAATTTTGTCACATTTTATTTCTATAAAAAATTTTGTTAAAATTTTATTTTTATAGAAAATTTTGCCAAAATTTTATTTCTATAGAAAATCTTGCCAAAAATGTATCCACCATAGACCCATGAAAAAAAACTCACCCTAAATTTTTGTTCTATAGAATATTTTGCCAAAATTTTATTTCTATAGAAAATTTTATCAAATATTTTAGAGAAAATTTTGTCAAAATTTTATTTCTATATAAATGTTGTCAATTTTTTATTTCGAAGAAAAAAAATTTTGTCAAAATTTTATTTCTATAGAAAAATTTTTTAAATTTTATTTCTATAAAAAATTTTGTTAAAATTTATTTCTAAAGCAAATTTTACCAAAATTTTATTTCTGTAGAAAATTTTACCAAAATTTTATTTCTGTAGAAAATTTTGTTAAAATTTTATTTTTATAGAAAATTTTACCAAAATTTTATTTCGAAATAAAATTTTGTCAACGTTTATTTCCATAGAAAATTTTGTCAAAATTTTATTTCTGTACAAAATTTTGTCAAAAATTTATTTCTATAGAAAAATTTGTCAAAATTTTATTTTTATAGAAAATTTTGTCAAAATTTTATTTCTATAGAAAATTTTGCCAAAATTGTATTTCTATAGAAAATTTTGTCAAAATTTTATTTCTATAGAGAATTTTACCAAAATTGTATTTATAAAAATTTGTCCACCATAGAGCCATGAAGAAAAACTTACCCAGTTTATGCTTGGAACTTGTAAATCACTGATCTAGTCTAATTGTGCCTGAAATAAAACGGGCTGCCCCTTAAACATAATACCATGTTCCACAGAGTGGTGTTGGATATAAATATCGGATAAACTTGGATAAACTAGACATTTAATTTTTAAATTAAAATTTAATTTTAATTCAAAATTATTATATGCAATCACTGTCTCAACCCATCGGCGCTTTCTTGAGACTTTAATTCCCAGCAAGTAATCAAAAGAACACGCCCCATAATGCTCACATTGTTTGGAGGAACTCAAAATTGTACGCATATAGTCAACCATTTGCGGCTTAATATTATGGCCAGCTATGAGACATTGACTTGAATCCAGCAGCAGCGGCAACGGCAGTCTATCACATGAATTTCAAGTCGATCTTATTGTTGGCTTTGCGGCTTCTATTCTTGTTATTGGCAATTATGAATAAGGTAGCAGTAGTGGTGCTCAAGGTATGATTCAAACCTCCAATGACGACAAAATGCCAAACCACAAAGCACAACAATGACAAAAGTCACTCAGTCAGCTCAAAGTTACATGAATCGGTTGATGTGATCAATAGATTTAATTTCAAAATAATAAAAAAACACAATATTTTTCTTTCAATAATTTATTTGTGGATTTTGTCTTCAATGCGATACTACAATGGTAGCTTACTTGATTTTCAAAAAAAAAATATTTTTTTTAATTACCAAACAAATAAAACGCCAGCATATGAGTCGACCAAATAACCATTTGTCTGTCCATCCGTATGTCTGTCCGTCTGTCTGTCCGTTCAGACATTAATATTTAGTTCATTGGCAATTGTGACGCTGAGCGATTTCGATAATTTGTCACTGCTGCACGTTATGGTGTCAGAGCATAACCAAATTATTGATAGTTAGCAAATTAAAAAAAAAAACACTTATATGTTAAATAATTGAAAAAAAAAAATAAATAAATAAAACAACAGACACACGCGACTCTGATATCCCCAACGAACATATCTGGTGCTATACAAAATTGTTATGAATAATAACTTTAGCAATATCGGCAAAAGCTGCTAACAAGCCTGCTAATAATTCAGTCTTGGCATTTGCCTCTACCTCATCTCAGCCGTCTTTGCTATAGCAAACAACAACAAATCATCAGCATCATTTGCCGGCTGAAAAATTTAAAAAATTATTGAACATGTCAAAATAGAAACAAAGTCGTCTTGTTTGTTGACTTGGCCATATCGGGATTTCGATCACTAAGTTTAACTGACCGAGAAGTGAGTACGAGCCCGCTTACCTTTCTGAGTCTAAATCTAAGCTTTGGCATCTGTTGTGTGTTGTGTGTCATAATCACCACACAGACTGCGCAACAATGTCCCGCAATCTCGGTGGACATCGAAAGACCCGACAATCAACATAAACATGACATGATTTTCACTGCATTTGATGCGGACAATTGCAATGTGCAAATGATAAAAACGTTTGGACACGCTTTGGATTTTGAAAATTTTCGACATATCCAATCATTGGAACGGATTTTAGTCGAATTTTGTTTTTCTTGTCATTCATACTGCCATACAAAATTATATCAATGAGATAAGGAAATATGTTTGTGTCAATAGGGGAATTTTTTATTTTAAGCTTTTATGGATATTTTGTATTTTAATATAATTTAATGGTTTTAAAATTGTTTATAAATACACGAAAAAAAGAAAGTTACCAAATAAGCAGTATAAAGAGGACAGTTATATGATTGCAATAAGCAAGAAATAGTGGAAAATCAATAATCGTTCAAAGACGGACGGACATACAAGCTGGGTTATATCCACGGTTACCACAGTTGGTAGAATTCTACCAAAACCAAAATGTTCTAAAGAAATAAAATGTTTACAAAATTTTCTATAGAAATAAAATTTTGACAAAATTTTCTATAGAAATAAAATTTTGACAACATTTTCTATAGAAATAAAATTTCGACAAAATTTTCTATAGAAATAAAATTTTGACAAAATGTTTTAAGGAAATAACATTTTGACAACATTTTTTTATAACTAAAATTTTGAAAATTTTTTTTAGAAATAAAATTTTGACAAAATTTTCTTTAGAAATAAAATTTTGAGAAAATTTTTTATAGGAATAAAATTGAGAAATGCAATTTTGACCAAATAGAAATAAAATTTTGACAAAATTTTCTATAGAAATAAAATATTGTTATTATTTCTTAAAAACGATACAATATTGTTATAATTTTTTAAAGAAATCAAATTTTGGCACAATTTTCTATAGAAATACAATTTTGGCACAATTTTCTACAGAAATAAAATTTTGACAAAATTTTGTATAGAAATAAAATTTAAACAAAATTTTCTATGGAAATAAAATTTTGACAAAATTTTCTATAGAAATCAAATGTTCACAAAAATTTTCTATAGAAATAAAATATTGTTATAATTTCTTAAAGAAATAAAATATTGTTATAATTTTTTTAAGAAATAAAATTTTGACCAAATTTTCTATAGAAATACAAGTTAGACAAAATTTTCTATAGAAATAAAATTTTGACAAAAATTTCTACGGAAATAAAATTTAAGCAAAATTTTCTATAAAAATTAAATTTTGACAAAATTTTCTATACGAATAAAATATTGAAAAAAATTCTATAGAAATAAAATGTTGTTATAATTTCTTAAAGAAATAAAATATTACTATAATTTTTTAAAGAACTAAAATATTGTTATAATTTTTTAAAGAAATAAAATTTTGGCAGAGATTTCTATAGAAATAAACTTTTGACAAAATTCTCTATAGAAGTAAAATTTAGACAAAATTTTCTATATAAATAATAAAATTTTCACAAAATTTTCTATAGAAATAAAATATTGTTACAATTTCTTAAAGAAATAAAATATTGTTAAAATTTTTTAAAGGAATAAAATTTTGTCAAAATTTTCTATAGAAATAAAATTTTCACAAAATTTTCTATAGAAATAAAATTTTGAACAATTTTCTATAGAAATAAAATTTTGACAAAATTTTCTATAGGAATAAAATTTAGGCATATTTTCTATAGAAATAAAATGTTGGCAAAATTTTCTATAGAAATAAAATTTTGACAAACTTTTCTATAGAAATACAAATTAGACAAAATTTTCTAAAGAAATAAAATATTGATATAATTTGTTAAAAAAAAAAAATTTACAACATTTTTATAGAAATAAAATTTTGACAAAAATTTCTAAAGAAATAAAATTTTGACAAGATTTTCTATAGTAATAAAATTTTGGCAAAAATTTCTATAGAGGTAAAATTTAGACAAAATTTTCTATAGAAATAAAATTTTGACAAATTTCTATAGCAATAAAATTTTGACAACTTTTTCTATAGAAAAACAATTTTGACAAATTCTTTTATAGAAATAACATTTTGACAAAATTTTCTTCGGAAATAAACTTTTGACAAAATTTTCTATAGAAATAACATTTTGACAAAATTTTCTTCGGAAATAAACTTTTGACAAAATTTTCTACAGAAATAAAATTTTAGCAAAATTTTCTACGGAAATAAAATGTTGACAAAATTTTTTATAGAAATAAAATTTTGGCAAAATTGTATGTAGAAATAAAATTTTGACAAAATTTTCTATAGAAAGAAATATTTCAAAAAATTGTCTATAGAACTAAAAATGTTGACAAAATTTTCTATAAAAAAATAAAATTTTGACAAAAAATTTCTATAGAAATAAAATTTTGACAAAATTTTCTACGGAAATATAATTTTCACAAAATTTTCTATAGAAATAATATTTTGACAAAATTTTTTATAAAAATAAAGTTTGACAAAATTTTCTATAGAAATAAAATTTTGACAAAATTTTCTGTAGAAATAAAATTTTGGCGAAATTTTCTATAGAAATAAAATTTTGAGAAAATTTCCAATGGAAAAAAGAATTTTGCAAAAATGTTCTATAGAAATACAATTTTGGCAAAATTTTCTATTGAAATAAAATTTTAACAAAAAATTTTTATAGAAATAAAATTTTGACAAAATTTTCTATAGAAATAAAATTTTGACAAAATTTTCTACGGAAATAAAATTTTGAAAAAATTTTCTATAGAAATAAAATATAGACAAAATTTTCTATAGAAATAAAATTTAAGCAAAATTTTCTATAGAAATAAAATTTTGACAAAAATTTTCTATAGGAATAAAATGTTGACAAAAATTTCTATAGAAATAAAATTTTGAGAAAATTTTCAATAGAAATAAAATTTTGAGAAAAAAAAATTGACAAACTGTTCTATAGAAATAAAATTTGAGACAAATTTTCTATAGCAACAAAATTTAGACAAAATTTTCTATGAAATAAAATTTTGACAAAATTTACTATAGAATGAAACTTCCCTCTCTCTCGAGATAGCTTATCTATTTCGATTCAATACTCTCTAAAGAGATTCAAACTTCTCTTGTTCGATTCAAACTTCTCTATTTCCATTCAAACTTCTTAAGGTCGATTCAAGCTACTCTAGTTTGATGCAAACTTTTTAAGGCCGATTCAAACTACTTTAGTTTTGTTTGTACAAAACTCCAAATTTTCTATATGAATAAAATTTAGACAAACTTTTCTATAGAAATAAAATGTTGACAAAATTTTGTATAGTAATAAAATTTTTACAAAATTTACTATAGAATGAAAATTTACCACGGGAGCCACCGTGGTGCAATGGTTAGCATGCCCGCCTTGCATACATAAGGTCGTGGGTTCGATTCCTGCTTCGACCGAACACCAACAAGTTTTTCAGCGGTGGATTACCCACCTCAGTAATGCTGGTGACGTTTCTGAGGGTTTCAAAGCTTCTCTAAGTGGTTTCACTACAATGTGGAAAGCCGTTCGGGCTCGGCTATAAAAAGGAGGTCCCTTGTCATTGAGCTTAACATGGAATCGGGCAGCACTCAGTGATAAGAGAGAAGTTCACCACTGTGGTATCACAATGGACTGAATAGTCTAAGTGAGCCTGATACATCGAGCTGCCACCTAACCTAACCTAACCTACTATAGAATGAAACTTTCCTCTCTCTCGAGATAGCTTATCAAGCTTATCTATTTCGATTCAATACTCTATAAAGAAATTCAGACTTCTCTTGTTCGATTCAAACTTCTCTTGTTCGATTCAAGCTTCTCTACTTCCGTTCAAACTTCTTAAGATCGATTCAAACTACTCTAGTTTACTCTACTCTTGTTTGATTCAAACTACTCTAGGTTGATTCAAACTACTCTAGTTTGATTCAAACTACTCTAGTTTGATTCAAGCTTTTCCAGTTCGATTCAAGCTTTTCCAGTTCGATTCAAATTATTTTAGTTTGATTCAAGCCTATGTAGTTTGATTCTTTCTGCTTGCTCTCAAGTTGTATAAAACTCCCAAGTTTATTTAATTTTAGCTATTTTGTAGCAACCTTCCCTTGTTTGATACGAAGTAGATTAGTATGATTCAAACATCTTCAGTTTCAAATTCCGTTTGAAAATAATCCTTAGCCTTTTTCTGAATAGCTGATTATCTTTCTTTCTCCCCGGGAATATTCTTAACAATCCATCAAAATATTTCTGGGGATTTTTTTTGGCGAAATATTTACAACAATTTTCACTTAAACCATGGAATTTCAATTTTCCATTTGCAAACACTACAAATCATATCATGGCTTAAGGAAAAATTTCTATCGAGTCATTAAGAGTTTTTCTTATTTTTGTTTGAAAAATGCCTATGATAGACAACAAAGTAAAGGAAATATGTTGCATTAAGACCATGGATCGTTGTTTTTTTTTATTTTTATTTCTTTCTGTATATAAGCTTATGAATATCTCATGGTTTATGTTAGTTTCTTGTCTTTGACCCTTTCCGTTCTCTGTTCGCCTTACAGTTCACCTCTTTTCATTGCTAAGTACTTCTTCTCTGATGCAGTTTTAATGTTGTCTTCCTTTCTTTCTTTCGTGGTTATGGGTTGTTTTTGTTCAAGCTTCTCCAATTTCTCAAGTCTTAAATTATGGAACTTTGTTATTGTTAGTTTTTCGAAAGATCTTCTCCCAAAAAGAAAAAAAAAGCTATTGCTTCTCATTCAAACTCCCCCGTCATACACCACCTACTCAAGCATCTAACGATCTAGTCATACACCACCAGAGGTTTGGAGAAGGTGAAAAAAAAAACTCGACAAACCATAAGAAGTTATGGCCTTTGAAGTATAAAACTACGAAAAACTGCACCATCACCTTCATCATGAGCTGGCTGGGATGAGACCATCTAAAAAGTCATGCGAATCTATCTGGCCAAGAAGGAGAATCTTATATGGGGTTCTTTTGCTTTTTCTTCACTTTGGTGGCGAAAGAAGCTTGGCTGTTTGGGCTGTGAAAAAAAGAAAAGAAAAACCGGAATTTCTTCCAATGCGAAAACAACTTCAACTTGACAATCCCTGAGTGCAAACAAGTTTACCTCTAGCTTCCTTCCCTACACCATACCACCATTGCAATGCATAGATGATGTTGGTTCTGTTTTTTTATGTTGTCTTGCTAGCCACATTGGATAGAATTCCCCAGTAGAATTGTTGTAGGTAGGTTTCTGCAATTGCATCAAGTCCACAAGGCCCGCGCAATAGACCAGAGGAGTCTGTCCACCAACATCAGAAAAACTTTAGCAACCAAACCAAGCAAAGGAGATACTCGTTCTTCGAATAGAAGTAGATATTTCTTCCAGCTTGCCAAGGCATGGAAAGCTGCTGTAGCTAAAACTGTATACCCCTGGTTCACACAAGGGAAGGGCTAGAGAGGATCGTTGTTTTTTAGTTACAAAGTCGTCTATTGCAAGTTGGCGTTTTTCTTTCATTTTCCATTCTTCTTGGCCATGTCTTAAGAAGCACTTTTCTTTGGCACTTTGAAAGTGTAGACTCCTTCCGTTCTTCTCCAGCTATCTCCATTCCTCCCCCCGGCAACGGTCTTCATGTTGTGGAGAATGCAACTTAGAAGTTGACTTTAACTTTGTGACTTTTTTTCTGACTTCTTAGCGCGGTGACGACTGTAACTGCAATTGGGCTTGTATGACTCGGGCTTTGGTGGGCTTTAGGTTTGGTTCAATTCACTTCAGTTCGGTTTGGTTTGGTTTGGCTCTAGAGTACAATGACATATTCTAGCCAAGATCTATGAGAGCACAACAAACTACATTCACATGCATCAAGAATGTACGTGTGTAATACGAGTGGGGTAGCTAGCTAGCTAGCTGACTTGTTGTCATTGTCTGTCCGTTCATCTGTCTGATGGAATCGCTTGTTCTTTTCTTCACAGGAAAATAAAATTAAATTGTATTCATTGTTTGTTATTATTGTTGTTTGGCTTTACTTGTTATTTTTAATGTAAAAATAAATATTGTGTTTTTTTCTTTTTGATACATTTAATTAGAATCGTTTCGAACAACATGAAAATATATTCCAAATGCAAATGTAATAAAATAAATATATCACAATAGATTGAAAGATCTTGATAGAAAGACTGAAACACTTATAATCTTTAATATTACTAAAGAATCATGTCTATATATCAAGCAGAAACTAAATATTCCTGATAGAGAAACTACTAAGTTTTCAAACAGTGATCTTGTAAACGATATCTATGGACTCAAGATTTATGGTCATATTTATCAAAAGATTGCTTACAAAGATTCAGGAAATTTTGTTCTTATTTATTTATTAAAATTAAAAAAAAAATTCTTGCACACACAATTCACCACAAATTTTTTAAAACCCCTACCCAATTGTGAACCACTCGATTGTAAATGATTCGCAATATCAATTTGTAAACAAAAAATTCCATTCATTTATTTTCAGTACTTAAATTATTGTGTAATTTTTGAATAAATACGAAAATTTTCAAATTATTGCTTGCACACATAGTTGAAGTAGAAAATTTCCGAAAGCTATCACTATTATCTGTATAAAATAATTGATTAGTTATCCATATCAATTTGTTTGTGAACACTGGAAAACATTTATTATTAGTATAAAGAATAGGCCACTTTTTATATATCGGAATTGAGCAACCCTAGCTTTGTAATCTGCCACTTGGCAGCTCTATCGTAAAGCTTGACAGTTTTGTGTCTGAACGTACTCAAAACGTTTTGCCGCACGAGCGCTATTTGTGTTATTTCCAGAAACTTTACAGATGTATCTCGAGCAAAAAATCATATAATCTCGGCACACATAATTGCCCATATATTTTTCAAAACCCCTACCCAATTATTAACCTTTCGGTTATAAAAGATTCGCTATATCAATTCGTAAACAAAAAAATTGCATTCATTTATTTTCAGCACTTAAATTATTGCGCAATTTTTGAATAAATACGAAATTTTTTAAATTATTGCTTGCACACATAGTTAAAGTAGAAAATTTCCGAAAGTTATGAATATTATCTATATAAAATAATTAATAACTTATCCATATCAATTTATTTGTGTACACAGGAAAACAATTATTATAAGAATGGAGAATAGGACCACCTTTTATATTTCGGGACTGGGCAACCCTAGCTTAGCGATCTGCCAGCTGACATCTTCATCGTAAAGCTTGACATTCGTGAGTCTGAACATACTCAAAACGTTTTAACATACGAAAGCTTTTTTATGTTGTTTCCAGCAACTTAACAGATTTTCTCGCCCAAAAAATCAAATAATTCCGGCACACACAAATCCCCATATATTTTTCAAAACCCCTACCCAATTATTAATCACCCGATTCTAAATGATTCGCAATATCAATTCGTAAACAAAAAATTTCATTCATTTATTTTCAGCACTTAAATTATTGTGCAATTTTTGAATAAATACGAAAATGTTCAAATTATTGCTTGCACACATAGTTAAAGTAGAACATTTCCGAAAGCTATCAATATTATCTATATAAAATAATTAATTACTTATCCATATCAATTTGTTTGTGTACACAGAAAAACAAATATTATCAATATGTAGAATAGGACCACCGTTTATATTTCGAGTTTGGGCAATCCTAGCTTTGCAATCTCCCACTTGACAACTCTATCCTAAAGCTTGACACTTTTGAGTCTGAACATACTCAAAACGTTTTGACATACGAGCGCTATTTGTGTTATTTCCAGCAACTTAACAGATTTATCTCGCCCAAAAAATCAAATAATTCCGGCACACACAAATCCCCATGTATTTTTAAAAACCCCTACCCAATTATTAACTTTTCGGTTATAAAAGATTCGCAATATCGATTCGTAAACAAAAAAATTCATTCATTTATTTTCAGCACTTAAATTATTGTGCAATTTTTGAATAAATACGAAAATTTTCAAATTATTGCTTGCACACACAGTTAAAGTAGAACATTTCCGAAAGCTATCAATATTATCTGTATAAAATAATTGATTAGTTATCTATATCAATTTGTTTGTGAACACAGGAAAATATTTATTATTAGTATGGAGAATAGGACCAACTTTAATATTAAAGGTTTAGGCAATCCTAAATTTGCAATCTGCCAACTGGCTCTATTGTAAAACTTGACATTTTGAGATTACAAGTCTTCAAACCGTTTTAACATACGAGCGCTATTAGTGTTGTTTACATCAACTTAAAAGATTTATCTCAAATAATTCCGGCACACACAAATCCCCATATATTTTTTAAGACTCCTACCCAATTATTAACCTTTCGTTTATAAATAATTCGCAATATCAATTAGTAAAGACAAATTTTCATTGAATTTCTTTCGGCTTTAAAATAATGGTACAATTTTTGCATAAATACGAAATTTTTCAAATTATTGCTTGCACACATAGTTAAAGTAGAAAATTTCCAAAAGCTATGAGTATTATCTATATAAAATAATTTATTACTTATCCATATCAATTTGTTTGTGTACACAGGAAAGCAATTATTATTTGGATGGAGAATAGGACCACCTTTTATATTTGGATTTTGGGCAACCCAAGCTTTGCAATCTGCCAACAGACAGCTCTATTTAACAACTTTCGACATGGATTAACTCAACAACAGTGCATCGATGAACTTAATTCAATTTTTGGCTAAGCTCCATCAAAAACCAGTGTTTGTCGGTCGTATGGTGAACTTAACCGAGGGATTAGTTCCCTCCAAAACAAATTTCGTAAAGGTGTTATTCCGAAAACCAAATGATATTGCAAGATGGTCATGTGAACTATCGTGATATTGAGACAACCTTAGGCATTAATGGGATCAACAAACATTCGATATTGCATGAACATATATGACCGTCAAAAATATTTGTTCGCGTTGGATTCCACAGAATTTGTGAATCGCAAAGAAGAGCTCGTGTCGAAAGAAATGCCCCAAAAATACGATCGTGGTGTTTCGAAACAAGACTATGAATTCGTGCCGGGTGATGAATCGTGGATTTACGAGTATGAACCCGAAAGTAAACAACAGTCGACTGTATGGGGTTTTCAAGATGTGTCAAATCTAACAAAAGTTGCTCGCCCATGAAGGTCTTCCAAGCAAATTATCACCTGTTTTTTTCGTAAAAACTGGACATGTCGCAATGGTAACACTAGAACATTTGTTTATCAGTTGCCTTTCAAGAAATCAGGCAAACCAACCGCTGAAGGTGGATCACTCTTCACCATGATAATGCGAGTTCTCACACATCGGCTCAACCAATAGCGTTTTTGAACAATCAATCAATTAAAAACTTTATAGAATCAATTAATTTTTGTTTTCAGTTAAATACCTAGTTGAGTCAATTAAAATTTTTATTTCAATATTTCTTAAAATTCTATTAAAAATTTATATGGGAAAAATTTGCTCGTATGTCTTTTAGGAATTAACTTTAAGCCTATAACAAGCTCTATTATAATTGCAATCCAATTAAAATTTTTCCCATTTCATTCGTCACCGCTAAAACATACATTTTCCATTAATATTTGAATTCCATTAAATGTTCTCCACTTTAGTTTATAATATTTATTATTATCATTTTAATTTTTTTTTCGTTCATTTTATGTCATTAGTGGTGCCACTATTCTGTTGTTGCTAGTGTAAAATGATGTCGTGGGGCAAATTGCAACAATCCGTTGCCAAATATCACATATGTTGTGGGTAATACTTTTAAAAATAAACTCAAAATATGACAAATGCCAATTTGTAAACAAAAACAAATTTTTATAGTTTTTTTACTATACAATAATTTTCTAATCCGAAGATGACTTGTTGCTTGGGTTTTTTTGCCGGCTTATTTTTAGCAATGATTGGCAAAAATAACAGAAATTGTTTTTGTAAATTTTCACACTAAATTTTAGCAAAAACACTATAGCCCCCTCTATAAATATTTCTTGATTTATCACCTCATTACACTGGTGACCATGTACAATTTTTACAATGGCCAACTTCAATATTACGATGACGATAGCATGCAAAAATATTCTTGAAATCCAAATTATTTTTTTTGGTTTAGTTGTTGCAAAAATTCTTTTAATGAAAACTATGTAGATTTTAAATGTGAATCATAGGATTTAATTTAATACGGAGGGGCTTTTTTTGTAAAGAGACTATCATGAATGAATGATGAATTTGGGGAAGAGCAAAAAACAAAATAAATCAAAGAAACATGAAGAACATGTAATAATCATTTATTGTTTAATGATGTCAAGAACAAATGTAAAATCTGAACGTGACACTTTGCAGATTACCAATAACAATGCTCTTATCATTGAACACATATTTCTTGTAATTTAACAAAACCCCGATTTGATGAAATAAATCTTATAAATAAAACAAATTGTGGATAAAAGCAAATGAGTTTCTTTTACAAAAACTCCATAGACGATTATAGTTTTTTAGAAAGTACCGTGCACTCGCGGTAACGTGAACTAATTAAAACCAAGCGAGTTCACGTTAGCGAACTTCAGCGAATTTCAGAACAAAATATAGCCATACACGTTCTAGCGTGATAGTTTTTTTTTGTTTTTGTTATTAGAGCTATTAAAAACTTAAATTAATTAACAAAAAAAAAAACAAGTAAGGAAAGTCTAAAGTTGGGCGGGGCCGACTATATTATACCCTGCACCACTTTGTAGATAGATCTAAAATTTTCGATACCATATCACATTCGTTAAATGTGTTGGAGGCTATATACAAAGGTTTGTCCCAAATACATACATTTAAATATCACTCGATCTGGACAGAATTTGATAGACTTCTACAAAATCTATAGACGGGCGAAAGCCATATATGGGAGCTATATCTAAATCTGAACCGATTTCAATCAAATTTGGCACACTTGACTATACTGCTAATTGTACTCCTAGTGCAAAATTTCAATCAAATTGGACCAAAATTCTGGCTTCTAGGACCATATTAGTCCATATCGGGCGAAAGATATATATGGGAGTTATATCTAAATCTGAACCGATTTCAATCAAATTGAGTACAATTAACTACACTACTAATTGTGCTCCTAGTGCAAAATTTCAACCAAATTGGGCCAAAACACTGGCTTCTAGGAACATATTAGTCCATATTGGGCGAAAGATATATATGGGAGCTATATCTAAATCTGAACCGATTTCAATCAAATTTGGCACGCATGACTATACTACGAATTGTACTTTTTGTGCAAAATTTGAACCAAATTGAACCAAAACTCTGGCTTCTAGGACCATAATAGTCCATATCGGGCGAAAGATATGTATGGGAGCTATATCTAAATCTGAACCGATTTCAATCAAATTTAGCACACATGACTATACTACTAATTGTACTCCTTGTGCAAAATTTCAAACTAATCGGGATAAAACTTTGGCTTCTGGGTCCATATAAGTGCATATCAGAGGAAATATATGTATGGGAGCTATATCTAAATCTGAACCGATTTCAATCAAATTTGGCACACATGACTATACTACTAATTGTACTCCTAGTGCAAAATTTCAACCAAATTGGGCCAAAACTATGGCTTCTGGGGCCATATAAGTGCATATCGGGCGCAAGATATATATGGGAGCTCTATGTAAATCTGAACCGATTTCTTCCAAAATCAATAGGGTTCTATTCTGACCCAAAAAAGGAACACGTGCCAAATTTGAAGGCGATTGGACTATTGCGACCTAGACTTTGATCACAAAAATGTGTTCACAGACAGACGGACGGACGGACGGACGGACGGACAGACGGACAGACGGACATGGTTATATCGACTAAGGGAACCACCCTGAGCATTATTACCAAAGACACCATATGTCTACCTCGTCTCCTTCTGGGTGTTACAAACATATGCACTAACTTATAATACCCTGTTCCACAGTGTGGCGCAGGGTATAAAAATATGGGAAACATTTAAATCTGAACCAATTTTGAGGCAACTTCGCAAAAGTTTATTTATAATTTATCGCTCGAAATATACGTATTAGAAGTTTAGGAAAATTACAGTCATTTTTACAACTTTTCGACTAAGCAGTGGCGATTTTACAAGGAAAATGTTGGTATTTTGACCATTTTTGTCGAAATCAGAAAAACATATATATGGGAGCTATATCTAAATCTGAACCGATTTCAACCAAATTTGGCACGCATAGCTACAATGCTTATTCTACTTCCTGTGCAAAATTTCAACTAAATCGGAGTTAAAAATTGGCCTCTGTGGCCATATGAGTGTAAATCGGGCGAAAGCTATATATGGGAGTTATATCTACATTTGAACCGATTTCAACCAAATTTGGCACGCATAGCTACAATGCTAATTCTACTCCCTGTGCAAAATTTCAATTAAATCGGAGTAAAAGATTGGCCACTGTTGTCATATGAGTGTAAATCGGCCGAACGATATATATGGGAGCTATATCTAAATCTGAACCGATTTCAATAAAATTTGGCACACTTGACTACACCACTAATTGTACTCCTACTGCAAAATTTCAACCAAATTGGGGTAAAACTCTGGCTTCTATATATGGGAGCTATATCTAAATCCAAACGGATTTCAATAAAATTTGGCACACTTGACTACAGAACTAATTGTTCTTCTTGTGCAAAATTTTAAGCTACTTAAGGTAAAACTCTGGCTTTTGGGGCCATATAAGTCCATATCGGGCGAAATACATATATAGGAGCTATATCCAAATCTGAACCGATTTCTTCCAAAATCAATAGGTTTCTATTCTGAGCCAAAACACATACTTGTGCCAAATTTGAAGTCGATTGGACTAAAACTGCGACCTAGACTTTGATTCCAAAAATGTGTTCACGGACAGACGGACATGGCAATATCGACTCAGGAACCCACCCTGAGCATTTTAGCCAAAGACACCATGTGTCTATCTCATCTCCTTCTGGGCGTTGCAAACATATGCACTAAATTATAATACCCTGTTCCACAGTGTGGCGCAGGGTATAAAGAAAAAAAAACAAGTATATACAGCAGTAAGTTCGGCCGTGCCGAATCTTATATACCCACCACCATGAATTAAATATACTAGTTTCCTTTGAAAATTTCAGGGGGGGTTTGATGACAGATATTTTCCCAAGCAGATCAGTTCAACCAGTACGCTTCCCACAGATAAATATAAAGATTTAAATAAAAATAAAAATTGTAAAGTACCTCTTAGTTGGAAAAAATCTTCCAATCTACCAAACCGTTTATTTTATTTCTATAGAAATTTTGTCCAAATTTTATTTCTATGTAAAATTTGGTAAAATTTTATTTTTTAGAGAATATCTTTCATATAATATCTTTATAATTTTTAGAAAATTTTGTCAAAAAAAATTTTGCCAAAATTTTATTGTTGGTAAAAAATTTTGTCAAAATTTTATATCTATAGAAAATTTTTTACATTTATTTTTTGAAAGACAATTTTGTCAAAATTTAATTTTTATAAAAAATTTTACTTCTATAGATTTTTTGTCAAAATTGTATATTTTATAGAAAATTTGGTCAAAATTTTATTTTTTTTAGAAAACTTTGTCAAAATTCTATTTTTATAGGAAATTGTTAACTTTCATTTAAAAAAAATTGTTAAGTACCTTTTAGTTGGAAAAATTCTTCCAATCTACCAAACCGTTTATTTACATTTATTTTTTGAAAGACAATTTTGTCAAAATTTAATTTTTATACAAAATTTTATTCTATAGATTTTTTGTCAAAATTGTATATTTTATAGACAATTTTGTCAAAATTTTATTTTTTTTAGAAAACTTTGTCAAATTTTTATTTT
The DNA here is from genome assembly GCF_050003625.1 of Haematobia irritans. Classification (NCBI taxonomy): domain Eukaryota; kingdom Metazoa; phylum Arthropoda; class Insecta; order Diptera; family Muscidae; genus Haematobia; species Haematobia irritans. The sequence goes on from NC_134401.1 coordinate 147,830,237, forward strand.
TATAGAAAATTGTTAACTTTCATTTAAAAAAAATTGTGAAGTACCTCTTAGTTGGAAAAATTCGTCCAATCTACCAAACCGTTAATTTACATTTATTTTTTGAAAGACAATTTTGTCAAAATTTAATTTTTATAAAAAATTGTATTTCTATAGATTTTTTGTCAAAATTGTATATTTTATAGAAAATTTTGTCAAAATTTTATTTTTTTTTTCAGAAAACTTTGTCAAAATTTTATTTTTATAGAAAATTGCTAACTTTCATTAAAAAAAAATTGTGCAGTACCTCTTAGTTGGAAAAATTCTTCCAATCTACCAAACCGTTAATTTACATTTATTTTTTGAAAGACAATTTTGTCTAAATTTAATTTTTATAAAAAATTGTATTTCTATAGATTTTTTGTCAAAATTGTATATTTTATAGAAAATTTTGTCAAAATTTTATTTTTTTAGAAAACTTTGTCAACATTTTATTTTTATAGAAAATTGCTAACTTTCATTAAAAAAAAAATTGTGAAGTACCTCTTAGTTGGAAAAATTCTTCCAATCTACCAAACCGTTTATTTTATTTGTATAGACATTTTGTCCAAATTTTATTTCTATTGAAAATTTAGTAAATTTTTATTTTTTATAAAATATCTTGCCAATATTTTATTTTTATTAGAAATTATGGTTTGTTAGAAAATTTTGTCAAAGTTTTTTTTTTCTAGAGAAAATTTTGTCAACATTTTATTTCGTAGAAAATTTTCTCAAAATTTTTTCTCTATAGATTTTTTTATCAAAATTTTATTTCTGTAGAAATTTTATATTTTATAGAAAATTTTGTACAAATTTTATTTTTTATATAAAAATTTTGTACAAATTTTATTTTTTATAGAAAATTTTGTCAAAGTTTTACCAAAACAACCAGCATTCTACCAATCTACCAAACCGTAAAAAATCTTCTATTTTTGGTAAAATTCTACCAACTGTGGCGGCCGTACTTGGCTTACTTTGCGCCTGTCTGTCAATTTGTGATTTTGTCCGACCGTCTATCTTCCTGCCTGTCCATCTTAATATGTATGCCCAAATCTAACCATCTTTATGATATCATAAAGGCGAAGTGTTTTATTAATAATATGAAATTATGTATCGTTCTCATTTAATTCCGATTAATTTAATTATCTGATAAAAACATTTAAATTTCTCTTGCTTTTATATGCATCGTAGGGGCAATGAACAATCAAACGGGTGGCTTTCAAAAAAAAAAAAAAAAACAATTGTTTATTTTAATATTTCTAATTTTAACTTTTAATGTCTTCTAACCCAAAATGCATAACAAAAAAAAACATTAAAATACCTAAACAAACAATCGAACATTTACGGGCGCAAAATTGCAAATGTTGCCGTTTTGGTTTGGCTATTTTTTTGTATTTTTGTCTGGTCTGCCATTGTTTTTGTTTTATATAAACAATGATTATGGTATTTGTTTTTTTTTCTTCTGTCACGTCTAGGGGGATAATTGAAATCCACTTTTTTACTTCGCAAGTCATAGATGGATTCATGCCATAGTTGATGTATTCGTTTATATATCTTGGCCAGTTTATGTATTTGCTAGTTTAATTTGTTTTCCTTCGAACCATCGCAATTGATAATTACTTTATTTAACTTATTTACTAAAAACGATTTGTTGTTTTTTGGTGGGATTTTTTTTTTTGCTTTCTTGTCGATTCTGTGAAATTTTGAAAATCAATTTGAATCTTTGATACCAGCCAGCTTTTGTGATATCTTCATTTGGTATGGATGAAGAATCGCTAGGAAAATTGTTTTTGACGAGGGGACAGGGGGAGGTAGCCCTTGATTAAGTTGTTATATAAGATCACAGAGTAGCTAGAGGTGCCACCATCATTATTGGCTCCGGTTGAAATTGTTTTGAAGTGATAATAAATGTTTGTTTTTTGGACCAAAGATTGACACAAAGATATTTTGGCAATTAAAGTGTCATTAAATCAGGGGGTTTTCACAAGTTGCAAAGTTTTGAAGATATTGAATAAGGCCACATGAATTTAATTCACTGGGAGTTTTTATATACATAGTAATGCAAAAATGATAGTCGACTCTGGCCGACTTTTTTTTGGACTAAGGAAAAAAATTGGTAAACATTACAAAATTCCTTAAGATATTTGAAAGGCCACACAAATTCACTTTATAATGGGATTTTCTATAGTAATTCAAAAAAAAATTTTGAGACCTAGTCGTATCACAATAGACTGAATAGTCTAAGTGAGCCTGATACTTAATCGGGCTGCCACTTTAACATAACCTAACCATAGTCGTATCTAACTGCCCTTTTAAGGGGAAGAGTGTGAAATATTAAAAATAAATATTTAATTTTCGAAATTCAAATATTTCTAAAAATATAAAATAAACTAAATTTCAAATCAAACATTTTTTATTACAAAATATTATTACTACACTCAAAAAAAGTGAATTCTGTATTTCACTAAAGCCAATTTAACTTTATTTTAGTTCATTATTATGTTTGGAGAAAGGTTTCTTTACTTTAATAATTTTTTGTGTACGTTAGTTAAATTAACTAAACCCGAGAAAAAAAATATACTCAAATGAAGCATAAAGATTAACTAAATTCGTGTCTTCCACAAAATAGTTCAGAATTTCTTTAATTTTGTAAATTTTACCAAAAATGTGTCCCTCATGAACTTCGTATGTCACTAAAGACATTCTTGCAATTTTGAACTCCAAGTTTTTCCTTCAAACTACAAAATTTTCTTTAACAAGTGAAAAAACTTAGTTATGTCTAATACATTTTCTTGAATTTGTCGAAAAATATTTACCTTTTTTTATGACATCGGCGTGATGCCAACGTTTTGTAATACTGTTTAGTTAAAATTTTCTACAAATATTCAAAATTTTCTTAAATTAACCGAAAGTTTTCTTCCTGGTGGGTTCACTGTTTTTTCAGTGTATGGAAAAAAATACAAAAATTACAAAATTTTTTAAGATATATGAAAGGTCACACGAATTCACTTTATAATGGGATTTTCTATAGCAATTCAAAAATTATTATGAGACCATAGTCGTATCTACCTGACTTTTTAATGGGAAGAGTGTGAAATTTTAAAAATTAATATTTCATTTTCCTAATTAAAATATTTCTAAAAATATAAAATAAACTAACTTTCAAATCAAAATGTCTTTTTTTATTATTAAAAATTCAGCTACTTATCATTAATAAATGTGGTAAATCACATAAAACAACTGAGTTGCTCTAAAAGCCTCCATTTATTATAAACATTTTTGTTTTTTGTTAATTTCAATAATTTATATGCCCTATGAGGAGTTGTTAATCAATAACAACTAGCATGGGGTATTATGAAATATTACACCTCAAGACCAACCAAAGCTATTGCTAAAATAACGCCCATCCTATGTGGACATTTAACATATAAGCAAAAAAAAAATGATTTAAAAATTATATCTACATAAAACTTTGGTATCAATTTTATACATGCAAAATAACTCAATTAATTTTCCATAGATACTATCTTATTTATCATTAATTTCATTAGTATGTCATGAAGGGTCATTTTTTAAGTATTTGATTTCCAACAAAAATAAAAAATACAAACATGAAAAATTATCTAATTTAAATAAAATCATAGGCATAATCATCATGAACATTTAAATTTTATGCAGGTACTATTAATTTTGTTACTCAAAAATTTTGTTTTAAAAAAATTGAAACTTGTTATTCAAAGATTTGCATAAGAAGATATTTATATAATTAGATTTTGCGAAAAAAAATGTATTAATAAACCAAAAACAATTAAATAATGTCAGCATGAATCGATTGAGCAGGCAGAGAAGGTTATACCCTCAAAGACGAGAAATAGAAATTAAATATATTAAAAGAAATATTAAATATTATGCGGCTTTAAATATTAAAGGCATATATATACCAAACAAAAAAATCCTATTTTGCAAAATTTTATTTCTACAGAAAATTTTATAAAAATTTTATTTCTTTAAAAAGTTTTGTCATAATTTTATTTCTACAGAAGCTTTTATCAAAATTTTATTTCTATAGAAAATTTTGTCAAAATTTTATTTCTATCGAAATTTTGTCAAAATTTTATGTCTATACAAAATGTTGTCAAAATTTTATTTCTATAGACAATTTTGTCAAAATTTTGTTTCTATAGAAAATTTTGTCAGAATTTTATTTCTATAGAAAATTTTGTCAAAATTTTATTTCTATAGGAAATTTTGTCACAATGTTATTTCTGTTGTAGAAAATTTTGTCAAAATTGTATTTCCAAAAGAAATTTTTGTGAAATTTATATTTCTATAGAACATTTCATCAAAATTTAGTTTTTAATGGCTAATTGTGTCAAAATTTTATTTCTATAGACAATTTTGTCAAAATTTTGTTTCTATAGAAAATTTTGTCAGAATTTTATTTCTATAGAAAATTTTGTCAGAATTTTATTTCTATAGAAAATTTTGTCAAAATTTTATGTCTATACAAAATGTTGTCAAAAGTTCATTTCTATAGGAAATTATGTCAAAATTTTATTTCCAAAAGAAATTTTTGTGAAATTTATATTTCTATAGAACATTTCATCAAAATTTAGTTTTTAATGGCTAATTGTGTCAAAATTTTATTTCTATAGACAATTTGGTCAAAATTTTGTTTCTATAGAAAATTTTGTCAGAATTTCATTTCTATAGAAAATTTTGTCAGAATTTTATTTCTATAGAAAATTTTGTCAAAATTTTATTTCTATAGGAAATTTTGTCACAATGTTACTTCTGTTGTAGAAAATTTTGTCAAAATTGTATTTCCAAAAGAAATTATTGTCAAATTTATACTTCTATAGAACACTTCATCAAAATTTAGTTTTTGTGTCTAATTGTGTCAAAATTTTATTTTTATAGAAATTTTTTTTAAAATTTTATTTCTATAGAAAATTTTGTCAAAATTTTATTTCTATAAAAAATTTTGTCAAAATTTTATTTCTATAGGAAATTTTGTCAAAATTTTATTTCTATAGGAAATTTTGTCAAAATGCTATTTCTGTAGGAAATTTTGTCAAAATTTTATTTCCAAAAGAAATTTTTGTGAAATTTATATTTCTATAGAACATTTCATCAAAATTTAGTTTTTAATGGCTAATTGTGTCAAAATTTTATTTCTATAGACAATTTTGTCAAAATTTTGTTTCTATAGAAAATTTTGTCAGAATTTTATTTCTATAGAAAATTTTGTCAAAATTTTATTTCTATAGAAAATTTTGTCAAAATTTTATTTCTATAGGAAATTTTGTCACAATGTTATTTCTGTTGTAGAAAATTTTGTCAAAATTGTATTTCCAAAAGAAATTATTGTCAAATTTATACTTCTATAGAACACTTCATCAAAATTTAGTTTTTGTGTCTAATTGTGTCAAAATTTTATTTCTATAGAAAATTTTTTCAAAATTTTATTTCTATAGAAAATTTTTTTTAAATTTTATTTCTATAGAAAATTTTGTCAAAATTTTATTTCTATAAAAAATTTTGTCAAAATTTTATTTCTATAGGAAATTTTGTCAAAATGCTATTTCTGTAGGAAATTTTGTCAAAATTTTATTTCCAAAAGAAATTTTTGTGAAATTTATATTTCTATAGAACATTTCATCAAAATTTAGTTTTTAATGGCTAATTGTGTCAAAATTTTATTTCTATAGACAATTTTGTCAAAATTTTGTTTCTATAGAAAATTTTGTCAGAATTTTATTTCTATAGAAAATTTTGTCAAAATTTTATTTCTATTGGAAATTTTGTCACAATGTTATTTCTGTTGTAGAAAATTTTGTCAAAATTGTATTTCCAAAAGAAATTTTTGTCAAATTTATATTTCTAGAGAACATTTCACCAAAATTTAGTTTTTGTGTCTAATTGTGTCAAAATTTTATTTCTATAGAACATTTTGTCAAAATTTTATTTCTATAGAAAATTTTGTGAAAATTTTATTTCTATAGGAAATTTTATCAAAATTTTATTTCTATAGGAAATTTTGTCAAAATTTTATTTCCAAAAGAAATTTTTGTCAAATTTATATTTCTATAGAACATTTCATCAAAATTTAGTTTTTGTGTCTAATTGTGTCAAAATTTTATTTCTATAGAAAATTTTGTAAAAATTTTATTTCTATAGAAAATTTTGTTAAAATTTTATTTCTATAGGAAATTTTGTTAAAATGCTATTTCTGTAGAAAATTTTGTCAAAATTTTATTTCCAAAAGAAATTATTGTCAAATTTATACTTCTATAGAACACTTCATCAAAATTTAGTTTTTGTGTCTAATTGTGTCAAAATTTTATTTCTATAGAAAATTTTGTCAAAATTTTATTTCTATAAAAAATTTTGTCAAAATTTTATTTCTATAGGAAATTTTGTCGAAATGCTATTTCTGTAGAAGATTGTGTCAACATATAATTTCAAGAGAAAATTTTGTCAAAATTTTATGACTGTACAAAAATTTTGTCAATATTTTATTTCTATAGAAATTTTTGTCAAAACTTTATTCGTATACAAAATTTTGTCAACATTTTATTTCTATAGACATTTTTGTAAAAATCTTATTCGTATAGAAAATTTTGTCAAAATTTTATTTCTTGGAAAATTTTGTAAAAATTTTATTTCTATAGAAAGTAGAAATAAAATTTTGACAAATTTAAGTAGAAATAAAATGTTGACCAATTTTATTTCTACGGAAAATTGTGTCAACATTTATTTCAATAGAAAATTTTGTCAAAAATTTATTTCTATTGGAAATTTTTGTCAAAATTTAATTTTGTATAGAAAATTTTGTAAAATTTTATTTCTATAGAACTTTATGGCAAAATTTTATTTCTATAGAAATTTTTGTATATGTTTTATTTCTATAGAAAATTTTGTAAAAATTTTATTTCTATAGAAAATTTTGTCAAAATTTTATTTCTATAGAAACTTTTGTCACAATTGTATTTCTATAGAAAAGTTTGTTAAAATTTTATTTCTATAGAACATGTTATTTCTGTAGAAAATTTTGCCAAATTTTATTTCTATAGAAAATTTTGTCAAAATGTTATTTCTGTAAAAAAATATTTTGTCAAAATTGTATTCCTATAATTTTTTTTTTTAATTTAATTTTATAAAAAAAAATTTCAAAATTTTATTTTGATAGAATATTTTTAAGGATTTTATTTCTACAGAAAATTTTGTCAATATATTATTTCTATAGAAAATTTTGTGATTGTAAATATTATTTCTATAGAAAATTTTAGTTTATAGCAAAATTTGTCAAAATTTTATTTCTATAGAAAATTTTGTCAAAATGTTATTTTTATAGAAAATTTAGTCAAATTTTTATTTTTTATAGCAAATTTTGTCAAAATTTTATTTTGCATAGCAAATTTTATTAAAATTTTATTTCTATAGAAAATTTTGTCATAAAAAAGCAGCAAAAAAAGCGTCGCCAAAAAAGTAATGAAAATGTTCTTTTTGGATCCGGAAGTGATGCAAAATTGACGAAGTCCTTCATTTCAATAGCCGGTGCACTGAATTTGGATCTTTTTTTAGGTGTGATCCGAATTCAATGTTTTGGATGTAAATTAAAATATTCTGTGATACTTTGTCACATAAATAATTTTTTATAATTTTTAATGAATTCTAACGCTTGTCGGAAACGTTTGACCTCAAATATTTTCTAAAATTCACAATTTGTTCAGAATGGATTTATGATTTTTTTCGACAAAATTTAAATAATTTGTACCATTTTATGAATTCTTAAACTGTTTTTAACTAATTTGAAACAAAAAAGTTAAAATTACCCATTAAAAGTATGAAAAAAAACAAAGTTATAAAAAATTTAATCAAAAGAATTCCCTGTGTAGTTAAAATAAAGACCATAATTGGGAGTGCATCTTCTGGAAGTGCTTTTAAAGTTGTGTCTTTGGAAGAACTTCCAAATTTTTTTGCTGGGATGTTATTTCTATAGAAAATTTCGTAGAAATTTAATTTTGCATAGAAAATTTTGTGTTAATTTTATTTTGAAGAACATTTTATTAACATTTTATATCCATAGAAAATTTTGTTAAAATTTTATTTCTATAGAAAATTTTTGTCAAAATTTTATTTTGTATAGCAAATTTTGTAAAAATTTTATTTCTATGGAAAATTTTGTTAAAATTTTATTTCTATAGAAAATTTTGACAAAATTTTATTTTTAATAGCAAATTCTGTCAAAATTTTATTTCTATAGAAAATTGTGTCAAAATTTTATTTATATAGAAAATTGTCTCACAATTTTATTTCTATAGAAAATTGTCTCACAATTTTATTTCTATAGAAAATGTAGTCAAAATTTTATTTTGTATAGAAAATTATGTCAAAATTGTAGTTTGTTTAGAAAATTTTTGAAGTACCTCTTGTGATGTGAAAATTAAATCCATCTCTAGAATATCATTTTTGCATTTGCATCAAAAGTAATGACTATGAAAGAACTTCCATTTTTTTTTTGCTCTATTTATATTTACAACACTTGCTAAAAATTTCTTCGATTTCTTTATAGTCTTAAATATTGAGTCTAGTTATTAAAACAAAATTGAAACTTTTGTGTAACATGGTAATTTTTCAATAAAATATGCAAAATAAGCCATACATACATATACATGACAAAAAACGTTTTTAAAACAATGTTTTTACTTACAATTGTTTATCAAAATATCCAAAACGTTGTTATTATTAATAAATTATTCCAGTCATGAATGAGGTGTTGCTAACGTTGGTGACGACGACAGCGTCAACGATGATGATGATAAAGTTTCCAATTGCAAATAAAACCTTTTCTGTTTACCAATCGCTGTAAAACAAATTGCGATTACGATCAAGGTCTGCTTTAATTTTTTTCATTCGATTTTCCTTTAAATCTTAAAAATTGCACAATATTTTCGCATTAAAATTTTTTGCTTTAGTAAAAAACACAAACATACATTTAAAAAAAACTGCACTTTAAGCATAATTTCTTTGCTCATTAACGTTAGCTGCACAACAGAACAACAACAAAAAATCTCTTGGTTTTTCTTCTCACAACTACAATAACAAGAACGGGGTTATGTTGACGATTTTATGATGGGGGTAAGATGATGGCATCATCATCATCGTTGATTTTATTGTTGTTTTTGTAAAGATCATTGGCATCGTCATACAGGTCTATGATGCATAATGAGAAATCGTTTTTCTTGGGGAGGGAGCCGAAGGTTTTTTACTCAATGATGTTCTACTCTACGAATAATAACAACAACACTAGGGTGTGTTTTTTACTTAATACAAATGCAGTTAGTTTGATTTATAATGGGTGGTAAAGCCACCTTTTTACCACATGCTTATAATTGCAGTTTTTTTTCTTCTGTTATCTTCTCTCATTCTTCTCTTGCACAATTCTGAAAACTCTTCTTTTTTAATTTTAATTTGAATTTTGATTTTTCTTTTATTATTATTTCATTTCAATTTTTTTTTAAATTCTTCATCCACCATATTTCGGCACAAATATTTCATAAAAATTCATATATTAAATAACACACGCGATTCACGGAATTAATTTCAATTCTCATTCATTTACTTCACACAAAATTTGTTTTGTGTTTAATACACATAAAGAGTAGAGGGGATACCATGGAGTTGCTAGCTTTTGGTCTTAAGACATTAAAGGTGCATATGCATGCATGCACCAGGCATATATACGTTTTTTTGTTTTAAACACACACACTACGCTTTTTTTGTATTCACAAAACCCGACAAACTCCGCGCACTCTGCAAACTACCGAAAAAACGAATGCAAAAGTCTTAATTAAATCCAGTCACAATAATTGAAATAATCCACATAACCATAGATCGCAAATTGGGAAAACTATACCGTTATTTGGAAGATTTGTTTTTGTTTTATTTCAACTTCTTTTTATTTACCCACTTCTATTTTACAAAAACCATATACTATATTGTATTTACTGTTTTTTTGTGTTTTGGTTAATCGGGCAACAGAGTTTCACTCAGTCAATCACGCGCTCCGTTCAACCAAACTGTATAAGATCTTGTTAAGACTGAATCCACGAACAAAAATTACAGCCAAATCAACAACCTAAAAGTTTTATTGTCTTAAAAGAGAGTGTATTTCAGTGAGCGCGAGTGTGTGAGAGAGGAGGTAATAAAATATTTGCGGCTTTTTCTACAAGAGATAAATAGAGGAAGAGAACGTATTTATCTTAAAGATTGCTCACAAAAACACGCACACACAAATGCAAACAAATCCAAACGCAAATACAGTAATAAAGGTAGTTGACTAGAAAAACACCTTATTGTCAGTGCTGCCGCTAGTGAAAAATTTAGTGAAGTAGATTTTGGAAAAAAGTGGAGTAGATTGAATAAAATTGAAGTAGCATACATTTTTGAAAACAAAACAATAGAATTCATTTTATTATACCTTCCACCATAGGATGGGGATATATTAACTTTGTCATTCCGTTTGTAACACATCGAAATATTGCTCTAAGACCCCATAAAGTATATATATTCTGGGTCGTGGTGAAATTCTGAGTCGATCTGATGTCCGTGCGCCCGTCCGTCTGTTGAAATCACGCTAACTTCCGAACGAAAGAAGCTATCGACTTGAAACTTGGCACAAGTAGTTGTTATTGATGTAGGTCGGATGGTATTGCAAATGGGCCATATCGGTCCACTTTTACGTATAGCCCCCATATAAACGGACCCCCAAATTTGGCTTGCGAATCCTCTAAGAGAAGCAAATTTCATCCGATCCGGTTGAAATTTGGTACGTGATGTTAGTATATGGTCTTAGTATATGAAAACATTGGTCCATATCAGTGCATAATTATATATAGTCCCCACACGCAGAGAAGAAACATGATTGCCACAATCATATTCGAAGAGCAAAATAATATGATAGCAGCTATTTTTGCGGCGACCATGTAACATTTTAACCTGCAACCATGTTGGCTCAGTGAACATGGTTCTAAGAAAAATACAATTGTCCTCATCTAAAATGTTATTATATTGATAAAAAGAATTTTGTTTCCATTAAAAGACAATGGTCACGATCTAAAATGTTATGTTATTCGTCAAAAATGTTTTTCTTCTAGTTAAAAGAACATGGTCACAACCTAAAATGTTTTTATTTTTATGAAAAAACTTTTTTCGTCGTCGAAAAAAGGACGCCACTTGAGAAATGAAAACACAAAATCAACTTTATTTATTTGTTTTTATTTATTTATAAACTAATTCATTGTTTATTTGTATTTATAATGTCGTGCAAGCAAACTTCACATATTTTTAAACACTCTAGTTTGGTTCAATTTCAACAATAAGTAATCATTCCATATTTACTTCGTGCCCATCAAATGTACAAACGCAGACATCATGTAACTGCAAATAAAAATAAATTATACCATATATCAAAATGCAGAACAAAAACCAGGTATATTTTTTTCAATTACACTTTCCTTTTTGGTATTCACATAAAACCACGTGCCATTTCTGAATAAATAAATTAACACAAAACACAATAATTCCGTATTCTCCGTCCATTCCAAGAAACAATCAACACACGACTGACGCGCAAAATGAAAATCGTGTGTACCTGCTCAATGTTTTTATAAAATTCTTGTCGCTGCAAAAAAATTAAATGGTCACGAAAACAATGTACATGGTCTTTATGGCCATGTAATGGTTGTAGACATGTCTATACGTAAACTATAAAAATATTTTTTTCTCTGCAAAAAAGTAAAAAAATTGAATGGTCAGATACATGATTTTCCTGACCATATAATGGTCTCAAATTCTATCATTTAAATAATAGAACATGTTTGCGGCATTTGAGAACCATTTAAATGCTTATTGCCAACATATATTTTTCTCCGCTCGAAAATTATTTTTACAAAGACAAAATACATGGTTTTCGCGACAATTACATACTCTAAATAAGCATTAAATGGATGCGGCAACCATGTCCAAACATGTTTTTTCTGTGCGTGCATATACAACGATCCCCAGTTGTGAACTCTGGAGCCTCTGGCAGGAGCAAAATTCATCTGATCTGGTTGAAACTGTGTACGTGGTGTTAGTATATGGCCTCTAACAACCGTGCAAAAATTGGTTCATATCGGTCTATATTATATATAGCCCCCATATAAACCGGTCCCCAGATTTGAACTCCGGTGCCTTTTAGAGAAGCAAAATTAATTCGATCCGTCTAACTAGGTCCATATCTGTCCATACCCAGCAAAAAAAAATTGGAAGTTCTTCCAAAGGCACGACTTTAAAAGCACTTCCAAAAATGCCCTCCCAAAGATGTTCTTTATTTTAACTACCCAGGAAGTTCTTTTAATTCAATTTTTTATAACTTGTCTTTTTCATACTTTTAATGGGTAATTTTAACTATTTTTGTTTCAAATAGGTTAAAAACAAAGTAAGATTTCATAAAATGGTACAAATCATTTAAATTTTGTCGAAAAAAATGCTAAATCCAATCTGCAAAAATTGTGAATTTTTGAAAATATTTGAGGTCAAACGTTTCCAACAAGCGTTAGAATCCATTAAAAATTATAAAAAAATATAAAAATTATTTACTTGACAAAATATCTCAGAATTTTTTAATTTACATCCAAAACATTGAATTCAGATCACACCTAAAGAAGTGAGGCAAATTCAGTGCAACGGATGTTGAAATGGAGGACTTCCGTCCTATGACAAGCCCATGTTAAATTCATCGCTTCCGCGTCAATTTTGCAGCACTTCCGGATCCAAGAAGAACATTTTCATTACTTTTATGGCGACGCTTTTTTTGCTGGGTACTTATATATAGCCCTCAAATAAACCGATCCCCAATCACACAAAAATTGGTACATATCGGTTTATAATTGTACACCGAAAAAAAGTGAACTGTTTTATAGGAAAAATTAACTACCTCACACGAAAATTGAACTAAATTTTACTCTACATTTTGAGATTTCCACAAAGCATTGTTAAAACCAGAAAATTTTAATGCCCTGTTGTACTTTTTAACTCCAGTTTACGAAATTACATCATCTCAAAGAAGAAAAAATTAACTAAAAGTAAAGTAGAAAATCATTGGCGCCAAATCATGACCATTTTAACCATACAGTAGTTCATTCTTACTATTTTTGGGAATCGTACGAAAATCTTGTTTTGCTTTCGTTCATATTGAACTTATGTATACGGTCATTGAACTTTATACTCACGTTTAGTTCATAAAATTTTTGAGACATACTTAAAAAAAGTAAGATTTCATTAAGCTGTGAAAAATTTCGATAAAAGTAATAAAATTTAACTACAAGCAAATAATTTTTTTCCAATAAAAATAAGTTAAATTTAACGTTAGTTTAACTACGGAAATTTTTTTCTGTGTATATAGCCCCCATATTTTAATTCTGGCTCTCTAATTACCGCGCAAAAGTCCATATCGGTTCGTAATTATTTGAGACTTCCCTATATACCGGCCAAGAACTGAATTATGTACGTATTTAATATTTTTTTTTTATTATATATGCCACGTATGGATTAACTTACAATTTAGAAAACGATGTTAAGAAGTTTTAAGATACAAATACCTTGCCATCGGTAAGTATTACCACAACTCAAGTAATTCGATTGTGGATGATAGACTTTCGTAGAAGTTTTTACGCAATCTATGGTGGAGGGTACATAAGATTCGGCATGGCCGAACTTACGGCCGTATATACTTGTTTTTCATTATTATACCCTCCATCATAGGATGGGGGTATATTAACTTTGTCATTCCGTTTGTAACACATCGAAATATTGCTCTAAGACCCCATAAAGTATATATATTCTGGGTCGTGGTGAAATTCTGAGTCGATCTAAGCATGTCCGTCCGTCCGTCCGTCTGTTGAAATCACGCTAACTTCCGAACGAAACAAGCTATCGACTTGAGACTTGGCACAAGTAGTTGTTATCGATGTAGGTCGGATGGTATTGAAAATGGGCCATATCGGTCCACTTTTACGTATAGCCCCCATATAAAGGGACCCTCAGATTTGGCTTGTGGAGCCTCTAAAAGAAGCATATTTCATCCGATCCGGCTGAAATTTGGTATATGGTGTTGGTATACGGTCTCTAACAACCATGCAAAAACTGGTTCACATCGGTCCATAATTATATATAGCCCCCATATAAACCGATCCCCAGATTTGGCTTGCGGAGCCTAAAAGAGAAGCAAATTTCATCCGATCCGGCTGAAATTTGGTACATGGTGTTGGTATATGGTCTCTAACAACCATGCAAAAATTGGTTCCCATCGGTCCATAATTATATATAGCCCCCATATAAACCGATCCCCAGATTTGGCTAGTGGAGCCTCTAAGAGAAGCATATTTCATCCGATCTGGCTGAAATTTGGTACATGGTGTTGGTATATGGTCTCTAACAATCATGCAAAAATTGGTCCACATTGGTCCATAATTATATATAGCCCCCATATAAACCGATCCCCAGATTTTGGTTTGCGGAGCCTCAAAGAGAAGCAAATTTCATCCGATCCGGCTGAAATTTGGTACATGATGTTGATATATGGTCTCTAACAACCGTGCAAAAATTGGTCCACATCGGTCCATAATTATATATAGCGCCCATATAAACCGATCCCCAGATTTGGGTTGCGGAGCCTCAAAGAGAAGCAAATTTTATCCGATCCGCCTGAAATTTGGTACATGATATTGGTATATGGTCTCTAACAACCGTGCAAAAATTGGTCCACATCGGTTCATAATTATATATTGCCATTATATAAACCGATCCCCCGATTTGGCTTGCGAGGCCTCTAAGAGAAGCAAATTTCATCCGATCCGGCTGAAATTTGGTACGTGATGTTAGTATATGGTCTCTAACAACCATGCAAAAATTGGTCCACATCGGTTCATAATTATATATAGCCCCCATATAAACCGATCACCAGATTTGACCTCCGGAACCTCTTGGAAGACCAAAATTCATCTGATTCAGTTGAAATTTGGTACGTGGTGTTAATATATGGCCTCAAACTCCCATGCAAAAATTGGTCGATATCGGTCCATAATTATGTATAGGCCCCATATAAACCGATCCCCAGATTTGACCTCCAGAGCCCCTTGGAAGAGCAAAATTCTTCCCATTCGGTTGAAATTTGGTACGTGATGTTAGTATATGGTATCCAACAACCATGCAGGAATTGGTTCCTATCAGTCCATAATTATATATAGCTTCCATATAAACCGATCCCCAGATTTGACCTCCGGTGCCTTTTGGAGAAGCAAAATTCATCCGATCTGCTTGAAATTTGGTACGTGGTGGTAGTATATGATATTTAACAACCATGCCAAAAGTGGTCCATATCAGTCCATAATCATTTATAGCCCCCCATATAAACCGATCCCGAGATTTGGTTTTGGAGCCTCTTGGAGGAGCAAATTTCATCCGAGTGAGTTGAAATTTGTGGATGACAGTCTTTCGTAGAAGTTTCTACGCAATCTATGGTGGAGGGTACATAAGATTCGGCCTGGCCGAACTTACGGCCGTATATACTTGTTTGATTTAATATATACCTCTTATGGACATACATACAATTTAGAAGATGGTGTTAGGAGGTTTTAAGATACCTTGCCATCGGCAAGCGTTACCGCAACTTAAGTAATTCGATTGTGGATGGCAGTGTTTAGAAGAAGTTTCTACGCAATCCGTGATGGAGGGTACATAAGCTTCGGCCTGGCCGAACTTACGGCCGTATATACTTGTTTTTAGGTAATTTTTACTTTTATGAGTATTAAGAATTTCGTAAATTATTGTTAGAAATCGAAAAATGTAAGTGAATTGTCATTATATTAATAATGGATTATAAAAATCTCAAAAAAAAACGGAATTAAATAGAATCGAATTTTTGCATTTCATTTTCCCATGGAATAGTTTTGTTTTTGTCTTTTTTTAAATAAAAAAAATATCCGATGGCAACACTGTTTTCTAGAGACTCAAATTTGCTCAATAAGATAACTCTCTTTCTCTCTTTTTGTCTTAGCCAAGAAGATAAGAAACCATGTGTTTTTTGTATCTTTAACTATTAAGAGACCACTGCAGCAACAAGGTATCTCAATATTCTTCTTAGCTATACAAACCTATGCAAGAGTTCGGCCTATGGAGAAGTACCTGTTTCTTTTATGTTACACGCATGCAAGTCACCCACTAATACTGTTGCGCATAACATGCTGTCATTAATTACACATATTTTACAATGACTTTGTGTGGCCAGTGGCAGTCACACTTGTTTTTAATTTTTCGATATTCTCAACTCCGTTAATTCCTTACCTGTATTATGTGCAGTGGCTTATTTTTAATATCTTTTATTTATGGTCAGCTTGTTGCTCTTTTTCTTTATCACCTTATTGGTGTGTTCAATAATTATCTCTTCGTTAAATAGGATGAAGAAAAAGAGCCATCCTAAGCAAATCTCTTATGATGTTAGTTTTGTACAACGATGAATTCAACTCAAGCAACAATCACTTTTACTCTCTTTTGTCTTTGTGTTTGTGTGTGTGCCTATTGGGAATGGGATTTTCTTGTTGTTGGTCAGTTTGTATAGTGGACAATGTTCAACACTTCGCGCCAATGTGTGGGTTCTTTTATCGATTCTCTGTGCTAAACTCCCTGGCAAGGAATATAATCAACGCAAATGAGTCAACAGGTAAAAGTATTACGTAGGATACCACAAAATATTTAACGTGTGCCGGCAATGTTGAGCTTACGCTCACCATCACTTGACATTGGGATTTTCACATACATAGATTGGGATTTTCGAAATGGATGATCTTCGGTTTTAAAAGCCAATGGGATTAGCAAAATTAAATGTTTGTAAACTGATCTGGGACTGAATTTTAAAGTCATGCATTTTATTATAAGCAACTATTTAGCTTACTATTTGTTCTGTTACATATTATTAACTTTTGTTAAGCTTCTCGAAAATCTCACTGTATGCAAGACCCTGGAGCAATTGAAGTATAACTGTGGTTTCTGATCAGACTTGAAAAAACATAGAAATGAAAACATAGAATAGACACCCATCAAACCCCGAACAGCAGAAAATGATCTGCCATGATGGAGTCCATCGATGGACGCAAACCCTTTTCAACCCAGCGGAAAGACTATGAGACCCACGAAAATATGACTGTTTCAGCAGACTGCAATGATTGAACCACCTAATGCTGTAGTAGCAAAACTTTGCTAGAGAAAGTTCTTCAGCTTAACGAGGAAGCGCCGTAAATTCGCCTGACCTGGACCTGTGGCGTCAATCCCACAAAGAAAAATTGCTTTTGGCGCAAAGTCCTGTCGAGGTCCCAACTACTGAAAAAACAAACGGACTTTTTGCAGAGGAAGAAGCAAAAGCGGGAGCACATAACAGCTCTGAAGAAGGGGAAATACATGGAAATCTCAAATTCCCCATGAAGGAAACGAATTTTCTGAAATAAACCCCGGAATACGATGCTACGAACTCTAAAAGTACGGCGTGGTTGTTAAGCCTTATTGTGACCATAGCTACACTGACACACCTAATCACTGTAGTGTTTTTCAGGCTGAAATATTAGCAATATAAGATGGGCCAAATTGGCAGAAAAATAATGTTCCAAAAAATGTTGGCATTATTATATACTCAGACAGTCAGCCTGCAATAAAATCCTTGGACTCTTAATGAGATCGCTAAGAGTGTAACTGTGCACGACTAAGTTTCTAGATCGGACCTAAAAAGCGTAGACATTTCGACATCAATAACGAAACCCACCCAGCAACTCGTGATCTCCAATTAGCGGGAAGGCTATAACACCCAGCGGGAAGGCTATAATACCCATAAAGAGGGGCAGGTCGGAAGGTTGCTATGAGTGAACAGCCTAATCCTATGAGTAGTGCAACGAAGCGCATCTATGTTACGGAAAGTCCTTCAGATTC
This sequence comes from Haematobia irritans, assembly GCF_050003625.1. Classification (NCBI taxonomy): domain Eukaryota; kingdom Metazoa; phylum Arthropoda; class Insecta; order Diptera; family Muscidae; genus Haematobia; species Haematobia irritans. The sequence goes on from NC_134401.1 coordinate 147,848,276, forward strand.
AAAAGCTCCGAAGAACATTGTGACCTCAAATTCCGCTTTCAGGAAACGAATGAGCAGATATAAACCCCGAAAGATTATGTCCCGAACTCCAAACGACAATGTGGTTGTAAGGATACGTTGAATCTTAAAGTTCCTCGCGAAATTAGGAGCCAGTCGGAGAACACAAATGCTCCAAAGAAGGGAAAAAACAAGGAGACCTCAAATTCCCCAGCCAGGAAACAAATAAGCAGATAAAAACCCCAAAAGACGATGACCAGAACTCTAAAAGACGATGTGAACCTTGATAATCTTGAGGTCTTGTATTATTCCTCGTGAGCGAAACTCTGCACAAATTAAAGTGTAACTGTGCTCGACTAAAGTTTCTAGATCTCACCTGAAAACATAAAAAAATGCGAAACAAAATAACAAAAACCCCACGCAGCAAAGCATTATTTCCAAAGATGGGATCCACAAGATGTATGTAAACCCTTTATGACCTAGCGGGAAGACTATGAGATCCCCGACAATAGGAAGGTTTCAACATGGAGATCTCAGTTTCCCCAGTAAAGAAGCGAATGAGCAGGTAAAAACCCCCGAAAGACGATGCCTCGAACTCTACTCTGAAAGATAATGTGAATGTGGAGAATCTTGAGGTCTTTTGAAACGCACAAAAAAAGCTCCAAAGGAGGGAAAAACACGAAGGCCTCAAATTCCCCAGCCAGGAACAAATAAGCAAATATAAACCCCGAAAGAGGATACTCCAAAAGACGTAGTAGTGGTTTAGTCTCATGGAGATCATAGCTACCCTGAAGTCCTTACGATTCTGAAGGATAAGGTGCATTTTGATCGCTTTGAATCCGGACGTTGACCTTCAGGGTTGAATGGTCTGTTTACCTCTAACCCCTTGGAAAAATTGTGCTGACAGGGTCTGAAGGACGTTGTGGCTGTTAAGCCTCATTGAGCCCATGGCTAAACTGACTCCGAATGATCCTGAAGGATAAGGTGAATCTTGAGTACATTCAATCCGGAAGATAATCGAAGGCGACATTCCGGGTTGAAGGGTCTGTTAATATGAACCTGTGGGACAAGGATCTTTTATGTGGAGAATAGAAAAAAGACATACGATATACACGCTGCTATCAATTCCGGTTAAGAAACATACAATCCGCTGATCTGAGTTGGATAAAAACTCCAAAAGACGTAGTAGTGGTTAAGTCTCATGGAGATCATAGCTACCCTGAAGTCCTTGCAATTCTGAAGGATAAGGTGCATTTTGATCGCTTTGAATCCGGACGTTGACATTCAGGGTTGAATGGTCTCTTTACCTTTAGCCCCTTGGAAAAACTGTGCTGGCAGGGTCTGAAGGACGTTGTGGCTGTTAAGTCTCATGGAGGCCATGGCTAACCTGACTCCGAATGATCCTGAAGGATAAGGTGAATCTTGTGTACATTCAATCCGGAAGATAAACGACGGCGACATTCCGGGTTGAAGGGTCTGTTAATCTGAACCTGTGGGACCAGGATCTTTTATGTGGAGAATAGAAAAAAAACATACGATATACACGCTGCTATCAATTCCGGTTAAGAAACATACAATCCGCTGATCTGAGTTGGATCAAAACTACACAGAATATAAAAAAGGTGTTTCCTTGCCATTGGGCTAAACATAAAATCGGGCAGCACTCATTGATAAGAGAACTACATAATCTAACCTAATCTATACTAAATCCGGTCTTCCGAAGGAATTATCGTTCCAAAGACGTTTTTGACCATGGTCAGATTCCAATATTGCGACTAGGTTAGGTTAGGTGGCAGCCCGATGTATCAGGCTCACTTAGACTATTCAGTCCATTGTGATACCACATTGGTGATCTTCTCTCTTATCACTGAGTGCTGCCCGGTTCCATGTTAAGCTCAATGACAAGGGACCTCCTTTTTATAGCCGAGTCCGAACGGCGTTCCACATTGCAGTGAACCCACTTAGAGAAGCTTTGAAACCCTCAGAAATATCACCAGCATTACTGAGGTGGGATAATCCACCGCTGAAAAACGTTTTGGTGTTCGGTCGAAACAGGAATCGAACCCACGACATTGTGTATGCAAGGCGGGCATGCTAACCATTGCACCACGGTGGCTCCCTATTATGGATTGCGACTAATTTTGAAGCTTTTCACCTGATCAGGGAATATATTCTCCTGTTCCGACCTATCTGGTCTGGAGCTATTTTTTGTAGCCCTAGATCTCCCTCTCTTGAAATTGAAGATCCGGCCGCATAATGAGGATATGACATACCCAAAATATGATCCAAGGAAATTTTTTAACTAAGAAGGCTCTCTAATAAAGACAGTTATATTCTGTCATTCTGAAATTAAGAAATATTCTTCCGTGAGTGGTGAAGAACTGGAATCAATTTCTGAGTTGCCGACATACCCGATAAGACTCCATAAGAAAGGAAGAAAATATGGGGAAACCCTTGCAATTCCAACCATCTTATGGCAATCGGTGAAGCAACTGAAAATGAACCATGAGGTTTAATTTAAACAGCTAATGTCAGGATTGCCTATTTTTGATACTTAAATGGGATAAATTTCTTTGAGTTTATCAGGGATTCCTTGACCTAATAAAAATGCGTGACCAATAGACCCCATAAAAAAACAGAATATAGAAGGAAACCCTTAAAACTCTAAAACAACTCATCACAAACGTTTAAACCACTTAAAACTGGCCATTGAAGCAATCTTCATTCTACGAATTTCCGTTTCGAATTCTGATTCCTTTTTCGTGGGCACGAGTTTTGCCAAAATTGATTTCAACAAAAAGAAAACAACAAAGCAAATATGAACAAAAAAGAAACAAAACTAAATTGCCCAGCAGCAAAAAGAAAAACATAAAATTTTTTTTTTAATTAAATCCAAATTTAAACAACACTCGAAATTTATTCCTCATGTCATATTTCGCTGGCAACTTAGAAACAAAAGGCGATAAAAGCGATGATCATCAATCCCCTGAGTTAGCAGAGTCAACATTTAATCCCAAAAAGACAAATACAATCTCTTAAAGTGAACTACATTTCCATTAATTGTTGTTGCTTTTGTTGAAGTTCACATTAGGAGGGGGACATGTAGATAAATATGCCTGGGGATCTACATAATCATGCTACGTGCGAGTTCATTTGGATCTACTCACATTGTTGTCAGAGTTTTTGTTGTTGTTAGTGTTGAACCCCTAGATTTTCTGATGTTATTGTTTAACCCAACACAGAGCCTCACATTATGGTTTATTTGCTTTAGTGTATTTTCATTTCATTTTTATTGGTCTTAGGGTCTGTGTCTTTTATGTGCCATTCGTTTGTGTTACTTTTGCCTTTTAATTTTCACAATAACAATTCATGGAGTTTTGTTGTCATAAGAGGGTCGTTATCGCAAGGCATCAGGAGGAAGAGGTTATGATGTTCAGGGAAAGGGATTTGCAATAAAGAGCTAAGATGGATTGTATGAAATTCACCTTTGGATAAGTTCAAAGGAGAAGTCATATTCTTCCCTTCCCAAGGCGACCTGTATAATTTTGGGGGCAGAAACAGTACTTTTGGTGCCATGGGCAATTTACGTCCTAGGACACGATTTTCATGAAGATATTCACTTCGTGAATCCTGTTTGGAGATATGCTGCTATCTTGTGATCGAGGAAGTTAAGGTCATCAGGACAACGGCAGCAGGACAAATAGATTATGAGGATCCAGTACATGGATTTACTACAAGGAGTTAAGGGAGCCACCGTGGTGCAATGGTTAGCATGCCCGCCTTGCATACACAAGGTCGTGGGTTCGATTCCTGCTACGACCGAACACCAAAAAGTTTTTCAGCGGTGGATTATCCCACCTCAGTAATGCTGGTGACATTTCTGAGGGTTTCAAAGCTTCTCTAAATGGTTTCACTGGAATGTGGAACGCCGTTCGGACTCGGCTATATAAAGGAGGTCCCTTGTCATTGACCTTAACATGGAATCGGGCAGCACTCAGTGATAAGAGAGAAGTTCACCACTGTGGTATCACAATGGACTGAATAGTCTAAGTGAGCCTGATACCTCGGGCTGCCACATAACCTAACCTAACCTAAGTTAGATTGCATCAGGTTCACCTTTGGTTAAGTTTAAAGGAGGAGTCGCATTTCCCCTTTCCATGTCGACCTATATTCCTTCGGGGAGAAAACGTTCTTTTTTGATGCAAGTCCCGTGAATCCTCTTCAGACATGCTTCAAATTGGGCCTAATTTTCACTTTCGATTCCAAAACCATCCGGTCATTTATACCTCTTGGGAAACACGAAAGCACACTTTGGACTTGGTCCATATGAAAAAGAATTAGGCCACGGCCAAAAGCTTGGCACTTATATCACTTCGGAATTGCGTTAGCCCACCTTGGGCACTCAAACCCCTGGCCACTTATATCACTTCGAAATCGCCTTAAATCGCTATTTATAGGACAAAACCTCGAATCTCGCCCAAGGGCCGTCCACCCTTATCATTTTGAATTCGCGTTGGCGACTTTGGATTTAACTATAGGAGGAAGTCTCATACCTCTCTTTGCTTCGTCTCGTCCAGAACCAAACCTAGCGCCATTGACGTTGAGTACACAATGCCCCTCCCGAGTTTACCGTTGGCTGGTACATTTGCTGACAACTGTCTACGTGTGGTTTGTAGCGAGTGTTACAACTGATACACCAGCATTGCCAAATTTAGCTATCTCCATAGTTCAATCCATTTTGCAGCCATAACTGCGATACTTTCTCTGGTGTACAAAATTACTAAAATATCAGATTGCAATGGACTGATAAGAAAGATTACAGAAATCAGAGAATTATGGCCGTCAAAGCCTTCATACGTTGGACGAATGTGGCTCTGATGTATTTTGCCCCATTCCCGGCGAAGCGCCGTCTTGAGATGATCGACACTTTGGAATTTTTTAGTACCAACATACTCTCCAAAATGCCTCCGGCGCAAAAGTCCATCGGATTGAGATTTTGGTGGTAATTGTGCAGTAGAAATGAAGCGAGGAATCTCATTTTTTTAAGCCATTCTTGGTTGACGCCTTTTGAGTGCGATGGTGCTGAAAAAAAAGTTAGCAGTGGATTATCCTTTTCTAAGTGATTTCACCGTAATATGAAACGCCGTTTGGACTCGTCTAAACATAGAATTAGCCTGCACTCATTGATTACAGAGAAATTTACCAATACTGACTTTAGGACATTTTACCGATAATATTCGGCACTTATTTTGAGCCCATGGTCGATTAATACGATCAGAGAGCGACCATCTGCCGTTACGATCAGAGAGCGACCATCTGCCATTACCATCGGCGATGCTTGACTTCTGGTAGCCAATCGAAGGGGTAAATTCTTCGGTAAGTAAATTTTGTTTGTTCACAAACTGCTCATTTTGAAATGAAATTCTAAAGCGAGAAAACCAAACTGACCACATAACTGCTTGCAAAAGAACTCCTTAGCTACTGCCAGTTCAGCTTTTTTAGTACATTTTTCTTTAGGACATTTTCCTCATATTCGACCGTGGGGTCAGTCGATGAATAGGAGCGCCCTTCGGCCGTTACGGCGGTCCACACCATTATCATCGGCGACGATTGAGTTTCGATGGCTAATCGAAAGTCCAATCTCGCGATATGGTCAAGTTTTCTGCCACTGCTACATGGATTTCGATAAAAATCTGGATTCCACAGCTAGAGGTGTGCGATCACTCTAGTCACGTGTTCGCCTTTTCCCCATTCCTCCTATCTCTCAGCTAGAGGTATGAGACCACTCTAGACACGTGGTTCTCCATTTCCTCCTTCCTCACTGTTCTTCAGGTAGGGTAGGTTAGGTGGCAGCCCGATGTATCAGGCTCACTTAGACTATTCAGTCCATTGTGATACCACATTGGTGAACTACTCTCTTATCACTGAGTGCTGCCCGATTCCATGTTAACTTCAATGACAAGGGACCTCCTTTTTATAGTCGTGTCCGAATGGCGTTCCACATTGCAGTGAAACCATTTAGAGAAGCTTTGAAACCCTCAGAAATGTCACCAGCATTACTGAGGTGGGATAATCCCCCGCTGAAAAACGTTTTGGTGTTCAATCGAAGCAGGAATCGAACCCACGACCTTGTGTATGCAAGGCGGGCATGCTAACCATGGCACCACGTGGCTGACGACATAACTGCTTGCAATGCAACTCCTTAGCTACTGCCAGTCCAGCTTTTATAGAACATTTGTCTTTAGGACATTTTCCTCATATTCGACAGTGGGGTCAGTCGATGAATAGGAGCGTCCTTCGGCCGTTACGGCGGTCCACACCATTATCATCGGCGACGATTGAGTTCTGATGGCTAATCGAAGGTCCAATCTCGCGATATGGTCAAGTTTTCTGCCACTGCAACATGGACTTCGATAAAAATCTGGATTCCACAGCTAGAGGTGTGAGATCATTCTAGTCACGTGTTCTCCTTTTCCCCATTCCTCCTATCTCTCAGCTAGAGGTGTGAGACCACTCTAGACACGTGGTTCTCCATTTCCTCCTTCCTCACTATTCTTCAGGTAGAGCTGTGCGATCAATCTAGTCACATGATCTCTTTTCGCGATTTGTTCAAGTTTTCTACCACTGTGACATGGATCTCGATAAAATCTGGATTCTACAGCTAGAGGTGTGCGATCACTCTAGTCAAGTGTTCTCCTTTTCCACATTCCTCCTATCTCTCAGCTAGAGGTGTGAGACCACTCTAGACACGTGGTTCTCCATTTCCTCCTTCCTCACTGTTCTTCAGGTAGAGGTGTGCGATTAAACTAGTCACATGATCTCTTTTCGCGATATGCTCAAATTTTCTACCACTGTGACATGGATTTCGATAAAATCTGGATTTTACAGCTAGAGGTGTGCGATCACTCTAGTCACGTGTCCTCCTTTTCCCCATTCCTCCTATCTCTCAGCTAGAGGTGTGCGACCACTCTAGACACCTGGTTCTCCCTTTCCTCCTTCCTCACTGTTCTTTAGTTAGAGGTGTGCGATCAATCTAGTTACGTGTTCTCTTTTCCCATCTTCCGTTCCCATTCCGCAGCTAGAGGTGTGCGATCACTCTAGTCACGTGCTCCTACATTTCCTCCTCCTTTCCTATTCCACAGCTAGAGGTGTGCGACCACTTTAGCCACGTGTTCCCACATTTCCTCATTCGTTCCTAATCCACAGCTAGTCAACGTGCCCCTACTTTCCCAAATTCTTTCTTAGTCCTCAGCTGGAGGTGAGTGTGTGATCACTCTAGACTCGTTGTGCCTCGCCCCTCACTCATCTCATCTCAACGCAGCCAGCCACGTGTTCTTCCATCCACCAGCTGGGTGTGTGCGATCACTCTAGCAGTACATTCCCCAGACCGTCAGACTTCCCCCGGGGAAGTGTGACCTCTCCCACCACTCTCCAGTCCATCTCCCTCAGCAAGCATCCTAACTGTGTGCCCCCTACCTAAAGCCGTTCAGCAAAGTCCAAGGACCGACGGGTCTTGGTGTACGCCATATCCACCTCTCCATTGCCTCTACCACAAAATATACTGCTGAACACATTTCTTTGAAATACTCAATAATGATAACCTTCACTGAACAAAAGCAAACTAGTCTTCTTCTTTCCTCTGTCCAAACCTAATTCCTTTACTGTGAGTGACCCCGGCGCCGAGAGTCTTACCCCAGCCAGGAGTGGGAAAACACGTCGTCACAAATCTTTTAAGTTAGGCTAGGTTAGGTTATGTGGCAGCCCGATGTATCAGGCTCACTTAGACTATTCAGCCCATTGTGATACCACATTGGTGAACTTCTCTCTTATCACTGAGTGCTGCCTGATTCCATGTTAAGCTCAATGACAAAGGACTTCCTTTTTATAGCCGAGTCCGAACGGCGTTCCACATGGCAGTGAAACCACTTAGTGAAGCTTTGAAACCCTCAGAAATGTCACCAGCATTACAGGGGTGGGATAATCCACCGCTGAAAAACTTTTTGGTGTTCGGTCGAAGCAGGAATCGAACCCACGACCTTGTGTATGCAAGTCGGGCATACGGTGGCTCCCAAAAAAAATCTTTTAAGTTGCTACAAACTACACGAATGGCGCTCGTATGACAAAACATTCTGAGTACGTAGAACCTTACAAATGGCAAGTTAGAATAACCCAATCCTGAAGAGTTGCCCAATCAACCCTCGTAGATCATAAAGTACTTTTATGTTAACAAAAAGTACAAAATTTAGTAACTTAGTAACCCTAACTGTACTTGCTAACCCTTTTTCCAGATGATTTTCGCAAACACCTTCACAAAATTGTCCTCGTATAAAATCTTTTCATATGACCTCTACTTTTATAAGTAAATCACAAATAATAAAAGTAAATTATTCGTTTGTTGGTTTGCATTCATTTCTATACACTACTTAGGTTATTTATTTTGTAGTGAGGTGTGTAGTTCTGGAAGTAGTGGTAGTAGTACCCGGTCCTCATTGTATCTCACAGATACTCACCGACAACGAGAGTTTTCTGAGTGAGTAGTACGTCAAGTATTTGTGTTCTGGCCGATATTTTGTGTTCTTACATTTAAATGGTTTGTGGGTAAAAACTTGACGATCCGACGAAATATCCAGTGGGACAGATAATCAGTCAGCCAGTCAGAAAGTCTAAAATCTCTCGGTATAAGAACTTCGCATGAAAAATGGAATATCGTGAAGAACGTGGTATGGTACGGTGTGGTGGGTAAACGCATGAGGAGTTAATGTGGTTCTTCTTTTCACGTTGTTGTTGTTGTTGTTGCTGTTATTGTTATTACATTTACTCTGGCATTATTTATTATTATTGCTTTGTCATTTGATTTCGTTTTGCTCATATGGGTGCTGACAAACTTAACATTGACTGGGCCTGAGTCTCCTACTCAGTTGTCTTCTATTCGTTTAGCCATCAGAGTCAGACAGTCAATAATTTAGCTCTGGCTCGGTTTTTATCTATGAAATTCTTTTTCAAAGGTTCTGAAAAAAATTTTTGTTTTCTTTTAATTTGGTTTTTTTTTTTGTAAACTGAGGGAGTTTCTTATTTTGGTTTTTGTTATTGTAATAATCATCGTAGTGGGTAAACGTTGACGTTTAATCGCTTGGTGGTTGATTGCATTGGTAGCGAGCAAAAAAGTCTAAATCCCATACATAATTGTTTTGTAAAATGGTCAAATGTTTTCATTTGGTTGTTGGGTTTTAAGAAAAACGAAAAAAAACAACAACACAAGGAAACAAACTAACCAAATTGCCAAGACGCACACCACACACACACACCACTAACACAGCGAGCAACAAGTAGCATAGCACATTGTTGTAATTGTTGTTGTTTTCGTTTTGTTTTTGGGAAAGGCAAACAGGTATTTCAGCCATAGAGAACAAGTTTCTTTCTTTAAGAATATTGTCTCTCTTTATTCTTTCTGCTACTCTTTCTCTTTACACAGTGTAATATTCTCTTCGAGAGATTTTTCTAATGAAGAGATAACCTGTTACTTTTACTCTCTGTATATCTTAGGGATTTATCTGTTGGTAATTGTTTATCTATCTCTTTAGCACAAGGCATAGTTAAATGAACCATGCTACATTTGCCGGTTGGACTGTGGCTCACAGAGAAATGCAGATGAAATAATTTAGAAAAAAAGAAAGAAGAGTTTTATGATTTAGTTTGCCCGAAAAATCACTGGGAAGCAATGTATTTTTTAGTTTTACGTTTATGCACTTAAAAATGTGTATTTTACTCACAGCAATATATAGAAATAGCATTTCGACAAAATTTTCAATAAAAATAAAATTTTGACAAAATTTTCTATAAAAATAAAATTTTTGGAAATTTTTTCTATAGAAATAAAATTTTGACAAAATTTTGTGTTGAAATAAAATTTTGACAAAATTTTCTATGGAAATAAAATTTTGACAAAATTTTCTATGAAAATAAAGTTTTCACAAAATTTTCTATAGAAACCAATGTTAACAAAATTTTCTATAGAAATAAAATCCTGACAAAATTTTCTTTGGAAATAAAATTTTTCTATAGAAATAAAATTTTGGAAAAATTTTCTATAGAAATAAAATTTTGACAAATTTGTCTATAGAAATAAAATTTTGAAAAACCAAAACAATCGCAAAATATAATATTTATAAAAGGTTGATAACTGGATCAATTGGTTTGCAATGACTGATAATGAGCAAAAATATATATTTTTTTAATTTCATAGTGTTAATTTTTTCTGTAGAAAATTGTATTTCTATAGACAAGTTTGTCAAAATTTTTTTCCATCGACAATTTTGTTAACATTTTATTTCTATAGAAAATTTTGTCACAATTTTATTTCTATAGGAAACGTTGTCAAAATTTTTACTTTTATAGAAAATTTTGTCAAAATTTCATTTCTATAGAAAATTTTGTCAAAAATTTTATTTTCATAGAAAATTTTGTCAAAATTTTATTTCCATACAAAATTTAGTCAAAATTGTATTTCTGTTAAAAATTTTGTCAACATTTTATTTCCATAAAAAATATTGTCAAAATTTTATTTCTATAGCAAAATTTGTCAAAATTTTTAATTCTATAGAAAATTTTGTCAAAATATTATTTCTATAGAAAATTTTGTCAACATTTTATTTCTATAGAATATTTTGTCAAAATGTTATTTCTATAGAAAATTTTATCAAAAGTTTATTGCTATAGAAAATTTTGTCAACATTTTATTTCCATAGAATATTTTGTCAAAATTTTATTTCTATAGAATATTTTATCAAAATATTATTTCTATAGAAGATTTTATCAAAATTTTATTTCTATAGAAAATTTTGTCAAAATTTTGTCAAAATTTTATTTCTATAAAAAATTTTGTCAAAACTTTTTTTCTATAGAAAATTTTGTCAAAATTTTATTTCTATAGAAAATTTTGTCAAAATTTTATTTCTATAGAAAATTTTGTCAAAATATTATTTCTATAGAAAATTTTGTCAAAATTTTATTTCTATTGAAAATTTTGTCAAAATATTATTTCTATAGATAATTTTATTAAAATTGTATTGCTATAGAAAATTTTGTCAAAATTTTATTTCTATAGAATATTTTGTCAAAATATTATTTCTATAGAAAATTTTATTAAAATTGTATTGCTATAGAAAATTTTGTCAAAAATTTTATTTCTATTGAATATTTTGTCAAAATATTATTTCTATAGAAAATTTTATTAAAATTGTATTGCTACAGAAAATTTTGTGAAAATTTTATTTCTATTGAATGTTTTGTCAAAATATTATTTCTATAGAAAATTTTATTAAAATTGTATTGCTACAGAAAATTTTGTGAAAATTTTATTTCTATTGAATATTGTGTCAAAATTTTATTTCTATAGAATATTTTGTCAAAATATTATTTCTATAGAAAATTTTGTCAAAATTTTATTTCTATAGAAGATTTTATCAAAATTTTATTTCTATAGAAAATTTTGTCAAAATATTATTTCTATAGAAAATTTTGTCAAAATTTTATTTCCATAGAATATTTTGTCAAAATTTTATTTCTATAGAATATTTTGTCAAAATATTATTTCTATAGAAAATTTTGTCAAAATTTTATTTCTATAGAAGATTTTATCAAAATTTTATTTCTATAGAAAATTTTGTGAAAATATTATTTCTATAGAAAATTTTGTCAAAATTTTATTTCCATAGAATATTTTGTCAAAATTTTATTTCTATACAAAATTTTGTCTAAATTTTATTTCTATAGAAAATTTCGTAAACATTTTATTTATGTAAAATTTTTCTGCCACAATTCTATTTTGGTAGAAAATTTTGTCACAAATTTATTCCTATACATAATTTTGTCAAAATTTTATTTCTACAGAAAATTACCCCAAAATTGTATTTCTATAGAAAAAGTTCTCAACATTTTATTTCAATAGAAATTTTTATCAAAATTTTAGTTTTATAGAAAATTTTGTAAAAATTTTATTTCTATATGGATTTGTGAAGTTGGAGAGGAATATTTTGAAAAATCTATCAAAACATCAAGAATTCTACCTATCTACCAAAACAATAAAAAATTTACCAATTTTGGTAGAATTCTACCAACTGTGCCATCCGAAAATAACATTTTGCTTTTGAAACATGTTTGAGGTGATCATATTCCTTCTCTGCGAGCAGGAATATGATCACCTCAAACAATATTGACTTTGGGACATTTTTTCAGATAATATTTGGCATTTATTTTGACCTCACGATCGAAAAATACGAGCGGGGAGTAACCATCAAAAGTGCAAAAGATATTGAAATGGGTAGAATGACTAGAGTCGGTAGCACATCTGTTCCGAGAATTTTGTGGTGGATGAGATCTCCACACCCAGAGAAGGAATATGATCACCTCAACCATGTTTCAAGAGCAAAATGTTATTTTCGAATGGTGACCATGTAACATGTTTGTCGCAACCATGTTATTTTCTCGGAGATTATGTGTCTGATTTCGGCAAGCATATTATTTTTGGCGAGAAAAGAACATTTTTGCCATAAACATGTTACATGGTCACCATCCAAAAATAACATTTTGCTCTTGAAACAAGGTTGAGGTGATCATATTCCTTCTCTCCTAAAGGTAAGTACTATGTTCGCTTTTCGCGTTGAAATTTTCGTGGTTACTTTATTAAAACAGTTCAATATAAAGCAGACAAATTAACTCAATTGATGTGTAGTTTCTTGTTCCATTAGTTTTCGGCAAGACTTTACAGGAATAAGTTTGTTTTCATTTACAATTTTGATTATTTAAGGAAAAGTAATCGCGAAAATAATGTGGTTTTCAACTCGAAAACCGAACATAGTACCTACCCTAACGCTGAGGTCTCCATAATAAGATCTCCATATGCCTCCTAACGCTAACTACCGATTTTAAATTCGTCACAATTCGAAGATGTACAACTTTAAGGAAGGGGTGTAAATTTCAAATATTCGTAATGAAAAAAATTTAAAGCAAAAAGGATGAACATTTTTTAATTAAAATTTCTTTATTTAAAAAAAAATGCCATTCATAATAGGTCAAAATTTTTCTCAGTATATATTTAAGTGATTTTAGCCAACTAATGAGAATTTCCTTATTCATTATATTTTCATAGCAAAAACTCCAATTTTTTGTCTACTATAAATTTGGTTATGCGTGTGAGGGTGTGTAAAGTTTACTTTTAAAGACAAAAATTTAAAAGGTTGATACGTAAACATTGGCCTCATAACTTTACGATCACAAAATAAAACTTCAAAAATATAAAAACAAACAAAAACTTAACCCCCTAAAAAGACCAAAAGGCAAACACGACCAATGAAGGTCGTTTAGAAGGAGAGGCCAGAGCTTTATATTGTTTTCTGGGTGTTTTTTTTTTTTTTGTCAAACAGTGGCTAAAATATTATTCTGCCTTTGATTGTTAAGCCATAGAAAGAGAAAGTCTCCTCATTTATTAAAAGTAACACAAGCTCCATGGTTCAATGCTTGCTATTGGCATCTCAAAAGAACCAAGTCAACTGAATTTTATGGCTAAAATTAAAAAAAAAAAAAAAAAAACAGGTCTACAAAATGCACACACCAACTCCTCAACAACTCCATGAGCATGAGTTGTGCCGCAATCACCTAGCCCAAAAGATTTCCATAGCAATCTTATTTAGCGTAAATTCAAGAGGCATGATATGGAGTGACCACTCAATGGACCGGCCATCAAGCCAACCATTGAAATACCTCTTTAAACCAAAAAAAAAAGTGACAATTCATGGCTCATTTTGAAATGACCCATGAGCTGCTGCTGCTGATGATGTTAACGATGAGAAGGAATAATTCTTTAATTGTTTTCTGGTATTTCAGATTAGAATAAACTGCCAAGCTGGCTTTGCCTATGACCATAATGACTGATGATTTAGTGGACCATGACACTCAACAGTCTGGAGCTGTAAAAAAACCTCTCGTCTATGGGAGTTGATAAAGTAAATAATACATGTCTGTCCTTATGGTCGTATGTCTCCCCGGTGTCAATGTATATGAGTTGTCCATGTCGATAGGAAATCAGCTTCTGGTCTTACTGACATTTTTCCAGAAAAAAAAAACACAAACAAAAAAAAAAAATCAACAAAATATTTAAATTTATTCAGGTCGCGTGTTCTAACTGACAAGAAATGTTGGTGAATGCAATCGAAAATTTGAATTGGATTAAATCCCATATAATATTCGAGATGTGTGAAGGCAGTAGCTGATAACTGGATATAAACTATTTTACAGCTCGGATATAGGGAAATAAAAGACATTTTATTAAACAATGGCTAGAATCGTATAAAATTTATAGTCGATTGGGACTTAAATTTTCGAAGTAATATTTAAAGTTAAGTAAAACACTTCGAGCTTACGTTATTATTCTAACAAAAAAGCCGAAAATCAAAAAAAAAAAACTAATAGTTTTGGAAAAAAAATATATTTTTTTTAATTTAATTTGTTAAACTTTTTTATAAATAATAAAATTAATTTAAACTAAATCAAAAATAACAAATAAATTTTACTGTGTATAAATTAAATAAACATTAAATCAAATAATTAAATCAAATTTTAGAAATAAATTTATAGGAATTTTTTATAGAAATTTTGTCTTTACAGAAGATTTCATAGAAATTTTGTCTTTAACGAAAATTTTATAGAAATTTTTTCCTTAAAAAATTCATAGAAATTTTGTCTTTGGAAAAAATTCGTAGAAAAATTTTTATTTTAAGGAAATTTCATGGATTTTTTTTCTTTAGCGAACATTTCATAGAATTTTTGTCTTTACAGAAAATTTCATAAAAATTTTGTCTTTAGATAAACTTTCACAGAAATTATGTTTTTAAAGAACATTTCATACAATTTTTGCCTCTAGGGAAAATTTTATAGAAAGTTTGTCTTTAGACAAAATAATAGAAAATTTGACCTTAGAGAAAATTTCATAAAAATGTTGCCTTGAAAATTCCAAAGAAACTTTCCCTTTAGAAGAGAAGATTCCATAAAAATTTTGTTTTTAGAAAAAAAAAATGTCATAGAAATTTTGTCTTTAGATAAACTTAAATTTTTTCATTTAAGGAAACTTCATAGAGATTTTTTCATTCACTTGATTTATTTTGTTTCTTATTTGATCTTTGAAATTTTATATTTTTGCCAAGCTTTAGATCTTTTTGTTTTATTTAATTAATACTTCGAATATATTTCATTCACGAAAATGTCTTATAAATATTTTCTTTAGAGAAAATTTCATAGACATATACTCTTTGGAGAAAATTTTATAGAAATTTGATCTTTAAAGAAAATTAAATTTTGTCGTAGAGAAAATTTAGAAAAAATTTCGTAGAAAATTGTATTTTGAGGAAATTTCATAGACATTTTTTCTTAAGAGAGAATTTCATAGAAACTTTGTATTTCATAGAAACTTTGTATTTTGTAGAAATTTTACTTTTAAAGAAAATTTGGTCCTTAAATAGATTTTTTGTTATTACAGTACATTTCATTAATTTTTGTCTTTAGAGAAAATTCCATAAAAAATTTGTCTTTAAAGAAAAGTCCATAGAAAATTTTTTCTTTAGAAGAAAATTTGTATTTTGAGGAAGTTTCATAGAAATTTTTCATTAGAGAAAATTTCTTAGAGATTTTGTTTTTAGAGAAAATTTCTTAGAAAAAAAGACAGTATTTAGAAAAAATTTACAAAAATTGTCTTTAGAGAAAATTTCATACTACTATTGTTTCATATAAATTTTGCCTTTAGAGAAATTTTCATAGAAATTTGGTCTTAAGAGAAAATTTCATAGAAATTTTGTCTTTGGAAGCAATTTCATAGAAATTTACTTTTTCTAGAAAATTCCATACACATTTTTTTCCTTCGTTAGAGAAAATTTCATAGATATGTTGTATTTAAGGAAAATTTCATAGATATTTTGTCTTTAGTAAACATTTTATAGAAATTTTAACTTTGGAGAATATTTTGTCTTTAGAAAGTGTTTCATAGAAAATTTGTATTTAAATAAAATTTCATAGAAATGTTACCTTTAAATTTCAAAAAAAGTTTGTCGTTAGAGCAAATTTTATAAAAATTTTGTATTTAGAGAACATTTCATTGAAATTTCGTTGTTGAAGAAAATTTCATATAAATTTTGTTTTTAGAGAAAATTTCATAGAGAACTTGGTTTTGGAAGAATTTTCATAGAAATTTTGTCTTTAGAGAAAATTTCATAGAGAATTTGGCTTTGGAAGAAATTTCATAGAAATTTTGTTTTTCGAGAAAATGTTATAGAAAAATTTGTCTTTAAAAGAATTTTCGAATAAAATTTGTATTTTAAGGAAATTTTTGGAAATATCATAGAAATTTTTTGTTTAAATAAATTTTCTAAAAATTTTGTCTTTTTCATTGAAATTTTGTGTTGAGAAAAAAACTTCGTACAAATTTTGTCTTTAGAGTAAATTTCATAGAGAGTTTGTCTTTGGAAGAATTTTCATAGAAATTTTGTCTTTCGAGAAAATGTTATAGAAAAATTTTTCTTTAAAAGAAATTTCGAAAAAAAATTGTATTTTAAGGAAATTTTTGAAAATATCATAGAAATTTTTTGTTTAAAGACATTTTCTAAAAATTTTGTCTTTAGAGACAATTTCATGGAAATTTTGTCTTGAGAAAAAATTTCATACAAATTTTGTCTTTAGAGTAAATTTAATTTCATAAATTTTGGATTTGATTTTAGAGAAAAATTCATAGAAATTTTTTCTTTAAAATTTAAAAACCGAATAAAATTTGTATTTTAAGAAAATTTTTGGAAATATCATAGAAAATTTTTTGTTTAAAGAAAATTTCTAAAAATTTTGGCTTTAGAGACAATTTCATGGAACTTTTGTCTTGAGAAAAAATTTCATACAAATTTTGTCTTTACAGTAAATTTCATTTCATAAATTTTGGATTTGATTTTAGAGAAAAATTTATAGAAATTTTTTCTTTAAAATTCTCAAGAGAAAATTTCATAGAAGAAGAATTTTCATAGAAATGTTGTCTTTGGAAGCAATTTCATAGATATTTACTTTTTTTTGGAAAATT
This sequence comes from Haematobia irritans, assembly GCF_050003625.1. Classification (NCBI taxonomy): domain Eukaryota; kingdom Metazoa; phylum Arthropoda; class Insecta; order Diptera; family Muscidae; genus Haematobia; species Haematobia irritans. Next base: position 147,865,380 of record NC_134401.1, read on the forward strand.
CCATAGAAATTGTTTTCTACTTTAGAGAAAATTTCGTATATATGTTGTATTTAAGGAAACTTTCATAGATATTTTGTCTTTAGTAAACATTTTATAGAAATTTTGACTTTGGAAAATATTTTGTCTTTAGAAAGTATTTCATAGAAAATTTTTAGATAAATAAATTTTCATAGAAAGTTTACCTTTAAATTTCTTTAGAGAAAATTTCAAAAAAAGTTTGTCGTTAGAGCAAATTTTATAAAAATTTTATCTTTAGAGAAAATTTCATTGAAATTTCGTTGTTGGAGAAAATTTCATAGAAATTTTGTCTTTAGAGAAAATTTCATAGAGAGTTTGTCTTTGGAAGAATTTTCATAGAAATATTGTATTTCGAGAAAATTTCATAGAAATTTTGTTTTGCGAGAGAATGTCATAGAAAAATTTTTCTTTAAAAGAAATTTCGAAAAAAATTTGTATTTTAAGAAATTTTTGGAAATATCATAGAAAATTTTTTGTTTAAAGAAATTTTCTAAAAATTTTGTCTTTAGAGACAATTTCATGGAAATTTTTTCCTGAGAAAAAAATTTCATACAAATTTTGTCTTTAGAATAAATTTCATTTCATAAATTTTGGATTTGTTGAAAATTTCATAGAAATTTTGATTTTAGAGAAAAATTCATAGAAATTTTGATTTTAGAAAAAAATGCATAGAAATTTTTTCTTTAAAGAAAATTTCAAATACATTTTGTCATTAAAGAAAATTCTATAGAAATTTTGTCTTTAGAAAAGATTTCATACAAATTTTGTCTTTAGAGAAAATTTCATAAAAATTGGTCTTTAGAGAAAATGTTATAGAAATTGTGACTTTGGAGAAAATTTCATAGAAATTTTGCCTTTCTTTAGAGAAAAATTCATAGAAATGTTCCCTTTAAAAGAAAAAATCATAGAAATTTTGTTTTAGACAAAATTTTATAGAAATTGTGATTTTGCGGGAAATTTCATAGAAATTTTGTCTTTAGAGAATATTTTGTAAAAATTTTGCCTTTGTAGAAAAGTGCACAGAAATTTTACCTTTGTATGAAATTTTATCTTTAGAAAAAAGTTAATGTGAATTTTATAGAAATTTGGTCTTTAAGAAAAATTTCATAGATATTTTGTCTTTAGAGAAAAAATTAAAATTTTAAAAATTTAAAAATTATTCTCAAAAGCTTTTTAAAGCAAAATATTATACTTTTAACCCTATATGGTACAAACTATTTTAGTTCATGGAATTATTATGTTTTTAGAAAGTTTTCTTGACCTTAAAAACTTTTTGGCGTACGTTAGTTACGTGAACTATAAAAAAGGGGAAGAATTATACAGATTTGGTAAATTCGTATCTCCCACAAAATAGTTCAGAATTTCTTAAGATTTGTAAATTTTAGCAATACCGCGCCCATCTTGAATTTCGTATGGCACCAAAGACTTGTTTTCAATTTTGAACTGAAATTTTTCATTCACACTACGAAATATTGTTTTAAAAGTGAAAGAAAAAATTATATCTAATAAATTTCCTTGAATTTGTCGAGAAATATTTAGTTGTGACACCTGCGTTTGTAATACAGTTTAATTAAAATTTTCTAAAATGAACCAAAATTGTCCTTCCAGTTGGGGTCGCAGTTTTCTGAGTGTATAATATTGCTTTTAATTTTTTCATTTTCTCTAAAATTTAATTTAATTTCCTTTGATTCCGATATTATTACAATTTCATTTAAATTCTTTTTCAATGGAATTTAATTTTATTTATTTATTTTTATTATTATTTTTTTTTTCAATGTGGAACGCTTCAATCTAATTTAATTCCGCTTAAATTCGTCCAATTAAATTTAATATTATTTACATTAATTTTATTTAATTTAATTTAAGTGTAATCTCAACTTACTTAAATTTATTTATAATTGTATTTCAATTACAATATTTAAAATTGGTTATTCAATTTAATTTGAGATCTAACTTCAATTGAAATGTTTATATTGCTCCCAGCTCTTAATTGTTTTATCTTATAGATCAAACAGTTTTTTTTTGTTTTTCTTTATGGACCAATAATTTTATATTTCCTAAAAAAAAAAAAAAAAAAAAAACAACATAAGCATTAGTTTCACACTTTTGTGAGGGGTTATGTGTGCATCATCATTTAATGAATAGCCTTTGTAATGCAGATGATATTATTCTATGAAATTTTGAATTTGGACCACAATAATCAAAAAATTTGCCAATATTAAGTGCTGTTTTGTTTGCAACAATAGTCACACGTTGCTATTCATTAATTGCAAAACAAAAACCAAAAGACCGTTAAACAGAAAATTTCAAATATTTTCGAAGCTAAATTAAAATCAAATCTTCACATGGTCTTGATTAAAAACAAAACATGAAATATGAACAATGGTATTGCCATTAATTCTAAATTCGAAAGATTGGAAAAATAAGAACTTTTGGTTGAAATTTGTTAAAGATTAACGGTTGATGGCGATTTGTAAAGAAAACTAATGTTTTGAGGGTAAGAAACTATTTCGTTGATCCCAGAGAAGATTTGCTGGCATTATGCGCATAAATTAATGATCCACAAAGATAACTAAATTAAATACCAGCATAACGCTATTTTTTGAACTACAAAAAGTGTTTTTGTCAATATCTTGAATTCTTTCGGATTTTATTTAATAATCTGACAACATTGACATTAAGAAAGAGGAGGTAGTTTTTGAATGACGGTGTTAAAAGCTACCAGCTAAACGACCACCATGTGTTGTATATTCTAAATACATGATGGGCTTTGGGTTTTAATATATAAAGACTATAAGGAAGTAGCTCTTTTCAAATATGAAATCTGTAAAAATTAAATTTGAAATGTTCATCCTATTAGCCCCTGGAAAATAAGATTAGTAAATGTCACAATTTTGATATGCACAGAAAAAAAATTAATTGTTACAATTAATTTTTATTTGAAATGTCTTCAATCACTGAATTGTCAAAATTTATTTCTATAGAAAATTTTGGCAAAATTTTATTTCTTTAGAAAATTCGGTCAACATTTTATTTCTATATAAAATTTTGTCCAAATTTTCATTTCTATAGAAATGAATGGAAAATAAGATTAGTAAAAGTCACAATTTTGATACGCACAGAAAAAAATTAATTGTTCCAATTAATTTTTATTTGAAATGTCTTCAATCACTGAATTGTCAAAATTTTATTTCTATAGATAATTTTGGCAAAATTTTATTTCTTTAGAAATTTTCATTTCTATAGAAAATTTTGTCAAGAATTTATTTCTTTAGAAAATTTTGTCTAAAATTTATTTCTTTTGAAAATTTTGTAAATTTTTTTTCTTCAGAAAGTTTTGCCAAAATTGTATTCTTTAGAAAATTTTGTCAAAATTTTATTCTTTAGAAAATTTTTTCACAATTTTATTTCTTTAGAAAATTTTGTCAAACTTTTATTTTTTAGAAAATTTTGTCAAAATTTTATTTCTTTAGAAAATTTTGTCAAAATTTTATATCTTTAGAAAATTTTGTCGAAATTTTATTTCTTTAGAAAATTTTGTCAAAATTTTATTTCTTTAGAATATTTTGTCAAAATTTTATTTCTTTAGAAAATTTTGTCGAAATTTTATTTCTTTAGAAAATTTAGTCAACATTTTATTTCTATATAAAATTTTGTCCAAATTTTCATTTCTATAGAACATTTTGTCAGAATTTTATTTCTTTAGGAAATTTTGTCAAAATTCAAATTTATTAGAATTTTTTGTAAAAATTTTATTGCTATCAAATTTTTTTTCTTCAGAAAGTTTTGCCAAAATTTTATTCATTAGAAAATTTGGTCACAATTTTATTCTTTAGAAAATTTTGTCACAATTTTATTTCTTTAGAAAATTTTGTCAAAATGTTATTTCTTTGGAAAATTTTGTCAAAATTTTATTTCTTTAGAAAATTGTGTCAAAATTTTTTTTCTTTAAAAAAATTTTGTCAAAATTTTATTTCTTTAGAAAATTTTGACAAAATTTTAATTCTTTAGAAAATTTTATTTCTTTAGATTTTTTTTCTTTAGAAATTTTCTTTAGAATTTTTTTTTTCTTTTATTTCTATAGAAATTTTTGTCAAATCTTTATTTCTAAAGAACATTTTGTCAAAATTTTATTTCTTTAGAAAATTTTGTCAATATTTTATTTCTTTAGGAAATTTTGTCAAAATTGTATTCTTTAGGAAATTTTGTCAAAATTCAATTTTATTAGAATTTTTTGTCAAAACTTTATTTCCATAGAATATTTTGTCCAAATTTTGTTTCTATAGAAATTGTTGTCACAACTTTATTTCTATACAAAATTTTGGCAAAATTTTATTTCTTTAGGAAATGTTGTCGAAATTAAATTTTATTAGAAATGTTGTAAAATATTTATTTTGCTAGAAATTTTTGTCCATCTCTTATTTATATAGAAAATTTTGTCACAATTTTATTTCTTTAGGAAATTTTGTCAAAATTCAATTTTATTAGAATTTTTTGTCAAAACTTTATTTCTATAGAAGATTTTGCCCAAATTTTGTTTCTACAGAAATTTTTGTCAAAACTTTATTTCTATAGAAAATTTTGGCAAAATTTTATTTCTTTAGGAAATTTTGTCCAAATTCAATTTCATTAGAAATTTTGTCAAATTTTTATTTCTATAGGAAATTTTGTGAAAATTTTATTTCTATAGAAAATGTTGTCTAAATTTTATTTCTTTAGAAAATGTTGTCTAAATTTTATTTCTTTAGAATATTTTGTCAAACTTTTATTTCTTTATAAAATTTTGTCAAAATTCAATTTTTTTTAGAAATTCTTGTATAAACTTTATTTCTATAGAATATTTTGTGAAAATTTTATTTCTTTAGAAAATTTTGTCAAAAATGTATTTCTTTAGAAAATTTTGTCAAAAATGTAGTTCTTTAGAAAATTTTGTCCATATTTTATTTCTTAAGGAAATTTTTTCAAAATTTTATTTCTTTGGGAAATTTTGTCAAAATTCAATTTTATTAGAATTTTTTTGTCAAAACTTTATTTCTATAGAATATTTTGTCCAAATTTTGTTTCTATACAAATATTGGTCAAAACTTTATGTCTATACAAAATTTTGGCAAAATTTTATTTCTTTAGGAAATTTTGTGCACATTAAATTTTATTAGAAATTTTGTCAAATTTTTATTTCTATAGAAAATTTTGTCAAAATTTTATTTCTTTAGAAAATTTTGTCCATATTTTATTTCTTTAGAAAATTATGTCGAATTTTTATTTCTTAAGGAATTTTTGTCAAAATTCAATTTTGTTAGAATTTTAGTCAAAACTTTATTTCTATAGATTTTTTTATCCAAATTTTGTTTCTATAGAAATTTTTGTCAAAACTTTATTTCTTTAGAAAATTTTGTCAAAATTTTATTTCTTTAGGAAATGTTGTCAAATTTTTATTTCTTTAGAACACTTTGTCAAAATTGTATTCGATAGAAAATTTTGCAAACATTTGTTTCGTTAGAATCACGAAAGTCAATTAAAAAATTAATTTTACCAATTAAAAAATTAAATGATACAATTAATTTTTGTGATTGATTTTTGTTTTAATTAAAATATTAAAATTTTAATTGGAAAATTTTTGGTGATATTATTTTGTGTGTGGGAATTCACATAGTGCAGTGATAGAAAACTATTTCATTAAATAAAGTCAATAGATTAATTTCATAAATATACAGAAGTTTTTCGTTAGAGTGATGTTTTTTATTTAATAATGAACAATATCATAATATTAATGAACACTTACATTTTCCTAATAATAAAATTTCATCATAAATGTTTTCGTTATTGTGATTTTTTTTATGTAAGAACGAAAAATATCATAATATTAATTGACGCTTTTATTTTCTTAATAAAAAAAATTCGTTAGTTTATGAAAAAAAAATCTTTAAATCAATTTTAATGAAATTTTCTTTGTATATAAATAGGAGTTTTCAATTTTATTTTGTGAATATCTCCACCATCTCCAGCCATAAGATTACATATATATATACGGAAATGCTCTCTACTCTATTGACTTAAGTTTAGCGCCAATCATAAAATTGATGTCAAATAATTCGATATAGGCAGACTTAAATAACTAAATGTGGCAAATCATATTTTATATTTTAAATAATTCTTACTATCAATCATTGAGAGATAATTAAAATTTGAAACAAAAAAAAAAAACTTAACAAATTTAAAAGCCACAAAACGCAATGACTAATACCTGAATCATTCTATGGTTTAACACCATGGTTTTATATCTGGTTTACTGTATAATTTTAATATCGATAACAATCATTTAAATTGGTTAATTTCCTTGATATGTTTTGATTTTAAAATTTGCAAAAGATCGTTATCTATGATGTCAGTTAGCAATGCCCTGTTATACAAACTGCTAGTAATCAAACTTATGTGAGGGTGTGATTTTATTTAATGATGTAACCAAACTGTGCTAAACAACAATACTCAGAGCCGCGATTAATAATAAAATAAAAAAATAAATCGAAAAATTTAATTAAATCATATATGTATATATTAAAATATAGCATTTGAAATTATTTTGCTGAAATAATAAAAACTGTATAATTATTTCTACTTAATTCAATATACTCCATGTAATTGCATTAATCGCAAAAAATTCGTAGAACGAATAAGCAAATAAAGAAGAAAAATTAAAATTAAATCAAAGTAAATCATTTTATGTTGTTTAATATAATTTAATATAATATAATAATTATTATAAAAAAATATTAAATCACACAAATATAAACTGACTCCTGGAAATTATGCAAGGGATACATGCACATGTGTGAATTTAACACATTGTAAAACTCTCTCTCTCTCTTCATATGAGTTTGAATTGTTGCTCAGAGGAATGATTTCTACAAAAGCTCTCTTAACAGAAATGATGGAAGAAACTAAATTCATCTTAAGGATGGTGTTCTCCTCCCTCCATAACTAAATTTTGTTATCTAAGGGCGTTTTCGTTTCGCAAAAAATATGTTGCCCTGGTGTTACACTTCTTTTTTCCTCATTGTATTTTCGCTCAAATAATAGTGTCATTCCAAAGTTATTGTTAATTCATAATATTGTAAGGGATACAGGATCAAAAATGTATGACCGTGTCCTTTATATTTGGTAATCAATTTCGAGAATGTTGCACCTTTTTTCCCAATCGAAATCGCCGATACCAACCACAATTTGAGAGCAAAAAAAAAAATGTCCAGAGTATAATAAAATTTCTTAGATCTTTTTAATTTAGAGAAATTTTTATAGAAATGTTTTCTTCAGAGAAAATGTGATAAAAATTTTTCATTTAAAGAAATTTTCTCTAAAGACAAAATTTTTATGAAATTTTCTGTTTTTATGAAATTTTCACTAAAGACAAAATTTTTATAAAATTTTCTCTCAATACAAAGTTTCTATGAATTATTTTCTAAAGACAAAATTTCTATGAAAATTTCTCTAAAGAAGAAATTTTTATGAAATTTTCTCTAAAGGCAAAATTTCTATAAAATTTTCTCTAAATACAAAATTTCTATGAAATTTTCTTTCAAGACAAAATTTTTATGAAATTTTCTATAAAATTTCTATGAAATTGTCCGTTAAGGCAAAATTTCTAAAATTTTCTTTAAGGACAAAAACCCTATGAAATTTTTTTTTAATACAAAAATTTTATGAATTTTTTTTTCTAAAGAGAAAATTTCTTTGAAATTATCTCTGAAGACAAAAAATCTATAAAATTTTCTCTAAACACAAAATTTCTATGAAATTTTTCTCTAAAGACAAAATGTCCAATATTTTGTCTTTAGAGAAAATATATTGGACATTGTCTTTAGAGAAAATTTCATAGAATTTTGCCTTTAGAGATAATTCCATAGAAATTTTGTCCTAAAAAAAAATTCTTAGAATTTTTGTCTTTAGAGAAGATTTTATAGAAATTTTGTATTTAAAGAAAATTTAATAAAAATTTTGTCTTCATAGAAAATTTCATAGAAATTTTGTCATTAGATATAATTCCATAGAAATGTTGTCTTTATAGAATATTTCATAGAAATTTTGTCTTTAGAGAAAATTTCATAGAAATTTTGTGTTTAGAGAAAATTTTATAGATTTTTTGTCTTCAGAGATAATTTCAAAGAAATTTTCTCTTTAGAAAAAAAATTCATAAAATTTTTGTATTAAAAAAAAATTTCATAGGGTTTTTGTCCTTAAAGAAAATTTTAGAAATTTTGCCTTAACGGACAATTTCATAGAAATTTTAGAGAAAATTTCATAAAAATTTTGTCTTGAAAGAAAATTTCATAGAAATTTTGTATTTAGAGAAAATTTTATAGAAATTTTGCCTTTAGAGAAAATTTCATAAAAATTTCTTCTTTAGAGAAATTTTCATAGAAATTTTGTCTTTAGAAAATAATTCATAGAAACTTTGTATTGAGAGAAAATTTTATAAAAATTTTGTCTTTAGTGAAAATTTCATAAAAACAGAAAATTTCATAAAAATTTTGTCTTTAGAGAAAATTTCATAAAAATTTTGTCTTTAGAGAAAATTTCATAGAAACTTTGTCTTTAGAGAAAATTTCATACAAACTTTGTCATTAGATAAAATTTCATAGATATTTTGTCTTTAGAAAAATATTTCATAGAATTTTTCTCTTAAAAAAAATTCATACAATTTTTTTTACATAAAATTTCATAGAAATATTTTCTTTAGATAAAATTTCATAGAAATTGTATCTTCAGAGAAATTTAATAAAAATTTTGTCTTTAGAACAAAATTCATAGAATTTTTGTCTTCTGAAAAAAAATTCATAAAATTTGTCCCCAAGAAAATTTTATAGAAATTTTGGCTGTAGAGAAATTTCCGTAGAAATGTTGCCTTAACGGACAATTTAGAGAAAATTTCATAAAAATTACTGTATAATTTTGTCTTTAGAGAAAATTTCATAGAAATTTTGTGTTTAGAGAAATTTTTATAGGATTTTTGTCTTTAGAGATAATTTCAAAGAAATGTTCTCTTCAGAAAAAAAAAATCATAGAATTTTTGTCTTTAGAAAAAAAAGTTCATAGAGTTTTTGTCTTTAGAGAAAATTTCATACAATTTTTTTCTTTACATAAAATTTCATAGAAATATTTTCTTTAAATAAAATTTCATAGAAAATGTGTCTTCAGAGAAATTTAATAGAAATTTTGTCTTTAGAAAAAAATTCATAGAATTTTTGTCTTTAAAAAAAATTTCATAGAATTTTTGTCTTCAGAAAAAAATTTCATAGAATTTTTGTCTTTATAGAAATTTTGAATTTAGTAAAAAATTTCATATAAAATTTCGAATTTAGAAAAAATTTCATAGAAATTTTGTCTTTAAAGAAAATTCCACAAAAATATAGTCTTTAGAAAAAAATTTAACATTTTATCAATAGAATAAAGTTCAATGATATTTTTTCCAAAGAAATTTTGCCTTTATGGAAAATTTCATAGAAATTTTGTCTTCAAAGGAAATTTTATAAAAATTTTATCTTCAGAGTAAATTTCATAGAAATGTTGTCTTTTGAAAAATTTTCTTTAGACCACCGATTGCCTTAAGAGAAAATTTCTTCTTTAGAGAAATTTTCATAGAAATTTTGTCTTTAGAAAATAATTCGTAGAAACTTTGCCTTGAGAGAAAATTTTATAAAAATTTTGTGTTTCGAGAAAATTTCATAGAAACTTTGTCTTTAGAGAAAATTTCATAGAAACTTTGTCTTTAGATATAATTTCATAGATATTTTGTCATTAGAGAAAATTTCATAGATATTTTGTCTTTAGAAAAATATTTCATAGAATTTTTCTCTTTAGAGAAAATTTCATACAATTTTTTTCTTTACATAAAATTTCATAGAAATATTTTCATTAGATAAAATTTCATAGAAATTGTATCTTCAGAGAAATTTCATAAAAATTTTTTCTTTAGAGAAATTTTCATAGAAATTTTGTCTTTAGAAAATAATTCATAGAAACTTTGTCTTGAGAGAAAATTTTATAAAAATTTTGTGTTTCGAGAAAATTTCATAAAAATTTTGTGTTTCGAGAAAATTTCATAAAAATTTTGTCTTTAGAGAAAATTTCATAGAAATTTTGTCTTTAGAAAATAATTCATAGAAACTTTGTCTTGAGAGAAAATTTTATAAAAATTTTGTTTTTCGAGAAAATTTCATAAAAATTTTGTGTTTCGAGAAAATTTCATAAAAATGTTATCTTTAGAGAAAATTTCATAGAAACTTTGTCTTTAGAAAATAATTCATAGAAACTTTGCCTTGAGAGAAAATTTTATAAAAATTTTGTGTTTCGAGAAAATTTCATAAAAATTTTGTCTTTAGAGAAAATTTCATAGAAATTTTGTCTTTAGAAAATAATTCATAGAAACTTTGTCTTGAGAGAAAATTTTATAAAAATTTTGTTTTTCGAGAAAATTTCATAAAAATTTTGTGTTTCGAGAAAATTTCATAAAAATGTTATCTTTAGAGAAAATTTCATAGAAACTTTGTCTTTAGAAAATAATTCATAGAAACTTTGCCTTGAGAGAAAATTTTATAAAAATTTTGTGTTTCGAGAAAATTTCATAAAAATTTTGTCTTTAGAGAAAATTTCATAGAAAGTTTGTCTTTAGATATAATTTCATAGAAATTTTGTCATTAGATAAAATTTCATAGAAATGTTGTCTTTAGAAAAATATTTCGTACAATTATTTTCTTTACAAAAAATTTCAGAGAAATATTTTCTTTACATAAAATTTCATAGAAATTGTATCTTCAGAGAAATTTAATAAAAATTTTGTCTTTAGAACAAAATTCATAGAATTTTTGTCTTCTGAAAAAAATCTCATAGAATTTTTGTCTCTGTAGAAATTTTGAATTTAGAAAAAAATTCATATAAAATTTCGAATTTAGAAAAAAATTCATAGAAATTTTGTCTTTAAAGAAAATTCCACAAAAATATTATCTTTAGAAAAAAATTTTTCATTTTATCAATAGAAAAATGTTCTTTGATATTTTTTCCAAATAAATTTTGTCTTTATGGAAAAATTTCATAGACATTTTGTCTTTAAAATAAATTTTATAAAAATTTTATCTTCATAGAAATGTTGTCTTTTGAAAATTTTCCTTTAGCCCACCGATGGGTGGTGAGTCTTCTGTGAAAGTTTCTCATTTCATAATTCTGTATTTATACTCATCTCAAACATGATAGTTTATGACTACGTTTACTAATCAGTACCGAATGTGATAAACCTTTATATTTGAGATTATACAAAAGTATGCATGAATAAAAGTCAAGAAAGTTCACAGAGATCTTACCACCCATCGGAGAGTTAAAGAAACTTTCATAGAAAATTTGTCTTTTAAGGCAATTCGATAGAAATTTTGTCTTTAGAGGAAATTTCATTGAAATTATGTTCTTAGAAAAAAATGTATACAAATTGTTTTTAAAGGAAATTTTGTTTCATAATTATAATTTTCATTGTTTAGAGGACAGTTGGCTTTTTTTGTATAGCTATTTTCAGTTTGTGTTTTTTTTTATTTTACTTAACAAATAACTGACATGCTGCCTATTGAGCCAGAGAAAAAATGTGATTGCAATACAATGTATCGATTTTTACATGTACGATCAGTTTTTCTTCTTATTTTAAGGAGTAATAATGGAATGATATTTTATTATGGCCCAAAAGAGACAAAAAGTGAAAAACGCCAAAAGTATTTAATGCTCCCCAAATTTGTGTACAAAAGCGATTCATGTAAATTTTCTTCTCCCAGTCTGCTCTATATTCGAAAACATTTTTGTGAAAAAAAATTTATCCACTCCGGTACACATTGCCTGGTTTTTGGATTTCTTTTATTTGTGTTGTTGTACAAATCTTTAATATGAGACGTGGGTGTTGCTTGTTTAGTCCGGGGACTGACTAGTGTTTTTACTATTAGTGGTCACTTGGTCTAGTTGGCTTTTTACCCAGGTATGGGACGGGGGAATTAGAAAATGATCCATTTCAAACAAATCTTTGTTTTTGGTTTTCCACAAATTTTTGTAAATCACTTTTTGGTTGTTAATTTTTGGTGACATGAGTATAACGAGACACATATCCCATGAGATAAAGATTGTGTTTTTTATTTTTTTTTTCACAGCCTACTGGTATTTGCAAGTGTGAATTGACTGGCAATATTGACATACTTTCTCTATACACCCTCAAAAAAAAAATCGCTTCTGTAATATATACCCCAAACACATTTTGCTTCAAGCATATATATTTTCAGGATTGGTCCAAACAAAATATTGTTTGTATTGTTCAAACATGTTATGTTTCACCTTAGGGCATATACTGCTAGTAAAAAATTTTAATGAAATTTTCTTTGTGTGGACATATTTTTAAGACGCCAATTGGATACTTCCATTATTTTACTTGCAGCATACTCTATAGGTCTCTCTTTCTAAACACATATATGTTTATAGGCTATTTCCCAATTAATGTATGTTTGCATCTAAGCATAGAATATTTACAAATATTTTATGTCCCAAACATAATATGTTCTAATAACATGTTTGGGACATATATGTTAATATGCATATATGTCCCAAACATGTTATGCTAGTTTATGAATATTATATGCTTGCATGAATGTGTAGACATATTTTCTAAGAAATTTTTTCTAAAGACATAATTTCTATGAAATTTTCTCTTAAAAGCAAAATTTCTATGAAATTTTCTCTAAAAGCAAAATTTCTATGAAATTTTCTCTAAAGCCAAAATTTCTATGAAATTTTCTCTAAAGACAAAATTCATACGAAATTTTTTCTAAAGACAAAATTTCTATGAAATTTTCTCTAAAGACATAATTTCTATGAAATTTTCTCTGAAGACAAAATTTCTACGAAATTTTTTCTAAAGACAAAATTCCTACGAAATTTTCTCTAAAGATAAATTTGCTATGAAATTTTCTCTAAAGACAAAATAGCTATGAAATTTTCTCTGAAGGAAAAATTTCTATAAAATTTCCTCAAAATAAACAATTTCTATGAAATTTTCTGATATGTTCTCTGAAGGCAAATTTTCTACAAAATTTCCTCAAACGAAAAAAATTTCTCTCAAGACAAAATATCTGCGAAGTTTTCTCTATGAAATTTTCTCTGAAGGTAAAATTTCCTGAAAATAGAAAATTCTATAAAATTTTCACTAAAGACAAAATTTCTATGAAATTTTCTCTGAAGGTAAAATTTCTATAAAATTTTCTCTGAAGACAAAATTTCTATGAAATTTTCTGTAAGGCAAAATTTCTATGAAATTCTCTCTGAAGACAAAATTTCTATGAAATTTTCTCTAAAGACAAAATTTCTATGAAAATTTCTCCAACGACAAAATTTCTATGAAATTTTCTTTAAAGACAAAATTTCACTGAAATTTTTTTTATGAAATTTTAGAAATTTGTAACAAATTTTCTCTAAAAAAAATTTCTAGGAAATTTTTTTCCCAAAGACAAAATTTTATGAAATTTTCTACAAAGACAAAATTTTTATGCAAGTTTTTCTGAATTTTTTTTTTAAATTTTCTCTGAAGGTAAAATTTCCTGAAAATAGAAAATTCTATAAAATTTTCACTTAAGACAAAATTTCTATGAAATTTCCACTAAAGACAACATTTCTATAAAATTTTCTCTGAAGGCAAAATTTCTATGAAATTTTCTGTAAGGCAAAATTTTTATGAACTTTTCTGTAAGCAAAATGTCTATGAAATTTCCTCTAAAGAAAAAATGTCTATAAAATTTTCTCTGAAGGCAAAATTTCTATGAAATTTTCTATAAGGCAAAATTTCTATGAAATTTCTTCTAAAGACAAAATTTCTATAAAATTTTCTCTGAAGGCAAAATTTCTATGAAATTTTCTCTAACGAAAAAAGTTCTATTAAAATTTCTTCAAAGACAAAATTTCTATTAAAATTTCTTCAAAGACAAAATTTCTATGAAATTTTCTTTAAAGACACTTTCTATGAGATTTTCTCTAAAGACAAAATTTCTATTAAAATTTCTTCAAAGACAAAACTTCTATGAGATTTCTCTAAAGACAAAATTTCTTACGAAATTTTTTATAAAGACAAAATTTCATTGAAAAATTTTTTTTTAAGAAATGTTCTCTGAAGGCAAAATTTCTATAAAATTTCCTCAAAAGAAAAAAATTCTCTGAAGAAAAAATTTATATGAAATTTTCTGTAAGGCAAAATTTCTATGAAATTTCCTCTAAAGACAAAATTTCTATAAAATTTTCTCTGAAGGCAAAATTTCTATGAAATTTTCTGTAAGGCAAAATTTCTGTGAAATTTCCTCTAAAGAAATTTCAAAAGACAAAATTCTTATGAAATTTTCTGTAAGGCAAAATTTCTATGAAATTCTCTTTAAAGACAAAATTTCTATGAAATTTTCTCTAAAGACAAAATTTCTACGAGATTTTCTCTAACGACAAAATTTCATTGAAATTTTTTTATGAAGTTTTCGAAATTTGTAACAAATTTTGTCTAAAAATAAAATTTCTAGGAAATTTTTTTCCCAAAGACAAAATTGTATGAAATTTTCTACAAAGACAACATTTTTATGAAAGTTTTTCTGAAATTTTTTTGTATATTTCTATGAAATTTTCTCTGAAGGTGAAATTTCCTGAAAATAGAAAATTCTATAAAATTTTCACTAAAGACAAAATTTCTATGAAATTTTCTCTGAAGGTAAAATTTCTATAAAATTTTCTCTGAAGGCAAAATTTCTATGAAATTCTCTCTAAAGACAAAATTTCTACGAAATTTTCTCTAAAGACAAAAACAACAAACAACAAAAGACAAAAGACAAAATTTCTATGAAATTTTCTTTAAAGACAAAATTTCTACGAAATTTTCTATAAAGACAAGATTTCTATGAAATTTTCTTTAAACACAAAATTTCTATGAGATTTTCTCCAAAGACAAAATTTCTACGAAATTTTCTATAAAGACAAAATTTCATTGAAATTTTTTTAAGAAAAAAATTTTATACAATTTTCGAAATTTGTAACAAATTTTCTTTACAAATAAAATTTCTAGGAAATTTTTTTCCCAAAGACAAAATTTCTATGAAATTTTCTTTAAAGACAAAATTTCTATGAGATTTTCTCTAAAGACAAAATTTCTATGAACATTTCTTCAAAGACAAAATTTCTATGAAATTTTCTTTAAAGACAAAATTTCTATGAGATTCTCTCTAAAGACAAAATTTCTACGAATCTTCCTTCTATAAGGCAAAATTTCATTGAAATTTTTTTTTAAGAAAAAAAATTTTATGACATTTTCGAAATTTGTAACAAATTTGTCTAAAAATAAAATTTCTAGGAAATTTTTCTCCCAAAGACAAAATATTTATGAAATTTTCTACAAAGACAAAATTTTTATGAAAGTTTTTCTGAAAATTTTTTTTAAATTTCTATGAAATTTTCTCTGAAGAAAAAATTTCCTGAATATAGAAAATTCTATAAAATTTTCGCTAAAAACAAAATTTCTATGAAATTTCCTCTAAAGACAAAATTTCTATAAAATTTTCTCTGAAGGCAAAATTTCTATGAAATTTTCTGTAAGGCAAAATTTCTATGAAATTTCCTCTAAAGGCAAAATTTTCTGTAAGGCATTCTCTCTAAAGATAAAATTTCTATGAAATTTTCTCTAAAGAGAAAATTTCTATGAAAATTTCTTCAAAGACAAAATTTCTATGAAATTTTCTTTAAAGACAAAATTTCTATGGGATAAAATTTAATTGAGACAAAATTTATACAAAATTTTCTATAAAGACAAAATTTCATTGAAAAAAAAATTTTAAGAAAAAAATTTTATGAAATTTTCGAAATTTGTAACAAATTTTCTCTAAAAATTAAATTTCTAGGAAATTTTTTTCCCAAAGACAAAATTTTTATGAAATTTCTACAAAGACAAAATTTTTATGAAAGTTTTTCTGAAAATTGTTTGTAAATTTCTATGAAATTTTTCTAAAGTCAAAATTTCTATGAAATTTTCTCTAAACACAAAAAAAAAATCTTTAAATGCCAAATTCCTAAAAAATGTTCCTAACACGTCCAAACAATTTTCTCTAAAGACAAGAGTTCTTTCAAAAATTCTTTGGTTACTAACGGCTACATAAATAGTACAAAAATAACTTTAAATGCAAATAAATCAATTTTGTAATTGTAATTGCAGGATATGTAGAACAAATTCTTCTATTCTTTAGAATTTCAACATATTTTCATATTCCCAAGTGGAGAAAGTTGATCGCTAGAATTCTTTATTTGTTTCTAGAATTTGTTAAACGTAATGTCATTCATCAAAAACGAAGATTGTCGATCATTGTGTCTCTGGGTTAATTTCGTCAAGTCATTCAATTTGGGCCATAATTTCCCTTTTCTTAATTTGATTTACCCCCCAAAGTAAAGAACAGAACATGCCCAAAGGCCAGTTTGACCGATCGACATCATTGTTGCGCGCCATTTGCGTTTGATTCGTTGCTCCATTATTCGTATGTCATCGATGCAGATGAGGATCGCTATAAGAACCATTAGAACATATTTTTTAAAGAAGGAAAAGTATTTTGTTTTTGTTATTAAATTAAAATTGGACACCAGAGCATCGTGTGAACATTTAACTTTTAAGCTGACGATGGATGATCGTTCACAAACTACGGTGCTCTAAAGACATCAGAACGTTAAAAAGGGAATTTGGTAGTTGTTTTGCTGTTGGCTCTTTTGGCTTACTGACTGACTGCCCGAAACTTCTTCTTAAGCTTCCGTGTGTGTCAAATTCATTGGAAGAGAGAATAGAAAAAAAAACATTGTTCATAGCTGTTGGTATTTAATTGAGCCCATACCGGCAACAAATGATTCCAGAGTCAACATTGAGTCGGCCGAAAAAATAATATTTGATGATTAGAAAAAAAAAGTTTTCGCCATTTCGTTAGTGGTCTTCTAACAACTTTTATTGTTTTTGATCCATATTCAAAGAAACATTAATAACGTCACATTAAATTGTCTCACATACGAGGTGAGTATGAGATGAAGTTTTGAAAAAATTTTCTATAGAAATAAAATTTTCACAAATTTTCTATAGAAATAAAATTTTCACAAATTTTCTATAGAAATAAAATTTTCACAAATTTTCTATAGAAATAAAATTTTGACAAAATTTTCTTAAAACAAATTTACAAAATTTTCTATGGAAATAAAATTTTGACAAAATTTTTTTATAGAAATAAACTTTTGGCAAAATTCTCTATAGAAATAAATTCTGTAGAAATAAAATTTTAACAAAAAAACTCTACAGAAATAAAATTTAGACAAAATTTTCTATAGACATAAAATTTTGACAAAATTTTTTATACAAATAAAATTTTGATAAAATTTTTTATAGAAATAAAATTTTAACAAAATTTTCTATAGAATAAAATTTTGGAAAATTTTTTTTATAATAAAAAAAAAATTTGACAAAATTTTCTATGGAAATAAAATTTGACAAATTTTTTTATCGAAATAAATTTTTGACAAAATTTTCAATAGAAATATGATTTTGACAAAAAAAAATCCATAAAAAAAAATTGAAAAAATTTTCTATAGAAATAAAATTTTGACAAAATTCTGAACCGATTTCAATCAAACTTTGCACATTTGACTATACGACTACGCGTGATGTTTGTGCAAAATTTCAAGCAAATCTGGGTACAACTTTGGCTTCTGGGTCCATATAAGTGCATATCGGGCGAAAGATATATATGGGAGCTATATCTAAATCTGAACCGATTTCTTCCAAAATCAAATAGGGTTCTATTCTGAACCAAAACAGAAACTTGTGCCAAATTTGAAGTCGATTGGACTAAAACTGCGACCTAGACTTAGATCACAAAAATGTGTTCACAGACAGATGGACGGACCGACATGCGTAGATCGACTCAGGGACCCACCCTGAGCATTATTGCCAAAAACACAATGTGTCTATTTCGTCTCCTTCTGGCTGTTTCAAACATATGTACTAACTAATAATAATAATAATACCCTGTTCCACAGTGTGGTAAAAAGTATAAATAACATTTTATCAAAATTTTCTATAGAAATAAAATTTTGACAAAATTTTCTATGGAAATAAAATTTGACAAATTTTTCTATTGAAACAAAATTTTGACAAAATTTTCTATATAAATATAATTTTGACAAAAAAAAATCAATAGGAAAAAAAATTTGAAAATTTTTCTATATAAATAAAATTTTGACGAAATTTCTATAGAAATAAAATTTTGGCTTCTATAGAAATAACATTTTGACAAAATTTTCTAAAGAAATAAAATGTTGACAAAATTTTCTAAAGAAATAAAATTTTGACAAAATTTTCTATAGAAATAAAATTTTGGAAAATTTTTTTATAAAAATCACATTTTGACAAAATTTTCTATTGGAATAAAATTTTGACAAAATTTTCTATTGAAATAAAATTTTGACAAAATTTTCTATATAAATAAAATTTTGACGAAATTTCTATAGAAATAAAATTTTGGCTTCTATAGAAATAACACTTTGACAAAATTTTCTAAAGAAATAAAATGTTGACAAAATTTTCTAAAGAAATAAAATTTTGACAAAATTTTCTATAGAAATAAAATTTTGGAAAATTTTTTTATAAAAATCACATTTTGACTAAATTTTCTATTGAAATAAAATTTTGACAAAATTTTCTATAGAAATATAATTTTGATAAAAAAATTTCTATAGAAAAAAGAATTGGCAAAATTTTCTATAGAAATAAAACTTTGGCAAAATTTCAATATAAATACAATTTTGACAAAATTTTCTATAGAAATAAAATGTTAACGAAATTTTCTGTAGAAATAAAATTTTCAATAGGAATACAATTTTGGCGAAATTTCCCATAGAAATAAAATTTTGAAAAAATTTTCTATTGAAATAAAATTATGGAAATAAAATTTTTACATAATTTTCTATTGAAATACAATTTTAACAAAATTTTCTATAGAAATATAATTTTGATAAAAAAAAATTTCTACAGCAAAAAAATTGGCAAAATTTTCTATAGAAATAAAACTTTGGCAAAATTTCAATATAAATAAAATTTGGACCAAATTTTCTATAGAAATAAAATTTTAACAAAATTGTCTGTATAAATAAAATTTTCTGTAGGAATAAAAATTTTGACGTAATTTTCCATAGAAAAAAAGTTTGACAAAATTTTGACAACATTTTTGATAGAAATTAAAATTTGTCATTTTTCTATAGAAATAAAATTTTTACAAAATTTGTTATAAAAATAAAATTTTGACAAAAATTTCTATAGAAATAAACTTTTAACAAAATTTTCTATAGAAAAAAATTTTTGACAAAAGTTTCTATAGATATAAAATTTTGACGAAATTTTCCATTGAAATAAAATTTTGCCAAAATTTTCAATAGAAATAAAATTTTGACAAAATTTTCTATAGAAATAACATTTTGACAAAATTTTCTATAAAAAAAAATGTTGACGAAATTTTCCATTGAAATAAAATTTTGACAACATTTTCTATAGAAATAATATTTTGATAAAATTTTCTATAGAAATAAAATTTTAACAAAATTTTCTATAGACATAAAATTTTGACAAAATTTTCTATCGAAATAAAATTTTGACAAGAAATACAAATTTTAACAAAATTTTCTAAAGAAATAAAATGTTGACAAATTTTTTATAGAAATACAATTTTAACAAAACTTTCTTTAGAAATAAAATTTTGCAAATTTTCTAAAGAAATAAAATTTTTACAAAATTTTCTATAGAAATGAAATTTTGGAAAATTTTTTTATAAAAAGAACATTTTGACAAAATTTTCCATAGAAATAAAATTTTAACAAAATTTTGATTAGAAATAAAATTTTGACAAAATTTTCTATAGACATAAAAATTTTTACAAAATTTTCTAAAGAAATGAAATTTTGACAGAATTTTCCATAAAAATAAAATTTTGACAAAATTTTCTATAGAAATAAAATTTTAATAAATTTTTCTATAGAAATAACATTTTAACAAAATTTTCTATCGAAATAAAATTTTGACAAAATTTTCTATAGAAATAAAATTTTGACGAAATTTTTCATTGAAATAAAATTTTGACAAAATTTTCTATAGAAATAAAATTTTGACAAAATTTTCTATAGAAATAAAATTTTGACAAAATTTTCTATAGAAATAACATTTTAACAAAATTTTCTATGGAAATATAAAAATTTAATAAAAAATTTCTATAGAAATAAAAATTTTAACAAAATTTTCTAAAGAAATAAAATTTTGAAAAGAATTTCTAAAGAAATTAAATTTTCACAAAATTTTCTATAGACATAAAATTTTAACAATTTTTTTATAGAAATAAAATTTTGACAAAATTTTTTATAGAAATACAATTTTAACAAAACTTTCTTTAGAAATAAAATTTTGATAAAATTTTCTATAGAAATTAAATTTTGGAATTTTTTTTATAAAAATATTATTTTGACAACATTTTTTCTACAAATTAAATTTTGACAACATTTTTATAGAAATAAACTTTTGACAAAATTTGTTATAAAATAAAATTTTGACAAAATTTTCTATAGAAATAAAATTTTGACAAAATTTTCTATAGAAATAAAATTTTGACAAAATTTTCTATAGAAATAACATTTTGACAAAATTTTCTATGGAAATATAAAAATTTAATAAAAAATTTCTATAGAAATAAAAATTTTAACAAAATGTTCTAAAGAAATAAAATTTTGACAAGAATTTCTAAAGAAATTAAATTTTCACAAAATTTTCTATAGACATAAAATTTTAACAATTTTTTTTATAGAAATAAAATTTTGACAAAATTTTTTATAGAAATACAATTTTAACAAAACTTTCTTTAGAAATAAAATTTTGATAAAATTTTCTATAGAAATTAAATTTTGGAATTTTTTTTATAAAAATAACATTTTGACAACATTTTTTCTACAAATTAAATTTTGACAACATTTTTTATAGAAATAAACTTTTGACAAAATTTGTTATAAAAATAAAATTTTGACAAAATTTTCTATAGAAATAAAATTTTGACAAAATTTTCTATAGAAATATAATTTTGATAAAAAACAAAAAATTCTACAGAAAAAAGATTGGCAAAATTTTCTATAGAAATAAAACGTTGGCAAAATTTCAATATAAATAAAATTTTGACAAAATTTTCTATAGAAATAAAATTTTAAAAAAGTTTTCTGTAGAAATAAAATTTTGACAAAATTTTTTATACAAATTAAATTTTGACATTTTTTTTATAGAAATAAAATTTTAAACAAAATTTGTTATTAAAATAAAAATTTGACAAAATTTTCTATAGAAATAAAATTTTAACAAAATTTTCTGTAGAAAAAATTTTGACAAAAGTTTCTATAGAAATAAAATTTTGATAATATTTTCCATAGAAATAAAATTTTGACAAAATTTTCCATAGAAATAAAATTGACAAAAGTTTGTGTAGAAATTAAATTTTGACAACATTTTTTATAGAAATCATTTTTTATAGAAATCTATATATATAAAATTCAATCTATGTTTGTTTATTTGTTTGTTTGATTGTTTGTTTGTATGTACCGAGTTGGCTCCGAAACGGCTGATCCGATTTACTTGAAACTTTCAGAGATCGTAGGGGGCGTTCATGTGGTGAAAATAGGGTACCTCATTTTTGACACCTGGTCGCGGAGGGGGACCTCCCCTTTGGCGGACTTTGAGAAAATTGGACCAAAGTTGACCGATTTGCTTGAAATTTTCATTGAAGGTTGGGGTTGGCATCTAGACAAAGATCCGCTACTTTATATGTCGATATTTGGTGGCGGAGGGGGGCCTCCCCTTTGTTCGACTTTTTTTAAAGTACAGTGAAAAAACTAAAATTCTCTAAATTGTCTGAGATTTACAGAGAACATGCGGTGAGGTTATGGAATTAATATGGGGTACCTGATGATTTCATATGTGGACGGGGGAGGTCCCCCCCTTGCCATACTTTTTGAAACTTGGAACAAAATTATGCGATTTGCTTGAAATTTTCATAGAATGTTGGGGTTGGCATCTAGACAAAAATCTGCTACATTATTCTTCGATATTTGGTCGGGGAGGGGCGCACCCCGTTGCCCGACTTTTTTTTAAAAGTACAGTGAAAACAAAACTAAACTCCCCCGACTGAAATTTTACGGAACAAATGGGTGAGGTTATGAAATTTATATCAGGTTCCTGATTTTTAATAAAAATAAAAGGGCATAGGGAGACAACCGCTTCTCTTAAGTACATACAGAGAAACAATTAAACTTTACCGAGTTACTTGAAATTTACAGAGGACTGGGGAGAGGTTACGATATTAATAGTTGATACCTGATGTTGTGATATTTGAATGGAAGAGAGGTCGCCCCTTTAGGCTTATAATTTGCTTTACATTTTCTGGGACGTTTACAAAAGATACGCTACATCACTTTTCGATATTTGGTCGGGGAGGAGGTCCTCCTCTAAAGCTACAAAAAAAAAAATTCTTAAGTTTTCTTGAAATTAACAAAAGCAGTGGGGGAAGGTTATGAACGAAGAGGCAACCTTCCTTGCCCCACACTTGAAGGAAAGTTTCAAGAATTTTCAGGGAAAGTTAGGGATGCTATTCACTACGGTGTTTGTCGATATTGTATCGAGAAAAGTGACGTCCCTTTAAAACAATAGAGCAAAATTTAAACATCTCCGATCTACTTGAAATTTACAGGGAACGTGGGAGGAGGTGATTAAATGTATACATGATTGATGATTAGTAGGTATATGATTTTTCGATATCTGGTTGGGGAAGGGGAAAATTGAAATAAACTTTGTCGATTTACTTCGATAGAATTTATAGGGACCATTGAATAGTTTGTGAAATTAATATAGGGTACGTGATAGTTCGATATCAGGTCGGAGTAGAGCGAAGGTGGGGAGAGGGTTCCCTTTTGTCCGTTTTTTTTCTTAAATTGAAAGTAGAGGGTTTTCTTATATTACATGTTAGCCTGATACCGAAACAGGCAATTGACGTCCAAATGCATTATATCTAATTATACAATTATTATTCGAGCTTTATGGACAGATATAGATTAAGGAACATGGTTAATAGAGCCATTGAAAAGAAAACGCCAGATACAAATCTATACACGCCTGGACTGTACATGTTTCGGTTCGGGCGAATGAACCTTTCCACAGCCTTTAGTATAGATCTGGCTGGGAGAGATAACTCAATTTTGGGCCCTTTATGCTAACTCCTTATGGAGAAAACATTTGGGAAATTTCCTCTTACAAATTGAATCATCTTTTCTCCCACTGTACATCATCTTTTCATATAACTTACAAGTCCCTTAATCTTATTTTTATTTCGTTTTGTTACATAGTAATGCAACAACACGAAATTTATTTTTAGAAAGCTTATTTGTTAGCATTCACCTAAGTGGTGAACAGTCGAACAATGCTTATTGTTTCTACAGTCAACTACAACATATGACAATTACAGTCCAGGCGTGTATAGATTTGTATCTGGCGTTTTCTTTTCAATGGCTCTATTAACCATGTTCCTTAATCTATATCTGTCCATAAAGCTCGAATAATAATTGTATAATTAGATATAATGCATTTGGACGTCAATTGCCTGTTTCGGTATCAGGCTAACATGTAATATAATAAGCAACGATGAGCCCGTCGTAAAACTAGGAAAAACACGACTAATGTACGTGTTAGAATTGTTGTTGTTTCCTGGAAACCAGTTTCTGTTAATTGTCATATGTTGTAGTTGACTGTAGAAACAATAAGCATTGTTCGACTGTTCACCACTTAGGTGAATGCTAACAAATAAGCTTTCTAAAAATAAATTTCGTGTTGTTGCATTACTATGTAACAAAACGAAATAAAAATAAGATTAAGGGACTTGTAAGTTATATGAAAAGATGATGTACAGTGGGAGAAAAGATGATTCAATTTGTAAGAGGAAATTTCCCAAATGTTTTCTCCATAAGGAGTTAGCATAAAGGGCCCAAAATTGAGTTATCTCTCCCAGCCAGATCTATACTAAAGGCTGTGGAAAGGTTCATTCGCCCGAACCGAAACATGTACAGTCCAGGCGTGTATAGATTTGTATCTGGCGTTTTCTTTTCAATGGCTCTATTAACCATGTTCCTTAATCTATATCTGTCCATAAAGCTCGAATAATAATTGTATAATTAGGTAGAGGGTTTTCTGTAAATGGGAACTCGATACATAATTTTATGACATATTTTATGCACAGGCTTCTGCCTGACTTCTTTTTAGTAAAGAACTTAAATTTACATGAAATTGGCAGCCAACGTAGAGGGTGCATCATTTTCCAACATTTTAGCAAATATTAATGTGGTAAAATTTTTTACTACTTTTGCTTTTTCCGATTTATTGGATGGGAAACAGCAATTCTTTATATGTTATTATAATGTAGTGCTCAATTTTCAGATATGTTGAGAAGAAGGACACCTTTCCTTGACAAACCACACTTAAAATTCACAATAAATATAGAAGATGGTCCAACTACTTGAATACAGAACATTATTAAACAAATTTGGAGGAAAGGGTACACCCACTCCCGCCGTATTTGTACCTATAAACGAAAAAGCACGTAGTCGGATTTGTTTGAAAGAATTCAAATCTTTTCGAATTTGTTTTCAGCACGAAGGATATGGTTGACTAACTTAACGCAAAATATTCCTACAAATACGCTTTGGAAGGCGCAGCGAAGCGGGCCGGGTTACGCTAGTTTGTTATAAAAATAAAATTTTGACAAAATTTGTTATAGAAAGAAAATTTTGACAAAATTTTTTTCTATATTTTAACAAAATTTTCTTTTCGCTATGAATTTTAAGACGTGCCTCGTAAAATGTGGAATTATTCTAAGAAATTCGTTTTTTAGGTAGTGAGATTTTTCATTTTCGGTTTTTTATTCTTCATGACTTTTTTTTTTGGTCTTCAAGAATTTCGGTAGTTGTATTTCGTTTTGACTTTTCCTATGCTGTGATTGTCCATCCGTCTGTCCTTATTTGATTCAATCCATCTGTCCGTTTTGGTCGCTTGATACGAACATTTTTAATTTATGACAATCTGGCGCAATTTGATGTCATCGCTTGTGATTTATAGACGATAAAACAAGTTAGTAGTTGTCACTGGCCGTTGCTTGAGCTCTTATGGGGCCACCATCATGGCAAGTCTTGGAGCAAGTTTTTGTTTTTTTTGGGGGAGCTCAGCCGCTACTATGTTTTGTATCTTTTCCGGGAGGATGGATGGATGCTTGATAAACATCTTGTGTTGCGCTTTCGGTGTACCAGCTTGTAAACGAAAGTGGTGCAACAAATGTTTTTTTCCTCAGAGATTTTGTAGTGATTTTAGAGAGTGAGATTTTTTTTTTTAAATTTTGAAAAATCTAAGAAATTATCATAATTTTGTTACAAATAAAATTCACTTTGGATGTAGTTATTCCACTTAATACATATGCATATGTATACACAAGATTAAGGGGACAAAACTATATTATGAATAAATGTATCTGTACTAATTTTAAGCTTTCATTATGGGTTTGGGTTATATTAAATGTGTAGATTTATATTTTTGATAAACCCCAGCCACATCCCATGGGAATGAAAGGGAAATTTTAACTTTTCGCTTAAAGGCAAAGTGTTGGAATCAAGTGCTTCCGTTTTTTAGACGCATTTTTTGTCCCTTGAGTTTTCCAAGAATTAATCAAAAAATTCCTTCCTAATTTAACAATTAAGTTTATTAACTGTTTGTAAATAATATGACATATGATACTATGGGAATATGATACTATCATGTACGATTTAATGTGTTTTGAGCCTGAGAAAATATGTATTTTTTTTCGAAAAAAAATATCAGAGACAAAAAAATGGAAAAATAACATAAATATTCTATGCCAGAATGAAATTTCGGAGAACTTAGCTCTAACTTCCTCATAAAGTTCTCACATAAAAAAATTGTTTATTGAAAATTTGAAATACGTTTTTCGAAAACTGGATTTGCGCTCAAAATATTTTAATTTAATTCCAAGACATTTTTATAAAATTACAATTTTGAAAATTTCGTATTAATTTTAGCAAAGTAAAAATTAAATTTTTTTAGTTCTTTTACCATTTTTTTAATATTTTCCTATTTGATAGCTAAATTTTTGAAAATTTTGTAACTCAAAATATTTTGAACTTAATTAAAGGAAACTTCTAGTAAAGTTAAATTTTTAGCATTTGATACAATTTTTAGTAAAATTTAATTTCCACGAATTATTTAAAAATTTTTATCATACCTGAATATTTTTTCAAAATATTTTTAAATCACGCCTATTTGATAGCCAAACTCTTTAAACTTTTTAACACAAAATATTATGAATTTAATTAAAGGAATCTTCTTCTAATAAATTAAAATTTTTATTACCATTTGTCATAATTTTTAGTAAAATTTAATTTACACGAATTATTTAAAAAATAGTACCATAACTGAATATTTTTTCAAATTATTTTTAAATCACATATCTTTAATTTAATCTTTAATTTATATGTATTTTTTTCGAAAAAAAAATATCAGAGACAAAAAAATGGAAAAATAACATAAATATTCTATGCCAGAATGAAATTTCGGAGAACTTAGCTCTAACTTCCTCATAAATTTCTCACATAAAAAAATTGTTTATTGAAAAATTTGAAATACGTTTTTCGAAAACTGGATTTGCGCTCAAATATTTTTATTTAATTCCAAGACATTTTTATAAAATTACAATTTTGAAAATCTCGTATTATTTTAGCAAAGTAAAAATTCAATTTTTTTTTAGTTCTTTTACCATTTTTTTTAATATTTTCCTATTTGATAGCTAAATTTTTTGAAAATTTTGTAAATCAAAATATTTTGAACTTAATTAAAGGAAACTTCTAGTAAAGTTAAATTTTTAGCATTTGTTACAA
The DNA here is from genome assembly GCF_050003625.1 of Haematobia irritans. Taxonomy (NCBI): domain Eukaryota; kingdom Metazoa; phylum Arthropoda; class Insecta; order Diptera; family Muscidae; genus Haematobia; species Haematobia irritans. The sequence continues at coordinate 147,892,467 of NC_134401.1, forward strand.
TTTTTAATAAAATTTGATTTCCACGAATTATTTAAGAATTTTTATCATACCTGAATATTTTTTCAAAATATTTTTAAATCACGCCTATTTGATAGCCAAATTCTTTAAACTTTTTTACACAAAATATTATGAATTTAATAAAAGGAATCTTCTTCTAATAAATTAAAATTTTATTACCATTTGTCATAATTTTTAGTAAAATTTAATTTACACGAATTATTTAAAAAATAGTACCATAACTGAATATTTTTTCAAATTATTTTTTAAATCACATATCTTTGTCCATTTGACAAGTAGTTTTTTGAAAACTGTGTAACTCAAAACATTTTGAACTTAATTTAAAAGAAAAATTCTAAAATATTTCAACTTATTACCATTTTTTATGAAAATTTTATAATTTTCAAAAAAAAAAAAATATTTTCCACGAACAATTTTTCACAATTTTTATCATTTCTGTATACATTTTCAAGACATTTCCAATTCACGTTTCTTTGTTCGTTTTGTAGATAGATTTTAACTCAAAATATTTTGAACTTATTTAAAGGAAATTTCTGGTAAATTTAATTTTATTATCAGTTTTACTAAAAAATGTCATTAATTTTTAGGAAAATTTAATTTCCACTAATTATTATATAATTTTTCTATTGCTGCATTTTTTTCAAAATATTTTACATTCAACTATCTTTGTCCATTTGAAAGATAATTTTTGAAAAAAATATTTTTTTACTACTATGTAACTCAAAATATTTTGAACTTAATTTAAAAGAAAAATTCTAAAATATATCAACTTATTACCATTTTTTATAAAAATTTTATAATTAAAAAAAATATTTTCAACGAATTATTTAAAAAAAATCTAAAAAAATATTTGTATTACTATTTTTTATGAAAATGTTATCACTTTTAGGAAAATTTAATTTCCACTAATTATTATATAACTTTTCTATTGCTGCATTTTTTTTGAAAATATTTAACATTCAACTATCTTTGTCCATTTGAAAGATAATTTTTGAAAAAAAATATTCAAAACATTTTGAACTTAATTTAAAAGAAAAATTCTAAAATATTTCAACTTATTACCATTTTTTATGAAAATTTTATAATTTTCAAAAAAAAAATATTTTCCACGAATTATTTCAGAATTTTTATTATTTCTGTATACATTTTCAAGACATTTCCAATTCACGTTTCTTTTTTCATTTTGTAGATAGGTTTTGTAACTCAAAATATTTTGAAGGAAATTTCTTGTAAATTTTAATTTTATTATCAGTTTAAATAAAAATGTCATTAATTTGTAGGAAAATTTAATTTCCACTAATTATTATATAATTTTTCTATTGCTGCATTTTTTCACAATATTTTATATTCAACTATCTTTTTCCATTTGAAAGATAATTTTTGAAAAAAAAAATCATAAAAAAATATTTTTATTACTATTTTTTATGAAAATGTCATCACTTTTAGGAAAATTTAATTTCCACTAATTATTATATAACTTTTTTATTGTTGCATTTTTTTCAAAATATTTTACATTCAACTATCTTTGTAAATTTGAAAGATAATTTTTGAAAAAAAAAAATATTTTTATTACTATTTTTTATGAAAATGTCATCACTTTTAGGAAAATTTAATTTCCAATAATTATTTCAAAATTGTTATCATTCCTGCATATTTTTTCAAAATATTTCCAATACATATTCCTTTGCTCATTTGATAGCTAGATTTTCGAAAGTTTTGTACATCAAAATATTTTGAACGTAATTTAAAGGAAACTTTTAATTTTTTATTAATTTAATTTTTTTTACCAGATTTTATAAAATTGTCATAAGTTTTAAGCAAATGTAATTTCCACGAATTATTTTATAATTTTTCCATTGCTGCTTTTTTTCACAATATTTCGCATTGAAATTTCTTTGTCTAGTTGAAAGTTAATTTTTGAAAACTTTGTAACTCAAAATATTTTTAACTTCATTAAAAGAAAAATCTAAACAAAAAATAATTGTATTACCATGTTTTATCAAAATCTCATAATTTTTAGGAAAATTTAATTTCCTCGAATTATTTCAAAATTTTTACCATTCCTTATTTTTTTCTAAATATTTTACAATCAAATTTCTTTATCCAATTGACAAATCGAACAAATCCAATTGACAAATCGAAACCTAACATAATTAACAAAAATTTAAATTTTATTTTATTTGTTACCCATTTTTAATGAATATTCCTCAATTTATAAGAAAATTTAATTTCCACGAATTATTTCAGAATTTTTACCATTGCTCCATTTTTTTCACAATATTTCAAAATCACATTTCTTTGTTCATTTGACAAATAGATTTTCAAAAACTTTGTAACACAAGATAAGTAGAATTTTCATCATTCCTGTATATTTTTTCAAAATATTTCCAGCTCACATTTATTTGTCCAATTAACAGGTAGATTTTCGACAACTTTGTGACTTAACATACTTTGAACTTAATTGATATAAACTTCTAGTAAATTTTAATTTTATTGCCATGAAAATGTCATAATTTTTGAGAAAATTTTATTTCCTCAAATTATTTCAGAATTTTTACCATTGCTTCTTTTTTTTCAAAATATTTCAAATTCATTTGATTGTTAGAATTTCGAAAACTTTGTAATTCAAATTATTTTAAACTTGAAATAAAATTTCTAAATTTAAATTTTATTACCATTTTTTATCAAAATATCATAATTTTGAGGAAAATTTAATCTCCAGGAATTATTTATTATTTCAGATTTTTTACCATTGCTGCATATCTTATCAAAATATTTCCATTTACATTTCTTGGTCCATTTGACAATTAAATTTTCGAAAGCTTTGTAGCCCAAGATATTTTGAAATTAATTAAAAAAAAAAAATTCTTGTAAATTAAAATTTTAATTCCATCTCTTATGAAAATTTCATAATTTTTAGGAAAATTCCAGGAAATTTTTTAGAACTTTTCCATTGCTGCTTTTTTTCAAAATAGTTTGTTTTCTTCAACCATCTCTCATTCACAATTCTTTAAAATAATAAATTTCAAAATTAATTCCATCATTGTTGTAGCTCATGCTCCAAGGCAATCTTAGAAATTTTACGGAAATGTGGAGCGGTCACCAAACGATTTCCATTATCTCCAATAATAGACGTAACACAATAACGACAAAAACAAAAAAAAAAAAGAAAAGAAAACCGGCATTGCCAAACAGATTCCTCTAATGATTAATTACATAATAAAATATGAATGTTGGCTTCCATAAATAAGGTAACATTTCTAATCAATGCTGCTGTTACCGCTGGTTTTTTGTTACATGCATTTGCCAATGATGATGATGCTGATGGTTGGTGCTGGTGCTGGTGTTGGATTTGGATGGGATGCATCTGCATTGTATGTTTACCTAAATGTTAACTACTGGTCGTCCCCAGTAGAGCAATGGCATGCCTCGATCTCAATTCAGTGCGTGCCAGTGTGACAAAGCTTTTGGAGTTAAATAGGCTCTATGCTGCCAATGACAATGATTACATTATGGACCATAACCGATTGGTGACCATATCCAATATACCACAAACGCTTAAGAGGTCTATAATAACACTCATAAAAATTAAACAAATGTTAGTCTAAAGAGTTTTTTTTTTAATTAATAGTTCAACATTTTTTATACTACAAATTTATATAAAATTTGCATTAAAAATGTATATTTTTAATATACGTAAATTTTTGTAACATTTTGTATATTAAAATAAAATTTTAATCAATTTAATATCTTTTAACTTCACGTTATTAAAATATTTCGCATTTAATTTATATCATAAAATTGAAATATTTAATTTTATTTATTGAAAATTTTTCATTTTGTTGTTTAAATTCATGTTCATGTAATTACATATGCGATGTGAAGAAGGATTATGAACGGCATCCCTACATGCGTGAACATCACTGCAATTCTTGACTCATTTATTTGTCGCCGTTACATTGAACTACAATGTCTTTGAAGTTTACGCATTCTGCCATAAAAAGATAAGAGAGAGAGAGAGAGAGGCTCAAATGCAAAACAAAACTCATCACTTATCTCGCATCAATAAGACCATCAACGAACATTTTCCAATCTAATAAGAATTTCTAATAAAAGAAAATCGACTACAAACAAATTATAAAAGTGAATATATTTAAAATAATTGCATTTAGTTTAGTGCAGCCTAAATTAATTAATCTAAAGTGAGAGTAAATTTGTGAATGATTCTTTAATACAACAGAAAAGAGAGAGAAAACAGTTGCAACGACAACATAAAGACAAGGGTTGCCATTTTGATCCAACCGGACCAAAATTGGTCCACAAATTATTAATTTTTAAATTTGGTCCGATGGTCGGACCAAATGAAATTTGTTTGATTTTGGTCCATTTTCATCAAATCGGCTATTTTTCAAAATTTTCTATAGAAATAAAATTTTGACAAAATTTTCTGTAGAAATAAAATTTTAACAAATTTTTCTGTAGAAATAAAATTTTTACAAAATTTCCTGTAGAAATAAAATTTTGACAAAAATTTCTAATGAAATGCTGACAAAATTTTCTATTGAAATAAAATTTTGACGATATTTTTAATGAAATACAATTTTGACGACATTTTCTATAGAAATAAAATTTTGACAAAATTGTCTATAGAAATAAAATTTTGACAAAATTGTCTATAGAAATAAAACTTTGAAAAAAAGATTCTATAGAAATAAATAGAAATACAAATTTTGAATAGAAATTTGACAAAATTTTCTATAGCAATAAAATTTTGACAAAAATTTCGAATGAAATAAAATTGTGACAAAATTTTCTACAGAAATAAAATTTTTACGACATTTTCTATAAAAGTAAAATTTTGATAAAATTTTCTATAGAAATAAAATTTTGACAAAATTTTCTATAAAAATAAAATTTTGACAACATTTTCTATAGAAATAAAAATTTTGAATAGAATTTGACAAAATTTCCTAAATTTTCTATAGCAATAAAATTTTGACAAAATTTTCTATATAAATAAAATTTCGACAAAATTTTCAATAGAAATAAAATTTTGACGACATTTTCTATAGAAGTAAAATTTTGACAAAGTTTTCTATAGAAATAAAATTTTGACAAAATTTTCTATAGAAAAAAATTTTTTTGACAAACTTTTCAATAGAAATAAAAGTTTGACAAAATTTTCTATAGAAATAACATTTTGAAGAAAGTTTCTGTAGAAATAAATAGAAATACAAATTTTTAATAGAAATTTGACAAAATTTTCTATAGAAATGAAATTTTGACAAAAATTTCTAATGAAATAAAATTGTGACAAAATTTTCTACAGAAATAAAATTTTTACGACATTTTCTATAAAAGTAAAATTTTGATAAAATTTTCTATAGAAATAAAATTTTGACAAAATTTTCTATAAAAATAAAATTTTGACAACATTTTCTATAGAAATAAAAATTTTGAATAGAATTTGACAAAATTTCCTAAATTTTCTATAGCAATAAAATTTTGACAAAATTTTCTATATAAATAAAATTTCGACAAAATTTTCAATAGAAATAAAATTTTGACGACATTTTCTATAGAAGTAAAATTTTGACAAAGTTTTCTATAGAAATAAAATTTTGACAAAATTTTCTATAGAAAAAAATTTTTTTGACAAACTTTTCAATAGAAATAAAAGTTTGACAAAATTTTCTATAGAAATAACATTTTGAAGAAAGTTTCTGTAGAAATAAATAGAAATACAAATTTTTAATAGAAATTTGACAAAATTTTCTATAGAAATGAAATTTTGACAAAAATTTCTAATGAAATAAAATTGTGACAAAATTTTCTGTAGAAATAAAATTTTTGCAAAATTTTCTGTAGAAATAAAATTTTGACAAAATTTTCTATAGAAATGGAATTTTGACAAAATTTTCTAATGAAATAAAATTTTGACGACATTTTCTAATGAAGTAAAATTTTGACAAAATTTTCTATAGAAATAAAATTTTGACAACATTTTCTATAGAAAAAAAATTGACAAAATTTTCTATAGAAATAAATGTTTGACAAAAGTTTCTATAGAAATAAAATTTTGATAAAATCTTCTATAGAAATAAAATTTTGATAAAATCTTCTGTAGAAATAAAATTTTGATAAAATTTTCTATAGAAATAAAATTAAAAAAGATTCTATAGACATAAATAGAAATAAAAATTTTGAATAGAAATTTGACAAAATTTCCTAAATTTTCTATAGCAATAAAATTTTGACAAAAATTCCTATAGAAATGAAATTTTGACAAAAATTTCGAATGAAATGAAATTGTGACAAAATTTTCTACAGAAATCAAATTTTGACGACATTTTCTATAGAAGTAAAATTTTGACGACATTTTCTATAGAAGTAAAATTTTGATAAAATTTTCTATAGAAATAAAATTTTGATAAAATTTTCTATAGAAATAAAATTTTGACAACATTTTCTATAGAAAAAAAAAATTGACAAAATTTTCAATAGAAATGAAAGTTTGACAAAAGTTTCTATAGAAATAAAATTTTGAAAAAAAGATTCTATAGAAATAAATAGAAATACAAATTTGACAAAATTTTCTATAGCTATAAAATTTTGACAAAAATTCCTATAGAAATTAAATTTTGACAAAAATTTCGAATGAAATAAAATTGTGACAGAATTTTCTACAGAAATAAAATTTTGACGACATTTTCTATAGAAGTACAATTTTGATAAAAGTTTCTATAGAAATAAAAATTTTGAACAGAATATGACATTTCTGTTCAAAACCTAGATTTTCTATAGAAATAAAATTTTGACAAAAATTTCTATAGAAATGGAATTTTGACAAAATTTTCTAATGAAATAAAATTTTGACAAAATTTTATATAGAAATAAATAGAAATACAAATTTTGAATAGAATTTGACAAAATTTCCTACATTTTCTATAGAAATGAAATTTCGACAAAAATTTCTAATGAAATAAAATATTCTGTAGAAATAAAATTTTGACAAAAATTTCTATAGAAACGGAATTTTGACAAAATTTTCTAATGAAATACAATTTTGACGACATTTTTAATGAAATAAAATTTTGACGACATTTTCTATAGAAGTAAAATTTTGACACAATTTTCTATAGAAATAAAATTTTGACGACATTTTCTATAGAAATAAAATTTTGATGACATTTCTATAGAAGTAAAATTTTGATAAAATTTTCTATAGAAATAAAATTGTGAAAAAATGTTCTACAGACAAAAAATTTTGTCAAAAATTTCTATAGAAATAACATTTGGACGATATTTTCTATAGAATTTTTTTTTTCTAAAAATATAAAATTTCTATAGAAATAAAATTTTGACAAAGTTTTCTAATAAACTAAAATTTTAAGAAAATTTTCTACAGAAATAAAATTTTGCAAAATTTTGATTTGACAGTGGCATAGGAAAAGAGATATGTTTGTACGAATTTATTTCGGCATAAGCCGGCTATCATACAAAACCTTTTTTCGGAAGGTTCAAGTGTGGTTCATTGTTGGGTTTAATGAACTGCTTGAATTTATTCTGATAATTGGTTGATAGTTATGCTGCAAGTAGAGGATGCTGATGAGGAATGTGGTAATTCCGAAACGTGCGTCCATCCAATCATCTTGCAGTCTATAGGGCTTTGCCCAAATAAATTTGACAAACATTCTTTTCCTCTATTGGTTAAGCTACACTTGTAGTTTCGTCAATGCATGGTTTTAAGCTGAAATCAAAAAACAACAACAATGCTTAAAGAACAAAACCAAAAATAACAAAACGAATGAAATAAAATTTTGACAAAATTTTCTATAGATATAAAATTTTGACAAAATTTTCTATATAAAACAAGTATATACGGCCGTAAGTTCGGCCAGGCCGAAGCTTATGTACCCTCCATCATGGATTGCGTAGAAACTTCTTCTAAACACTGCTATCCACAATCGAATTACTTAAGTTGCGGTAACGCTTGCCGATTAACACCATCTTCTAAAATGTATGTAAGTCCATACGTGGTATATATTAAATCAAAAAAGATCGATCCAATACGTATATAATTCAGTTTGACAAATTAGAAATAAAATTTTGACAAAATTTTCTACAGAAATAAAATTTTAACAAAATTTTCTATAGAAATAAACTTTTGGTAGATTATTTTTGGCTCGAGTGGCAACCATGATTATGAACCGAATAAAATTTGAATAAAATTTTCTATAGAAATACAATTTTGACAATGATGAAAATTTTATTATGAACCGAATAAAATTTTAACAAAATTTTCTCTAGAAATAAAATTTTGACAAAATTTTCTATAGAAATAAAATTTTGACAAAATTTTCTATAGAAACAAAAGTTTGGTAGACTATTTTTGGCTCTAGTAGCAACCATGATTATGAACCGATATGGACCAATTTTTGTGTGATTGGACCAATTTTGGTATGGTTGTTAGCGACCATATACTAACACCCCGTTCCTAATTTGAACCGGATCGGATGAATTTTGCTCCTCCAAGAGGCTCCGGAGGTCAAATATGGAGAACGTTTTATATGGGGGCTATATATAATTATGGACCGATATGGACCAATTCTGGCACGCTTGTTAAAGATCATATACTAACACCATGTTCCAAATTACAACCGGATTGGATGAAATTTGCTTCTCTTGGAGACTTCGCAAGCCAAATCTGGGGATCGGTTTATATGGGGGATATATATAATTATGAACCGATGTGGACCAATTTTTGCATGGTTGTTAGAGACCATATACCAATATCATGTACCAAATTTCAGGCGGATCGGATGAAATTTGCTCCTCTTTGAGGCTCCGGAACCCAAATCTGGGGATCGGTTTATATGGGCGCTATATATAATTATGGACCGATGTGGACCAATTTTTGCATGGTTGTTAGAGACCATATACCAACACCATGTACCAAATCTCAGCCGGATCGGATGCAATTTGCTTCTCTTTGAGGCTTCGCAAGCCAAATCTGGAGATCGGTTTATATGGGGTCTATATATAATTATGGACCGATGTGGACCAATTTTTGCATGGTTGTGAGAGACCATATACCAACATCATGTACCGAATTTCAGGCGGATCGGATGAAATTTGCTTCTCTTTGAGGCTCCGCAAGCCAAATCTGGGGATCGGTTTATATGGGGGATATATATAATTATGGACCGATGTGGACCAATTTTTGCATGATTGTTAGAGACCATATACCAACACCATGTACCAAATTTCAGCCGGATCGGATGAAATATGCTTCTCTTAGAGGCTCTACAAGCCAAATCTGGGGATCGGTTTATATGGGGGCTATATATAATTAAGGACCGATATGGACCAATTTTTGCATAGTTGTTAGAGACCATATACCAACATCATGTACCAAATTTCAGCCGGATCGGATGATATTTTCTTCTCTTTGAGGCTCCGCAAGCCAAATCTGGGGATCGGTTTATATGGGGGCTATATATAATTATGGACCGATGTGGACCAATTTTGGCATGGTTGTTAGAGACCATATACTAACACCATGTACCAAATTTCAGCCGGATCGGATGAAATTTGCTTCTCTTTTAGGCTCCGCAAGCCAAATCTGGGGATCGGTTTATATGGGGGCTATATATAATTATGGACCGATGTGGACCAATTTTTGCATGGTTGTTAGAGACCATATACCAACACCACGTACCAAATTTCAGCCGGATCGGATGAAATATGCTTCTGTTAGAGGCTCCACAAGCCAAATCTGAGGGTCCCTTTATATGGGGGCTATACGTAAAAGTGGACCGATATGGCCCATTTTCAATACCATCCGACCTACATCGATAACAACTACTTGTGCCAAGTTTCAAGTCGATAGCTTGTTTCGTTCGGAAGTTAGCGTGATTTCAACAGACGGACGGACGGACGGACGGACGGACGGACGGACGGACGGACGGACGGACGGACGGACGGACATGCTTAGATCGACTCAGAATTTCACCACGACCCAGAATATATATACTTTATGGGGTCTTAGAGCAATATTTCGATGTGTTACAAACGGAATGACAAAGTTAATATACCCCCATCCTATGATGGAGGGTATAAAAATATCTGACAAAATTTTCAATAGAAATAAAATTTTGACAAAATTTTCTATAGAAATTAAATTTTGATAAAATCTTCTATAGAAATAAAATTTTGACAAACTTTTCTAAAGAATTAAATATAAATACAAATTTTGAATAGAATTTGACAAAATGTCCTAAATTTTCTATAGAAATAAAATTTTGACAAAAAATCCTATAGAAATGAAATTTTGACAAAAATTTCGAAGGAAATAAAATTGTGACAAAATTTTCTATAGAAATAAATTTTTTGACGACATTTTCTATAGAAGTAAAATTTTGATAAAATTTTCTATAGAAATAAAATTGTGAAAAATAAAATTTTGTCAAAAATTTGTATAGAAATAACATTTGGACGACATTTTCTATAGAAATTTTTTTTCTAAAGAAATAGAATTTCTATAGAAATAAAATTTTGACAAAATTTTCTAATAGACTAAAATTTTAACAAAATTTTCTACAGAAATAAAATTTTGCAATAACTTTTTATAGCAATAAAAGTTTGATAAATTTTCTATAGAAATCAAAATCAAATTTCGTGTAAATTTTCTATAGAAATGAAATTTTTACGAAAATTCCTAAAAAATAAAATTTTGACAAAATTTCCTCTAGAAGGAAATAAAATTTTGACAAAATTGTTGTATGGAAAAAAAATTTGGACAAAATGTTCTGTACAAATAAAATTTTGACAAAAATTTCTATAGAAACAAAATTTTGACAAAATTTTCGATAGAAATAAAATTTTTTAAAAATTTTGGAAAAATTTTCTATAGGAATAAAATAGGACAATATAATATACTGATACAATATATTGAAAAAATTTTCTATAAAAATAAAATTTTAACAAAATTTTCTATAAAAATAAAATTTTGACAAAATTTTCTATGGTAACAAAATTTTGACAAAATTTTCTATGGTAATAAAATTTGGACAAAATTTTCTCTAGAAATGAAATTTTGACAAAATTTTGTCTAGAAATAAAATATTGACAAAATTTTCGCTAGAAATAAAATTTTGACAAAATTTTCGCTAGAAATAAAATTTTGACAAAATTTTCGCTAGAAATAAAATTTCGACAAAGTTTTCTACAGAAATAAAATGTTGACAACATTTTCTACAGAAATAAAATGTTGACCAAATTTTATATAGAAATAAAATTTTGTAAAAATTTTCTATAGAAATAAAATTTTAACAAAATATTCTATAGAAATAAAATTTGATAAATTTTCTATAGAAATCAAAATCAAATTTCGTGTAAATTTTCTATAGAAATGAAATTTTTGCAAAATTTCCTAAAGATATACAATTTTGACAAAATTTCCTCTAGAAATAAAATTTTGACAAAAATGTTCTATGGAAATAAAATTTGGACAAAATTTTCTCTACAAATAAAATTTTGACAAAAATTTCTATAGAAACAAAATTTTGACAAAATTTTCTATAGAAATACAATTTTGACAAAATTTTCTATAGGAATAAAATAGGACAATATAATATATTGATACAATATATTGAAAAAAATTTCTGTCAAAATAAAATTTTGACAAAATTTTCTATAAAAATAAATTTTTGAAAAAATTTTCTATGGTAATAAAATTTGGACAAAATTTTCTCTAGAAATACAATTTTGACAAAATTTTCGCTAGAAATAAAATTTTGACAAACTTTTCGCTAGAAATAAAATTTCGACAAAGTTTTCTACAGAAATAAAATTTCGACAAAGTTTTCTACAGAAATAAAATGTTGACAACATTTTCTGCAGAAATAAAATTTTGACCAAATTTTATATGGAAATAAATTTTTTTTTAAATATTCTATAGAAATAAGATTTTAACAAAATATTCTATAGAAATAAAATTTTGACAAAATTTTCTATAGAAATAAAATTTTGACGACATTTTCTATGGAAGTAAAATTGTGACAAAATTTTCTATAGAAATAAAATTTTGAAAATTTTTGCTATAGAAATAAAATTGTGATAAAATTTTCTATAGAAATAACATTTTGGAAAATTTTTATTTGTAAAATTATATTAATTTAATTTGGAAATATGGTCCGCTGGTACAAATTTTCGTCCAATCATTCATTGTGGCAACGTTGATAAAGACTCAATTCATTCCTTTGGTGATTGGATAAAGTTCAAGCCATTATTATAATTAAATAAAATAAACTAAATTAATCGAATTGAATTAAATTGAAGAGTTCTATTATAATTTAATTTAGTTTAAATCAATGCTTGTTATATATGTACATTAAATGTAATTAATTTTAATATAGTTTATTTAAAGTTAAATATACTTACTTTAGCCCAATTTAATTAAATTAATTTTATTCAATTTAAATAAATTTAACTTAACTATATTAATTAAATTTAACTAAATTTTAAAGTTCTATTATAATTTAATTTATTTTCATACAGTTCTGGTCATTTATTTAAGTTATATTCATTGAATTTAAGTGATTTTAATTTCATTTATTTTAATTTAAATATTTTTACTTAAGTTCAATGTAATTAAATTAATTTTATTCAATTCAATTTAAATTAATTTAACTTGATTTTATTTTATATTTAGTATTTTCAATAAATTTAATTGAATGCTGCAAAAATTTTTTTCTCAATGTAGTCACTGCCATGCGTATGCTAAGCTTCATGCTGTTCATTTCCACCAGTTCGTTTGACGTCAAGTTTTCCACCAATATTGGAGCACTCAATATGGTAGCCACAAACATCAGAAAACACCAGGAATCCATCGACAAGAGAAATGGGTGCTTCTACCAATAACACACATTTCACATTTGTGTGTGCGTTGAGTTTTTGCTCCCTCTGCCATTGGGGGTTCAAGTATGCGCAGTTGCATCTAATTCCTGTTGTTCCATTGGTCATGTTGTCGTTGTTATCCAATGCATTTGCTATTTAATAAAATGATGAAAATTACAACATTGAAATAAATGCGGACAAAAACAGCAACAACAACATCGATGAGTGTAACAGCGACCGACTAGAGATTAAAAACAAATGTCGATTTATTTCTAATCAAAAGTCGAAACATGATACCAATTCAGAGTAACAAGGTAGGTACACAGTGGGTTCTGCAGATGAAAATAAAAAACAAATTCGATAGAGATATCAGAAAAAAAATATTTTCTCAAAATCTATGAAGAAAAATATAAATTTCACCACTGTGCTACCACAATGCCACTATACCTAACCAAAATCTGTATCCCCAATCATCTAGGCAATATCAATGTAACATACCACTGTGCATTTTATTAATAATGTCAGCCAAGATATCAACCAGCCAACAAACGACAGTTGCAACAGCACAACAACAAACACCCAACCAGCAAAAATGTTGTCACTGTGTGCGTGTGTGTGTACGCGCGCAGCAGCGATAACATTGTCTGGACGCGCAATAGGTGACATACAACCCACATAACCACACCACACATGAAATTAGGTGGTCAAATACTCGTCTGACAATGATTTAAAGAAAACATTTTTGAAATTGTTCAACTCAAAGATTCCGGTTCGATATGACATGGTGGCGAGTAAAAGAGGAGTATGTGTGTGCAACTACCATGGGTAGAAATCGCTCGCAGCAACAGAAGAACACCAAACACAAATACCAGACGGTGAGTTAAGACAAAATTTACGTGCCAGTGTAGGTGATATATGAGTGCCTGGAAAATATCATGCGTGAGTAGAGAATCGATTGTGATCGATTTCCCTGTTGATAATGGCTAAGCTGAGATTAGTTGTACAATAAATTTTACAAAAATGATTAAAGCCGCCGACTCGCCCAGCCGCTTTTTTGCCGTCTGTAGGCTCATCATAGCGATAGGCGGTAGGCGAAATATTTTTTTTCGCGACGACAAATACAACAACAATCGATGTGGCCAATTTCTATTAGCTATGGCTCACAATCAGAGAATGAAGCCGAGTCATTTTTGTCGGCGGTGGTTGTTACTAATTTTTTGCCTCCGGCGGCGGCGGCTTGACGGTTAATCCGACATAAATTTGTCTATTCGGCGGCGAACAATTGTCCATTATAAAATCAATTTGACGTTATCCGAATGATAATGAGATTAGTTGTACAACCAATCTTACAATCAAATTTACATTCCATTCTAATTTTCTGAACAAAATTTTTGCAAAATTATTATAGCAACTTGATACTAACGGATTTTGAATGAATAGTTAAACATTTTGACAAAAAATAAAACAATTAGTAATATTTTTTTTCGATTTAAATCAATATTTTTGATTAATTGGCGGCTAATTTTGAGTCGAGATGAGTCGTCATATTCGGCGGCGGCTTCGAATGGCAAAAAATAGTCGGCGGCTTCATTCTCTGGTAGAGAATTCTTGGTATTAATGGCTAAGCTGAGATTAGTTGTACAACAAATTTTACAAAAATGATTGAAGCCGCCGAGTCGCTCAGCCGCTTTTTCACGTGGAAGCCACCGGCGATGTTGGCTCATCTCGACTGAAATGTAGCCGCCACTTAGTGCTTAAATATAACCATAGTGATAGGCGGTAGGCGAAATATGTTTTTCCGCGACGATAAATAAGTTTATCGGCACAAATTTCCTCTTTTCTTATTTCCGAGTGTTTTTGATGTTAATATAGCATAATTTTTTTTATATTGGAAATAGTGTCCAATTGGGTAGGCGACAACAATGCTTAAAGATGAATTACAAAATTTGATTTTTCGCCAAGGAATTAGAATATATTTTAATTTGGTGACACGCCCCAAACCGGCACGGTTCTCCGTCGCGGATTTTGAACTTCCCATAAGAAATGTAACAAGAAACGTAAACAAGTGTTCGCCTACCGCTATGGTTATATTTACACACTGCAACGACGAGTTTCCTCCGTCTGCTGGGGTTAGATCGCGGGGTAAGGGTCCGTCACAGAAATTTATAGGGAAAGTGACAGTGGAAGAAAACACCAATGTTCTGTTTGAATTTATTCTTTATTGGTTTGTCTGTGTTTGGAGAACAATGGAATGGAGCTCACTAAGCGGAAGACTGGTATTACTCGCTTGATTACTGGTTGATCCAGGGATGGGCGACGTGTCGGCTGGACGAACTATGGAATTTGAAGGCGAGGAAAGTAAGAAACTGGAGTAGAAGACTGTGAAGACGACGAATGGACACGGTGACCTTGATCGGAACACCGTGAAATCAATAGGAGTGGTGGTAGAAAAGGGCAGGCGTTGGCCGTGACGGACTTCAGCTGAACACGAGTTCAGCGTGACGACTATGGTGATGGTACCCTATATGTGACCGGGTTGGGAACACAAAGTTCAGGTTGAGATTACCGGAGCCACCGTGGTGCTATGGTTAGCATGCCCGTCTTGCATACACAAGGTCGTGGGTTCGATTCCTGCTTCGACCGAACACCAAAAAGTTTTTCAGCGGTGGATTTTCCCACCTCAGTAATGCTGGTGACATTTCAGAGGGTTTCAAAGCTTCTCTAAGTGGTTTCACTGCAATGTGGAACGCCGTTCGGACTCGGCTATAAAAAGGAGGTCCCTTGTCATTGAGCTTAACATGGAATCGGGCAGCACTCAGTGATAAGAGAGATGTTCACCAATGTGGTATCACAATGGACTGAATAGTCTAAGTGAGCCTGATACATCGGGCTGCCACCTAACCTAACCTACCGATGCCCTTGAAAGGTCACTAATACACGTATCGATCCAAAAGGAAAAGTACATTGAGTGGGGATTTACCTATTCGATTATCTCGCGGTCGCTGAGCAGAAACACCAACCACCGATCACTTCGGGGGATTGATTGCACTTTTTCTCTTAATTTTGTTCACTTCACTTTTGTTTTCCTTATACTGGTCTGCCACTCTACTCATCTGTGTTGCTTCGTCCTCGTGTCGTCACCAATTTCGGTTCTTCCTTTTATAGCCGTGCCTCTTTGCGGTTCTCTCATACCTTCCTAACATGTGGGTGTTGTGTTGTCTTTAACCAATAACGGTACCTAGTTTACCACTTATGAGCCCAGCAACAATACTTAAGTCTACCCAACAGACATCTTTTATCTCGCATGAGAGAAAACTTGTTTAAAATAATGTTAGAAACTCAAAAATATATTTCAAGAAAATAAAAAACAATTCATGTAAAAACTAAAGAGTTAATAAAACAAATGAATTCAGTCATCAATATTAATATGAAAAATAAAACAAAATAAAATGGTGAGGGGAAAACGAGTGCAACGACTTTCGCCTTTACAACAATTAATCACTGGAATAAATCTGTCAGCTGTCAGACGAACAGTATAAAAATTATAGCAACCTGAGGTTCATTGCAATACATATCAGTCACCCTACTGTCAGCTGTTTATTTGACACCATAAATAATAACAATATCTTGAGAAACAGGCCCTAAATCTTTTGATTTTTAAAATTATCCAATAATGGTGCTTGTATCACGCACCCATCTCTATGGCCTACTAGAGCTTAGATGAGAGCGTGTAGTATTTGGTTGATCAGCATGACTTCCAAGTAAATCGACATATTTGTAAATAAAAATATGCATTTATGCGACAACAACAATAGCAGTCTATGTAAATACTGTGGGCATATGACCAAGTGTGCCGGTTAATGCTGCATAACATTTTCCCCGCCATCGATTCCGTGACGTAGTAACCCAAAGTGATTGCCTTTTGGTTGGTCGGTCGGTTGATTACAGGTAGTGGTGGTTCATTTAACGGCTATGCAGCAGATTGCACTCATTTCGATATCGACATGAATTGACTTTTTGAACTTGAGCTTCCATACGTCGTCCACTTCTTCTTCTGCAATTCCCATTAGATAGAAAAGGAGCTGACATTGCAATCATCCAAGCAAGCACACACATGTTTCCTTATTCGTAGCACAAGGACGTTGGTGGCCTCTTTAGATATCGGATTTCTGTCATTCGCCCCATTGCATCGCATGGTTTCATTTAAGGATGTGGAACCCGATATTGACGATGTCATTGTTGAAAGCAATGAGAAGGAAAAAAATACCAGAAAACGTTTTATTTGTTGTCGCCTGAAGCAAATCCAACTGAGCTTAACGGTATTTATGGCAACATATGGGCCAAAGTGGTAGCAAAAATTCCAAAAACTTATTTTTTTTCAGAAACAAACCATAAGCCACTGAACGGAAAACTGCACGATCGATTGTGGAGTATTCATTGAAATGGAAGCATTCCTTGTTGTTTTTTGTCTTTGCTAATGACATGACCCATATCACACCCAGGCTGCTATGGAATTTTCATAAAGATAATTAAATTTGATCATGGAACAAGGAAACTGACCTTCTCATCATCGATGAGATTCAAGCAACATAGTGTGGAAAGGAATGCCAAATTGATGTTACTTAGCATTGCAAGGACAACAGGCTATCATATTTCAAAATAAGATTTAAAAGATCATTGGCATCATTTGAGAGTGGTAAACAATAATGGAATTCCATTACGAAAATTTTATGGAGATTGTGCTCCGTGCAAGTGGATGTCGAGTAGAAAAAAAATAAAAAAAAATGAAAATTAAATTCTTGCAAAGCAAACTACAGGGTGGCTGATATTTATTGTAATCAACTTCAGGTTGTTATCATTTCTAAATAGTTCGTCTTGTAGTTGACAGATTTATTGCAGTGACGCCGTCGGTCCTCCGACCCTCCTCTTTTTCTACCCCATAGCTAGAGGTATGCGACCAATCTTGTAACGTGTTCCTACTTCTCCCTGGGAGCCACCGTGGTGCAATGGTTAGCATACCCGCCTTGCATACACAAGGTCGTGGGTTCGATTCCTGCTACGACCGAACACCAAAAAGTTTTCCAGCGATGGATTATCCCACCTCAGCAATACTGGTGACATTTCTGAGGTTTTCAAAGCTTCTCTAAATGGTTGAAACCCTCTGGAATGTGGAACGCCGTTCGGACTCGGCTATAAAAAGGAGGTCACTTGTCATTGAGCTTAACATGGAATCGGGCAGCACTCAGTGAGAAGAGAGAAGTTCACCACTGTGGTGTCACAATGGACTGAATAGTCTAAGTGAGCCTGATACATCGGGCTGCCACATAACCTAACCTAACCTACTTCTCCCTACTCCTTTTCTACCCCACAGCTAGATGTGTGCGACAACTCCAGTCATGAGTTCCTACTTCTACTTCCTCCTTCCCTATCACATATCTAGAGGTTTGCGACCACTCTAGCCACGCGGTCCGTGTTCTTCCCACCTACAGCTAGGGGTGTGCCATCACCCTAGCAGTACATTCCCCAGTACGTCAGAGTGCCCCTGGAGTAGTGCGACCTCTCCAACCACTTTCCAGTCCATTCCTCTCAGCAAGCATCCTGTGTGCCGCCTACACTAGGCATTGTTATTGTCTGGCGAAGTGGAAAATTTACATCCAGAATGATTAAAAATGTAGACTACCAAAATCTTCGGATTTCAATTCGATGGAGTTTTTCGTCTGATTTACAAAAAAAAACATGGTTTTTGGTTGAACTTCCTTATATGAGATATTTGTTTTAGTATTCAACAAAAGTTAATCGCCCTATGTCACCCTGTGATTATTGTGAATGCCTGTAATTAATTATTGAGGATACCTTCATTTTATTTCTTCTACATTTTTAATCAATTAATTCCGATCCGAAATTAATATGAATTCCAAAATCTAAAATAGTAGCATCATTCAAATCGGTTAGTACATTAGATTTTCACATTGAAAATAATTTTATTTGTGTGATTATATTTTTTACTTAATCTTTTCGTATTTATCCTCATCGCTACCATAGACTCTTAAGGGACACTATAACAATCGCCAACTGTGATGGGAAATCAAAGTCGGTTCTTAACCCTTTTTTTTTGTGTAAATAATTCTGCAACTTTCAACACAGTTTTTTCTCTGTGTGAAATCTGAGGCGATTCCCTCTGAGTTTGCAAGTTTGTGGGTCTCTAGTGCGTCTGGCTGGCGGGTTGGCTTTGGCTTCGCTGGGTAGAACTCCTA
This sequence comes from Haematobia irritans, assembly GCF_050003625.1. Lineage (NCBI taxonomy): Eukaryota > Metazoa > Arthropoda > Insecta > Diptera > Muscidae > Haematobia > Haematobia irritans. The sequence goes on from NC_134401.1 coordinate 147,911,639, forward strand.
CAAAAAAGTGTGTGAGCGAATACCTCTAACAGTTCGTGAGATTTGTTTTTTTTTCCAATATTTAAACAAAGTGGCATCAGTATTTTGAATAGTTATTGAGGCCGATTCTTGTTTTGTGCATTCCTTATTACAGAAATAAAAATTCGTTAGCTTAATGTGTAAAGGTGCCAAGTCAACCTTTTGCAAAAAAACGGATTAAGATGCAGATCGACAGATAAATCAAAATACATAGATTACAAAAAAATATATATATTAAATATATATTTTTATCTCTGTTTGGTAATGATGTGTAAAAGTGCTAAGTCAGCACTTGTTAAAATACACGTGCTAAATCAAATTTTAGGTTGAGTAGGCTTTGCTAAAAAATTGTAATAGCAATTTTTTGTGTACGATTTTGCGGTAAATTTACTGTTTGTATCGAAAGCATTTATGGTAAATACATTTAAAATTTTTCGAAAATAGATTTATTTCACAATTTATTAAGATTTTTGTCTCTCCTGTAAAATTTCAAAAATTTTACTTAGCACTTTTAAACATTAAGCTAAGGAATTGTTCACCTATGTGCTTCAGATTTATAGTTGTAGACTCCGCAATTTGAAATTTCAAAAAATTTCGAATTTTGAAAAAATTTTCCCCCAATAATTTTTGGGTGCTTCTTATAGGGCACAAGAAAAGGATACATTATGTGCTTAATACCGGCCATGTTTCTATTTTACATTTTCAAATGGCAAAGCATCGATTTCTAAGCCGATCTTTTCCCCGAAAGTCTCATATGTCCGTACTTAAAAGGTTTCAACATCCTAGCGTTAAAAAACTGAGAAATATTCAAATTATGTTGATATCTTTATCCATTTAAAAGTTGCAGAGTTATTAAAAGAAAACGTTTGGGAAGAACTGTGTTCATCACTGGAAACACAAAAATTTAGAAATCTTATGACAAAAAAAAAAAAATTGGCAGGAAAATTACTTCCACACATTTCAGTAGGATAGCATAGTCCTATAGTTCACAATGGACTGAATAGTCTAAGTGAGCCTGAAATTTAATCGGGCTGCCACTTTAACCTAACCTAGTCCTATAGCCTACATCACATTATTTCATTTGAAATAATCATTGAGGAACTGGTAAAATTTTAAAGGTGGGTATTAGGTAAATTAACCATTTTTGCATTATTTCCGTTTTTACCACTTTATTTTCGATTTTGCGACTGAACTCGAACTTAATACTCAACAGAAATCATTGAACTCTTTTTTCCATAACCAATACCTAAAAAAGACCGGCCCTATTAGTGCGTACTTTCCGATTTGAATTGACATCTCTACTATTCGCTTGCATTGCCATCTATCGAAACATTGTATTGCGTTACCAATACACTAAACGACGTTATCGATAAGCAAAAGAGAGAGAACGATTAATTTCGATTAGGTTGACGATAATATCCCTCAATGAATTAAATAAAGAGGAACAGTAGGAGTGTGACCAGGTGTAGAACATAAAGTGCATTTATTTTAAAAGAAAGAGTAATTAAAATGTTTATGCTATCAGATTTTAATAAATAATAATAATTTTGTTATTTCGGTTTTATAGAAAATGGCTCAAAGTAAACTCAATGACTTGGCTGGTAAATTTGGAAAATTGGGTAAAGGAGGCGGTGGCCCAGCTGTGGGCACTGGTCTAAAGCTCTTAGCCGCTGTAGGAGCTGCTGCCTATGGTATCAATCAATCACTTTACACAGGTAAGTTTAAAGGCTTTGGTAAAATAAATGCAAGGAAATTCCAGGAAGCATGAAAAACTGAAAAACAAAAAACTGATCAACCTAACCTCAAAAATATTCAAGCTGATAATAATTGTCGGCAAATTTCATAATATCAACGTGATATTTCAAAGAACTTTAAAATGTGTGGAATTTATGTAATGTACAGAATATTTGCTTTTAAAGTTTACATATACGATAAAAAACATCATGGAAGAGTTAATTAATCTGATAAATTTTTTTCATGTTTCTTGACTGGAAATATTGCATAACCTTTAAACCATGTCTTTTTATACAAAAGGCCGCCGCTTTCAATTTCATTCAGCCGGTAGAGAGGCTAATGTTTTTGTTTTGTGTTTTCTTTTTTTTAGTTGATGGTGGTCATCGTGCTATTATATTCAGCAGAATTGGTGGCATTCAAAATGATATTTATTCTGAAGGTTTACATTTCCGCATTCCATGGTTCCAATATCCCATTATCTATGATATCCGTTCCCGTCCCCGCAAGATTTCTTCACCCACTGGCTCTAAGGATTTGCAAATGATTAATATCTCTTTGCGTGTCCTATCACGTCCCGATTCATCACGTTTGCCCTCGGTCCATCGTCAATTGGGTTTGGATTTCGATGAGAAAGTTTTGCCCTCAATTTGTAATGAAGTTCTCAAGGGTGTAGTGGCCAAATTCAATGCTTCACAATTGATTACACAGCGTGCTCAAGTAAGTTCTTCTTTTTTTTTGTCGATTTTATGAAAAATTAAATTTTAGGCAAACTACGATTTTATATTTAAAAATGAAATTTAAAGATGGCTATAGACTTTATATGAAAGCGATAATGATGGAGTCAAATATGTTGAATTAGGAATGCGATCACAATTTTTGTGAATTTGTTGTATTGAAATGAGAAATAATGTCGGCCCGACATGGTACTTGAACCATTGGCCAGAGAACATATAGTTCAAAAGCAATACCCATAGAAATCAATACAGATTGTGATTCCGAAAGCGATAATGATGGAGTCAAATATGTTGAATTAGGAATGATATCACAATTTTTGTGAATTTGTTGTATTGAAATGAGAAATAATGTCGGCCCGACATGGTACTTGAACCATTGGACCGAGAACTTATATTTCCGAATTCCGAATTATTTCTCCTACAACGATCCTATGATGGCTTTTGCGTAATTTCATTTACGGATCAAGGTGATAATATTGGAATTTTTTTATTTAAAATTGTTTGCCCTTTTTCAGTATATTGAACAAAACCCCTGTCGAAAGAAAATCAAACACTCGAATTAGAAGCCATTTGGGTTTCTCTATTTTTGAAAGTGCGGTTCGTTTGTAAGAGAGTATTTGAGTATGAGTATTTTCTAAATCTCAAGTTTTTAACAAAGTTTTTAGTTGTTTCTTGCCACATATTTTATAAGTTCGTTTCCTACTCGACAACAAAATATGAAGTGGCTTGCCGTAGAGGAAACCAAATCAATTTTGTTCCGTTTGAAATATGAAAGACGGCTCTAGTTCGATATTCTGGAACAGGACATTATATTTCGTATAAAAAAATTGATATGATCTCGGGGCCTCAATCCAGCTTTGTTTCGATCTTCTCTTAAAAAGGAACCATTTCGCAAAAAAATTAAGTTTATGTTTTTTTTTTTTTTTTGGTTTAAAACAAACATTTGCGTTTTTGGATCATGACGTTGTATGTGAAAATTGTAGCCCCAACTCCTGAGACAATTCTATAATCCAATATCGTATATCAATAAATTAAGTTGCTCCCTTCGTAGCAAGTCTTTTAGTCTTAGGGGACACTCTATACTCTTCTCTGCTTATTTTGAAATTCCCCCCATTTTTTATTGTTTTGTACGGCGTCTTTTTTTAGTCTCTAAATTTGAGTTAAAATAATTTTTCATGTTTTCTTTTCGATTTTAGGTCTCTTTGTTGATCCGTAAGGAATTGATGGAACGTGCTCGCGATTTTAACATTATCTTGGATGATGTCTCCTTAACCGAATTGAGTTTTGGCAAGGAATACACAGCTGCCGTTGAAGCCAAACAGGTTGCTCAACAAGAGGCCCAACGTGCTGTGTTCTTTGTTGAACGTGCCAAGCAGGAGAAACAACAAAAAATTGTTCAAGCTGAGGGTGAAGCTGAAGCAGCTAAAATGATATCCTTTTTCAAAAAAATTTTCACAATCCACTATGGTAAATTAGGATTTTTAGAATTTTTTTACGCGTATGACGACATTTTTTTGTTTGTAGTAGAGGAAAGCCAAGAGAAGATGACTTTCAACGAAGTGTAAAATAGGTAATTTTGGGAAATTCTGCTCTATGTACTTTTGGGAAATCTCTGCTCATTTCCTATATCGAATTATAATAATTTTTCCAATTTTTAGAACACCGTCCTATAATTCAACTTATATGCGAAGGGGACAGTTGCGTCATGCTACTGGGCAATTGCATATACGTTTTTTTGTGATTGCATACCCATACCCTCAAGGACTTTCCATTACGCGAAAAATTTTAGCAGGTTTTCGATACAAAGGCTCACAACATTTAATTTTATTGATTCTTTTCAATTTGGGCCAGGGATAAACCAAACGCTACAGGATTATGGGAGCCAACGTATTGTACGGATTATCATGCCCAAATACCACCGCATGGTGGTTTATCTTCTCTCAGTAAAACTGAGTGTATTATAGTTAGTTGTTTCACACGTAACGTCACAAGCCTCAAAACTAAAAAGAAAGTCAATTGTCATTCAGCAAAACACTCATTGCTAACAGATAATGGGAGACTAGACGGCTCACTTTCCGATTTGTTTTTGAGAAATTTATCTCACATTATAGATCAAATCAGTGCTATTTAAATGTGGGTTGCTCGAAATGTATTTATCAAATCGCGTCTAATTTAAGGATCATATATTTTTTATGTGAAAATCATATCAATTCATAGAATTTGACTATAAGAAAATGAAACCCCAAAGTCTACTTTTGTTATCTCCAAATTCGATTCGAATCGATATTTCATATTTTTTTAAATCAACTCAGAAGTTTTTATTATCCAAAACTGATTTTTGATGTCGCGAACTCGAATTTTAAACAAGTAAACAAACCACTTTCCTTTCTGACCGCGAGAGCTACATCCCCGTAATGTGGGGTAGACTATACATCATGATCCGTATCATGACAGGGGTGGATGTAGAGAATTATAACCAGCTACAGGTAAGAGCTCAGAATCACGGTTGCTACAAGTGCCAAAAAAAATTTACCAAAATTTGAAGAAACTTTTGACCAAAAATCTACCAAATTAAAAAAAAAAAAAAAAAAAAAAAATACATTGAAATTTTTGGTCACCATATTGTGGTTAATAAGAAATGTGTCAAATTTTAAAAATAATCTACCAAAATTTTATCACAATTTTGTCGAATTTTAAATGTTTTACACGATCTTTAACGAAAATTAAAATTTTATTTCTATAGAAAATTTTGTCAAAAATTTATTTCTATAGAAAATTTTGTCAACGTTTTATTTCTATAGAAATTTTGTCAAAATTTTATTTCTATAGAAAATTTTGTCAAAATTTTTATTCCTGTAGAAAATTTTGTCAAAATTTTATTTTTTTGATTTCAGCTGAAAACCATACATTGATTAAACTACAAGTGTAGCTTACCCAACAGAGGAAAAGAATGTTTGTCAAATTTATTTGGGCAAAGCCCTAGAGACTCCAAGATGGTTGGATGGACGCACGTTTCGGAACTGCCACATTCCTTATCAGCATCCTCTACTTGCAGCAAAACTATCAACATTAAACCAAACAATAAACCACACTTGAACCTTCCGAAAAAATGTTTTACATGATAGCCGGCTTATGCCGAAAAAATTCGTACAAACATATCTCTTTTTCCGTTGCCACCGTCAAATCATCGATTTGAGTGCAGTTGGATGCTGATGAGGAATGTGGTAATTCCGAAACGTGCGTCCATCCAACCATCTTGCAGTCTATATGACAAACATTATTTTCCTCTGTTGGCTAAGCTACACTGAAATCAAAAGAACAAGAACAATGATTAAAAAACAAAACCAACAATAACAAAATAAAACGAAATTTTATTTCTATAGAAAATTTTGTCAAAATTTTATTTCTATAGAAAATTTTGTCAAAATTTTATTTCTATAGAAAATTTTGTCAAAATTTTATTTCTATAGAAAATTTTGTCAAAATTTTATTTCTATAGAAAATTTTGTCAAAATTTTATTTCTATAGAAAATTTTGTCAAAATTTTATTTCTATAGAAAATTTTGTCAAAATTTTATTTCTATAGAAAATTTTGTCAAAATTTTATTTCTATAGAAAATTTTGTCAAAATTTTATTTCTATAGAAAATTTTGTCAAAATTTTATTTCTATAAAAAATTTTGTCAAAATTTTATTTCTATAGAAAATTTTGTCAAAATTTTATTTCTATAGAAAATTTTGTCAAAATTTTATTTCTATCGAAAATTTTGTCAAAATTTTATTTCTATAGAAAATTTTGTCAAAATTTTATTTCTATAGAAAATTTTGTCAAAATTTTATTTCTATAGAAAATTTTGTCAAAATTTTATTTCTATAGAAAATTTTGTCAAAATTTTATTTCTATCGAAAATTTTGTCAAAATTTTATTTCTATAGAAAATTTTGTCAAAATTTTATTTCTATAGAAAATTTTGTCAAAATTTTATTTCTATAGAAAATTTTGTCAAAATTTTATTTCTATAAAAAATTTTGTCAAAATTTTATTTCTATAGAAAATTTTGTCGAAATTTAATTTCTATAGAAAATTTTGTCAAAATTTCATTTCTATAGAAAATTTTGTCAAAATTTTATTTCTGTAGACAATTTTGTAAAAATTTTTTTTCTATAGAAAATTTTGTCAAAATTTTATTTCTATAGAAAATTTTATCAAAATTTTATTTCTATAGAAAATTTTGTCAAAATTGTATTTCTATAGAAAATTTTGTCGAAATTTTATTTCTAATTATACAATTATTTTTCGAGCTTTATGGACAGATATAGATTAAGGAACATGGTTAATAGAGCCATTGAAAAGAAATGTTTTCTCCATAAGGAGTTAGCATAAAGGGCCCAAAATTGAGTTATCTCTCCCAGCCAGATCTATACTAAAGGCTGTGGAAAGGTTCATTCGCCCGAACCGAAACATGTACAGTCCAGGCGTGTATAGCTTTGTATCTGGCGTTTTATTTTCAATGGCTCTATTAACCATGTTCCTTAATCTATATCTGTCCATAAAGATCGAAAAAAAAATTGTATAATTAGATATAATGCATTTGGACGTCAATTGCCTGTTTCGGTATCAGGCTAACAAGAAATATAATAGAAATTTTATTTCTATAGAAAATTTTGTCAAATTTTATTTCTATAGAAAATTTTTGCAAAAATTTATTATTATAGAAAATTTTGTCAACATTTTTATTTCTGTAGAAAATTTTGTCAAAATTTTATTTCTATCGAAAATTTTGTCAAATTTTTTTATTTCTTATAAAAGTTTCTCCGTTGTTTGTTTAATAGCTGATATTTTTTTCGAAACACTTTTTTGGGGTATAACCAACTGAAATAGACTTCTTAACGAATACAATTTAACATTTCTTTCCAAGATTTTTTTTATACTAATCACAAAAATTTGATCAAAATCATTACAAACGTTAGAAATAAAAAGGGTCAATAATTTTTTAATTTTATCAAAAACTTCAAAATAAGATTTTTTGTCTAAATTTTTTTAAAATTTTGATAGATTATTTTTGGCACGAATGGCAACCGTGATTAACATACGAAATTTGAAAACAAAGGTTATTTTTCATTGTAATTCGGTAAAACGGCATTGGATAGCTTAAATAAATTGGGGAAAAAATAAAAGATATTTTATAATCGGCCTATCAGAAAATCCTAATTTACCATATGAGAAAAAATTCTTATCATTATAACCTGAATCTATAGTACATGCATAAAAATGATGGGTTTCCATAACTGCTAAGTTTACTTAGGTCTGGCTGTTAAACAGAATCCTGCCTACTTAAAATTGCGTAAATTGCGTGCTGCACAAAGTATAGCCAGAACAGTAAGTTCAATAACAAACAATTTTCCATTTATATCTAAATCCTAACCGCCATTTCTTCTCTCACAGATTGCCAGCTCACAGAACAAGGTCTACCTCTCGTCCGATAGCTTGATGTTGAACATCCAAGATTCCGGTTTCGATGATATGACTGAAAAAGTCTACAAAAGTAAATAAACTTTTCTAAAAAGAAAAACACAACAAAAACCTTAACCAACACCATGTGTTATGATGTTAGCAAAAAAGTCGAAAACAAAAATGATTATAATTTTAAAATGAAATTGGCATCATTTGGCATAAATTTCCTTAAGTTTTTTTCCTTGAAAACTTTCCCAAAAAAAAAGTTTGAGCCTTACAGAGATACACGCAATGAAACAAATGTTCTTGTATTTTCTTTATCTCTCTACTCTTTTTTGTTCTTGTTCTTTGTCCTTTCGAATATATTTTGTTTTTTTTCTTACGAAATATAATGCCCCTTAGCTATCCCGGATGATATTTTCGGACATCAGCAACAACTACAGTAACAGCGAATCTATAAAAATGTATTTGATAAGCCATTTGATTTTTTTCATTTTGAATCACTTTTTTGTTAACTCATCCGTTTTTTTTCTACTTATATTTTTTTTATAATCTAAAACTGCTGAATCCATATAATTTATGTTATATAATGTTGGTGGCAGTTTCCTTATGGATGTAAAATTTATTTCATCATATAGTTTTTAAGTTACAAAAAAAAAACTTAATTGTTAAACCAAGTTTAAAAAAGCTTTTGGCCCATATCGAGCCATATAGGCAGCCTTACACTGAACTGAATAGTTTGTATTACCATATTCGCATTTCAAGAGAACACACACACAAGTGTAGCGCAGGCCCTATACAAAAGCATACCTTAAATAAGATCTTATTGTTAAACACACAGAAAAAATTCCTATAAAAAACCATGAAACAATAAAATAAATACCATTTGTCTTCAAGTTGTTTGAAAGATAACCCAAAAGCAGGACAAATAAATACAAAATTCAATAAAAAACTCGTATTAATTTTCTGTTTAAAGAATTTTACTAAGATCGATGATTTCTCTTATTTGTTAATTTTTGTTATTTTATTTTCCCAACACTTTTTGCAGTTGGCGTTAATTGGTTTGGTGGCTCCACGAAGAATACATTTAGCAAGAGTTCCTCGTCGGGTACGACCGTGGGAACTCTAGCTCACAACACCGCTGATCGCATTGTTTAGCAAGTTTTACTATACTTACTATACCAAGAGACCAGTGAATTTGTTTTATCTACACCATGTGCCTTTTTTATAACATATGTTACAATAGAATTCAACCAAATTTACCTTAATTTTAAGAATTCATTTTGGAGGAATGAATATGACATGAAAATACCTAGTTTTTTTATATCGCTACGAAGAGACTATTTTGGAACAATTGCAATAAATTTATTGTACAGAAGAAAGTACAAAGAAACTCGTATAGAACTGTAAGTTATTGCATTTTTTCTTTAAAAACATTTTTTTACAAAATATTTTCAAAAATTTGTAGAATTTCTTTGTAGTACTTTACTGTGCCCTCCTATAAGTTTGTCATTGTATAGAAATATAAATTTCCGATCATTGAAAGTATTTGTATACTGATGATAAAACTGACATTGAAGGACATTTCAGAGATGTCCATTATCGCATTAAAACCTTAAATGCCCAGGAAGCAACCTCCTTTTTGTTCTATAAAAAGACCAAGTTTTTGAGGATTTTAATCGAAATTTTATTTTTTTCCTCTATGGCGCATATTTAAGGATATGTGGCCAAAGTAAGTTCTTTATATAAAAAAAAATTAAAGTTTTTGAGGATTTTAATCGATTTTAATTGATTTTTTCGGAATGGTCATGAATTAGGTCGAATACTTAAGGAGATATGGCCAAAATTATAAAATATAGAGTTTTTTAAGGAGATATGGCCAATTTAAGTTTTTCATATAAATAATTTGATTTTTTGAAGATTTTCATCAAAATTTAGATTTTTTGGGTGTGGTCACGAATTAGCCTTCTTTTCGCTCTAGGACGCATATTTAAGGAGATATGGCCAATTTAAGTTTTTCATATAAAAAATAAGATTTTTTGAGGATTTTCATCAAAATTTAGATTTTTTGGGGGTGGTCTCGAATTCGCCTTCTTTTCGCTCTATGACGCATATTTAAGGAGATATGGCCAATTTAAGTTTTTCATATAAAAAATTTGATTTTTTGAGGATTTTCATCAAAATTTTGTTTTTTTGGTGTGGTCACGAATTAGCCTTCTTTTCGCTCTAGGACGCATATTTAAGGAGATATGGCCAATTTAAGTTTTTTATATATAAAAAGAAATATTTTTTGAGAATTTTCATCGAAATTTAATTTTTTTGTAGGTGGTCACGAATTAACCTTATTTTCGCTCTAGGACGCATATTTAAGGAGATATGGCCAATTCAAGTTTTTCATATAAAAAATTAGATTTTTTGAGGATTTTCATCAAAATTTTGATTTTTTGGGGTTGGTCACGAATTAATCTTCTTTTCGCTCTAGGACGCATATTTAAGGAGATATGGCCAATTAAGTTTTTCATATAAAAAATTTGATTTTTGAGGATTTTCATCAAAATTTAGATTTTTGGTTGTGGTCACGAATTTTTTTTTCTGATTCAACCATGAAATTATTGATCCAATAATTTGTGTGATTGATTTTTATTTCAATTACAAAAATTGTTGAATCAATTAAATTTTTAATTGAATATTTTTCAAAACTCAATTAAGATTTTAATTGGAAACAATATCGTGAAATTTTTTCTGTGTATCCTTCTTTTCCCTCTAAAACGCATATTTAAGGAGATATGGCCAATTTAAGTTTTTCGTATAAAAAATTTGATTTTTTGAGGATTTTCATAAAAATTTTGATTTTTTGGGTGTGGTCACGAATTAACCTGCTTTTCGCTCTAGAACGCATATTTAAGGAGATATGGCTAATTTAAGTTTTTCATATATAAAAATAAATATTTTTTGAGGATTTTCATCGAAAATTAATTTTTTTGTAGGTGGTCACGAATTAACCTCAATTTCGCTCTAGGACGCAAAATAAGTTTTGCTTTTGGATTTGGGGTCACTTATGGGCCTCACCTAGGGTGTCCCAATAACCGATTTTTTTTGAAAAGTGAGTTTTCGGTTTATCTGAAAATTCCATTTTTTATACCCTGCGCCACACTGTGGAAAAGGGTATTATAAGTTAGTGCATATGTTTGCAACATCCAGAAGGAGACGAGATAGACATATGGTGTCTTTGGCAATATTGTTCAGGGTCGGCCCCTGAGTCGATCTAGCCATGTCCGTCTGTCCGTCCGTTTGTCTGTGAACACAAAGTCTAGGTCGCAATTTAAGTCCAATCGACTTCAAATTTGGCACAAGCATGTATTTTGAGTCAGAATAGAACCCTATTGATTTGGAAGAAATGTTTTAGATATAGCTCGCATATATATCTTTCGACCGATATCTACTAATAGGGTCCAGATACCAGAATTTCAGCCTGATTTACCTTAAATTTTGCACAAGAAGTGCAATTGATAGTGTCGCAAAGTGTGCCGAATTTGGTTGAAATCGATTCAGATTTAGATATAGCTCCCATATATATCTTTCGCCCGATATGCACTTATAAGGACCCAGAAGGCAGAGTTTTGTCGTAATTTGCTTTAAATTTTGCACAGGGAGTAGAATCAATATTTTAGCTATGTGTGCCAAATTTGGTTGAAATCGGTTCAGATTTATATATAGCTCCCATATATATCTTTCCCCCGATTTTCACTCGTATGATAACAGAGGTCAAAGTTGTAATCCGATTTAGGAAAAATTTTGCACAGGGAGTAGAAATAATATTGTAACTATGCATACCAAATTTGGTTCAACTCGGTTCAGATTTAGATATAGCTCCCATATATATGTGTTTCTTATTTCGGCAAAAATGGTCAAAATACCCAAATTTCCCTTGTAAAATCGCCACTGTTACGTCGAAAACGTCGAAAATTAAAAATAACTTTAATTTTCCTATACTTGCAATACATAGCTATTGACCGATAAACATAAATACACTTTTGCAAAGTTGCCTAAAAATTGCTTCAGATTTAAATGTTTTCCATATTTTTTTACTAACATTGTGTTCCACCCCAAGGGATTAGACTGAAATTTTAAGTCTACAGTTTTTTGGAAGTCTAACAAATTTTGTCCAGGTCGAGTCAGATTGAAATGCATTTATAGGGGAACAGAAATCGTTATATATAGCACCCAACACATTTGACGGATTTCATATGGCGAAAATGTGGATCTACAAAGTCGTGCAGGGTATAATATAGTCGGCAACGCCCGAGACTTTAGACTTTCCTTACTTGTTTTAAACTGGGTTTTGGTTTTTTATTTTATTCAAAATCGGTTAACCGGTTAAAACCGATCACATGAATTTAGTGAAAATTTGTATCAATTAAAAAATTAATTGATCCAGTTAGAAAATTAATTGTGATTGATTTTTGTTTCAATTAAAAAATTCAATTTCAGTTAAGACTATAATTGGAAAATTTTTCGTGACATTTTTTTTCTGTGCATAAAAAATTAATTCAATATAATAAAATGATAATTTTAAAACAAACTAAAGATTATTCCATGATGTGTATAAAAGATATAAAACTTCAATGAATCCTCCCTTAGAAAACGATATTTTCATTTTGACAAAATTTTCTATAGAGATAAAATTTTAACAAAATTTTCTATAGAAATAAAATTTTGACAAAATTTTCTCTAGAAATAAAATTTTGACAAAAATTTTCTATGGAAATAAAATTTGGACAAAATTTTCTATAGGAATAAAATAGGGACACAATTTTCTCTAGAAATAAAACTTTGACAAAAATTTCTATAGAAACAAAAGTTTGACAAAATTATCTGTAGAAATAAAATTTTGTATAGAAATAAAATTTTTGAAAAATTTCCTATAGAAATAAAATTTTTGAAAATTTTTCTATAGAAATAAAATTTTTGAAAAATTCCGTTAAAATTTTCTGAAAATATAAAATTTTGACAAAATTTTCTATATAAATAAAATTTTGACAAAATTTTCTATAGAGATAAATTTTTGACAAAATTTTCTATAGAACTAAAATTTTGACAAAATTTTCTATAGAACTAAAATTTTGACAAAATTTTGTATAGAAATAAGATTTTGGCAAAATTGTCTATAGAAATATAGTTTTGTAAAAATATTTTATAAAAATAAAATTTTGACAAAATTTTCTATATAGATAAAATTTTGACAAAATTTTCTATAGAACTAAAATTTTGACAAAATTTTCTATAGAAATAAAATTTTGAAAATATTTTCTTTAGAAATAAAATTTCGACTAAATTTTGTATAGAAATAAAATTTTGACAAAATTTTCTATAGAAATAAAATGTTGACAAAATTGTCTGTAGAAATAAAATTTTGACAAAATTTTGTATAGAAATAAAATTTTGGCAAAATTGTCTATATAAATATAGTTTATATAGTTTTGTATAGTTTTGTAAAAATATTTTATAGAAATAAAATGTTGACAAAATTTTCTATGGAAATAAAAGTTTGACAATATTTTCTATAGAAATAAAATGTTGACAAAATTTTCTATAGAAATAAAATTTTTAGAAAATTTTGGATAAAATTTTCTATAGGAATAAAATAGGGACAATATAATATATTGAAATAATATATTGAAAAAAAAAATCTATAAAAAAAAAAGTTTTTACAAAATTCTATAGAAATAATTTTTTTTTCAAAATTTTCTATAGAAATAAAATTTTGCCAAAATTTTTTATAGAAATAAAATTTTGCCTAAATTTTCTATAAATATAAAATTTTGACAAAATTTTCAATAGAAATAATTTCGTTACAAATAAAATTTTTACAAAATTTTCTATAGAAATAACATTTTGACAAAATTTTCTATAGAAATAAAATGTTGACCAAAGTTTCTATAGAAATAAAATTTTGACCGAATTTTCTATAAAAATAAAATTTTGACAAAATTTTATATAGAAATAAAAATTTCACAAAATTTTTTCAAGAAATAAAATTTTGGCAAAATTTTCTATAGAAATAAAAATTTCACAAAATTTTGACAAAATTTTCTATATAAATAAAATTTTGACAAAATTTTCTATAGAGATAAATTTTTGACAAAATTTTCTATAGAACTAAAATTTTGACAAAATTTTGTATAGAAATAAAATTTTGGCAAAATTGTCTATAGAAATATAGTTTTGTAAAAATATTTTATAGAAATAAAATTTTGACAAAATTTTCTATATAGATAAAATGTTGACAAAATTTTCTATATAACTAAAATTTGGACAAAATTTTCTATAGAAATAAAATTTTGAAAATATTTTCTTTAGAAATAAAATTTCGACTAAATTTTGTATAGAAATAAAATTTTGACAAAATTTTCTATAGAAATAAAATGTTGACAAAATTGTCTGTAGAAATACAATTTTGACAAAATTTTGTATAGAAATAAAATTTTGACAAAATTTTCTATAGAAACAAAATTTTGACCAAAAGTTTCTATTAAAATAAAATATATAGTTTATATAGTTTTGTATAGTTTTGTAAAAATATTTTATAGAAATAAAATGTTGACAAAATTTTCTATGGAAATAAAAGTTTTACAATATTTTCTATAGAAATAAAATGTTGACAAAATTTTCTATAGAAATAAAATTTTTAGAAAATTTTGGATAAAATTTTCTATAGGAATAAAATAGGGACAATATAATATATTGAAATAATATATTGAAAAAAAAAATCTATAAAATAAATTTACAAAATTTTCTATAGAAATAATTTTTTTTCAAAATTTTCTATAGAAATAAAATTTTACCAAAATTTTTTATAGAAATAAAATTTTGCCTAAATTTTCTATAAATATAAAATTTTGACAAAATTTTCAATAGAAATAATTTCGTTACAAATAAAATTTTTACAAAATTTTCTATAGAAATAACATTTTGACAACATTTTCTATAGAAATAAAATGTTGACCAAAGTTTCTATAGAAATAAAATTTTGACCGAATTTTCTATAAAAATAAAATTTTTACCGAATTTTCTATAAAAATGAAATTTTGACAAAATTTTATATAGAAATAAAAATTTCACAAAATTTTTTCAAGAAATAAAATTTTGGCAAAATTTTCTATAGAAATAAACATTTCACAAAATTTCTTCTAGAAATAAAATTTTGAGAAAATTGTCTATAGAAACAAAATTTTGTCAACATTTTCTATAGAAAAATTTCCTATAGACATACAATTTTTGAAAAATTTTCTATAGAACTAAAATTTTGACAAAATTTTCAATAAAAACAAAGTTTTAACAAAATTTTCAATAAAAACAAAATTTTCTATTTGGCATATGTATTGCTAAGTTAGAACTCCGAACCCCTTCTCCCAATTCGTTTTCCGAACATTGTGTTGTGGAGTCTTAAATTAAAAATGCTATATAGAAAAATTTTAATTTCCGAACATTTCAATATTTTATTTGAAATATCAATAAATTATGAATAATTTTTGTGTTTACTTAATACGATATCATTATTGCAAATCTCTTAAGTATTTGCTAATTTTTTTTTTATCAATTAAATGTATATGTAGAGTATAGAGATTTTATGTAATTTGTATTTTATAGGTGTATGTTATTAATGAATAGTGGTTGTTTAATTTAATATTTTTGTTTGTTTTGTTTATCATATATCAATTAATTTTGTTTCCATTAAAAAGTATTATAAAAAATGGTCATAAGAGCAAAAATTTATACTATATTCAATAAAAAAAATTTTAAGTGGGTTGTGGTAGTTTAGTTTTAAGTTTATAAATTCATTCAATCATTCTGTAATTCTTTCAATACGTCATGTCATGTAAGAAATCGAACACGAACTCTTAAATCTAGGACGTCATCATTATTATACGATGATGGCATTGCAAGGTGTGTTTTCCAGGGGGCCAATATGTATGCGTTTCATAAAGTTTTCAAATCTCTATAATTTTCTTGTATTTTATTCTATAAATGGATCAATTCCACAAATATTCAAATGTGTATAATGTTCGGTATTAATGTTGGAACTAAAGGCTATTCCCTAAATTGTGGCGTAAATGCGTAACGTACCACGCAAATACGCATTTATTTAGATGAGCCCCATTGTGGTGAATTAGTGTTTCGTGTCAGTGTAGTGTAGAGCAGTGGTGTTCGTTATATTAATTCCCTAATAAGATACCAGTATTTTGCAAACTGCTCCTTCAGACAAAAGTATTTTTGGTATTGGTGATGGTGGTAGCGGCAGAGGAGGGCCTACAGCAAAGATAGAGGAAGATTCGATAGCCTGAAGGTGCAGCATAGGCAGTGTGTCGTCAAAACTGTAGGTCTATTGGCGAATCTTATCTGAAATACATGTATCAGGCCGTAGATGGTTTTCCACCCTCATCACTATTGGGTCGCTCAGTACGGGGGCTAGGTTCAGGAGCAGGATTGCGATCTCTATGACGCCTTAGAGTTGAAGTCGAAGACGATGGGGCGGATGTGCTTAGCGTGTAATTTGTGGGCAAGACAACATTTAATAGATCTCCTGTTAGAATACTACGGCCACTAACAGCTCTACCCGGCACAATGGGATTGGTGTTGGCCACATTACCCGACGACCCAGCTGATGATGATGACGACGATGTCGATGATACTGTTAACGAAGACAAGGCAGATGTTACGGAATTCGAAGATGTGGTGGCGGCATTAGTCAAACCATTGGTGGCAGTTGGTGAAGCACTCTTTGATAGCGTTCCCCCTGTGGCGGCATTGGCAAAGGTCTCAGCTATCGAACTTAGTGGGGGTCATAAGTTCGTAGTCTGTACCAGCCCTCTTTCCAAATGGAAGCAATCTAGCACTGCCGCACCGACAGAACTACGACGAGCCACCATGGAGTTAACAATGGTCCATTTATTAAGGCGTATATCATAACGTTCCACAGAGTTGAGCGATGAGGATCCATCATTGCCGCCCAATGCAAAGAGGCAGCCATCAACTTCCACAACCTCATGGGTAGAACGTCGTGAATGCATAGCAGCTATGGGTTCCCAACTGTTGCGGCGTAAATTGAATCGCTCACCACTGGACATACACATGGTACCATCATTGCCTCCAATGCAATAGAGATAACCATCGGAGGAAGCCACACCACAACTACTGCGTCGTGATGTCATACTGGGTACAGCATACCAACGACCCACACGAGGATCAAAACGCTCAACACTGGATTGATAATTGGTCGAGTCAAAACCTCCCAGGGAATAAATGCAATTATCCAAAACAGCCAAACGGCAATAACGCCTTCGGGTATTCATAGCCGGACAAGAACTCCATATTGAGGTTAAGGGATCATAGCGTTCCGTACTGCTAAGGCATGAGGCGCCATCATAGCCACCGCAAACATAAATCAATCCATCGAAAGAACATATACCCAGGCAGGATCGTTTGGTACCCATGGGAGTGATATAAGTCCATTTATTGGTCAAAGGATTGTAGCATTCTGCAGTGGCCAAATCATTCAGTCCATCATAGCCTCCCACCACATAAAGGCTTTTGTGTAGAGCCGTAACACCTGATCTTGATCGACGCCATAGCATAGGCGCTATACTGGACCAGGCATTTGAGCGTGGGTTATAAACTTCACATTCATTGTGTATGGCAAATAGGCTGCCACCACCCACGGCGAACACATACGGCTTCATACCATCTGGTCTACGTTCATGAGTTCTCTGACTACTCATCAAACTTCGTTGTTCCGGCAGCAGATGATATTTCATTGCCTCCAGCAGTAATTCCTTGCATTGTGAATCCTCTCGAATAAGAGTCTCTGTCTCCACGCAAGTCATCAAGAAATCACGGCTGACCAGTGGCAAACGAACATGACTCATCAATTCGGCAATATGGATTTGTCTCTCATCAATGTCATGTTTTATCCAATTGAGCACGGCATGGAATACTTTCTCTTCCGAAGAAATGTTCAGTAAATTGTTGGATATTAAATCTTTGACCTGGAAAAGAGGAAGAGAAAATGGAAATTAATATGGATGTTCGAAGAAAGCTTTACAAATTTTTGAAAGTTGGATTGATGATTTTGATCTGCTATAAACATTCGCAAGATTCGAGTCTCATTACTGGGTCTTAAGATTTTTACTAAAACAGGGGTCTAGAGCTAAAAAAAATCACGAGAGATCTATCCGTTTTGGAATGTGCTTATCCATCCATGCAAGTCTGAAATTTTCCTTTCAGATTTTTCAGACATTTGACTTCCGGTCACACCGTAGTATTGGAGCATCAGTCAGCAGACGCTGTGCTGCGATTTTGGTTTGCAGATTACGCAATGGGAATTGTAGATGAAGTTCCTTTCGAGCGAATTTTTCTGCTTTCCTTGTAAGTCCTAGACTTCAGTCCCGCCACAAAGATTACATTGTTCAAAATAGTAGTCTGTCATCAGCTAAGTTCAGGTACCGTGAGTTAGAAGTTTAATCACTCAAGTCCCAGTTCTACCATTGGAACTTCAGCCTGAAAATTTACGAGAACGTACTGAGACATTGGTTTGCAGGAGAGATCTTGTCTAACTGATTGTACTGTTGATTTTCGCTGTGACTTCGATCTTGAGTTCTAAGCTAACATAGGTGGCTGGATCTGCAGATGGAAATTTTACCAGATCTATACTACCAAAACTTCAGATCATATGCTGACTCTTTGGATAATCTTTAGGTTTAGGACTTCGATGAAAACATAAATCTACAGTTCCTTTAAGCAAACCAGGCTTGTGTTCTCACGCGTAGATTTTCCGTAGTTCCACCACAGATGCTACTACTTAGGATGATGTATACTTCAGTTACTGAGACATTGATATGGAGATAAATTACAGAGACCTTCCTAGGCAGATCCTAAACCCAGATCTCAGTACACGGCCTCTTCGGTCTTCAATTGACCAATAATGATGGTTACACTTTAGCTTGCACATTCACCCAGTTGTGAACTTTAATCCAGGTTATAAACATCGAATGACTGATTTTACAATACAGAAGACTTGCAGGCTAGGAGAACTGAATTCAAAGAAATATGTAGTTGTAATACCTGAAGCTTCCGTTATTGGTAAAATGGGGTCAACCGTTGGAGCTCACTCAAACCTCGGTAAGAAGGATGACAGGACATCAGTCTATTTGCAGAAAACGGAACTCACAGTCCGGGAAACTGAATCGACAGCACAGTAAAACAGTCCAAGAAAAATGTACCTGATCTAAAGGGTGATACGGTCAAAATTCGGTCAATATAAACTTGACGTATTTCTTTCAATTTTGCATTTAAAAAACCTGAACACCCCTCATTCAGAAGGTGTGTGTGTGTAGAATTTTGCTCCTATTTTGATTTTGGAATTCACTCTTCAGTTGTCAAAATGCCGTCCAAGCAAGAAGAGCAGCGTATCAAAATTTTGCTCGCGCATCGCGAAAATCCGAGCTACTCGCACGCAAAGCTGGCAAAATCGCTAAAAGTTGCCAAATCAACCGTTACAAATTTAAATAAAGTGTTAGGGGAACGTTTGTGGACAGCCAGGAAGTCTGGATCGGGGGGAAATCGAAAACCGGAAGCAGCTGTGACGACAAAGAGAGTTGCCGCTAGTTTCAAGCGAAACCCTAACCTCTCTCTCCGAGATGCCGCAAATAAGCTGGGTGTATCGTCTACATCCGTGCATCGAGCCAAAAAAACGAGCCGGACTATCGACTTACAAGAAGGTAGTGACTCCAAATCGCGATGATAAACAAAATACGACGGCCAAAGCGCGATCCCGGAGGCTGTACACGACAATGCTGACGAAGTTTGACTGCGTGGTAATGGACGACGAAACCTACGTCAAAGCCGACTACAAACAGCTTCCGGGACAGGAGTTTTATACGGCAAAAGGAAGGGGAAAGGTAGCAGATATTTTCAAGCACATAAAACTGTCAAAGTTCGCAAAGAAATATCTGGTTTAGCAAGCCATCTGTACCTGTGGCTTGAAAAGCAGCATTTTCATAGCTTCCGGGACTGTCAACCAAGAAATTTACGTGAAAGAGTGTTTGAATAAACGTCTGCTGCCTTTCCTGAAGAAACACGGTTGTTCCGTACTGTTTTGGTCGGATTTGGCATCTTGCCATTACGGTAAAAAGGCCATGGAGTGGTACGCCGCCAAAAACGTGCAGGTGGTTCCCAAGGACAAGAACCCTCCCAACACGCCAGAGCTCCGCCCAATTGAGAAATACTGGGCTATTGTCAAGCGGAACCTAAAGAAGACCAAAAAACTGCTAAGGACGAACAGCAGTTCAAGGAAAACTGGCTTTCTGCGGCGAAGAAGGTGGACAAGGTGGCTGTACAAAATCTGATGGCAGGTGTCAAGCGTGAGGCCCGGCAATTCGGATTTGGAAGAGCGAAAGCCTAACTGAATATTTTTCCTGAATTTTATACTAATTGAACTTGAAAAAGGAATTTAATTTGATTTTTTAAATAAACGATTTCACCGATTTACACGCGTTCTCCCTTGACCAAATTTTGACCGTATCACCCTTTAGTGCATCGATGAACTTAATTAAAATTTGGGCGATCAAGCTCCATCAAGGATCAGTTGGTATGGTGAAATCAAGTGTGGTCGTACACAGAAAAAATATCACCAAAATATTTCCAATTAAAAAGTTAATTGAAGTTGAAAATTTTTTCAATTAATAAATTAATTGATACAATTAACTTTTTAATCATGATAGAAACATTAAGTTAATTAAGTCAATGATTGAAATTTTTAAAATGTTTAATTAAAAAATTAATTGATACAATTAACTTTTTAATCAAATTCGGAAGACTAATTCAGTTAAAAAAAGTGCTGATTTGTTTTTTTACTTTTTTAATTAAAAATGTATTTCAAACAATCATTTGTTAATCCAAATAAAAACTCTAAGCCAATCTAACTAAGTAATTAAAAATAGTTACATTTTTTAATTAATAAATTAATTGCGTTTTGCAATCAACATCAATTAAATTTTTAATTGAATCAATTAAAAAATTAATTGAATTTTGCTGAAAAAATCAATTAATTTTTTAATCAAGGATTTTTTCTATGCCCAAGTAAAACTGTGATTGATACTATCATTTTCGTGATTGAAGACATTTCAATTAAAAAATTAATTGGATCAATTAATTTGGTGATTGAATCAGAGAAAAAATTTTTTGTGTGTAGTTAACTGCAAGACGACGAATTTCATGAAAGTCGCCCAAAATAAGCTGTTGTTCCGGAGATCATTGATACTGTGCGCCAACTGATCGTCAGGTTAGGTTAGGTATAGTGGCAGCCCGATATTTCAGGCTCACTTAGACTATTCAGTCCATTGTGATACCACAGTGGTGAGCTTCTCTCTTATCACTGAGTGCTGCCCGATTCTGTGTTAAGCTCAATGACAAAGGACCTCCTTTTTATAGCCGAGTCCGAACGGCGTTCCACATTGCAGTGAAACCACTTAAAGAAGCTTTGAAACACTCAGAAATGTCAACAGCATTACTGAGGTGAGATAATCCACCTGTGAACATTTTTGCTGTTTTGTCGAAACTGGGTTTGAACCCTCAAGCAAGTGTATGCAAGGCGGGCATGCTAATCATTGCACCACGGTGGCTCCCTACTGATCGCCATGTGACCTACCATGAGATTGAGACAACTTTAGGTATTAGTGGAAGCGGCATAAACTCAATATTACATGACCATTTGACCGTGAAAAAACATTTTTCAACTGCATTTTTGAGCACTCAAAATATCGATTTGATGGTCTATCCGCCGTATAGTCCTAACTTGGCACCGAATTATTTTATTTTATTGCCCCGTATTATAAAAACTAAATTGAGCGGTCAACGTTTTTTGACACCTGAAGAAACTGTTGATGCGTTCAGAATGTAAATATGTGGCTCAATCAGAGTAGCTCCCCACTGGGAATTTGAATTCCGGTCTCCAGCGTGACAAGCGGCGATTCTAACCACTATACTATCGAGGAGACATGAACTTTATGTGAGCGATCGGCTAAGATTTCGTCTAAAGATCTATATAGTTTCTAGCCTAACAATTATTCTCTAATACCGAAATGTAAAAGGCATCCCTCATATAGTCGTAGGGTTTTGGGGATTTATTTGTTTTTGGGGAAACGACTTAGACTTTTTTTCATAGTGAGATCATTTGTGATTCAGTGGTTTTATTCCATGGGGACTTTTTTTCGAGGCGCCTACAATTTTACCCACGCCCAAATGCTTGCACCGACCCCAAATTGCAATTAGTACGGTATCGTT
Source organism: Haematobia irritans (assembly GCF_050003625.1). Lineage (NCBI taxonomy): Eukaryota > Metazoa > Arthropoda > Insecta > Diptera > Muscidae > Haematobia > Haematobia irritans. The sequence goes on from NC_134401.1 coordinate 147,933,918, forward strand.
TTCTTTCCAACTTACCTCTTCAAATGGTAAAAGTAAAAATTCCTCTGTACCAACAACTTGTTGAAAATTCTGTAGGGCATATTTGTGTGATCTGGTATGCAATTCCTTACACGAATGGGCATCTGAAAATGAAACAAAAATATTTCATTAAAAAAAATGCTCACTTCAATTTCCTAATTGCATTGCAATCGTATTGCAATCTCACCTGCAAAACTTCGTATACCCAGGCAATTTGATGGATGCAATTGACGTAGTAGGAATTTACAGCAGGCCTCTCTTACGGAATGCATTTGCAAGAGGCTCGAGGCAGGCAATAGGACCTGAACATTCTGTTCGGTTATGGTTATTTCTCCCGTATAAATATAATCGATTAAATGTTTAATGGCAACGACATCAATGTCATGCAAACGTACAATGCCCTGGGTTCGTTCCAACATATCATCTGGTGAATAAATCCATAGATGAACATGGATCACATGGCAGGGCAAGGAGGACAGCAAAGAAGGGAGCATCAAGGTTCGGTGTTGGAAGATTTATGGTGGTAATCATGAAATATAATAGGAAGAGTATATTAAAGCAATATTTTAGAAGTGTGTCTGGCTGCGAGTAGATAAGGATTTACCATATGACTACCACACACTCACTCACTGACACATAGCACACTCGCAGGAATTTAAGCATAGCCTATCGTTTACGCTTAGATGTGTGTAAGGGAATGCAGGCACTTTAAAAACTGTTTGTATGTGCAAGTGTGTGCTATCATATTTTCAATTCTAGTATGAATATTCACAAAAAAACACTTACCATTGAACATGGCATAGAAATAGGGTGAGACTGAAGCCAAAACCACTTTATGGGCATGTAACGTTTCCCCACCAACTTCCAGTGTAACATCACACAACTATAGACCGTTCAAAATTCACAGGATGTTTGCAAATGTACGGAAGTGGGCGTTTGCATGTTCGTGTGTGTGTGTGTTTACATGGTAGGTGGATATGTAGTTGATGAAAACGTTTGTTTGATATTGAGATTTTGTCAGAGATGATGGCAGCCAAAAAAAAAGAGAAAGAAAAAAAATTAAATCTTGATTAATTTCATACATTTCAGCAAAATGTTGATATTTTACAGTGGAATAGCTAAAGATAAGAGAAATAATATTTAATTTTATTAGGGTGTCATCATGAAATTCTTAAAACTCAGCTTGAGTCATTATGATGGCAAAACTAATATGGATGTAGTTTTTTAATGTTAATAGGTTGGCTGATAAGTCCCCGGTCTAACAAAGAAAAACACATTTTTTTTTGTCAAAATTCGTTTTTATTATTCAACAGAGTTCCCTTCAAGAGCGATGCAACGATTATAACGACCTTCCAATTGTTTGATACCATTTTGGTAGTACTCCTTCGGTTTTGCCTCAAAATAGGCCTCAGTTTCGGCGATCACCTCTTCATTGCAGCCAATTTCTTTCCCTGCGAGCATCCTTTTGAGGTCTGAGAACAAGAAAAAGTCACTGGGGCCAGATCTGGAGTATACGGTGGGTGTGGAAGTAATTCGAAGCCCAATTCATGAATTTTTGCAATCGTTCTCAATGACTTGTGGCACGGTGCGTTGTCTTGGTGAAACAACACTTTTTCCTTCTTCATATGGGGCCGTTTCGCCGCGATTTCGACCTTCAAACGCTCCAATAACACCATATAATAGTCACTGTTGATGGTTTTTCCCTTCTCAAGATAATAGATAAAAATTATTCCATGCGCATCCCAAAAAACAGAGGCCATTACTTTGCCAGCGGAGTTTTGAGTCTTCCCACGCTTCGGAGACGGTTCACCGGTCGCTGTCCACTCAGCCGACTGTCGATTGGACTCAGCAGTGTAGTGATGGAGCCTTGTTTCATCCATTGTCACATATCGACGGAAAAACTCGGGTGTATTACGAGTTAACAGCTGCAAACTCCGCTCAGAATCATCAACACGTTGTTGTTTTTGGTCAAATGTGAGCTTGCGCGTCACCCATTTTGCACAGAGCTTCCGCATATCCAAATATTGATGAATGATATGACCAACACGTTCCTTTGATATCTTTAAGGCCTCTGCTATCTCGATCAACTTCATTTTACGGTCATTCAAAATCATTTTGTGGATTTTTTTGATGTTTTCGTCGATAACCACCTCTTTCGGGCGTCCACTGCGTTCACCGTCCTCCGTGCTCATTTCAACACGCTTGAATTTTGCATATCAATCAATTATTGTTGATTTCCCTGGGGCAGAGTCCGGAAACTCATTATCAAGCCAAGTTTTTGCTTCCACCGTATTTTTTCCCTTCAGACACAGTATTTTATCAAAACACGAAATTCTTTTTTTTTCATTTATTTCACAATAACAAAAGTTGTTTCACAAAAGACGCTCTATCTCACAAACTAATTGACTTACAGACGTCAAATTTTGACACGAATCATTTGAAGGTTGGTACTATACAAAAATAATATGCATTTAATACTAGCGACGCCATCTGTGTGTCAGACCGGGGTCTTATCAGCCAACCTGTTATGTTAGAACTTGCACAGAAAAACAGATTTTCTAGTGATTGATTCTATACGTTTTTAATTCGCCGATTTCCTTGTAAACTAGGGTATAACTGCTGGTGTTCAGGTTAGTCAAAACAAATTATATTTCTTCAACTTTTCCGAAATTTTTTTCCTTATTTTGTTGTGTCTCTTGGTCTCTGCTCGGGCGCCACTGTAACGATAAGGTTTCTCCCCGTAGACCAGGATATAACTCACGGGCCGGTTTCCTCGTAGAAAAATTATTTCTCTTCTGAAGATGATCTCTGTATTTCTTTGTATCTCTCGGTCGGGTGACATTGTACCAACAGGGTATAACGCAAGGGGCCGAGTTTGTCAAAGAAAATGTACTTCTTCCACTTTTAAGAAGATAATCCTACAATATTTTGTCCCTCTCGGGGACCACTCTACAGATTTTCCCCAGGTAGACTACGGCGGCTCGTGTTCGTCGCAGAAACTGTTCTTCCACTTTTCCCCAGATTAATCCTTAATTTCGTTGTGTCTCTAGTTCCCTGCTCAGGGTATAAGTCACGGGGCCGCGTTTGTCACAAGTTAATTCGTGACCACCCCCCAAAAATCAAAATTTTGATGAAAATCCTTGAAAAATCAAAATTTTCATATGAAAAACTTAAATTGGCCATATCTCCTTAAATATGCGTCCTAGAGCGAAAAGGACTTTAATTCGTGACCACCCCCCAAAAATCAAAATTTTGATGAAAATCCTCAAAAAATCAAATTTTGCATATGAAAAACTTAAATTGGCCATATCTCCTTAGATATGCGTCCTAGAGCGAAAATAAGGTTAATTCGTGACTACCCCAAAAAATCAAAATTTTGATGAAAATCCTCAAAAAATCAAATTTTTTATATGAAAAACTTAAATTGGCCATATCTCCTTAAATATGCGTCCTAGAGCGAAAAGAAGGTTAATTCGTGACCACCCCCCAAAAATCAAAATTTTAATGAAAATCCTCGAAAAATCTAATTTTTCATATGAAAAACTTAAATTGGCCATATCTCCTTAAATATGCGTCCTAGAGCGAAAAGAAGGTTAATTTGTGACCAACCCCCAAAAATCAAAATTTTGATGAAGATCCTCGAAAAATCAAATTTTTCATATGAAAAACTTAAATTGGCAATATCTCCTTAAATATGCGTCCTAGAGCGAAAAGGACTTTAATTCGTGACCACCCTCCAGAAATCAAAATTTTGATGAAGATCCTCGAAAAATCAAATTTTTCATATGAAAAACTTAAATTGGCAATATCTCCTTAAATATGCGTCCTAGAGCGAAAAGGACTTTAATTCGTGACCACCCTCCAAAATTCAAAATTGTGATGAAAATCCTCGAAAAATCAAATTTTTCATATGAAAAACTTAAATTGGCCATATCTCCTTAAATATGCGTCCTAGAGCGAAAAGAAGGTTAATTCGCTCCAAAGAATCAAAATTTTTATAAAAATCAACGCATTTTTTCCACTTTTCAGAAGATGGTTCTTCAATTTCTTTGTGTCTCTCGTTCCCTGCTCAGAGTAAAACTCACGGGACAGGGTTCGTCACAGAAAGCTTATTACATCCACGTTTCCTATGATGAACCCTTGAATATGTGGTTCAGCCTCTCGATTCCTACTCGGGCGCCTCTCTAACTACAGGTTTTCTCCTTGTAGACCAGGATTTAACTTACAGGACGGGTTCGTTGCCGAAAGTGTGTGTTCTACCTTTTCTCTGGAGATTATTGCGCTGTCTCTCAGTCCCTGATCGGGCGCCACTCTAACTACAGGTTTTCCACCCGTAGGCTGGGTTATAACTCACGGGAACGAGATCGTTACAGAAAATGTATTTCTTCCACTTTCCCTAAATTTGGTTGTGTCTCCCGGTCTCCTCTCGGAGCAGAACTTACGGTATAACTCATGAGTTTCGTCACTGAACATTTTTCTCTCTCACTTTTCCAAAGATGATCCCTCTATGTCGTTGTGCCTCTCGGTTCCTGCTCGGGTGCCATAATAACGTAGGTTTTCCCTGCGCAGGATATAACTCATGGGGCCGGGTTCATCACAGAAATTTATTTCTTCCACTTTTCCGAAGATGATCTCACAATTTCAGTGTCTCTTGGTCCCTGCTCGGGCGCCAATGTCTCGACAGGGTTTCCTCCTTATGCTAGGGTATAACTCACGGGGCCGGGTTCGTTAAAGACATGTTTTCTTCCACTATTCCGACGGTGATCCCTCAATGTCGTTGTGTTTCTCGGTCACTGCTCGGTAGGTTAGGTTAGGTGGCAGCCCGATGTATCAGGCTCACTTAGACTATTCAGTCCATTGTGATACCACATTGGTGAACTTCTCTCTTATCACTGAGTGCTGCCCGATTTCATGTTAAGCTCAATGACAAGGGACCTCCTTTTTATAGCCGAGTCCGAACGGCGTTCCACATTGCAGTGAAACCACTTAGAGAAGCTTTGAAACCCTCAGAAATGTCACCAGCATTACTGAGGTGGGATAATCCACCGCTGAAAAACTTTTTGGTGTTCGGTCGAAGCAGGAATCGAACCCACGACCTTGTGGATGCAAGGTGGGCATGCTAACCATTGCACCACGGTGGCTCCCTGCTCGCTAGCCAGTGTAACAAAAAGTTTTCCCCGTGTACGGTTTAACGTACGGGGCAGGTTCGTCACAGAGAATGTATTTCTTCCCCTCTTCCGAAGAGAGATCATCTCTCTATTACAATGTGCCTCTCGGTCCCTGCTCGGGCGCCACTGTAACGACATGATTTCCATTCGTAGGCTAGGATATAACTCACGAGAACGGGTTCATCACTGAATATTTATGTACTCACTTGTCGTGTCGTAGGTCTACAGTATCCCAGTCTCTACCGGAGACTGTAAAGTTAGTGGTATCACCTGCGGTATCACTGAATGGTCCAAGTAAGCCTAAAATATAGGGTTGCCACTAAATCTAACCTAACCTAATCCAATATAAGACACAACACACTGTGCGTAATTATTTTGTTATTACATCACAAATAAATTTTTAAGGTCCTAAAGGCCAATGTCTAATAAAACCAAACCTATTACGAGCAAACATCCTCAATGGTCAATTTGTAGTTTAATTACCCCATAGGGATTTTGTCATGCATGTTTAAATAATCGGTATTTGCAACTCTACCCAAAGCTTTAATAATTTTTTTCCATAAAGAAGACGTAACATTTTATTTAAATCTTAAAGAGATTAAATGACCATAAAAATAATTAAAGTCTTCTTCTTTACTATGCATAGCCTATGCAGATGTCAATTAGTTGGTATTATGTCTAGGAGTACGTACATGGATGGCTTAGAAGGATTTTTATGGCAAAGCCTATTGGGGTTTTAAATGGGCTTTAGTTGTCAGCCAAGACTAACAAGAAGCCACTGTTCTTAGAGCCGGGAGCATAGGGAGGCATTGCGCCTAGTAAATAAAACAGCAGTGAAAATCGTAATGGGTTCCTCAAATGTGTTTGACTTTTGCATGACCCTATAAAGCTATAAAGCAGACAAGCTGACATCCACAACCATAAACATTTTGTCAACCTTTTTTGTTTGTTTTTGTCAACTCAAGAGTTGTAGGCAAAATGTCTAGTCCAACTAAACATTTGTCACTTTGGCCATTAGTGCGTCTGTCCCTCCGTTCGTCCGTCCGTCCGTCCTATCCATTTATACGAACTCTACTGTGACATAGATGACACTTCCCTTAGTGGGCATATGGAGAAAACAAGCGATATTTTTTGTATTCTAATGGAATTACGGGGTCTGGTTGGTGTTTTAGGTTTTCTTGGCATTATTGCCTATGTATCCGCCTGCCACCCATCCATCCATCAACCAAAACAAAATGTTATGATGATAGGTGCTAAAACAAAATAAACATCACAACCATCGACATCATACCCCCTTATCACTAAGCCGGTCTATGCTCATGATTTTCGTATAGACTATATGCAAGAATTTCCAGCCGGTACTGAAGGTTACAAATATCCCAAGGCATAGGCGACGACATATGGTAGGAAAATGATTCCTATGGACATTGGATGGGGAAAGTAAGTTGGAAAAAAGTCAATAAACCCTACATGGATGTAGAAGAACTGTATGTAAGACTAACCCATTCCAACAATATGGGGACACTCAATCACACATTAACAAATTTCTACGAAAATAAAATGAATTCCAAGCACAATGGCTACATTATAACAAATTTTGTCATAGAAAATTTCACAAGGGGAAATTTGTCGTCACTATGGCGCCCGAGCAGGGACCTAAATAGATAATTAGGCTGAATTAGAAGGATCGCCAAAACGTTGCAGCAGAAAGACCAGAACATTGCATGCCTCTTGCGCCTATAGACTGCACAAGGGGAAACTTGTCATTGCAATGGCGCCCGAGCTTGAAACTGAGTAAATAATTAAGTCGAGTCAGAAGGAACGTAAACACCTCACAGCAGAATGGCCATTGAGTTGCGCGCCTGTGGAGAGAGTTTGGGCTAGATATTTTAAGTAATTTCAAGAAACTGAAGAGGCGCTTTGGTCCGTTCATTGGAGCAGAGCATAACATAGCGATTTTCTATAAAAATTTTATTTGTATTAAATTTTCTATTTATAAAATGAAATATTCTATTAAAAAAATTTTCTATAAAGTTTCATTGGTATGGAAATTTCTATAAAAATTTCATTTGTATGAAATTTTCTATAAAAGTTTCATTAGAATGGAAATTTATTTAAAAGTTTCATACGAATAAGTTTTTATGTAGAGAATTTTATTCGTACGAAATTTTTATAGAAAATTTGATCAGAATTAAATATTTCTAGAAAATTTCATCGGAATTAAATTTTTATAGAAAATTTCATACTAATGAAATTTATAGAAAATTTCATACGAACGAATTTAATCGAAATTCCCATGAAATTTTCTTAAAAAATGCCATTCATTTCATTCCAAAAAATTTCGTATGAAATTTTCTATAAAAATTTCATACCCATGAAATTTTCTTTAAAAATTGTTTATTAAAAAAAAATTCCCATTCTCATGAAATTTTCTATAAAAATTCCATTCTCATAAAACTTGCCATAAATATTTCATTCCCATGAAATTTTCTATAAAAATTTCAAACCCATGAGATTAAAAAAAAAAAATAAAATTTCATACGAAAAAAGTTTCATTCGTATGATTTTTTTTATAAACATTATGATCTCATGGATTTTTTTTTTACAAATATAATTCTTATGAAATTTTCATAAAAATTTAAATTAAAATGAAATTTTTCAAAAAAAATCTATAAAAATTTCATTCCGATGAAATTTTCTATAAAAGTTCATTCCGATGAAATTTGTAATTTTCTATAAAAATTTCGTATGAAATTTTCGATAAAAATTTCATATGAAATTTTTATTACAGTTTCGATGGAATTTAAAAATTTCATTCACGTAGAATATTCTATAAAAATTTCATTCCCATGAAATTTTCTATAAAAATTGCAGTCCAGTGAAAGACATTTTTATAGGAAATAAAAATGTCTTTCCCATGAAATTTTCTATAAAAATTTTGTATGAAATTTTCTACAAAAATTTTGTATGAAATATTCTATAAAAATTTCGTATGAATTTTTTTTAAAAGTTTCATATGAAATTTCCTATAAAAATTTTATATGAAATTTTCTATGAAAATTTCATATGCAATTTTCTATAAAATTTCGTATAAAATTACAAAAAAAAAAAATCATTCATATGAAATATCATTGCCATGAAATTTTCTATAAAAATTTCTTTATATGAAATTAGCTATAAATATATCTTTCTATAAAAATTTCATTCCAATGAAAATTTCTTTAACACTTTCATTCCGATAAAATTCTCTATAAATATTTCTTACCATAAAATTTTCTATAAAAACTTCATTCGAATGAAAGTTTCCAAAAAAAAAAATCATTCCGATGAAATTTTCTATAAAAATTAAATTCGAATGCAATTTTCCATAAAAATTTCATTCATAATTTTCATAAAAATTTATGAAATTTTCTATAAAAAGTTCAATCCGATGAAATTTTCTATAAAACATTCATCCGATGAAGTTTTCTATAAAAATTTATTATGAAATTTCGTATGAAATTTAATCATTTTATTCCCGTATAATTTTCTCTTAAAATTGCATACCCATGAAATTTTCTATAAAAATTGCATTCCAATGAAATTCTCTAATCATGAAACTTTCTATAAAAATTTCGTATGAAATTTTCTATAAAAATTTAATTTGTATGCAATTTTGCATAAAAAGTTCATTCATAATTTTCATAAAAATTTCATTCCATTAAAAATTTTCATAAAAATTTCATTCATATGGAATTTTCTATAAAAAGTTCAATCCGATGAAATTTTCTATAAAAATTTCGTTTGTAATTTGAAATTTTCTATAAAAATTTCGTTTGTAATTTGAAATTTTCTATAAAAATTTCGTATGAAATTTTCGATAAAAATTTCGTTTAAAATTTTCTATAAAAATTTCGTATGAAATTTAAAAATTTGATTCACATAGAATTTTCAATAAAAATTTCATTTCCATGAAATTTTCTATAAAAAAATGAAATTTCCTATATAAATGTCTTTCCAATGAAATTTTCTATAAAAATTTTGTATGAAATTTTCTATAAAATTTCGTATGAAATTAAAAAAAAAAATCATTCATATGAAATATCATTGCTATGAAATTTTCTATAAAAATTTCTTTCGTATGAAATTAGCTATAAATATTTCTTTCTATAAAATTTTTATTCTAATGAAAATTTCTTTAACAATTTCATTCCAATGAAATTTTCTATAAATATTTTTTCCATGAAATTTTCTATAAAAATTTCATTCCTATGAAATTTTCTTTAAAAATTTCATTAATATGAAATTTTCCATAAAAATTTCATTCGTATGAAATTTTCTATTAAACTTGCACTCGTATGAAATATTCCATAAAAATTTCATTCGTATGAAATTTTCCATAAAAATTTCATTTGTATGAAATTTTCCATAAAAATTTCATTCGTATGAAATTTTCCATAAAAATTGCATTCCTATGAAATTTTTCATAAAAATTTCATTCCTATGAAATTTTCCATACAAATTTCATTCATATGAAATTTTCTATAAAAAGTTCAATCCGATGAAATTTTCTATAAAACATTCATCCGATGAAGTTTTCTATAAAAATTTATTATGAAATTTCGTATGAAGTTTAATCATGTTATTCCCGTATAATTTTCTCTAAAAATTTCTTACCCATGAAATTTTCTATAAAAATTTCGTATGAAATTATCTATAAAAATTTCGTATGAAATTTTATATAAAAATTTCGTATAAAATTTTCTATAAAAATTTCGTATGAAATTTTCTATAAAAATTTCGTATGAAATTTTCTATAAAAATTTCGTATGAAATTTTCTATACAAATTTCGTATGAAATTTTCTATAAAAATTTCGTATGAAATTTTCTATAAAAATTTCGTATGAAATTTTCTATAAAAATTTCGTATGCAATTTTCTATAAAAATTTCGTATGAAATTTTCTATAAAAATTTCGTATAAAATTTACTATAACAATTTCGTATGAAATTTTCTATAAAAATTTCCTACGAAATTTTCTACAAAAATTTCGTAAGCAATTTTCTATAAAAAGTTCGTATCAACTTTTCTATAAAAATTTCGTATGAAATTTACTATAAAAATTTCGTATGAAATTCTCTATAAAAATTTCGTATGCAATTTTCTTTAAAAATTTCGTATGAAATTTTCTACAAAAATTTCGTATGAAATTTTCTACAAAAATTTCGTATGAAATTTTCTACAAAAATTTCGTATGAAATTTTCTATAAAAATTTCGTATGAAATTTTCTATAAAAATTTCCTATGAAATTTTCTACAAAAATATCGTATGCAATTTTCTATAAAAAGTTCGTATGAAAGTTTCTACAAAAATTTTGTAGATAATTTTCTATGAAAATTTCGTATGTAATTTACTTTAAAAGTTTCGTATGAAATTTTCTATAAAAATTGCGTATGAAATTTTCTATAAAAATTTCGTATGAAATTTTCTATAAAAATTTCGTATGAAATTTTCTACAAAAATTTCGTATGCAATTTTCTATAAAAAATAATTTTCTGTGAAAATTTCGTATGTAATTTACTATAAAAGTTTCGTATAAAATTTTCTATAAAAATTTCGTATGAAAGTTTCTATAAAAATTTCGTATGAAATTTTCTATAAAAATTTCGTATGAAATTTTCTATAAAAATTTCGTATGCAATTTTCTATAAGAATTTCGTATGAAATTTTGTATAAAAATTTCGTATGAAATTTTCTATAAAAATTTCGTATGACATTTTCTATAAAAATTTCGTATGAAATTTTCTATAGAAATTTCGTATGCAATTTTCTATAAAAATTTCGTATGCAATTTTCTATGTTCGTATAAAAGTTTCTACAAAAATTTCGTATATAATTTTCTGTGAAAATTTCGTATGTAATTTACTATAAAAGTTTCGTATGAAATTTTCTATAAAAATTTCGTATGAAATTTTCTATAAAAATTTTCGTATGAAATTTTCTATAAAAATTTCGTATGAAATTTTCTATAAAAATTTCGTATGAAATTTTCCATAAAATTTCCTATGAAAGTAACAAAATATCATTCGTATGAAATTTCATTGCCATAAAATTTTCTATGAATTTTCGTATGAAATTTTTTATACAAATTTCATATGATTTGTTCTATAAATATTTCTTTCTATAAAAATATCACTGCAATGAAAGTTTCTTTAAAAATATCATTCCAATGAAAGTTTCTTTAAAAATATCATTCCAACGAAATTTTCTGTAAAAATTTCATTCCATGAAATTTGCTATAAAATTTTTATTTGCTTTAAAATTTCTTCAAAGTTTTCATTCATACGTAATTTTCTAAAAAATTGTCATTTGTATGGAAATATCTTTAAAATTTTCTTTAAAAATTGCATACTCATCAATTTTTTTTATTCCGATTAAAGTTTCTTTAAAAAGTTTATTTAAATGACATTTTCAATAAAAAAATATAATTTTCTAAAAACGTTCGTATGAAATTTTCTATTATAATTTCATATGAAATTTTCCACAAAGATTTCGTATAAAATTTTCTATAAAAACTTCGTATCAAATTCATTCATACGAAATTTTCTATAAAAATTGTATTCGTATGAAATTTCCTATAAAAAATTTATTCCAATGAAATTTTCCATAACAAATTAATTTCAATAAAATTTTCTAAAATAAAGTTCATTCCTATAAAAATGTCTACAAAAATTTCATTCCGATGAAATTTGTTATAAAGATGAAATTTGAATGAAATTTTCTACAAAAATATTTTATTTTTACGGAATTTTCCACCTTTTCTTGGTTTTTCCCACTGTGCTTAGATTATAACACAATCTGTTACTTTCCCATATAGCCCCCAGAGAGTGAAAGACTATTACATTTGTAGCTGTGGGCCTTTGGGTGGTTTCTATAGACTCGAATTCCATAAAAAATATCCAAATGGCAAAAAAGAAAACGAAAACAAAAATAAAAACAAAATTCGCGTCTTCATGTCTGGCACGTATCGGAACTAAGTGACAGTGTATGAAGACGACCATGGTGACGTTGATGATGAGGTGTTGATTATGATGATGGTGTCGATGTCGATGAAGTTCTTCCTTTTATTCTGAGGTGTTTATATGAAACTTTTTTTCCGATTATCTATAGATTACCGGCAAACATGCTGTTATGTGTGGATTTCTTTTTTGGGGATTTATTTCCCAGCGAATGTATATCATGGTCATGTTTTGGCGGTATTTGGGAATATTTCCGGATTACTCTTTAGTATTACAAATGCCATTACACGTATGGGTTTTTCGTTATTTCTATGCTTAGGGTCATCGTATCCTACATTACCTGAGCATTGGTTCGCATTTGGTTTATCGCTGCAAAGGAGGCCACACAATGTCCAGGATTTTGATGATGGGCCTGTGGTAGAATTTCTTCATTTGGTCCCGGTGGGCTAAGATCACTGGGTGTTTGTGTTGAATTGTTGCTGGTGGTGGTAACATCTTCACTATTGGCAGTGTTGTCGGTGGAACTGAAATTGAAATTAGTGGAATTCATTATTAAATTGATTTCGTAAATTATGAATTAATTAAGAAATGAAAAGGCCATAAAAATGTTATAGGATATTTTCTATAGAATTAAAAGGTTGGCAAAATTTTCTATAGAAATAAAATGTTGACAAAATTTTCTATAGAAATAAAATTTTGACAAAATTTTCTATAGAAAAATTTTGAGAAAATTTTCAATAGAAATAAAATTTTGACAAAAAGTTCTATAGAAATAAAAGTTTGACAAAATTTTCTACAGAAATAAAATTTTGACAAAATTTTCTACAGAAATAAAATTTTGACGAAACTTTCTATAGAAATAAAATTATGCAAAATTTTCTATAGATATAAAATTTTGACACAATTTTCTATAGAAATAAAATATTGACACATTTTACTATAGAAATAAAATTTGGACAAAACTTTCTATAGAAATAAAATGTCGACAAAATTTTCTATAGAATTGAAATTTTGACAAAATTTTCTATAGAAATAATATTTTTACAAACTTTTCTATAGAAATAAAATTTTGACAAAATTTTCTATAGAAATAAAATTTGGCAAAATTTTCTATAGAAATAACATTTTGACACAATTTTCTATAGAAATAAAATTTTGACACAATTTTCTATAGAAATAAAATTTTGACAACATTTTCTATAGAAATAAAATTTTGACAAAATTTTCTATAGAAATAAAATTTTGACAAAATTTTCTATAGAAATAAAATTTTGACACAATTTTCTATTGAAATAAAATTTTGACAAAATTTTCTATAGAAATAAAATTTTGACAAAATTTTCTATAGAAATAAAATTTTGACCAAAATTTTCTATGGAAATAAAATTTTGCAAAATTTGGTATAGAAATAAAATTTTGACAAAATTTTCTATAGAAATAAAATTTTGACCACAATTTCCATAAAAAAAAATTTTGACAACATTTTCTATAGAAATACAATTTTGACAAAATTTTCTATAGAAATAAAATATTGACACAATTTTCTACAGAAATAAAATTTTGACAAAATTTTCAATAGAAATAAAAATTTCACAAAATTTTTTCTAAAAATAAAATTTTCGCAGAATTTTGTATAGACATAAAAATTTCAATATAAAATTTTGACAAAATTTGCTATAAAAATAAAATTTTGACAAAATTTTGCTACAGAAATAAAATTTTGACAAAATTTTCTATAGAAACAAATTTTTGATAAATTTTTTATACAAATAAATTTTTGATAAAAATTTGTATAGAAATAAAATTTTGTCAAATTCTTTATAGAAATAAAGTTTTGAGAAAATTTTCGATAGAAATACAATTTTGGTAAAATTTTCTATAGAAATAAAATTTTGACAAAATTTTCTATAGAAATAAAATTTTGACCAAACTTTTCTATAGAAATAAAATTTAGACACAATTTTCTATAGAAATAAAATTCTGGCAAAATTTTTTATAGAATAAAATTTTTACAAAATTTTCTATAGAAATAAAATTTTTACAAAATTCTCTATAGAAATAAAATTTTTACAAAATTTTCTATAGAAATAAAATTTTGACAAAATTTTTTATAGAATAAAATTTTTACAAAATTTTCTATAGAAATAAAATTTTGACAAAATGTTTTATAGAATAAAATTTTTACAAAATTTGTTATAGAATAAAATGTTTACAAAATTTTCTATAGAAATAAAATTTTTACAAAATTTTCTATAGAAATAAAATTTTTACAAAATTTTCTATAGAAATAAAATTTTGACAAAATTTTCTATAGAAATAAAATGTTGACAAAATTTTCTATAGAATTGAAATTTTGACAAAATTTTTTATAGAAATAAAATTTTGACAAAATTTTCTATAGAAATAAAATTTTGACAAAATTTTCTATAGAAATAAAATTTTGACAAAATTTTCTATAGAAATAAAATTTTTACAAAATTTTCTATAGCATTGAAATTTTGACAAAACTTCCTATAAAAATAAAATGTTGACAAAATTTTCTATATAATTGAAATTTTGACAAAATTTTGTATGAAATAAAATTTTGACAAAATTTTTTTTAAAATAAAATTTTGACAAAATTTTCTATAGAAATAAAATTGTGACAAAACTTTCTATAGAAATAAAATGTTGACAAAATTTTCTATAGAATTGAAATTTTGACAAAATTTTTTATAGAATAAAATTTTTACAAAATTTTCTATAGAAATAAAATTTTTACAAAATTTTCTATAGAAATAACATTTTGAGAAAATTTTCTATAGAAATAAAATTTTTACAAAATTTTCTATAGAAATAAAATTGTGACAAAATTTTCTATAGAAATAAAATTGTGACAAAATTTTCTATAGAAATAAAATGTTGACAATATTTTCTATAGAAATAAAATTTTGACAAAATTTTCTATAGAAATAAAATTTTGACAAAATTTTCTATAGAAATAAAATTTTGACAAAATTTTTATAGAAATAAAATTTTGACCAAAATTTTCTATAGAAATAATATTTTGACAAAATCTTCTATAGAAATAAAATTTTCATCAAAATTTTCTATAGAAGTAAAAGTTTGACTAAATGTTCTATAGAAATAAAATTTTTACAAAATTTTCTATAGAAATAAAATTTTTACAAAAATTTCTATAGAAATGAAATTTTCTATGGAAATAAAATTTTTACATAATTTTCTATAGAAATAAAATTTTGAAAAAATTTTCTGTAGAAATAACATTTTGACAAAAATTTCTATAGAAATAAAATTTTGACAAAAATTTTTATAGAAATAAAATTTTGATTAAATTTTCAATAGAATTTTGAAAAAAAAGGTTTCTAGTCCAAATGTTCTATTTGGTATGCCGAGGAATACAAATCCTCTGTTTTTTTTCTTTTCATTAAATTTTGACGATTCTCTGTGCTTCTTTATTAATACAATGTAAAATAAACGGAATTTCATCCAAACGTTATTTATTATACTGAACCTATTTCGAAAAATTTGGCACAAAAATCGCCAAATTTATGAAAGTTTCTCCACCAAATCCTCAAGGCCCCAACTAAAATAATTTCATTCGTATCCGCGACCAAATATCCTCAATTTAGAGGAAAAAATTCCCAATACTGGCAAAAGCTAACCACAGTGGCTCCCAATATATTGTAGAACATAAAGTGACAATAAAATATTTAATACAATTTTCATGAAGCAATTTGAAAATTATAACAAGGGTCATTGGGGCGTATATTTATATTAAAAGTAATCATACGCTTAGATGGTCACATTAAAAATAATCATACTCCCCTGTGTACTTAAAATGAGATATATTTAATAATCCTGGTCCATAAAATAATAAGACATGAACTGATATTGTCACAAAAAGCTTCATGGAAGTGGAAATTTTATGAAAAATGTCGAGAAACGAAATTTTAGTAAAAAAAAAGTATGACAATGGGAAACAAAATTTCCTATTAGCAAAAATATTATAAAAAAATTAAAGAGAATAGAATTACGGACTTTTCTCGTCCCCTAACACCTATTTGAAAATTACAAGTATGTTCACTAGAGCATTTTTTATACCATCCACCATAGGATAACACATCGAAATATTGCTCTAAGACCCCATAAAGTATATATATTCTGGGTCGTGGTGAAATTCTGAGTCGATCTAAGCATGTCCGTCCGTCCGTTTGTTGAAATCACGCTAACTTCGGAACGAAACAAGCTATCAACTTGAAACTTGGCACAAGTAGTTGTTATTGATGCAGGTTGGATGGTACTGCAAATGGGCCATATCGGTCCACTTTTACGTATAGGCCCCATATAAACGGACCGCCAAATTTGGCTTGCGGGGACTCTAAGAGAAGCAAATTTCATCCGATCCCCAGATTTGGTTTGCGGATCCTCAAAGAGAAGCAAATTTCATCCGATCCGGCTGAAATTTGGTACATGGTATTGGTATATAACCATGCAAAAATTGGTCTATATCGGTCCATAATTATATATAGCCCCATATAAACCGATCCCCAGATTTGACCTCCGGAGCCTCTTAGAAGAGCAAAATTCATTCTATCCGGTTTAAATTTGGTACGTGGTGTTAGTATATTGTCTCTAACAACCATGCAAAAATTGGTCCATATCGGTCCATAATTATATATAGCCCCCATATAAACCGATCTCCAGATTTTGTTTTCGGATCCTCTAAGAGAAGCAAATTTCATCCGATCCGGCTGAGATTTGGTACATGGTATAAGTATATGGTCTCCAACAATCATGCCAAAATTTGTCCATATCGGTCCATAATTATATATAGCCCCCATATAAACCTATCCCCAGATTTGACCTCCGGAGCCTCTTAGAGGAGCAAATTCATCCGATCCGGATGAAATTTGGTACATGGTGTTAGTATATGGTCTCTAATAACCATGCAAGAATTGGTCTATGTCGGTCCATAATTATATATAGCCCCCATATAAACCGATCCCCAGATTTTGTTTTCGGATCCACTAAGAGAAGCAAATTTCATCCGATCCGGCTGAGATTGGGTACATGGTATAAGTATAAGGTCTCCAACAATCATGCAAAAATTGGTCCATATCGGTCCATAATTATATATAGCCCCCATATAAACCGATCCCCAGATTTGACCTCCGGAGCCTCTTAGAGGAGCAAAATTCATCCGATCCGGCTGAGATTTGGTACATGGTGTAAGTATATGGTCTCCAACAACCCTGCAAAAATTGGTCCATATCGGTCCATAATTATATATAGCCCCCATATAAACCGATCCCCAGATTTGACCTCCGGAGCCCTTTAGAGGAGAAAAATTCATCCGATCCGGTTGAAATTTGGTACATGGTAGTAGAATATGGTCTCTAACAACCATGCAATAATTGGTCCATATCGGTCCATAATTATATATAGTCCCCATATAAACCGAAACCCAGATTTGACCTCCGGAGCCTATTAAAGGAGCAAAATTCATCCGATCCGGTTGAAATTTGGTACGTGGTGTTAGAATGTGGTCTCCAACAAACACGCAAGAATTGATCCATATCGGTCCATAATTATATATAGCCCCCATATAAACCGTTCCCCAGATTTGGCCTCCGGAGCCTCTGGGAGGAGCAAAATTCATCCGATCCGGTTGAAATTTGGAACGTGGTGTTAGTATAAGGCCGCTAATAACCATGCCAAAATTGGTCCATATCAGTCTATAGTTATATATAACCGATCCCCAATCACACAAAAATAATCTACCAAAATTTTATTTTTATAGAAAATATTGTCAAAATGTTATTTCTATAGAAAATTTTGTTAAAATTTTAGACATTTTTTTCCAAATTTTACATTTATAGAAAATGTTGTCAAAATTTTATGTCTATAGGATTTTTTGATATTTAAAATTCTCGACCCCTAATATCTATTTGAAAATTAGTAGAAAGTTCACTGGAGCGTATGTTTTGTTTTAAAAGTAATCATACGCTAAGATGGTTAAAAATAAAAATAATCATACTCCCTTGTGTACTTGAAATGAAACGTATTCGCAAACTCTGGTCTATAAAAAATATTATAGAAACTTTCACAGGTATAAAAATTTTATTCAATAAAACATTTAATAAGGATGAAATTTTTTGTAGCAAGTAATTGAGCTTTCATAGAAAATTTTATGGTTGAAAAATTCTGTAAAACTCATACGAAAAATTTTTTGATATTTTTTTTTTGTTTTTTGAAAATTTAAATCTTTATAGGACTAATTACGTTATGTGACTCTTTCTCCTTATCAATTACAAAATACGACGCCCACTAAAATTTAACCATTTAAAGTAAAAATATCCTTGTGTTGGTCCTTACAGATTTTAATGTTAGTCATAAAAGTTTGCAAATTTAGTTTGATTGCTGTCATAAATATTTATTTTCACTTCTCGTATACAATCACATCACCCTTGAGCCACTTTAGCAAACGAAAATTATGGGTGGCTCAATTTCCAACAACAATGTTTGCAGTTTGTCGAAGCATAAGAAGAAATCAATTGGAGAAATTGCTGTTCCGTTCATTATCCAAGCTTTTTATGAGGCAATTAACCTTATTCTGTTCGGTGTAGTGAGAGCAAGGGGGTTGATTTTCCTTTTTTGCTTTTTGCAAAATGACCCAAATTGCATTCATTCAGTGGAGTGTCCTTATCTGAAATGGCACTAAGCTAACAAATATCCCACAATACCCCCACAATACCAACCCAAAATGGTCATTTGGAAAGTCATCAACACATATGCTGGCTAGGGGGTGGATGATGACGATGATGATGAAATCACTGTTTGTACACAGAAAGGACACAACTACCAGATGTAGTCAAATACCACACTAACCCACACCCTCTACACTCTCTTTTGTATAGACCTATACACACACACATGCACACATCGATAATGACTGCTACAATGAATGCGTAAATAAATGCATGAATGTCATGTAATGACACTGAGTTAGTTTTCCACTCCTTTGGTCCTTTTTTTCTTTCGTATTCCCTTTATATATCCTCCATCAAATTCATGAAGTAATGCTGATGATGACATCAAAGACGCCAACAAGCCGGACAAATTGTCTAGAGTTCCTTGAGGTTTCCTTTCAGCTATGGTTATGCTGTCTGGCTTGTCGTTGTCCTTGTCGCGACAATGAATATGAATGGAGTCTGGGCTAGAATAGAATAGAAATGATCCCAATCCTTTGGTGCAGTTCCAGTCACATGGGATGTTCATAGTTTTTGTTGACAATGTTAACAGGGAATGATGTGCTATGCAACCACGGTTGCCACAGTTGGTAGAATTCTACCGAAAATTGTAGAATTTTTAATGTTTGGTAGAATTCTTGACGATTTGGAAATTTTGCAAACTATTCCCCTCCAAACTAAGTGGTACTACACAAATTTCTACAAAACATAAAAAAATTGACAAAATTTTCTATAAAAATAAAATTTTGACAAAATTTTCTGTAAAAATAAAATTTTGAAAAAATTTTCTATGGAAATAAAATTTTGGCAAAATTTTGAAAAAAATTAAAAACAAAATATTGACAAAATTACAATAACATTTTGACAAAATGTTCTATAGAAATAAAATTTTGACAAAATTAAAAAAAAATTAAAATAAAATGTTGGCAACATTTTTTATAGAAATAACATTTTGGCACATTTTTCTATAAAAATAAAATTTTGAAAAAAATTTCTATAGAAAAAAAAATTTGACAAAATTTTCTATAGTAATATAATTTTGAAAAAATTTTCTATATAAATAAAATTTTGACAAAATTTTCTATAGAAATAAAATTTTGACAAAATTTTCTATAGAAATAAAATTTCGAAAAAAAAAAAATTCTTTAGAATTATAATTTTGACAAAATGTTCTATTGAAATAAAATTTTAACAAAAATGTTCTACAGAAACACAATTTTGACAAAAGTTTGTACAGAAATATAATTTTGACAAACTTTTCTTTAAAAGTCGAATTTTGACAAAATTTTCTATAGAAATACAATTTTGACAACATTATCGCTAGAAATAAAATTTTGAGAAAATTTTCTATAGAATTAAAATTTTTACAAAATTTTCTATAGAAATAAAATTTTGAAAAAAAAATTCAATAGAACTATAATTTTGACAAAATGTTCTATAGAAATAAAATTTTAACAAAATGTAATATAAATATAAATATGTAAATATAATTTTGACAAACTTTTCTTTAAAAATAGACTTTCGACAAAATTTTCTATAGAAATAAAATTTTGACAAAATTTTCTCTAGAAATTATATTTTGAAAAAATTTTCTATAGAAATAAAATTTTGACAAAATTTTCTATGGAAATACAATTTTGGGAAAATGTTCTATTGAAATAAATTTTGAACACAAATTTTCTACAGAAATAAAATTTTGACAAAAGTTTGTACAGAAATATAATTTTGACAAACTTTTCTATAAGAATAAAGTTTTGACAAAATTTCCTATAGAAATACAATTTTTACAAGATTATCTATAATAATAAAATTTTGACAAAATTTTCTATAGAAATAACATTTTGGCAAAATTTTGAAAAAATTCAAAAATTAAATATTGACAAAACTTACATAAAATTTTGACAAAATTAAAATAACATTTTCACAAAATATTCTATAGAAATAAAATTTTGACAAAATTTTCTATAGAAATAAAATGTTGACAAAATTCTTTAAAAAATTTAAAATAAAATGTTGACAAAGTTTTTTCTAGAAATAACATTTTGTTTAAAAATAAAATTTTGACAAAATTTTCTATAGAAATAAAATTTAAAAAAAATGTATAGAAATAAAATTTTGACAAAATTTTCTACAGAAAAAAAAATATTGACAAAATTTTCTATAGAAATAAAATTTTGAGAAAATTTTCTATAGAAATAAAATTTTGAGAAAATTTTCTATAGAAATAAAATTTTGACAAAATTTTCTATAGAAAGAAAATTTAAAAAAAAAATTCTATAGACCTATAATTTTGACAAAATGTTCTATTGAAATTAAAATTTAACAAAAATTTTCTACAGAAATAAAATTTTTACAAAAGTTTGTACTGAAATATAATTTTGATAAATTTTCTATAAAATAAAATTTTGACAAAATTTTCTATAGAAATACAATTTTGACAAAATTTTTGATAGAAATAAAATATTGACAAAATTTTCTATAGAAATATAATTTTGACAAAATGTTTTTTAGAAATAACATTTTAAAAAATTTTCTACAGAAATAAAATTTTGACAAAAATTTTCTATAGAAATACAATTTTGATAAGGTGTTCTGTAGAAATGCAATTTTGAGAAAATTTGCTATAGAGGAATAACATTTTGACAAAATTTTCTATAGAAATAAAATTTTGACAAAATTTTCTATAGAAATAAAATGTTGAAAAAAATTCTATGGAAATAAAATTTTGAGAAAATTTTCTATAGAAATAAAATGTTGAGAACATTTTTTAAAGAAATAAATTTTTGACAAAATTTTCTAAAAAAATAAAATTTTTTAAAAAAATTCCATAGAAATAAAACTTTGACAAAAATTTCTATAGGAATTAAAATATGATGAAATTTGCAATAGGAATGAAAATTTTACAAAATTTTCTATAGGAATAAAAATTTGACAAAATTTTCTAAAGAAATAAAATTTTCTATAGAAATAAAATTTTGACAAAAATTTCTACAGGAATTAAAATATGACAAAATGTTCTATATAAAAATAAAATTTTGACAAAATTTTCTCTAGAAATAAAATGTTGACAAAATTTTCTATAGAAATAAATTTATTTATTTATTTAAGGCAAGATTTACAATCATAATAAATTATGAAAATAAATATAAAAAAATAGGTGCTAACAACAAAGGCTTTTGACCTATAGAAATGAAATTTTGAGAAAATGTTCTATTGAAATAAAATTTGAACAAACATTTTCTATAGAAATAAAATGTTGACAAAAGTTTGTACTGAAATATAAGTTTGACAAACTTTTCTATAAAAATAAAATTTTCTATAGAAATACAATTTTGACAAAATTTTTTATAGAAATAAAATTAAAAAAAAAAATTCTATAGAAATAAAATTTTAACAAAATTTTCTACAGAAATAAATTTTTGACAAAATTTTCTATAGAAATAATATGTTGACAAAAATTTTTTATAGAAATAAAATTTTGATAAGAGTTTCTTTAGAAATGAGATTTTGAGAAAATTTACTATAGAAATAAAATGTTGAGAACATCTTTTGTAGAAATAAAATTTTGAGAAAATTTTCTAAAGAAATAAAATTTTTAAAAGTTTTCTATAGAAATAAAATGTTGAGAAAAATTTCTATCGAAATAAAGTTTTGAGAAAATTTTCTATAGAAATAAAATCTTGAGAAATTAAATTTTGACAAAATTTTCTTTAGAAATAAAATTTTTAGAAAATGTTCTATTGAAATAAAATTTCAACAAAAATTTTCTATAGAAAAAAATTTGTACTGAAATATAAGTGTGACAAACTTTTCTATAAAAATAAAATTTTAACAAAATTTTTTATAGAAATAAAATTTTAAAAAAATTTTCTATAAAATATCATTTTGACAGAATTTTCTATAGAAATAAAATTTTAACAAAATTTTCTATAGAAATAAAATTTTAACAAAATTTTCTTTAGAAATAAAATTTAGAGAAACATTTTCTAAAGAAATACATTTTTTAAAAAAATTTCCATAGAAATAAAACTTTCACAAAAATTTCTATAGGAATTAAAATATGAAGAAATTTGCTATAGGAATTAAAATTTGACAAAATTTTCTACAGAATTAAAATTTTCTATAGAAATAAAATTTCGACAAAGTTTTCTATAGAAATAAAATTTTGACAAAATTTTCTATAGTAATAATTTTTTTTGGCGTTTTTTTGGTAAATATTTCTCAAAATTTGTGTTCATTATTTTTGGGCTCGAGTGGCAACAGTGTATGCAACCCCCTTTATTTGATTCATCATTACTCATACTTTCCCCAATGGGAAAGTATGGTTTGTGGTTTGGTTTGATGATGTCCTCGATGGTTTTTTTCAATGTCTACATGTAGTCTTAGTTTTCCTGAGATCTTTTGTGTGGTTTTATATAAAAAGTTATATGTGGCATGTATTTATGGCCCTCAAGTAAAATGGTTTAAGGTTTCAAGGATAGTTCTTTGTAAAGAGATTTTCTCCTTGGATGTGTTGGAATGATATTCGTTATAATCCACTGTGATTTGAAAGTGTCTTGCTTTAGAGTTTAAATGGATTATTTTTATCTTGGAGAGAAATACTCACAGATTCGACTTAACCGGCAGAAACATGATGGTGCTTAACTTTATTTGTATCCTTTGATCCAGGGTAGCAGATTTTGTTTTTCACTTTTTCTCTTTAAAAACACATTTGCTTGAGTTTATGGTTATGGTGCTGGGTTTTTTGTGCTAAACTTGCTGCTAGGCAATGCTTTCCACAATCGATCAGTCTTCCAAATAGAGCAAGATTTGGCAGCCTGCAAAGAAAAATACGAGAAAAAATAGTTAATGGGATTTGTGAAAAATATATTAGAAGTGTGGAGTAATAAATCTTAGAAAAAAACTGGAGGTATGCTCTTCCAAATGGATTACTGAAATTAAAAAAAAATAAAATAAAAAATTAATTACAAAATTAATGTTTCTTCGGCACATTCAATAAATTTTGTAATTTTTGTAATTGTCAATTAATCGAAAATAATCTCTTAAAATTTTAAGAAAAATTTAATAAAAATGAACCAAATTAAGAAAATCTTATTTTGAAGATGTCGATCAAATTTTTGTGGTTAGTGCAACAAAAATGTTTTTTATTCGAAAGAAATGTGTTATATTGCATTTTTTATGTCAAAATTTTATTTCTATAGAAAATTGTGTCAGCATTTTATATCTATAGAAAATTTTGTCTAAATGTTATTTCTATAAAAAATTATGTCTAAATTTTATTTCAATAGAAAATTTTATTAAAATTTTATTCCTATCGAAAATTTTGTCAAAATTTTATTTCTATTGAAAATTTTGTCAAAATTTTACTCCTATAGAAAAATTTGTCAAAATTCGATTTCTATAGAAAATTTTGTCAAAATTTTGTTTCTATAGAACATTTTTATCAACATTTTATTTCTATAGAAAATTTTGTTAAAATTTTATTTATATAGAAAATTTTTTATCAAAACTTTATTTCCATAGAAAATGTTGTCAGAATTTTATTTCTATAGAAAATTGTGTCAACATTTTATTTCCATAGAAAATTGTGTCAACGTTTTATTTCTATAGAAAATTTTGTCTAAATGTTATTTCTATAGAAAATTTTGTCAAAATTTTATGTCTAGAGAAAATTTTTGTCAAAATTTTATGTCTAGAGAAAATTTTTGTCAAAATTTTTTTTCTATAGAAAATTTTTATCAAAATTTTATTTCTATAGAAAATTTTGTCAAAATTTTATTTTTATAGAAAATTTTGTCAAAATTTTATTTCTATAGAAAATTTTGTCAAAATTTTATTTCTATAGAAAATTTTGTCAAAATTGTATTTCCATAGAAAATTGTGTCAAATTTTTATTTCTATAGAAAATTTTGTCAAAATTTAATTCTATAGAAAATTTTGTCAAAATTTTAGTTCAATAGAAAATTTTGTCAAAATTTTATTTTTATAGAAAAATTTTGTCAAAATTTTATTGCTATAGAAAATTTTGTCAAAATTTTATGCTTATAGAAAATTTTATGCCTATAGAAAATTTTTGTCAAAAATTTCTTTCTATAGAAAATTTTGTCAAAATTTTATTTCTATAGAAAATTTTGTCAAAATTTTATTTCTATAGAAAATTTTGTCAAAATTTTATTTCTATAGAAAATTGTGTCAAAATTTTATTTCTATAAAAACTTTTGTTAAAATTTTATTTCTATAGAAAATTTTGTCAAAATATTATTTTTATAGAAAATTTTGTCAAAATTTTATTTCTATAGAAAATTTTGTCAAAATATTATTTTTATAGAAAATTTTGTAAAAATGTTATTTTTATAGAAACATTTTGTCAAAATTTTATTCCTATAGAAAATTTTGTCAAAATTTTATGTCTAGAGAAAATTTTTGTCAAAATTTTATTTCTATAGAAAATTTTTGTCAAAATTTTATTTCTATCGAAAATTTTGTCAAAATTTTATTTTTATAGAAAATTTTGTCAAAATTTTATTTCTATAGAAAATCTTGTCAAAATTTTATTTCCATAGAAAATTTTGTCAAAATTTTATTTTTATAGAAAATTGTGTCAAATTTTTATTTCAATAGAAAATTTTGTCAAAATTTTATTTCTATAGAAGATTTTGTCAAAATTTTATTTCTATAGAAAATTTTGTCAAAATTTTATTTCTATAGAAAATTGTGTCAAAATTTTATTTCTATAAAAACTTTTGTCAAAATTTTATTTCTATAGAAAATTTTGTCAAAATGTTATTTCTATAGAAAATTTTGTCAAAATTTTAGTTCTATAGAAAATTTTGTCCAAATTTTAGTTCTATAGAAAATTTTGTCAAAATTTTATTTCCATAGAAAATTTTGTCAAAATTTTATTTCCATAGAAAATGTTGTCAAAATTTTATTTTTATAGAAAATTGTGTCAAATTTTTATTTCTATAGAAAATTTTGTCAAAATTTTAGTTCTATACAAAATTTTGTCCAAATTTTAGTTCTATAGAAAATTTTGTCAAAATTTTATTTTTATAGAAAATTTTTGTCAAAATTTTATTCCTATAGAAAATTTTGTCAAAATTTTATACCTATAGAAAATTTTTGTCAAATTTTTCTTTCTATAGAAAATTTTGTCAAAATCTTATTTCTATCGAAAATTTTTGTCAAAATTTTATTTCTATAGAAAATTGTGTCAAAATTTTATTTCTATTGAAAATTTTTGTCAAAATTTTATTTCTATAGAAAATTGTGTCAAAATTTTATTTCTATAGAAAATTTTGTCAAAATTGTATTTCTATGGACAATTTTGTCAACATTTTTTTTTTCTATAGAAAATTACCTCTTACCTCTTAGTTGAAGAGGAATGTTTTGTTAAATCTACCAACATATGAAGGATTCTACCAATCTACCAAACAGTAAAAAAGCTAAAATTTTTGGTAGAATTCTACCAACTGTGGCAACCGTGGTCCAAATAGCGTTTCATATTACGATGAAACCATTTTGAAACACCCAGATGGTAGAAGGCCCATTTAAAAGCTATTTCGGTATTCGGTGAAATCACGGTGGGCTCCAATATTTTAAAGGGTATTACATAAAAATAAAAAATTTATTTGAAGTTAATTTTTTTTCTAGTCCTCCTGTTACGATAATCATAAATCCGTTTTAAAATAATAAGTAGATTCACCGGAGCGTACATGTATATTAGAAGTAATCATACGCTAAGATGTCCTCATTAAAATTACTCATACTCCCCTGTGCACTTTGAATTAGATATTAGGGACTGTAATCAAAATTTAAAAGTCGACTTTTTGACGTTTTTCAAAATTTGGAAAATTCTATTTTTTTCTTTCCCATGCCAACACAATTTTTTTTGTGTTTTGTGTGTGTGTGTGTGTTTTTTTTTAATTTTGGCAGATTTTTGTTACCACTTGTGGCAACTGTTATATCGTTTCGATTTTTTTAAAAACAAATTCGGATCTAAGTCTAGTTTTTTCAGTGTAATGAAACTGATTTCATATGTAAGCACCTATCTGTCTGGCACATCTCTCAAGAAACTAAACCAATACATTGTGTACTGTCAATTCCATCCCTTTTGTAGTTTAGTTAACCATATTTTCCCATTACAAATTAATGCGTAAAACAAACGTCTACCACAGGAAATTGACCAAGCATTTTTGAAGACCACTTTCAAAGGACTCTACATCATGATGGTAATTAGTCTTTTGTCAAGTCCTTTCCTCTTTGCAGAAAACCATAGGATTTTAGAACTAACTAGGTTTGTGGTTTTTTTCCATAGAATACACTGTACTACAAAAATTTTCGGTTTGAAAAAAAAAATGTTTCAAGCTACCCTTGACTGAGCTGGACATATCCAAAGAAGAAATATGCCTTCCTCAAACATGTGTCAAGAACATATTGTTATTTTTGGACGGTGAACTATCGAAATACATTGTCCTGCTACATTGTCCTCACACTGACCATAGAGACGAACGCCAGTGGAGGATTTTATTCCTATAGAAAATTTTGTCAATATTTTATTTCTATAGGAAATTTTGTCAAAATTTTATTCGATAGATAATTTTGTTAAAATTTTATTTCTATAGAAAAATTTTGTCAAAAACTTCATTTCTATAGAAGATATTGTCAAAATTTTATTTCTATAGAAAATTTTGTCAAAATTTTCATTTCTATAGAAGATTTTGTCAAAATTTTATTTCTATAGAAAATTTTGTTAAAATTCTATTTCTATTGAAAATTTGGTCAAAATTTTATTTCTATTCTTCAAAATCTACCAAAACGTCAAGAATTCTACCAATCTACCAAACAGTAAAAAATCTACCATTTTTGGTAGAAGATAGAATTCTATCAACTATGGCAACCGTGCTCAGGACACAACTAGAGACGATTTTTGTTGTTTTCTCCTTGATTTGCTAAGCTATACTCTCTTACTCTCTTCAACTTCTAAATTTCACCACATCTGGCTTGCTCACATCAGCAACTTAAAAAAGCAAACTGTGGTAGTTTAGTTGGGAGCCACCGTGGTGCAATGGTTAGCATGCCCGCCTTGCATACACAAGGTCGTGGGTTCGATTCCTGCTTCGACCGAACACCAAAAAGTTTTTCAGCGGTGGATTATCCCACCTCAGTAATGTTGGTGACATTTCTGAGGGTTTCAAAGCTTCTCTAAGTGGTATCACAGCAATGTGGAACGCCGTTCGGACTCGGCTATAAAAAGGAGGTTCCTTGTCATTGAGCTTAACATGGAATCGGGCAGCACTCAGTGATAAGAGAGAAGTTCACCAATGTGGTATCACAATGGACTGAATAGTCTAAGTGAGCCTGATACATCGGGCTGCCACCTAACCTAACCTAACCTAACCTAACCTAACCTAGTATATTAATACCCATGTTTCTCTGAATTTCCCTAAGGTGGGAGGTGAAAATGCATTATGGTAGAGTAAATCAACATGGTAAATATCTGAGAGTAATGCATGCATTAATGATTTTTCGGGAAGACCATAACGTATTTGCTAGGAACAAATAGAGAGAAATGTCTCATAAATCGTCTTGGTCAGGCCATTATTTTCAACTTTAATGGGGCAAAGCGTTAATCTTGAAATGTTCTCTTGATAACCGATGCAGATGATGGCTCACTTGTAGATAACATATTGGAAATACATATAGAGTATCGAGTTGACTTTGAAATTCTCATTACAATCCAATTGAACGGAAGGTTAGGTTAGGTACAGTGGAACCCAGATATTTCAGGCTTTCCTAGACTATTCAGTTTATTGTGATACCACACTGATGAAGTTCTCTCTTATCACTAAGTGCTGTCCGCTTCCATGTTTAGCTCAATGACAGGGACCTCATTGTTATAGCCGAGTCCGAAAGACGTTACACATTTCGATGAAGCCATTTCAGTAATACTGGTGACATTTTGAAACTTGTTGATGTTTGGTCTAAAATGGGATTGAACATATGGCACTTTGTATGCAAGGCGGGCATTCTAACGATTGCACCCACGGTTGCCACAGTTGTTAGAATTCTACCAAATATGGTAGATTTTTTACTGTTTGGTAGATTGGTATAATTCTTGAAGTTTTGTTAGATTTTGCAAAGTGTTACTCTCCACAAATTTCCTATTGAAATAAAATATCGACGAAATTGTATATAGAAATAAAGTTTTGACACAATTTTCTATAGAAATAAAATTTTGGCAAAATTTTCTATAGAAATTAAATTTTGACAAAATTGTCTATAGAAATAAAATATTGACAAAATTTTGTATAGGAATTAAATTTTGACAAAATTTTCTATAGGATTAAAATATTGACAAAATTTTCTGTACACATAAAATTTTGGTAAAATTATCTATAAAAATAAAATTTTGTCTACATTTTTTATAGAAATAAAATTTTGCCAAATTTTCTATAGAAATAAAATTTTGACAAAATTGTCTATAGAAATAAAATTTTTGGCCAAATTATCTATAGAAATAAAATTTTGTCTACATATTTTATAGAACTTAAAATTTGGCAAAATTTTCTATAGAAATACAATTTTGTCAAAATTTTCTGTAGAAATAAAATTTTTACAAAATTTTCTATAGAAATAAAATATTGAAAAAATTTTGTATAGAAGTAAAATATTGACAAAATTTTGTATAGGAATTAAATTTTGACAAAATCTTCAATAGGACTAAAATTTTGCCAACATTTCCTACAGAACTAATTTTTTGACAAAATTTTCTATAGAAATAAACATTTAACACATTTTCTATAGAAATAAAATTTTGACAAAATTTTCTATAGAAATAAACAATTTTGACAAAATTTTCTATAGAAATAAACAATTTTGACAAAATTTTCCATAGAAATAAAATGTTGACAAAATTTTCTATAGAAATAAAAATTTAACACATTTTCTATAGAAATAAAATTTTGACAAAATTTTCTATGGAAATAAAAATTTAACAACATTTTCTATAGAAATAAAATTTTGACAAAATTTTCTATAGAAAGAAAATTTTGTAAAAACTGTCAAAATTTTCTATAGAAAGAACATTTTTTAAAAATTTTTTATAGAATTAAAATTTTGACAAAATTTATCTATAGAAATAAAATTTTGGCAAAATTATCTATAGAAATAAAATTTTGTCTACATTTTTTATAGAAATAAAAATTTCTATAGAGATAAAATTTTGACAAAATTTTCCATAAAAATAAAATTTTGACAAAATTTTCAATAGAAATAAAATTTTGTCAAAATTTGCTATACAAATAAAATTTTGTCAACATTTTCTGTAGAAATAAAATTTTAACAAAATCTTCTATAGAAATAAAATTTTTGGCAAAATTATCTATAGAAATAAAATTTTGTCTACATTTTTTATAGAAATAAAATTTTGACAAAATTTTCTATGAAAATAAAATTTTGGCAAAATTTTCTATAGAAATAAAATTTTGACAAAATTTTGTATAGGAAATATTTGACAAAATTTTCTACAGAAATAAAATTTTGTCTACATTTTTTATAGAAATGAAATTTTGATAAAATTTTCTATGGAAATAAAATTTTGACAAAATTTTCTATGGAAATAAAATTTTGTAAAAATTTTCTATGGAAATAAAATTTTGACAAAATTTTCTATGGAAATAAAATTTTGACAAAATTTTCTATAGAAATAAAATTTTGACAAAATTTTGTATAGTAATAAAATATTGACAAAATTTTGTAAAGGAATTAAATGTTGACAAAATTTTCTACAGAAATAAAATTTTGTCAACATTTTCTATAGAAATAAAATTTTGACAAAATTTTATATAGAAATACAGTTTTGTCAAAATTTTCTATAAAAATAAAATTTTGTCAAAAGGGAGCCACCGTGGTGCAATGGTTAGCATGCCCGCCTTGCATACACAAGGTCGTGGGTTCGATTCCTGCTTCGACCGAACACCAAAAAGTGTTTCAGCGGTGGATTATCCCACCTCAGTAATGCTGGTGACATTTCTGAGGGTTTCAAAGCTTCTCTAAGTGGTTTCACAGCAATGTGGAACGCCGTTCGGACTCGGCTTATAAAAAGGAGGTCCCTTGTCATTGAGTTTAACATGGAATCGGGCAGCACTCAGTGATAAGAGAGAAGTTCACCAATGTGGTATCACAATGGACTGAATAGTCTAAGTGAGCCTGATACATCGGGCTGCCTCCTAACCTAACCTAACCTAACCTACAAATTTTTCTATAGAAATAAAATTTTGACAAAATTTTATATAGAAATCAAATATTGACAAAATTTTGTATAGGAATTAAATTGTGAGAAAATTTTCTATAGAACTAAAATTTTTAAAATTTTATAGAAATAAAATTTTGTTTTGTTTTGTTATTGTTGGTTTTGTTCTTTAAGCATTGTTGTTGTTTTTTATTTCAGCTTAAAACCATACATTGACTAAACTACAAGAGTAGCTTAACCAACAGAGGAAAAGAATGTTTGTAAAATTTATTTGGGCAAAGCCCTATAGACTGCAAGATGGTTGGATGGACGCACGTTTCGGAATTACCACATTCCTCATCAGCATCCTCTACTTGCAGCAAAACTATCAACCAATTATCAGAATAAATTCAGGCAGTTTATTAAACCCAACAAAAACCACACTTGAACCCTCCGAAAAAAGGTTTTACATTGATAGCCGGCTTATGCCGAAATAAATTCGAAACAAACATATCTCTTTTCCTATGCCACTGTCAAATCATCGATTTGAATTCACATGGCTGGGTTTATTTTGAGCGTGCCTCCTCTTCTTTTTCCATTTGTTTTGTTTTGTTATTGTTGGTTTTGTTCTTTAAGTATTGCTGTTGTTTTTTATTTCAGCTTAAAACCATACATTGACTAAACTACAAGAGTAGCTTAACCAACAGAGGAAAAGAATGTTTGTCAAATTTATTTGGGCAAAGCCCTATAGACTGCAAGATGGTTGGATGGAACTAAAAAACAACAACGAAATAAAATTTTCACAAAATTTTCTATAGAAATACAATTTTTTGGCAAAATTATGTATAGAAAAAAAATTTTGGCAAAAATATCTATAGAAATAAAATGTTGTCTACATATTTTATAGAAATAAAATTTTGTCAAAATTTTCTATAGAAATACTATTTTGTCAAAATTTTCTATAGAATTAAAATTTTGTACAAATTTTCTATGGAAATAAAATTTTGTAAAAATTTTCTATGAAAATAAAATTTTGACAAAATTTTGACAAAATTTTCAATAAAAATAAAAATTTGACAAAATTTTCAATAGAAATAAAATTTTAACAAAATTTTCTATAAAAATAAAATTTTGTCAACATTTTCTATAGAAATAACATTTTCTGTAGATTTTTTTTGTTTGGTAGTTTTTTGTAGATTTTTTTTCTTTTTGGTAAATAATTTTGGGCTCGAGTGGCAACCGTGATTGCACCACGTGAGCCACCGCAAATCTCATCATCCATTATGATATTGATATTTTCCCTTTTTTCCAAATTTTATTCTAAATCTTTGTTTTCTAGTGTATTTTAACAAAGTCCTCTTCAACCCAAACCGATAGTCACTCAATAAAAGCAAATAAATATCCTTACCTTGAATGGTTTTAGTTTGTTTTTTTTTCTTTTTGTCTGGGGGACATGTCAAGGCTTATTAAAACGGAAGAATAGTATTCGTGATAACTGAAGTGCAAGGGGGAAGGTATGTTTTAATTTTACTTAAGTATATTTTGTGTTGTTATTCTCACTCTCTTAAACTAAAGTTGGTCTTTACAGGCTGAAGAAGGTAGTATGAGTACTTGTGCAGCTCTCCTTAAAGATATACTTCGTGTATAGGCGCGTGTGTGGATAAATTTATGTGGGTGAGCCAAGTCAATCACTTATCAAGCGGAAAAAAAGGAAAAACACTTGGATACACTCGGTTACCTACACTTTTGACATAATGAAATTATTGTGTGTATGTAAGAGAGTGTGTGGTGAGAGAACAAACGCACGAATGCACGCACAAACCCTTAAGAGGAGATGTGGAGGGCTAAAGAATACATTCAGTAAAACCAAAAGACAGACATTTGATACCTAAACAAGGTGAGATGAGGTGAGTTCAAAAAATTCTCAACAACCACAAACGAACACAGACACATACACATAATATTATGGACTGTTTAGACAGACTTCTTTTCTACATGAAATTTAATTGAAAAAAGAAATCATATAGCAAAAGTTATTATTTGTTTGTGTGCGTTTATGTATGGGCCGATGTTAACATATAGCGTAGCTTTGAAGAGTCTTGTAGTGGACACATAGTATAAACGTGGCAATATTAAAAAAAAACTGAAGGTGTGCGTGTTCGACTAAACTTGAAATTTTTTTTAACGTGAGCCTCCTCCCCACTACAAATTTAATTCAATGAATGAATAAAAGGCGCCGAACATTTTGTGTGGAATGAATGAACGTACATTATAGAAAACCACGAACTACTACAAATATTAGCTACTACTGTATGTCACGATGTTTGATGTTTTGTGTGGGGGTATAACATGAAACATGGGCTTTGTTGAAGGCACACTGCTGTTTAATGTGCATCATAATTGTCGTAATTACGAAGAGTGTAGTCTGGGTAGGTGGTTGTTTTGGTTTGGTTCTATTAAGCCGTGGGGGTGTATTCAGAGGGTGTACTGGGAATATCTGCTACATAGAGACATAATTACTATTAAGTATACGATTAAGATAAGGAAGGTTATATGGACGTTTTTTTGGCAAAACAAAAAAAAAAAAAACAAACAATTAAAAATCTACAATCACGAATATAAAAATGTTTTGTAGGAATGTCTATATACAAAACAATGTTCTTATGTGAAATTACAATTATTGAGATTAAGTATGTTTTTTACGTAATTTGATTATCCAATTGAGATTGATTTATTGATTTACAAAATTAAGATACGAATTATGGGCATTGCGACACTTATAAATCCCAATTTATTGGTTTGGGTATTTTACAGATCTAAAAGACAGTTTTTGCCTAATCTGATACATTATTTCAACTAGTCTGTAAGTGGTTATTCGATAAATGGAATCGTTTTTTTTTTCAATCGGTCCAACAATTGAGCATAGCACAGAAACATGCCGTTCTATTGGAGCATCACCTCGATGCAATGGTTAAAATGCCCGCCTTCCCTATAAACGACCATGAGTAAAAGCGCCGAAGACCAAAATTTTTAACGGTGGTTTATCAGCTCTCAATAATTCAGATGACATTTCTGAAAATTTCATTGCGCTGAAAGCGTTCTCATGTCAATGATACAAGCGATTTGTTGGAAATGTACACGTTAATTTTGGCGGTCCGCCAATAAATTTCTCCTTTGTGGTAACCATTTTCGGGGCACCTGAACGTGGTTTGCCAAGCGTTCCGACTTTCCAACCTTTTTAAAACTCTTGAAACTAAATGCTGTCTTGGCTGATTTTCTGTCAATACGACGCGAAGAAGATCTTACTCCCTTTTTAGTTTTTTTTTTTTCAAATTAACATAATTAGGAGAAAATGCAAGATATCAAAGTTTATCCAAATTGAAATGTTAATAAATCTTCTTGGTCAAATCTGAAAGTTAAATCAGTCTATCACTTTATAGGAGAGTTATTCTAAAAAAAATGAAACTACTACGTTTTTATACCCTCCACCATAGGATGGGGGTATATTAACTTTGTCATTCCGTTTGTAAAACATCGAAATATTGCTCTAAGACCCCATAAAGTATATATATTCTGGGTCGTGGTGAAATTCTGAGTCGATCTGAGCATGTCCGTCCGTCCGTCCGTCTGTTCAAATCACGCTAACTTCCGAACGAAACTAGTTGTAGTTGTTATTGATGTAGGTCGGATGGTATTGCAAATGGGCCATATCGATCCATTTTTACGTATAGCCCCCATATAAACGGACCCCCAAATTTGGCTTGCGATTGCTCTAAGAGAAGCAAATTTCATCCGATCCGGCTTAAATTTGGTACATGGTGTTAGTATATGGTCTCTAACAACCATGCAAGAATTGGTCCATATCGGTCCATAATTATATATAGCCCCCATATAAATCGATCGCCAGATTTGTCCTCCGGAGCCTCTTGGAGGAGCAAAATTCATCCGTTCCGGTTGAAATGTGGAACATGGTGTTAGTATATTGTCTCCAACAACCATGCCAAAATTGGTCCGTATCGGTCCATAATTGTATATAGCCCCCATATAAGCCGATCCCCAGATTTGACCTCCGGAGCCTCTTAGAGGAGCAAAATTCATCCGAACCGGTTGAAATTTGGTACGTGGTGTTAGTATATGGTCTCTAATAACCATGCAAGAATTGGTCCATATCGGTCCATAATTATATATAGCCTCCAAATCGATCCCCAGATTTGTCCTCCGGAGCCTCTTGGAGGAGCAAAATTCATCCGATCCGGTTGAAATTTGCAACGTGGTGTTAGTATAAGGCCGCTAATAACCATGCCAAAATTGGTCCGTATCGGTCTATAGTTATATATAGCCGATCCCCAATCACTTCCCACTCGAGCCAAAAATAATCTTCCAAAATTTTATTTGTATAGGAAACATTCTCAAAATGTTATTTCTATAGAAAATTTTGTCAAAATTTTATTTCTATAGAAAATCTTGTCAAAATTTTATTTCTATAGAAAATTTTGTCAAAATTTTATTTCTATAGAAAACTTTGTCAAAATTTTATTTCTATAGAAAATTTTATCACAATTTTATTTCTATAGAACATTTTTTCCAATTTTTTTTTCTATAGAAATTTTTTTCCAAATTTTACTTCTATAGAAAATGTTGTCAAAATTTTATTTTGTCAAAATTTTATTTCTATAGAAACTTTAAACTTAATTATATACGTATTTAATTGGCCTTTTTAGTTTAACATATATCACGTATGGACTATGTGGTATATATTACGGTGTTAGGAAGTTTTAAGATACCTTGCCATCGGCAAGTGTTACCGCAACCCATGTAATTCCATTGTGGATGACAGTCTTCAGTAGAAGTTTCTACGCAATCCATGGTGGAGGGTACATAAGCTTCGGCCTTGTCGAACTTACGGCCGTATATACTTGTTTTTAATTGACTTTTTAATTAACTTCAATCAACGATTTAATTGAAAATATTTTGGTGATATTTTTTCTTTGTGGCTAAGTAAGTTTGCACGTGTAATGATTGTGTATAGTACAAATATTTCGCAATGATATGTGAAAAGGTTTGTTATGGTTAATAGGTGAAAAAGGTAGAAGAGAGTGATGTAGATAGTGGAAGATTGAGTATATTTCTCAATGATATGAAAAGGTTTGGTATGGTTAATAGGTGAAAACGGTAGAAGAGAGAGAGAGAGAGTAGAGCGGGAGATAGAGTATGGATAATATGGTGAAATTTGATTAGTATGTTTACTTAGGTGAGTAGGTGGAAGAAAGTGAGAGAGAAGACGGTAGAATATTGAAATTAATTAATTCAATTATACTTTGTATGTATACTTATAACCCAATGGTGATAACAAGAATATTTGAAATGATAATTTTAAATCATCAATCATATTTCTTTTTAGAAAAACAACTGACGGACCTATTACCCGACATTGTTATATCGAATTAGGAGTAATTATTTCATTTGGGTGTTGCATTCATACCTATTGTCTGTTCGTTTCGATTTGGGTAGGCTTAAAAAACATTAAAATAGTTTTTATTACTCATTACTTTGTAATTTTTTAATGTGTAGTTAGCTTTAAAAAATGCCATTATATCCCTGCATGTTGGGTGTAGATAATTTGTGTTGCATTATTAATAAGCCCATTGAACTATTCTTTACTTAAAAATGTGCCCTTTCTCTTTCACTTATTCCAAAGTAATTCTCTCCCTGCATTTACAAATGTTTCTTTCTTATGCCTAAAATGTCTTTATTTGCCAGTGAATTTAATCCCATGGCAGAAGTTAAAAGGTAGAGATTCTAAAACAAAAATTGTTTGTTTGCCCCATTTACAGAAGCCTCTTAAAGGTTTCACAAAGACCCTAATTATGTTGGGGTTATTCCCCATTAAGATTCTATGTCTTCTTTCTCGGTTTGTTTAGATATTCCAATGCTTTATTCGAGTAAGTGTAAAGAGCCAAGCCAACCCCTTACCCATTTTGTGTTAAAGCTACGCAGTTCCAGTGTTGTCATTATCCCCCTCTCCCTCTTTACTTGTTACTCACATTGCTGGGCTCTGGCCTTTTGTGGCTTCCTACATTCAGGGAGTAGGTAGGTTTATAATTACCACCCTTAAACAAGCAAGGGAATTCCATTCCTCTCCCCTCCTTCCACCACAAGTTTTTTTTCATAAAAAAGAAGAAAAATAAAAGAGAACATATGTTTCGATTTTGTTTCGTCAGCATGAATCCTGATCCATTCATCACTCCCACATTTTCATGCTTTGCGCGATTGTATACGGGAATTTGGTAAATGTTGATTTGTAAACAGGGAATATTGATTTTGTGGATTTGTAAACAAAAAGTATTGGGAAGTTGTTATCGATTTATTTGTATAACCTCATTCTATTATGAGGACTATTTTTTTCAATAGAAGTAAAATTTAATAGGAATTACATTTTTTTCACAGGGTAGCTGACAAAAAGTATTGTCAAGTTCACGCTCAAACTAGAAATGACGGTTACATTTGGTAGTGGACAAATTCAACTAATGACACTATAGAAATAAAATTTTGACAAAATTTTCTATTGAAACAAATTTTTGACAACATTTTCTATAGAAATAAAATTTTGAAAAATTTTTCTATAGAAATAAAATTTGACAAAATTTCCTCTAGAAATAAAATTTTGACAAAATTTTCTATTGAAATAAATTTTTGACAAAATTTTCTATTGAAATAAAAATTTGACAAAATTTTCTATAGAAATAAAATTTTAACAAAATGTTCTATAGAAATAAAATTTTGACACAGTTTTCTATAGAAATAAAATTTTGACAAACTTTTCTATAGAAATAAAATTTTGACACAATTGTCTATAGAAATAAAATTTTGACAAAATTTCCTCAAGGAATAAAATTTCGACCAAATTTCCTTTAGAAATAAAATTTTGACAAAATTTCCCCCAAGGAATAAAATTTTGACAAAATTTCTTCAAGGAATCAAAATTTTGACAAAATGTCCTCAAGAAATAAAATTTTGACAAAATTTTCAATAGAAATAAAATGCTGACGAAATATTCTATAGAAATAAAATTTTGACAAAATTTTCTATAAAAATAAAATTTTGACAAAATTTTCTATAGCAATGACATTTCGGCAAAATTTTCTATAGAAATAAAATTTTGACAAAATTTTCTATAGAAATAAAATTTTGATAACATTTTCTATTGAAATAAAATTTTGACACAATTGACTATAGAAATAAAATTTTGACAAAATTCTATGGAAATAAATTTTTGACAAAATTTTCTATGGAAATAAATTTTTGGTAAAATTTTCCATAGAAATAAAATTTTAACAAAATTATCTGTAGAAATAAAAATATGACAAAATTTTCTATAGAAATAAAATTTTGACAAAATTATCTGTAGAAACAAAATGTTGACAATATTTTCTATAGAGAAAAATTTTGACATAATTTTCTATAGAAATAAAATTTTGACAACATTTTCTATAGAAATAAAATTTTGACAAAATTTTCTATGGAAATAAAGTTTTGATAAAATTTTCCATAGAAATAACATTTTAACAAAATTATCTGTAGAAATAAAAACATGACAAAATTATCTGTAGAAATAAAATGTTGACAAAATTTTCTATAGAGAAAAATTTCGACAAAATTTTCTATAGAAATAAAATTTTGACGAAATTTTCTATAGAAATACAATTTTGACACAATTTTCTATAGAAATAAAATTTCGACAAAATTTTCTATGGAAATAAAATTTTGATAAAATTTTCATTAGAAATAAAATTTTGACAAAGTTTTGTATAGAAAAAAAATTTTGCCAAACTTTTCTATAGAAATAAAATTTTGACAAAATTTTTTATAGAAATAAAATTTTGCCAAACTTTTCTATAGAAATAAAATTTTGACAAAATTTTTTATAGAAATAAAATTTTGACAAAATTTCCCCAAGGAATAAAATTTTGACAAAATTTCTTCAAGGAATCAAGTTGTGACAAAATGTCCTCAAGAAATAAAATTTTGACAAAATTTTCAATAGAAATAAAATGTTGACGAAATTTTCTATAGAAATAAAATTTTGACAAAATTTTCTATAAAAATAAAATTTTGACAAAATTTTCTATAGCAATGACATTTTGGCAAAATTTTCTATAGAAATAAAATTTTGACAAAATTTTCTATAGAAATAAAATTTTGATAACATTTTCTATTGAAATAAAATTTTGACACAATTGACTATAGAAATAAAATTTTGACAAAATTTTCTATGGAAATAAATTTTTGACAAAATTTTCTATGGAAATAAAGTTTTGATAAAATTTTCCATAGAAATAAAATTTTAACAAAATTATCCGCAGAAATAAAAATATGACAACATTTTCTATAGAAATAAAATTTTGACAAAATTATCTGTAGAAACAAAATGTTGACAATATTTTCTATAGAGAAAAATTTTGACACAATTTTCTGTAGAAATAAAATTTTGACAACATTTTCTATAGAAATAAAATTTTGACAAAATTTTCTATGGAAATAAAGTTTTGATAAAATTTTCCATAGAAATAACATTTTAACAAAATTATCTGTAGAAATAAAATCATGACAAAATTATCTGTAGAAATAAAATGTTGACAAAATTTTCTATAGAGAAAAATTTTTACAACATTTTCTATAGAAATAAAATTTTGACGAAATTTTCTATAGAAATACAATTTTGACACAATTTTCTATAGAAATAAAATTTCGACAAAATTTTCTATGGAAATAAAATTTTGATAAAATTTTCTATAGAAATAAAATTTTACCAAAGTTTTGTATAGAAATAAAATTTTGCCAAACTTTTCTATAGAAATAAAATTTTGACAAAATTTTTTATAGAAATAAAATTTTGACAAAATTTTCGATAGAAATAAAATTTTGACAAAATTTTCTATAGAAATAAAATTTTGACAAAATTTCCCCAAGGAATAAAATTTTGACAAAATTTCTTCAAGGAATCAAATTTTGACAAAATTCCCTCAAGAAATAAAATGTTGACAAAATTTTCTATAGAAGTAAAATTTTGACAAAATTTTATTTCTATA
Source organism: Haematobia irritans (assembly GCF_050003625.1). Classification (NCBI taxonomy): domain Eukaryota; kingdom Metazoa; phylum Arthropoda; class Insecta; order Diptera; family Muscidae; genus Haematobia; species Haematobia irritans. Next base: position 147,974,176 of record NC_134401.1, read on the forward strand.
GAAATAAATTTTTGACAAAGTTTTCTATAGAAATAAAATTTTGACAAAATTTTCTATAGAAAAAAAAAAAATTTTACAACATTTTCTATAGAAAAAAATTTCTTACAACATTTTCTATAGAAATAAAATTTTGGCAAAATTTCCTCAAGAAATAAAATGTTGACAAAATTTTCTATAGAAAAAAAATATTGATAACATTTTCTATAGAAATAAAATTTTGACACAATTGTCTATAGAAATAAAATTTTGAGAAAATTTTTTATAGAAATAAAATTTTAACAAAATTATCTGTAGAAATAAAAATATTGCAAACTTTTCTATAGAAATAAAATTTTGACAAAATTATCTGTAGAAATAAAATTATGACAAAATTTTCTATAGAAATAAAATGTTGATAACATTTTCTATAGAAATAAAGTTTTGACAAAATTTTCTATGGAAATAAAATTTTGATAAAATTTTCTATAGAAATAAAATTTTGACAAAATTTTCTATAGAAATAAAATTTTGACAAAATTTTTTATAGAAATAAAATTATCTGTAGAAATAAAAATATGACAAAATTTTCTATAGAAATAAAATTTTGGCAAAATTATCTGTAGAAATAAAATTATGATAACATTTTCTATAGAAATAAAATGTTGACAAAATTTTCTATAGAGAAAAATTTTTACATTATTTTCTATAGAAATAAAATTTTGACAAAATTTTCTATGGAAGTAAAATGTTGACAAAATTTTCGATAGAAATAAAATTTTGATCAAATTTTCGATAAAAATAAAATTTTGACAAAATTTCCTCAAGAAATAAAATTTTGACAAAATTTTCTATTGAAATAAAATTTTAACAAAACTTCTTCAACAAATCAAATTTTGACAAAATTTCCTCAAGAAATAAAATTTTGACAAAATTTTCTTTTGAAATAAAATTTTGACAAAATTTTCTTTAGAGAAAATTTTTGACAACATTTTCTATAGAAATAAAATTTTTTATAGAAGTAAAATTTTCACAAAATTTTCTATAGAAATAAAATTTTGACACATTTTTCTATAGAAATAAAATTTTGACAAAATTTTGTATGGAAATAAAATTTTGATACAATTTTCTATAGAAATAAAATTTTGACAAAATTTTCTATTGAAATAAAATATTGCACTCTAAGTTGTAAGTTTTCCGCCATTAAGGTGGATATTAAGTTCGAGTTTAGCCACTATGTTAAAGTGATAACTAAATCAGTTAAAAAAAGGCCTAAAATCATAAATATTTGTTGCAAATTTTATTATAGCTTGATGAGCAAAATTTCACAAAGTTTGTATTCCTTAAAATGGATTATGAAAGAAAAGTTATCGTGAAAAATGACGATTTGAGCGGCTAAAGGCCAGTATTAAGTTGGCATTATCGCGCTAAAACAGTCAGTTTTTCACGATTACTTTTCTTTAATAATTAATTTTAAAGAAAATAAACTCTTTACATTGTTGCTTTGGACATTTTCCCACCAAGTTTTAATAAAATTTGCCAAAAAAGTTATAATGTTACTTTGCTTTAATAGTTTTTTTTTTTTTTTTGTTTGATATTAGCGGCTAAACTCGAACTTAGTACTCACCTTAAACTCGAACTGAACACCCACATTTATACCGGGACATTTAGATAGCTTTTTAAATGCTTACTTGCTTGCTTAAACCAAATTTTACAACCCGAGGTGGCCAATTTTCAATCACCCACCCACAGATATGAACCCACAGATATCACAAAAACGTATGAATTGTAGACAATTTGGGATTGAATTGAATTCGTTTTTGGACGTCTCATTCCTTTATAAAAAGAATTGATTGGAGAAGCAGAGTGGGAAGGAATGATAAATAAATTTAATTAATTCCTTAAAGCATTTTCATTTTGGATTCCTCTTTTGGTAGTTAATTAAGCTGGATACTGTACACATGTACTGTATAAATGTACTGTGTACAGTACATATATTTGGCTATGATATTGAAAGGTTTGTTATTGTTGGGTTAACAGATGAGAAAGGTAAAGAAAGAGAGAGAGAGAGACGACAAGAGATTGAGTATGAATAACATGGTGACGTTTATTAATTTGATATGTATGTTTACTTGGACTCCAAGAGTGATAAATTGAATAGTTGAAATGACAATAAATCATATTCGAAAAAATTCTTCTCTCAGGATAGTTGATTTTTCAATTTTTATCAAACTAAACGATATGATCTACGTTTTCATAGAACTTTTCGGGAAATTAAAGTTAAATCTTATATTAAATATTTCACGATTAAATTTTGCTTACACGAAACTATAAAAATCTTACCATAATTTCAATTTGCTGTCAACATTTTATTGAATATTTACTAATACCGGTATTATCAATAAAAAAAGTAACCTAAATAAAAGTTTGAATAAACCGAAAACAATGAAGACACCTCCGGTTGGTCTCACACGTTTTCTAATTGCATGGAAATTCGCACAATGACCACTGTCAGTATATGGTAGAGAAGAGGGATTGATTTAAACAAGAAGTCACGTTTCTCTAAATGTTGTGTATGTGCTTGGATTTTATTGTGGCTATAGAGTAGGAGAAGATGGTGGAGAATATAGTCCGGGCAAAGGGGTATAAAACACCGGCATTTTGTGGGGCCAGTGAAATCTAGCAAATGTTTGTGTTATTGTAAATAAATCCAAATAAACAGAATAATCTAAAATAATAGGTGCGTTTTATCATAAGTATTTTTCGAAAATATATAGTTTTTTTAATGTTTAGACTTTTTAATATAATTTAAAGACAAAATAGAAATTAAAACTATAATGGAAAATAAATTAAATTAAAATAAAAAAAGAATTTGAATTTTTTAAAAGAAATATAATTAATTAATATAAAAACTAAAACTTCAAAATATAGATTTCAATTAAAATGGAAATTAAAATGAAAACAAACTTACAAAAAAAAAAATTAAAAAGAAACTAAAAATAAAATTTATATAAAAATTAAAATCGAACATTTTTAAAATTTAATTTAGAAACAAGAGATCATATCCCGCGCAAACGGATATGGCTACAAATTAGCACCCAATTTTGTGGGTTCATTTCAATTCAGCAAATGTTTATATATCCAAATAAATAGAATTATTTAAAATAATAACTGAGTCCTTTCAGAAGTATTTTTATGGAACTTCTTACAAAATTTATTTGTTTGAAATGTAAAACTTTTCTATTTAAAATTTTAATGAAAATTTAATTTAAAATGAAAATTAAATTTAAAATAAACTTCAAATTTTTATATTTAATTTAATAATAAAATAAGGGAGCCACCGTGGTGCATGCATTCACAAGGTCGTGGATTCGATTCCTGCTTCGACTGAACACCAAAAACGTTTTCAACGGTGGATTATCCCACCTCAGTAATGCTTGTGACATTTCTGAGTGTTTCAAAGCTTCTCTAAGTGGTTTCACTGCAATTTGGAACGCCGTTCGGACTCGCCTATAAAAAGGGGTATCACAATGGACTGAATAGTCCAAGTGAGCCTGATACATCGGGCTGACACCTAACCTAACCCAACCTAGTAATAAATTAAAATTTTATATTAAAATTAAATCTTCGAAATTGAAATTAAAACTAAATTGAAAATTAAATTAAATAAGAAAATATGTATAGACCGGGAAAAGGGATATTGATAAATATTAACACCAACTTTTATGGAGAAAATTTTTGTGCTATCTAAATAAACAGTGTTTGTTCATAAGAATTTTTCTAAAATATTATTTTTAATGTTACATTTTACTATTTAAATATTTTAGCTTTTTTCAAAAAATTAAGGTTATAATTAAGGTTATAAATAATAAAATTAATTAAATTACAAATTATACAACTAAAAATTAATATAAAAAATTTGTCGAAATTTGATTTCTATAGGAAATTTTGTCAAAATTTCATTTCTTTATGAAATTTTATCAAAATTTCATTTCTATAGGAAATTTTATCAAAATTTCATTTCTATAGGAAATTTTGTCAAAATTTCATTTCTGTAGGAAATTTTTGTCAAAATTTCATTTCTATAGGAATTTTTGTCAAAATTTCATTTCTATAGGAAATTTTATAAAAATTTGATATCTATAGGAAAATTCGGCCAAATTTGTTGTCTATAGGAAATTTTGTCAAAATTTCATTTCTATACCAAAAATTTTCAAAATTTCATTTCTATAGGAAATTTTGTGAAAATTTCATTTCTATAGGAAATTTTGTCAAAATTTCATTTCTATAGGAAATTTTTCAAAATTTCATTTCTATTGGAAATTTTGTCAAAATTTCTTTTCTATACGAAATTTTGTCAAAATTTTATTTCTGTAGGAAATTTTGTCAAAATTTCATTTCTATAGGAAGTTTTGTCAAAATTTCATTTCTATAGGAAATTTTGTCAAAATGGCATTTCTATAGGAAATTTTATCAAAATTTCATTTCTATAGGAAATTTTATCAAAATTTTATATCTATAGGAAAATTTGGCCAAATTTGTTGTCTATAGGAAATTTTGTCAAAATTTCATCTCTATTGGAAATTTTGCCAAAATTTCATTTCTATAGGAAATTTTGTTAAAATTTCATTTCTATAGGAAATTTTGGCAAAGCATCATTTCTATACTGAATTTTGTCAAAATTTATTTTTTTTACGAAATTTTGTCAAAATTTCATTTCTATAGGAAAATTTGTCAAAATTTCATTTCTATAGGAATTTTTTGTCACAATTTCATTTCTATAGGAAATTTTGTCAAAATTTCATTTTCATAGGAAATTTTGTCAAAATTTGATATAGGAAAATTTGGCCAAATTTGTTGTCTATTGGAAATGTTGTCAAAATTTCATCTCTATTGGAAATTTTGTCAAAATTTCATTTCTATAGGAAATTTTGTCAAAATTTTATATCTGTAGAAAATTTAGCCAAATTTGTTGTCTATAGGAAATTTTGTCAAAATTTCATTTCTATACCAAAATTTGTCAAAATTTCATTTCTATAAGAAATTTTGTCAAACTTTAATTTTTTTAAGAAATTTTGTCAAAATTTAATTTCTGTAGGAAATTTTGTCAAAATTTCATTTCTATAGGAAATTTTGTCAAAATTTCATTTCCATAGGAAATTTTGTCAAAATTTCATTTCTATAGGAAATTTTGTTAAAATTTCATTTCTATAGGAAATTTTGTTAAAATTTCATTTCTATAGGAAATTTTATCAAAATGTCATTTCTATACCAAAATTTGTCAAAATTTCATTTCTATACCAAAATGTGTCAAAATTTCATTTCTATAGGAAATTTTGTCAAAATTTCATTTCTATACCAAAATGTGTCAAAATTTCATTTCTATAGGAAATTTTGTCAAAAATTTTTTTTATAGGAGATTTTGTCAAAATTTCATTTCTACAAAAAATTAAATTAACAAAAACTGAAAACTTTAATGACAATTTTAAAATTTAATTTGAAAAAAAAAATTATAAATTAAATATAATATCATTTAATTGCGTTATATTTTAATTTGTTGAAATTTTACTATTACACCTTTCTTATTTTGTTTTCGAAAATAAAACACTTCTATTAAATAATAGAAGAAAAAAATATAAGACCAACACATTCATTCCAATTCCATGCATATGGATCGAATTGCTATAATCGTGTCCAGCTACCATGTATCTATAGCATTTAATCGAGTTTTCAATTCGATTCAATGGCTTCTTTTGCTACGGCCATTGTCCACATTTTACACTCCATTTCTTGAATGTAATGTGCCCTGTTTTTATTGCGATTTATTTAAGAGTTTGTCCCTCCCCTCTGGGGTATATTGTATTCTATGGGCTGCTGTTTTGTGTAGTCGTTAGTTTGGCCAGTATACTGTAGTTTGCTCGATGCAATTACTCGATACATTTGCCTCTGGAATGCGGTAATGAATGAGATTCTCTGTTTTTGTTTTTTACCCACTGGTTGCTATCCATTGGAGGCTATGGAAAAACATCTTTGTCAACTGTGCCATTAATTTGCATACGTTTAACGTTTAGTGCCACCATTGCCACTACTGATAACTTTCCCTTTTAATGGTCCCATAAATAGTGGTGACCTGATAATATTCACTAATGTCACTATGCGTGCCAGCCACTGGCAATTTGTTCTCTACCCGGCAATGGATGCATGCAAAAGCAACGATGTAACAGAAAACCACTGCTCTTTAACAGAACAAACATGCCACAATTGATGGACTGTACATTCGGGGGTTTTTATGGTCTTGTACAAATGGCAAATGAAACATCTGCAGCTTGTTGTATTTTGTGTTTGGGTTACAAAATACACAAAAACCTAGCCCGTGGGTAGGGGGTTAAGGTTTTAAATTTCAGTGGCAGTGGGAAGTTTTAGGATGTGCAGAAAAAGATTTCATTAATGGTATAAAAGGGCACACCCAGTGAGTAGTTTTGCAACTAAAAAGTTTGCCAAAATCTTAAATTAGTAAGATGATATTGTTTGTAAAAGAAAAATTTAATTTTGAATATAAAAATTTATCATAGCCAACTCCTAGATTTTTATAAAAACTAGAAGTTTCAAGGTTGTCGGCCTGCACACATAAATGTTTTGTATCATTTAATGATGTAAAGTAAAATATAAATCAGAATCATTTCGCAGAATTGAAGTATCAATTTATAGTTTTCTTTAAATTAGCAAGCACAGGGTTGGTTTTCTTGCTAAATAATCCCATATTAATCAAAGGTAAATAATCTCATATTAATCAAAGCCACTCTCTTTGTTCATCTCAATGAAAATTACCTAATTTTTAAAGCAATGTCTGAACGTATGTCTGTCGGATAATCATGTCACGTTAGTCCAAGGGAGCGTATGATTTATAATAATTCAGATTAACAGGGGAGCGTATGATTTATGTATGACTTTAAAGCCTTAATTCACCTTTATATAAATTAGATTCAATTTTCTCCATAATTTTACTTCTATCGAAAATTTTGTCAAATTTTTTTTCTATTGAAAATTTTTGTCAAATTTTTATGTCTATAGAGTTCTTTTTGTCAAATTTTTATTTCGATATAAAATTTTCATGAACATTTTATTTCTATAGAAAGTTTTCGTCAAAATTTTATTTCTATGGAAAATTTTGTCAACTTTTTATTTCTATAAAAAATTTTGGTCAACATTTTATTTCTATAGAAAATTGTGCTAAAATTTAAATTCTATAGAAAAATTTGTCAAAATTTTATTTTACAGTAAATGTTCGTATAAATTTAATTTTTTTAGAAAATGTTTGTCAAAATTGTATTTCAATAGAAAATTTTATTCTATAGAAAATTTTCGTCAAAATTTTATTTCTATAGAAAATTTTGTCAACTTTTTATTTCTATAAAAAATTTTGGTCTAAATTTTATTTCTATAGAAAATTGTGTTAAAATTTTATTTCTAAAAGAAAATATTCATTAAAATTTTATTTTATAGAAAATGTTCGTATAAATTTTATTTCTATAGAAATTTTTGTCAAAATTTTATTTCGTTAGAGAATTTTTCTCAAAATTTTACTTATATAGACATTTTTCGTCAAAATTTTATTTCTATAAAAATTTTTTTTCCGATATTTTATTTCTTTAGAAAATTATGTCAAAATTTTATTTCTATAGAAAATTTTGTCAAAATTTTATTTTTATAAGGTGAGGTTATGTTTGGTGACAGGCCGATGTATCAGGCTCACTTAGACTATTCAGTCCATTGTGATACCACATTGGTGAACTTCTCTCTCATCACTGAGTGCTGCCCGATTCCATGTTAAGCTCAATGACAAAGGACCTCCTTTTTATAGCCGAGTCCGAACGGCGTTCCACATTGTAGTGAAACCACTTAGAGAAGCTTTCAAACCCTCAGAAATGTCGCCAGCATTACTGAGGTGGGATAATCCACCGCTGAAAAACTTTTTGGTGTTCGGTCGAAGGAGGAATCGAACCCACGACCTTGTGTATGCAAGGCGGGCATGCGAACCATTGCACCACGGTGGCTTATTTTTATAAAGATTTTGTCAAAATTTAATTTCTAGAGAAATTTTTCATCAAAATTTAGTTTCTATAAAAAATTGTCAACAAAATTGTATTTCTATAGACATTTTTTGTCAAAATTTTTTTCTATAGAAAATTTTCGTCAAAATTATATTTCTTTAGAGAATTTTTCTCAAAATTTTATTTTCATAGAAATTTTTTGTCAAAATTTGATTTCTTTAGAAAATTATGTCAAAATGTTATTTTTATAGAAAATTTTGTCAAAATTTTATATTTATAAAGATTTTGTCAAAATTTTATTTCTAGAGAAAATGTCATAATTTTATTTCTATAAAAAATTTGGCCAAAATTTTATTTCTACAGAAAATTTTCGTCAAAATTTTATTTCTACAGAAAATTTTCGTAAAAATTATATTTGTATAAAAAATGTTCGTCAATATGTTATTTCTACAGAAAATTTTGTCGAAATTTTATTTCTATAGAAAAATTTTGGTCAAAATTTTATTTCTATAGAAAATTTTGTCGAAATTTTATTTCTATAGAACAATTTGTCAAAATTTTATTGCTATAGAAAATTTTGTGGAAATTTTATTTTTATAGAAATTTTTCGTATAATTTTATTTCTGTAGAAAATTTTGTCAAAATTTTATTTCTATCAAAAATTATCGTCAAATTTTTTTTTTTAAATTGTGTCAAAATTTTAATTTCTATAGAGAATTTGTCAAAATATTATTTCTATAAAAATTTTTGAAGTACGTCGTAATTGGAGAGGGATATTTTATAGAAATTTTTGTCTAAATTTTATTTCTATAGAAGATTTTGTCAAAATTTTATTTCTATAGAAAATTTCTTCAAAATTTTATTTCTATAGAGTTGTAGTTGGAGAGGAATATTTTGCAAACTGTGGCACCCGTGATTCTGAGTCGATGTCCGTCTGTCTGTTGAAATCACGCTAACAATCTATGAAACTTGGCACTAGTAGTTGCTATTAAAGTAGGCCAGATGGTAGTGCAAATGGGCTATATCGGACCACGTTTAACTATAGTCGCTATACAAACCGGCCCCCATGATTTGGTTTGCGGAGGCTTCTGGGGGTGTAAATTTCATGAGATTTGGTACGTGGTGTTGTTAGTCTACGGCCTCCAAAAACCATGTAAAAAATTTTTTCATATCGGTCCATAATTATATATAGTTCTCATATAAACCGATACCCAGATTTGGCTTGCAGAGGCTCCTGGAGGAGCAAATTTCATCCGATCCCATAGAAATTTGGTACGTGATGTAAGTCTATTTTCTCCAGTAACCATGCAAAAATTGGTCCATATCGGTCCATAATTATAAATAGCTCCAATGTAAACTGATCCCCAGATTGGACTTGAGGTTCTTCGAGGAGGAGCACATTTCATTAGATCCGGTTGAAATTTGCTATGTGGTGTAAATCTACGTACTCTAACAACCATGCAAAACTTGGTGCATGTCGATTGGTAATTATATATATCCACCATATATAAATATACCGATCCAGATTGGCCCAGAATTATTTATAGACTCCTCTATATAAACCGATCGATATATACTTATATAGATATTTAATCTACATTTTTTGTCTAACATAGACTCCATATCGACTAACTTAATATTAAGAAGACTATATTAAGAAGTTTTGAGGTACCTTGCCATCGACAATTGTTACCACAACCCACGTAATTCGATTGCGAGTGACTGTATTTAGTAGAACTTTTTATGCAATCCATGGTCTGGCCAAATTTACGGCCGTATATACTTGGTTTATATTTTATTTTTATTATACGAATATATTATTATATCCTGATCACATAGTGGTATGGGGTGCGTATGACTAATTTTATTTGGTTAGCCATTGGGGTGTATACGTTTTTTTTATAAAGTTCATACGCACTGTGGATTAGAGCTCGACCAAAACATCAGCTCCGGCATTCGGTAAAAAATCTATAATCGGCCACGAGTCGGCCTTGGGCGTCCAGAGGCCGATTAACCCAAGCCCAAGCCTTTTGAATAATTTATTTCATATCGAATTGTCCCAGTGTTTAATTTGTCTCAGTCAAAATACGCAGCATAAATAAAAACTCCTTGTTGGTCATTATAATATAAAACTATTGAATTTTGAATACTAAAAAGTCTTTCAGTTCTAATGGAATATTATAAGATATGGCGCTGTTGATTAAAATATGCTAATGTTGAACTAAAACACACCAAATTTCTTTAATTACAAATTTCAGGAAAATAATTTGCTTAGGCGGATTATAGTTTTTTTGCCGAACATCGGCTTCGGCCAAAATAACCCGCTTCGGTCGAGCTTCTCCGAGCTGTGGATCCACTTTATATAAGCTTATAAAAATATAATATAAAATTTAGGGCGATTAATGTTATATAAAAAGAGTAAGAATGAAATTAAATGACTTTTTAATTCTTTTAGTTTTGTAATTAGCTTGGAGGTCTGTTTGAATTAAAAATTTTAACGAAGGTCGATTACCAAATAACAACAACAATTGAAATTAAATGTTTTCTTATGGAGATTTGGTTTCAAATGGAAATATATTTCTAGCAAATCTCAAGTGGATTCAGTTGCATATAACATGTCTGTGTAATCACATTCATAAAATTTCCTACCTGTTTTTTGCAAGTTCTACAGGTTTCAAATTACATATGAAATACTAACCTTTTTACTATTTCCCAGTATTTTTAAGGCCACATACCACCACTCAATCACACCACACTCCAAAAATCTAGTGCAATAAAAATGTACGATTTATGAAAAATATAATCTACTTGTAGCATAAATGCACACAATTTGTTCCATTTTTTGTTGTTGTTTTGGTTTAAGAGGTTTTAATGTTCCCTTATTGGACAACAGAAAAGTAGACCACCCACTGCGATATTTATATCATTTTTCCCCACACATTTTGTGTTGGGTGGGAGAGGCAGGTAAAATACCAACAGTTGTCCATAAATATTGAAACCACTATGTAGGTTTTTATCCACCACTAAACTGGCATATTTCCATATTTACACACACACACATACGCACGAATGTGCACTCTTGCCTATACGTATATATTTTTTCCAAATGAGAATTGCACAGAGAATATTAGTTTTTGGAGGGGTAGTGTAGTATATGTATATGTGTGTTGTTGGGAGAGTATGTAAGGTACCCTGCAGTAGCATTAATTCATGTGGCACGTTTTTATGTTAATTGAAAAAGGTTCCCTGTTCTTGTTTTTGTTGTACTACAACTCTTGTTTTTTGTTGTTTTCCACTGTTAGGTTCTGTTGCTTTTGTTTTGTTTCTATTATTTTGCCATTGTTGCGCTTTAGTAAAACAAGAAAAAAAAAACAAAACAATAATAATGTTCTTTGTCCTATATGTACGAATGAGTAAATAAATTATTGATGTTCTAATGTACAATAGGGTGTGGTGATCAAAATAATAGAGTTAAAAGAGATATAATTAAATGCATTTGTAATTTTGATGAACCTAAGTCAAATATTCAAATTTTTTTTGGAAAAAAAGGAACCTCCCCTTGTCATAATTGTAAAAGAGTATATGTATGGATATGTTCCTCACAATTTTCCCATGTAAGATCATATCACCCAAACATTTTTAACCCGTCATCTATTCCTTATAAATTTGTAATTGAATTTTGATTTTTAATTTCTTTGTAATATTACTTCTATAGAAAATTTTGTCAAAATTTTATTTCTATAGAAAATTGTGCCAAAATTTTATTTCTATAGAAAATTGTGTCAAAATTTTATTTCTATAAAAAAATTTTGTCCAAATTTTCTTGCTATAGAAAATTTTGTCAAAATTTTATTTCAATAGAAAATTTTGTCAAAATTTTATTTCTATAGAAAATTTTGTCAAAATTTTATTTCTATAGAAAATTTTGTCCAAATTTTATTTCTATATAAAATGTTGTCCAAATTTTCTTTCTATAGAAAATTTTGTCAAAATTTTATTTCTATAGAAAGTTTGGTCAAAATTTTATTTCTATAAAAAATTTTGTCAAAATGTTATTTCTATAGAACATTTTGTCAAAATTTTATTTCTATAGGAAATTTTGTCAAAATTTTATTTCAATAAAAAAATTTGCCCAAATTTTCTTGCTATAGAAAATTTTGTCAAAATTTTATTTCTATAAGAAATTTTGTCAAAATTTTATTTCTATAAAAAATTTTGTCACAATTTTATTTCTATAGAAAATTTTGTTAAAATTTTATTTCTATAGAAATTTTTGTCAAAATTTTATGTCTATAGAAATTTTTGTCAAAATTTTATTTTTATAGAAAATTTTGTCAAAATTTTATTTCTATAGGAAATTTTGTCAAAAATTTATTTTTATAGGAAATTTTGTCAAAAATTTATTTTTATAGGAAATTTTGTCAAAATTTATTTCTATACAAAATTTGGTCAAAATTTTATTTCTAGAAAAAATTTTGTCAAAATTTATTTCTATAGAAAATTTGGTCAAAATTTTATTTCTATAGAAATTTTTGTCAAAATTTTATGTCTATAGAAATTTTTGTCAAAATTTTATTTTTATATAAAATTTTGTCAAAATTTTATTTCTATAGGAAATTTTGTCAAAAATTTATTTTTATAGGAAATTTTGTCAAAATTTATTTCTATACAAAATTTGGTCATAATTTTATTTCTATAAAAAATTTGGTCAATATTTTATTTCTATAGAAAATTTTGTCAAAATTTATTTCTATAGAAAATTTGATCAAAATTTTATTTTTATATAAAATTTTGTCAAATTTTTATTTCTATAAACATTTTTGTCAAAATTTTATTTCTATAGAAAATTTTGTCATAATTTTATTTCTATAGAAAATTTTTGTCAAAATTTTATTTCTATAGAAAATTTGGTCAAAATTTTATTTCTATAGAAAATTTGGTCAAAATTTTATTTCTATGGAAAATTTTGTCAAAATTTAATTTCTATAGAAAATTTTGTCAAAATTTTATTTCTATAGAAAAATTTTGTCAAAATTTTATTTCTATAGAAAATGTGGTCAAAATTTTATTTCTATAGAAACTTTGGTCACAATGTTATTTCTATAGAAAATTTGGTCAACATTTTATTTCTATAGAAAATTTGGTAAAAATTTTATTTCTATAGGAAATTTTGTCAAAATTTTATTTCTATAGGAATTTTTTTTTCAAAATTTTATTTCTATAGGAAATTTTGTCAAAATTTTATTTCTGTAAAAAATTTTGTCCAAATTTTATTTCTATAAAAAATTGTGTCCAAATTTTATTTCTATAGAAAATTTTAGTCAATATTTTATTTCTATAGAAAATTTGGTCCAAATTTTCTTTCTATAGAAAATTTTGTAAAAATTTTATTTCTATAGAAAATTAGGTCATAATTTTATTTCTATTTTATTTCTATAAAAAATTGTGGCCAAATTTTATTTCTATAGAAAATTTTAGTCAATATTTTATTTCTATAGAAAATTTGGTCCAAATTTTCTTTCTATAGAAAATTTGGTCCAAATTTTCTTTCTATAGAAAATTTTGTAAAAATTTTATTTCTATAGAAAATTAGGTCATAATTTTATTTCTATAGAAAATTTTATCAAAATTTTATTTCTATAGAAGATTTTGTCAAAATTTTATTTCTATAGAAAATTTTGTTAACATTTTATTTCTATAGAAAATTTTGTCAAAATTTTATTTCTATAGAAAATTTGGTCAAAATTTTATTTCTATAGAAAATTTGGTCCAAATTTTATTTCTATAGAAAATTTTGTCAAAATTTTATTTCTATAGAAAATGTGGTCAAAATTTTATTTCTATAGGAAATTTTGTCAAAATTTTATTTCTATAGAAAATTTGGTCAACATTTTATTTCTATAGAAAATTTTGTCAAAATTTTATTTCTATAGAAAATTTGGTCAAAATTTTATTTCTATAGAAAATTTGGTCAAAATTTTATTTCTATAGAAAATTTGGTCAAAATTTTATGTCTATAAAAATTTTGTTCCAAATCTTCTTTGTATAGAAAATTTTGTCAAAATTTTATTTCTATAGGAAATTTTGTCAAAATTTTATGTCTATAAAAATTTTGTTCCAAATCTTCTTTGTATAGCAAATTTTGTCAAAATTTTCTTTCTATAGGAAATTTTTTCAAAATTTTATTTCTATAGGAAATTTTTTCAAAATTTTATTTCTTAGGAAATTTAGTCAAAATTTTATTTCTATAAAAATTTTTGTCCAAATTTTATTTCTATTGAAAATTTAGTCAACATTTTATTTCGATAGAAAATTTTGTCTAAATTTTAATTCTATAGAAAATATGTCCTATATGTACGAATGAGTAAATAAATTATTGATGTTCTAATGTACAATAGGGTGTGGTGATCAAAATAATAGAGTTAAAAGAGATATAATTAAATGCATTTGTAATTTTGATGAACCTAAGTCAAATATTCAAATTTTTTTTGGAAAAAAAGGAACCTCCCCTTGTCATAATTGTAAAAGAGTATATGTATGGATATGTTCCTCACAATTTTCCCATGTAAGATCATATCACCCAAACATTTTTAACCCGTCATCTATTCCTTATAAATTTGTAATTGAATTTTGATTTTTAATTTCTTTGTAATATTACTTCTATAGAAAATTTTGTCAAAATTTTATTTCTATAGAAAATTGTGCCAAAATTTTATTTCTATAGAAAATTGTGTCAAAATTTTATTTCTATAAAAAAATTTTGTCCAAATTTTCTTGCTATAGAAAATTTTGTCAAAATTTTATTTCAATAGAAAATTTTGTCAAAATTTTATTTCTATAGAAAATTTTGTCAAAATTTTATTTCTATAGAAAATTTTGTCCAAATTTTATTTCTATATAAAATGTTGTCCAAATTTTCTTTCTATAGAAAATTTTGTCAAAATTTTATTTCTATAGAAAGTTTGGTCAAAATTTTATGTCTATAAAAATTTTGTTCCAAATCTTCTTTGTATAGCAAATTTTGTCAAAATTTTCTTTCTATAGGAAATTTTTTCAAAATTTTATTTCTATAGGAAATTTTTTCAAAATTTTATTTCTTAGGAAATTTAGTCAAAATTTTATTTCTATAAAAATTTTTGTCCAAATTTTATTTCTATTGAAAATTTAGTCAACATTTTATTTCGATAGAAAATTTTGTCTAAATTTTAATTCTATAGAAAATATGTCCTATATGTACGAATGAGTAAATAAATTATTGATGTTCTAATGTACAATAGGGTGTGGTGATCAAAATAATAGAGTTAAAAGAGATATAATTAAATGCATTTGTAATTTTGATGAACCTAAGTCAAATATTTAAATTTTTTTTGGAAAAAAAGGAACCTCCCCTTGTCATAATTGTAAAAGAGTATATGTATGGATATGTTCCTCACAATTTTCCCATGTAAGATCATATCACCCAAACATTTTTAACCCGTCATCTATTCCTTATAAATTTGTAATTGAATTTTGATTTTTAATTTCTTTGTAATATTACTTCTATAGAAAATTTTGTCAAAATTTTATTTCTATAGAAAATTGTGCCAAAATTTTATTTCTATAGAAAATTGTGTCAAAATTTTATTTCTATAAAAAAATTTTGTCCAAATTTTCTTGCTATAGAAAATTTTGTCAAAATTTTATTTCAATAGAAAATTTTGTCAAAATTTTATTTCTATAGAAAATTTTGTCAAAATTTTATTTCTATAGAAAATTTTGTCCAAATTTTATTTCTATATAAAATGTTGTCCAAATTTTCTTTCTATAGAAAATTTTGTCAAAATTTTATTTCTATAGAAAGTTTGGTCAAAATTTTATTTCTATAAAAAATTTTGTCAAAATGTTATTTCTATAGAACATTTTGTCAAAATTTTATTTCTATAGGAAATTTTGTCAAAATTTTATTTCAATAAAAAAATTTGCCCAAATTTTCTTGCTATAGAAAATTTTGTCAAAATTTTATTTCTATAAGAAATTTTGTCAAAATTTTATTTCTATAAAAAATTTTGTCACAATTTTATTTCTATAGAAAATTTTGTTAAAATTTTATTTCTATAGAAATTTTTGTCAAAATTTTATGTCTATAGAAATTTTTGTCAAAATTTTATTTTTATAGAAAATTTTGTCAAAATTTTATTTCTATAGGAAATTTTGTCAAAAATTTATTTTTATAGGAAATTTTGTCAAAAATTTATTTTTATAGGAAATTTTGTCAAAATTTATTTCTATACAAAATTTGGTCAAAATTTTATTTCTAGAAAAAATTTTGTCAAAATTTATTTCTATAGAAAATTTGGTCAAAATTTTATTTCTATAGAAATTTTTGTCAAAATTTTATGTCTATAGAAATTTTTGTCAAAATTTTATTTTTATATAAAATTTTGTCAAAATTTTATTTCTATAGGAAATTTTGTCAAAAATTTATTTTTATAGGAAATTTTGTCAAAATTTATTTCTATACAAAATTTGGTCATAATTTTATTTCTATAAAAAATTTGGTCAATATTTTATTTCTATAGAAAATTTTGTCAAAATTTATTTCTATAGAAAATTTGATCAAAATTTTATTTTTATATAAAATTTTGTCAAATTTTTATTTCTATAAACATTTTTGTCAAAATTTTATTTCTATAAACATTTTTGTCAAAATTTTATTTCTATAGAAAATTTTGTCATAATTTTATTTCTATAGAAAATTTTTGTCAAAATTTTATTTCTATAGAAAATTTGGTCAAAATTTTATTTCTATAGAAAATTTGGTCAAAATTTTATTTCTATGGAAAATTTTGTCAAAATTTAATTTCTATAGAAAATTTTGTCAAAATTTTATTTCTATAGAAAAATTTTGTCAAAATTTTATTTCTATAGAAAATGTGGTCAAAATTTTATTTCTATAGAAACTTTGGTCACAATGTTATTTCTATAGAAAATTTGGTCAACATTTTATTTCTATAGAAAATTTGGTAAAAATTTTATTTCTATAGGAAATTTTGTCAAAATTTTATTTCTATAGGAATTTTTTTTCAAAATTTTATTTCTATAGGAAATTTTGTCAAAATTTTATTTCTATAAAAAATTTTGTCCAAATTTTATTTCTATAAAAAATTGTGTCCAAATTTTATTTCTATAGAAAATTTTAGTCAATATTTTATTTCTATAGAAAATTTGGTCCAAATTTTCTTTCTATAGAAAATTTGGTCCAAATTTTCTTTCTATAGAAAATTTTGTAAAAATTTTATTTCTATAGAAAATTAGGTCATAATTTTATTTCTATTTTATTTCTATAAAAAATTGTGTCCAAATTTTATTTCTATAGAAAATTTTAGTCAATATTTTATTTCTATAGAAAATTTGGTCCAAATTTTCTTTCTATAGAAAATTTGGTCCAAATTTTCTTTCTATAGAAAATTTTGAAAAAATTTTATTTCTATAGAAAATTAGGTCATAATTTTATTTCTATAGAAAATTTTATCAAAATTTTATTTCTATAGAAGATTTTGTCAAAATTTTATTTCTATAGAAAATTTTGTTAACATTTTATTTCTATAGAAAATTTTGTCAAAATTTTATTTCTATAGAAAATTTGGTCAAAATTTTATTTCTATAGAAAATTTGGTCCAAATTTTATTTCTATAGAAAATTTTGTCAAAATTTTATTTCTATAGAAAATGTGGTCAAAATTTTATTTCTATAGGAAATTTTGTCAAAATTTTATTTCTATAGAAAATTTGGTCAACATTTTATTTCTATAGAAAATTTTGTCAAAATTTTATTTCTATAGAAAATTTGGTCAAAATTTTATTTCTATAGAAAATTTGGTCAAAATTTTATTTCTATAGAAAATTTGGTCAAAATTTTATGTCTATAAAAATTTTGTTCCAAATCTTCTTTGTATAGAAAATTTTGTCAAAATTTTATTTCTATAGGAAATTTTGTCAAAATTTTATGTTTATAAAAATTTTGTTCCAAATCTTCTTTGTATAGAAAATTTTGTCAAAATTTTCATTCTATAGGAAATTTTTTCAAAATTTTATTTCTATAGGAAATTTTTTCAAAATTTTATTTCTTAGGAAATTTAGTCAAAATTTTATTTCTATAAAAATTTTTGTCCAAATTTTATTTCTATTGAAAATTTAGTCAACATTTTATTTCGATAGAAAATTTTGTCTAAATTTTAATTCTATAGAAAATATGTCAAAATTTTATTTCTATAGAAAATTTTGTCAAAATTTTATTTCTATAGAAAATTTTGTCAAAATTTTATTTCTATAGAAAATTTTGTCAAAATTTTATGTCTACAGAAATTTTTGTCAAAATTTTATTTCTACAGAAAATTTTGTGAAAATTTTATTTTTATAGAAAATTTTGTCAAAATTTTATTTCTATAGGAAATTTTGTCAAAATTTTATTTTTATAGGAAATTTTGTCAAAATTTATTTCTATACAAATTTTGTCAAAATGTCATTTCTATAGAAAATTTTGTCAACATTTTAGTTCTATAGGAAATTTTGTCAAAATTTTATTTCTATAGAAAATTTGGTCAAAGTTTTATTTCTATACAAAATTTTGTCATCATTTTATTTCAAAAAAAAATTGGTCAATATTTTATTTCTATAGAAAATTTTGTCAGAATTTATTTCTATAGAAAATTTGGTCAAAATTTTATTTTTATATAAAATTTTGTCAAATTTTTATTTCTATAAACATTTTTGTCCAAATTTGCTTTCTGTAGAAATTTTGTCAAAATTTTATTTCTATAGAAAATTTGTTCAACATTTTATTTCTATAGAAATTTTTGTCAAAATTTTATTTCTATAGAAAATTTGGTCAAAATTTTATTTCTATAGAAAATTTTGTCAAAATTTGTAAGATTATAAAACCCAAAAATGTATAACCAGTAATTTTTTCCTTATAAATTGATTTTCGATTCTTAATTTCTTTTTGATATATTTTTTTTTTGGAATTTCTTAAATTTACCCGATTGTCCAATTATTCACATTAGGCCTAAAATTTGTAGAAAACATTTGCTATAATGGAAAAATGTTTTTGAATTATTCCAATGCATTTATTCCCTCATTGTTAATGTTTTTTTTTGTTAGCTTGTAATGGAAATGACATTCACTGGAAAAGCAAACGAAGCAGCAATGCCAAAGGATATACGAGTATTGTAATAATTGTTCGTGTTTTTCTAGTTGATAAAATGGATTTTTTTTGTTGACAATAATTTCTATGTTGAACAATGGAGAATTGTAAATTAAGTGGTTTTGATATTTGAAATGCATGTGAGGAAGGGTAGTCTAATAATTCGAAATGTAAAACATATTGAACATGGAAAAGTGGCCATACCAAAAAACAGTTCAAGGAGAGATGGCGACGATTTTCCTAACTGGGAAAGTTAATAATTGAAAATGTCTTATGTGCCCTGAATTTTCTTGGAAAGATGGAGGTGTTGTAAATGTTTTGCGTATTTTTCCTCGTCCCTACACTTTCGTATACATAACACAGATGAAAGAATCAAACCATGGATGCTCTCTGCTCTAAAGAATTTGTCAAAATGTTATTTCTATAAAAAAATTTCTCAAATCTTTATTTCTATAAAAAAATTTCTCAAAACTTTATTTCTATAGACAATTTTGTCAAAATCTAAGTTCTTTAGAAAATTTTGTCAAAATTTTATTTCTATAGAAAATTTTGTCAAAATTTTATTTCTATGGCAAATAAAATACTTCTATAGAAAATTTTTGTCAAAAATTTATTTATGTAGAAAACTTTGTCAAATTTTTATTTCTGTAGAAAATTTTGTTAAAGTTTTTTACTTCTGTAGAATATTTTGTTAACATTAACATAGAAAATTATGTCAAAATTTAATTTTTATAGAAAATTTTGTCAAAATTTAATCCTATAGAAAATTCTCTTAAAATTTTATTTCTATAGAACATTTTGTAAACATTTTATTTCTATAGAAAATTTTGTAAACATTTTATTTCTATAGAAAATATTGTCAAAAGTTTATTTCTATACAAAATTTTGTCAAAATTTTATTTTTATAGAAAATTTTCTCAAAATTTTATTTCCATAGAAAAATTTTGTCAAAATTCCATTTCTATAGAAAAACTTTCTCAAAAATTTTTTTTCTATAAAAAATGTTGTCAAAATGTTGTTTCTATAGAAAATTTTGCCAAAGTTTTATTTCTATAGAAACTTTTGTCAACATTTTTTTCTATAGAAAATTTTGTCAACATTTTTTTCTATAGAAAATTTTGTCAAAATTTGATTTATATAGAAAATTTTGTTAAAATTTTATTTCTATAAAAAATTTTATTTCTTTAGAAAATTTTTTTAAAATTTTATTTCTATACAAATTTTGGTCAAAGCTTTACTTCTAATTTTATAATTTTATTTCTATAGAAAATTTTCTCAAAATGTTATTTCTTGAGGAAATTTTGTCAAAGTTTTATTCCTTTGTGAAATTTTGTCAAAAATTTTACTTCTATAGAAAATTCTGTAAAAATTTTTATTTCTATAGAAAATTTTTTCAAAATTTTATTTCATTAGAAAATTTTGTCAAGATTTTATTTCTATAGAAAATTTTGTCAAAATTTTAGTTCTATAGAAAATTTTGTCAAAATTTTATTTCTATACAAATATTTGCCAAAATTTTATTTCTATAGAATATTTTCTCTTTTTTTTCTAAAAGAAAATTAGAAAATTTTTATTTCTATAGAAAATTTTCTCAAAATTTTCTTTCTATCGAAAATTTTCAAATAGTTTTTTATGTAGAAAGTTTTGGCAAATTTTATTTCTATAAAAATTCTGTAGAATCTATAGAAAATTTCTCTATGACAAATTTTGTCAAAATTTTATTTCTATAGAAAATTTTGTCAAAAAAAAAAATTTATAGAAAATTTTGTCAAAATTTCATTTCTATAGAAAATTTTGTCAAAATGTTATTTCTATAGAAAATGTTGTCAAAATTTTATTTCTATAGAAAATTTTGTAAAAATTTTATTTCTAAAGATTTGTCAAGATTTTATTTCTATAAAAATTTTTGTCAAAATTTTATTTCTATAGAATATTTTCTCAAAATTTTGTTTCTATAGAAAGTTTTGTCAAAAATGTATTTCTATAGAAAATTTTATCAAAATTTTATTGCTATAAGTAATTTTGTCAAAATTTTATTTCTGTAGAAAATTTTGTCAAAATTTTATTTCTATACAAAATTTTATCAAAATTTTATTTCTATAGAAAATTTTATCAAAATTTTATTGCTATAAGTAATTTTGTCAAAATTTTATTTCTGTAGAAAATTTTGTCAAAATTTTATTTCTATAGAAAATTTTCTCAAAATTTTATTTCTATAGAAAATTTTGTCAAAATTTTATTTCTAAAGAAAATTTTGTCAAAATTTTATTTCTAAAGAAAATTTTGTTAAAATTTTATTTCTATAGAAAATTTTGTTGAAATTTTTATTTCTATAGAAAATTTTGTCAAAATTTTATTTATATACAAAAATTTAAAAAAAAAAATAAAATTGTATTTTATAGAAAATTTTGTTGAAATTTTATTTCTATAGAAAATTTTGTTGAAATTTTTATTTCTATAGAAAATTTTGTCAAATTTTTATTTCTAAAGAAAATATTGTCAAAATTTTATTTCTAAAGAAAATTTTGTCAAAATTTTATTTCTATAGAAATTTTTGCCAAAATTTTATTTCTATAGAAAATGTTGTCAAATTTTTATTTCTAAAGAAAATATTGTCAAAATTGTATTTCTAAAGAAAATTTTGTCAAAATTTTATTTCTATAGAAGATTTTGTCAAAATTTTATTTCTATAGAAAATTTTGTTAACATTTTATTTCTATAGAAAATTTTGTCAAAATGTTATTTCTATAGAAAATGTTGTCAAAATTTTATTTCTATAGAAAATTTTGTAAAAATTTTATTTCTAAAGATTTGTCAAGATTTTATTTCTATAAAAATTTTTGTCAAAATTTTATTTCTATAGAATATTTTCTCAAAATTTTGTTTCTATAGAAAGTTTTGTCAAAAATGTATTTCTATAGAAAATTTTATCAAAATTTTATTGCTATAAGTAATTTTGTCAAAATTTTATTTCTGTAGAAAATTTTGTCAAAATTTTATTTCTATACAAAATTTTATCAAAATTTTATTTCTATAGAAAATTTTATCAAAATTTTATTGCTATAAGTAATTTTGTCAAAATTTTATTTCTGTAGAAAATTTTGTCAAAATTTTATTTCTATAGAAAATTTTCTCAAAATTTTATTTCTATAGAAAATTTTGTCAAAATTTTATTTCTAAAGAAAATTTTGTCAAAATTTTATTTCTAAAGAAAATTTTGTTAAAATTTTATTTCTATAGAAAATTTTGTTGAAATTTTTATTTCTATAGAAAATTTTGTCAAAATTTTATTTATATACAAAAATTTAAAAAAAAAAATAAAATTGTATTTTATAGAAAATTTTGTTGAAATTTTATTTCTATAGAAAATTTTGTTGAAATTTTTATTTCTATAGAAAATTTTGTCAAATTTTTATTTCTAAAGAAAATATTGTCAAAATTTTATTTCTAAAGAAAATTTTGTCAAAATTTTATTTCTATAGAAATTTTTGCCAAAATTTTATTTCTATAGAAAATGTTGTCAAATTTTTATTTCTAAAGAAAATATTGTCAAAATTGTATTTCTAAAGAAAATTTTGTCAAAATTTTATTTCTAAAGAAAATTTTGTCAACATTTTATTTCTATAGAAAATTTTGTCATAATTTTATTTCTATAGAAAATTTTGTTTAAATTTTATTTCTATAGAAAATTTTGTTAAAATTTTATGTTTACAATATTTCTTTCTTATTTTTCATTAATTCTCTCCTCCTCCTTTTATTTGAATAGTTTCTTGGCCCTTACAAAAAACCCACTTAGCCAAGTGATTTGAATGTAAGCACTTCCTTTTGTCATCACACTTGTCATCATTCTTGGTGATATCACCATTATGCCGTCACTTTGTCAGTCATTCAGGCATTCATTCATAATCCTTTCACTTTTGTCTTATGTACTGCGCTGGCCATACGACATTTGATAATCGTGTAATTTTGTTATAATTCTTTTGTTGCTGATTCTTAATACTTGAACGACTTATATTTGCATTTGCATGAAGCAGCAACAATACAAAAATAGGCTCTTCTAAGAGTTGGAGACAATAGAAGACGGTACCTCAGCAGCTGCAGCTGCAGCAGCAGGAGCATATATAACAGCAGCAAGTACTTCAGTTTTAGTCATTTCTGCATAACCCAAAGCAATCTTAAATGTCCAATGCAATGTGACAATGATGTGTCCGACTGTCTGGGTAAATGCTTGAAATCTCATGCCAAGCATTGATGTTATGCATGATGGACTAGTCATTCATATAAAATTTACTTCATGGATGAATACTTTTGGGGAGGGTTTCGAAGATTTCAAGTCATATTTCTTAGTTAAGATTAACAATTGAATGATATCCGATAATAGTAATCATTATATGATTATGTTAACAATTTTCATATTTAATTTGATTTTAATTTTCATTCAAGCATTTTATAAGACAGCTTCTAATGCATAAAATCGTCATAATAAATCAAATTTTAATGTTCATATTCGTATTCATGTTTCCTAAATGAATGTTAGGTACTTATAATGCCATAGTTTTTTGTTTTTGTTTTGCCATTTTTTATATAGCCAAGATGTTATTAAAGTATGAATTCAAGGTTGTTTGCAATTTCATAAATAATACACTGGGGATAGAATGCATGAGAACTAAAATGTTTAAAAAAATTATTTAGAATAAAATTTCGATAATTTTCTAATCGAAATAAAATTTTTACTAAATCTTTCATGCTGCTCTTTATGAAAATGGTCACCAAAATCCAAAGGAAACAGAGTTCCAAAACTGAGGTGGCGCTTCATAATGAATATCAGCCCGTGAACTTAAATTTAAATTTTGACCACTAATCCCACTTTTGAATCGTGGTTGCCAACTTTAGACTCTGTCCATAGCAAAAAATAAATATCCCCCATTATGGCACTATGGAAGGCGGTATTAAAGTCCCAAAGCCACAAAAAACCAGCGCCCCAAATGTGGGGCAACGCTTCATAATGAATATGAGTCCAATGAAAGCGATCCCCAAAAACATGTAACTGAAGCATGAAAATCAACCCCAAAATAAAATTAGGACTCACTTTCACTTTCGATTTAAAAGACCGTGTGGAACAAATAGTTTTTAATAAAAATTGAGGAAGTTTTAAGAAAATATTAAATATGTGTTATTGAATACGAATCAGTAGGGAATCGAGTTAGTTTGGACACTGTTCATAGAAGAAAGTCTTATAAAAATGTTTCGAGGATTTTCATAGAAATTTTAGTTTTTTTTCGGATCGTCGTGAATTTACGTCCTTTTGACTCTAGAACGGAAATTTAAGAAGATATGGCCAAAATAAATTTTACATGTTTTTTGAGGATTTTAATAGAAATTTTTATTTTTTGGGGGTGGTCATGTCCTTTTCGCTTTAGGACGCATATTTCATGAGATCCTATTTCATTTAAATTCGGGGTTTAATTTTCATGGGGGCCATATTCAACATGGGGTTTATTTTCATAATGCCAATGGTCCTCAAACAATGGTCATGAAAAACATATAATTTTTTTGGGATCCTACTTCATTTTGGGGTTAATTGTCAAAAGTATTTACAAAATTCTGCTGCTACTGAATGGTATGAAACTCAAAATCCATAAAACAGGGCCGCAAAATTAATGCCCTCATGCCCTCAAAATGGGCATGAGTCCTTCGATTCTGGTCATATTAAAACCTTGAAAACCCCTGGCAAAGGGGTTTTCAAGGTTAGGAGAAAGCGAAAATAGACCCCAAAGTCAAAACGAATCACAATCCCAAAAAGGATATTAGGGTTCATTTTCTTTTGAAATATTGGGATTTATTTTCATAATGAAAACGGGCACCCAAAAAGAAAATGAAATTATTGCCAATCGAAAGAGGAAGTCAATCACAATCCCAAAAAAGGAAATTGGAGGCTTATTTTCATAATGCAAACGAGCCCGAAAAATAAAATGAAGTTACCCCTCGAAAAAAGGTAATAATCATTTGGAGTTCTTGTTTCACATATAATTTTGTTGGCATCCTAATTCATTTGGGGCTAATTTTTATGGGGCCCATATTCATAGCACCAAAAAAGAAAAATTGTTCTGAATTTTATATCCTGAGTTATATGAACATTAACCCCAAAACCTAATATAAAAACAAGCCCAACATTGAATTCTGTCCATAGGAAACAATTGAAAAGTCCGGCCCAATATAGAAAATTTTATTTCTATAGAAAATTTTGTCAAAAATTTATTTCTATAGAAAATTTTGTCAAAATTTTATTATTATAGAAAATTTTATGAAAAGTTTATTTCTATAGAAAATTTTATCAAAGTTTTATTTCTATAGAAAATTTTATCAAAATTTTATTTTTATTGCAAATTTTTTCTAAATTTTATCTCTATAGAATTTTTTTTTTTCAATACTTTATTTCGATAGAAAATTTTATCAAAATTTTATTTCTGTAGAAATTTTTTTCAAAATTTTATTTCTATAGAAAATTTTGTAAAAAATTTAATTTGTAAAAAATTTATTTTTATTGCAAATTTTTTCTAAATTTTATCTCTATAGAATTTTTTTTCAATACTTTATTTCGATAGAAAATTTTATCAAAATTTTATTTCTATAGAAATTTTTTTAAAAATTTTATTTCTATAGAAAATTTTGTAAAAATTTTATTTCTATAGATTTTTTTTTAATTTTAGTTTTATAGAAAATTTGGTAAACATTTTAATTTAAAGAAAATTTTTTCTATGTTTTATTTTTATAGAAAATTTTGTCAAAATTTAATTTTTATTTTATAATAAAGAAATAATGTGATAGTTCTAAGGAAGATATCGTGGGCCGGGATGGAATTTTGTTGAGAGAGGAAGTTGTTTAGTATGACAAAAGAGGGATTGGTCCAATTTGTTATTAACTTTCTACAACGAAGGGGCTTCGTTGAGTAGTCAAAATTTTATTTCTATAGAAAATTTTGTCAAAATTTTATTTCTATAGAAAATTTATTTCTGTAGAAAATTTTGTTAAAATTGTATTTCTATAGAAAATTTTGTTAAAATTTTATTTCCATAAAAAATGTTGTCAAAATTTTATTTCTGTAGACAACTTTGTCAAAATTTTATTTGTATAGAAAGTTTTGTCAAAATTTTATGTCTATAGAAAACTTTGTCAACATTTTATTTCTATGGAAAATATTCTCAAATATTTTATTTCTATAGAACATTTTGTCACATTGTTTATTCTATAGAAAATGTTTGTCAAAATTTTATTTTTATAGAAGGTTGTGTCAAAATTGTATTTCTATAGAAAATTTTATTTCTATGATAGTATTTCTCTAAATTTTATTTCTATGGAAATATTTCTAAAAATTTTATTTTTATTTTATTTCTATAGAAAATTTTGCCATAATTTTATTTCTATGGAAAATTTTCTGAATATTGTATTTCTGTAGAAAATTTTGTTAAAATTTTATGTTTATCGAAAATTTTGCCAAAATTTTATTTCCATAGAGAATTTTATCGAAATTTTATCTCTATAGAAAATTTTGTCAAAATTTAATTTTTATTGCAAATTTTGTCAAAATTTTATTTCTATAAACATTTTTTTTTTTTCAAAATTTTATTTCTATAGAAAATTTTGTCAAAATTTTATTTTTATTTTTTTAGAAAATGTTTTCTATGTTTTATTTTTATAGAAAATTTTGTAAAATTTTAATTTTTATTTTATAATAAAGAAATAATGTGACAGTTCTAAGGAAGATATCGTGGGCCGGGATGGCATTTAGTTGAGAGAGGAAGTTGTTTAGTATGACAAACGAGGAATTGGTCCAATTTGTTATTAACTTTCTATAACGAAGGGGCTCCGTTGAATAGGTAGTGGGGCTACACTTGTGTAAAAATTTTATTTCCATAGAAGGTTTTGTCAAAATTTTATTTCTATAGAAAATTTTGTTAAAATTTTATTACTATAGAAAATTTTGTCAAAATTTTATTTCTATAAAAAATTTCGTCAAAATTTTATTTTTATAAAAAAATTTTGTCAAAATTTTATTTCTATAGAAAATTTTGTCAAAATTTTATTTCTATAAAAAATTTTGTCAAAATTTGATACTAAAAGAAAATTTTGTAAAAAATTTTCTTCTTTAGAAAAATTTTATTTCTATAGAAAATTTTGTCAAAATGTTATTTCTATAGAAAATTTTGTCAAAATTTTATTTCTATAAAAATTTTGTCAACATTTTATTTCTATAGAAAATTTTGTTAAAATTTTATATCTATAAAAAATTTTGTCAAAATCTTATTTCTATAGAAAATTTTGTCAAAATGTTATTTCTATAGAAAATTTTGTCAAAATTTTTTTCTATGGAAAATTTGTGAAAATTTTTTTGCTATAGAGAATTTTATCAACATTTCTTTCTAAACTGAATTAAAAAAAAAAAACAACAACATTGGTTAACATTTTTTTCTATAGAAAATTTTGTCAAAATTTACTTCTATAGAAAATTTTGTCAACATTTTTTCTATGGAAAATTTTGTCAAAATTTTTTTGCTATAGAGAATTTTATCAACATTTTTTTTCTATAGGAAATTTTGTCAAAATGTTATTTCTATAGGAAATTTTGACAAAATTTCATTTCTGTAAGAAATTTTATTAAATTTTATTTCTATACGAAATTTTGTCAAAATTTTTTTGCTATAGAAAATTTGGTCAACATTTTATTTCTGTAGAAAATTTTGTCAAAATTTTTTTCTATAGAAAATTTTACCAAAATGTTGGCAACCGTGATCCGTCAGGGAACTTCAATGGCTTTCGTCCAAGCTCATGTCTCAAAATATGTTGCAACGACTGTTACAAAGAATATTTCGTAACAGTCGGTCTTTAATTGGAATATTTCTCAGACAAAATGTACGAAAGCATTAAGATGGTTTTTTACATTTCTCCCCACTGTGCAACGAAGTGTCTCATACTTACAGGTAGAAAGAGAGGATAAACCTCTATACGTAAATGTTGCATTATGATTTTAATTTCAGTTTCATTTTGCGGTTTTTTGTTTGTTCTCCACAGTGAATCATTTATTTGGGCATGAAAGATTGCACAAAACAAAAAAAAAAAAGAGACAAAGGCGGACGGACATAGTCATAGTCACAGATAAAGTCAACCATAAATCAAAGTAGATGTTTTTTTCTAACTCTTCTCTGCTATCGTTTGCACAATATATTCTAGCCAAGTTTTTATTGTTCAAATGCCATGTTTTTTTGCTAGCACTAGTATTAACTTCATAACAGCAAGCAGCAAATGCGAATGCCCGATAAAATCGAAAGTGTTGCAAAAAACCACCACTTCCCGTTTTTTCTCTTTATTCCATTAAGTTCTGTCGTTTTGTTGCTTTACTTTATCGTTGATATTATCAATCAAGAAAAGTTAATGAAACCCAACCATTAATAATCTCGGTGTGTTTGGTTTTACACTTGAATGAAGAAAAATGGATGATAATTAAATGTCAAATGGCCTTTAGATTCGTTTACCAAAACAAAAAATAACTTTCCATTAATCTTTTGCGTGTATCGAATTTTTGCAAAGAATCCAAAACCTGTGTGTTTGACCATATCAAAGAGTTCGGAGAAATATTTTTTTGCGAAATGAGATTGGCAATGATGGCAATGGCGATAAATGTTTAGTGAAATCTTTTTTTAATGAATGAATTTGCTTTAAACGTTTTTTGTAGCATAGAATGGGTTATGATAGAATTTGATGTTGAGAATTTTTTTAATTCAACATTTTGATTTTCACTTCGTGCTACACATAAATTTACGATATAAATTGCAATTTTTATTTTATTGAATCTTTGTAAAAAAATTTGTAGGTCAATGAAGAAAAGATAGATGATAATTAGAAGTCATATAGCTCTTTTGCGTGTATCGAATATTTGCAAAAAATCAAAACAATTGCTTGACTATTTGAAAAAGTTCGGTGAATTTGTTTTTTTGTGAATATTTTTTTCTTGGATGATTTCTTGCAAAATGAGATGACAATGATGATGGCGATAAATGTTTAATGATTTTTATTTAAATGAGATGACAATGATGATGGCGATAAATGTTTAATGATTTTTATTTAATGAATGGATTTGCTTAAATTGTTACGTTTTATGGCCATCGAATAGAGCATTAAGCAAAATTTTGTATAAAATTAGGTCTTAGTAGAAATTATGTTTTTTATATAAAAAATTCAATATTAACTAAAATTAAAATTTTTATCTTTAGCACCAAGCCAAAGATTAAAATTTTAATTTTACTTAATATTAAATTAAAGAAAAAAAACTATAATTTCTACTAAGACCTAATTTTATACAAAATATACGATATTAAGTGCAATTTTAATTTTATAAAATTTCTGTAGATAATTTTATGCATACCTCTTTCAACTGGTAAAATTGGTTGGTAGAATTCTACCAAGAGTGGTACATATCTTATTGTTTGGTAGATTGTAGAATTCTTGATGTTTTGGTATATTTTGCAAAATATTTCTTTCCAACTCAGAGGTGAAACATTTTCTCTAGAAATAAAATTTTGACAAAATTTTCTATGGAAATAAAATTTTGACGAAATTTTCTATAGAAATACAATTTTCGAAATTTTTTTATAGAAATAAATTTTTGCCAAATTTTCTATGGAAATAACATTTTGATGAAATAAAATTTTGAGAAAATTTTCCTTAGAAATCAAATAAAATTTTGAAAAATTTTTCCATAGAAATAAAATTCGAGGAATATTATCATAGATATAAAATTTTCTATAGAAATAAAATTTTGACAAACATTTTCAACATTAATAAAAATGTGACAAAATTTCCTATAGAATTAACATTTTTAGAATATTTTCTATAGAAATAAAATTTTGAGAAAATTTTCTATAGAAATAACATTTTGAAAAAATGTTCTATAGAAACAAAATTTTGAAACAAATTGTATAGATATAAAACTTTGAGATTTTCTATAGAAATAAAATTTTTGTTTTTGTTTTTTTTTTTAATTTCAAAAATTTTCTATACAAATAAAATTTTAACAAAATTTTCTATAGATATAAAATTTTGAGAAAATTTTCCTTAGAAATCAAATAAAAATAAAATTTTGAGAAATTTTTCCATAGAAATAAAATTCGAGGAATATTATCATAGATATAAAATTTTCTATAGAAATAAAATTTTGACACAATCTTCTATAGAAATAAAATTTTGACCAACATTTTCAACATAATTAAAAATGTGACAAAATTTCCTATAGAAATAAAATTTTTAGAATATTTTCTATAGAAATAAAATTTTGAAAAAAATTTATAGATATAAAACTTTGAGATTTTCTATAGAAATAAAATTTTTGTTTTTTTTTGTGTTTTTGTTTCTTTTTTTAATTTCAGCTTAAATATATAAAAATAAAATTTTGGCAAAATTTTCTATACAAATAAAATTTTAACAAAATTTTCTATAGAAATAAAATTTTGAGAAAATTTTCCTTAGAAATCAAATAAAAATAAAATTTTGAGAAATTTTTCCATAGAAATAAAATTCGAGGAATATTATCACAGATATAAAATTTTCTATAGAAATAAAATTTTGACACAATCTTCTATATAAATAAAATTTTGACAAACATTTTCAACATAATTAAAAATGTGACAAAATTTCCTATAGAAATAAAATTTTTAGAATATTTTCTGTAGAAATAAAATTTTGAGAAAATTTTCTATAGAAATAAAATTTTGACAAAAATTTCCTATAGAAATAAAATTTTGAAAAAAAAAATCCTATAGATAAAAACTTTGAGAAGATTTTCTATAGAAATATTTTTTTTTTGTATTTCAGCTTAAGACCATGCATTAACTAAACTACAAGTGTAGCTTAACCAACAGAGGAAAATAATTTTTGCCAAATTTATATGGGCAAAGTCCTATAGACTGCAAAATGGTTGGATGGACGCACGTTTCGGAATTACCACATTCCTCATCAAAATCGTCTACTTGAAGCAAAACTATCAACCAATTATCTCTTTTCCTTTGCCACCGTCAAATCATCGATTTGAGTGCAGTTGACAAAATTTTCTACAAAAATAAAATTTTGAAAAAAAAAGTTTCAATAAAAACAAAATTTTGACAATATTTTCTATAAAAATAAAATTTTGACAAAATTTTTTATATAAATAAAATTTTGGAAAAAATTTTCTATAAAAATAAAATTTTGACAAAATTTTTTATATAAATAAAATTTTTCTATAGAAATAAAATTTTGACAAAATCGTCTATAGAAATAAAATTGTGGAATTTTTTTTATTGAAATAAAATTTTGACAAAATTTTCTATAAAAATTAAATTTTGACACACTTTTCTATAAAAATAAAATTTTTAAAAAATTTTTATAGAAATAAAATTTCGAAAAAATTTTGTAGAGAAATAAAAATTTTGACAAAATTTTCTATAGAAATAAAATTGTGAAAAAATTTTCTATAGAAATAAAATATGAGAAAATTTCCAACAGATATAAAATTTTGAAAAAATCTTGTAGAGAAATAAAATTTTGACACAATTTTCTATAGACATAAAATTGTGACAACATTTTCTATAGAAATAAAATTTTGCCAAAATTTTCTATAGAAATATAATTATAGAAATAAAATTTCGAAAAAATCTTGTAGAGAAATAAAATTTTGACACAATTTTCTATAGAAATAAAATTTTGAAAAAATTTTCTATAGACATAAAATTGTGACAAAATTTTCTATAGAAATAAAATATGGCAAAATTTCCAATAGAAATAAAATTTCGAAAGAATCTTGTAGAGAAATAAAATTTTGACCCAATTTTCTATAGAAATAAAATTTTGACAAAATTTTCTATAGAAATACAATTTTGACAAAATTTTTTATAGAAATAAAATTTTGACAAAATTTTCTATAGAAATATGCTTGTGACAAAATTTTCTATAGACATAAAATTGTGACAACATTTTCTATAGGAATAATGTTTTGACAAAATTTTCTATAGAAATAAAATTTTTACAAAATTATGACACAATTTTCTTTAAAAATAAAATTTTGAAAAAAAAAAATTATAGAAATATAATTTCGAAAAGAAAAAGAAATAAAATTGTGTCAAAATTTTCTATAGAAATAAAATATGAGAAAATTTCCAATAGAAATCAAATTTCGAAAAAATCTTTTAGAGAAATAAAATTTTGACCCAATTTTCTATAGAAATAAAATTTTGACAAAATTTTCTATAGAAATACAATTTTGACAAAATTTTCTATAGAAATAAAATTTTGACAAAATTTTCTATAGAAATAAAATATTGGCAAAATTTTCTATAGAAATAAAATTTTGATAAAATTTTCTATGGCACAAGTGTAACCTCACTAACTACTCAACGGACCCCCTTCAATATAGAAAGTTAATAACAAATTGGACCAATCCCTCTTTTGTTATTCTAAACAACTTCCCCTCTCAACTCAATGTCATCCCAGTCCATGATATCTTCCTTCGAACTGTCACATTATTTCTTTATTATCATTTACCTCTAACAATTTAGAAATGTTCAAGGAATCGCTTGGTTGCATGTTTAACATCAATGTCGCCATAAAACATGGAAATGAGTGAAGCTTCCATGATAACGCCATTCATTCGAATGGACAGAACAATTTAGCTAAGTTGCCGTGTCACAAGTATTACCCAGACCATCAATCAACTTAAACTCCACTAAAAACCAAGGGCGTCTTCCATTACACCATACGAACGGACGGATATATGTAGACATTTAAATGACTTGACTTATGTTTAGTATATAAAAGGTATGTATGTATTATTCGGACATATGTTGCAATAAAACTCTAATAAATTAATTATTTAATTACAATTTTTTACAATTTTTGAAATTTTTTACTTACATGAAAAAATTTATTTTATATAACACGCATCTGAAATTGTGATAAGAAAAAATAGTTAATTAAAAATTTTTGCGAAGGTAATCATAGTTATTGAGGACTATGGAAATGGAAAATTTGGTTTGATAAAAGAATTTAAATAGGGGCAACCGAATTTACATTTGTTGGCACAAACGAATTTACGCAGAAATTTTGATGACAAAAATTCTTCACTGAAATATGTTTTTTGCAGCAAACGAATTTTGGTCACATGCGAATTTTCATAGAAAGTTTGTTGCTCAAACGTATTTTTATAGTTTTTTTGCTGTGCTAATTTTTTGAAGTTTTTTTTTGACAAACGAATATTCACAGAAAATTTGTTGGTCAAACGAATTTTCATAGAAATTTTATTGACAAACGAGTTTCCATACGAAATTTGCTGGTCAAACTAATATTAATAGAAAATTTCTCGCTCAAACGAAAAATTTTTGGGACAAACGAATTTACATAGAAAATTTGTTAACAAACGAATTTACATAGAAAATTTGTCAACAAACGAATTTTCATAAAAAAAATGTTGGTCAAATGAATATTTATAGAAAATTTGTTGCGTCAAACGAATTGTACTGAAAAAATTGTTTCATACATAATTTCTTGGCCAAACGAATTTTATTAGAAAATTTGCTAGTCAAACGAATTTTTGCAATAGAAAATTTCTCGCTCAAACGAAAAATTTGTGGGACAAACGAATTTACATAGAAAATTTGTTAACAAACGAATTTCCATAAAAAATTTGTTAACAAACAAATGTTCATAAAAAAATGTTGGTCAAATGAATATTTATAGAAAATTTGTTGCGTCAACGAATTGTACTGAAAAAATTGTTTCATACATAATTTCTTGGCAAACGAATTTTAATCTTGGTAAAACGAATTTTCTGAGAAAATTTGCTAGTTAAACGAATTTACATAGAAAATTTGTTAAAAAACGAATTTTCATAAAAAATTTGTTAACAAACGAATTTTCATAAAAAAAATGTTGGTCAAATGAATATTTATAGAAAATTTGTTGCATCAAACGAATTGTACTGAAAATTTTGTTTCATACTTAATTTCTTGGCAAACGAATTTTAATCTTGGCCAAACGAATTTTCTTAGAAAATTTGCTAGTCAAACGAATTGTTTTAATAGAAAATTTCTCGCTCAAACGAAAAATTTTTGGGACAAACGAATTTACATAGAAAATTTGTTAACAAAGGAATTTTCATAAAAAATTTGTTAACAAACAAATTTTCATAAAAAAATGTTGGTCAAATGAATATTTATAGAAAATTTGTTGCGTCAAACGAATTGTACTGAAAAATTTGTTTCATACTTAATTTCTTGGCAAACGAATTTTAATCTTGGCCAAACGAATTTTCTTAGAAAATTTGCTAGTCAAACGAATATTCATAAAAAATCGTTTGCGTCAAACAATTTTTTATAGTAAATTAGTTGCGGTAAATTAATATTTTTAGGATATTTGTTAGTCAAAGTAATTTCCACCCGAAATTTGCTGTTCAAAGGAATTTTCATACCACATTTGTTGCGACAATCGAATTTTGATTGAAAATTTGTTGCGACAAACAAAGTTTATAGAAAATTTCCATGGACAATTTATTGGCAAACGAATTTTCATAGAAACTTTGTTGCGTCAAACCAACTTCCATAAAAATGTTGTTGACAAACCAATTTTCATAGATAATTTGTTGGCAAACGAATTTTCATAGACAATTTGTTGCTCTCACGAATCTTTATAGAAAATTTGCTAGTCAAACAAATTTTCATAACAAATCGTTTGCGTCAAACGATTTTATATAGTAAATTATTAGCGGTAAATTATTTTTTAAAGAAATTAATTGATCAAACGATTTTTCCTAGAAAATTTGTTGCTCAATCGAAGTTTATTAAAAAATTCTCGCTCAACCGAACTTTTATAGTAAATTTGCGAAAAATTATTTTTTTTAGTATTTTTATAGACAAATTAATTTTTGGTCAAACGAATTTTTATAGAAAATTTGTTGCAACTAAATTTCATAGAAAAACATTTTTTCATAAAAAAATAGTTGCGACAAACGAATTTTTATAGTACATTTGTTGGTTGAATTTCCAAGGAAAGTTGGCTGCGCGACATACGAATTTGCATAGAAAGTTCATAGGAAAATTCCATAGAAAATTTGTCGGCAAACGAATTTTCATAGAAACTTAGTTGCCTCAAACGAACTTTCAATAAAAATGTCGACAACATTTTCATTTCATGTGAAATTTTCATAGTTAATTTCTTGGCAAACGAAGTTTCATAGAAGCTTTGTTGTGGTCAAACAAATTTTCTTAGAAAATTTATTTATAAATTAATTTTGTTTGTTTGTTTTTAGAATTGTAATAAGTACGAAGCACGAATTTTCAAACGAAAAAAGAACATATCATAGAAAAATTGTTGCTCGAATGAGTTTTAACAGAACATTTTTTGGTCACACGAATTTGCATAGAATGTTTTTTCTAGAGGATTT
This sequence comes from Haematobia irritans, assembly GCF_050003625.1. Lineage (NCBI taxonomy): Eukaryota > Metazoa > Arthropoda > Insecta > Diptera > Muscidae > Haematobia > Haematobia irritans. The sequence continues at coordinate 148,009,846 of NC_134401.1, forward strand.
TCACCACAAATGTGTTAATTTATATAGAAAATTTTTGTGATAAACGAATTTTCGTACATTATTTATTTTAAACAAGTATATACGGCCGTAAGTTCGGCCAGACCTAAGCTTATCGACCCTCCACCATCGATTGCGTAGAAACTTCTACTGAATACTGTCATCCACAATCGAATTACTTGGGTTGCGGTAACACTTGCCGATGGCAAGTTATCTTAACACTTCCTAACACCGTAATATATACCACATAGTCCATACGTGGTATATATTATACTAAATAAGGCCGATTAAATACGTATATATTAAGTTTAAAGTTTCTATAGAAATAAAATTTTGACAAAATAACACTTTCACAACATTTTCTACAGAAGTACAATTTGGAAAAAAAATTCTATAGAAATAATATTTGGAAAAAATTTTCTATAGAAATCAAATTTTGACAAAATTTTCTATAGAAATAAAATTTTAACAAAATTTTTTATAGAAATAAAATTTTGACAAAATTTTCTATAGAAATAAAATTTTGACAATATTTCTATAGAAATAACATTTTGACAATGTTTTCTATAAAAATAAAATTTTGGTAGATTATTTTTGGCTCGAGTGGCAACCATGATTATGAACCGATATGGACCAATTTTTGTGTGATTGGGGATCGGCTATATATAACTATAGACCGATATGGACCAATTTTGGCATGGTTATTAGCGGCTTTATACTAACACCACGTTGCAAATTTCAACCGGATCGGATGAATATTGCTCTTCCAAGAGGCTCCGGAGATCAAATCTGGGGAACGGTTTATATGGGGGCTATATATAATTATGGACCGATATGGACCAATTCTTGCGTGTTTGTTAGAGACCACATTCTAACACCATGTTCCAAATTTCAACCAGATCGGATGAATTTTGCTCCGTTCGATTTATATGGGGGCTATATATAATAATGGACCGATATGGACCAATTCCTGCATGGTTGTTGGATACCATACACTAACACCACGTACCAAATTTCAACCGGATCGGATGAATTTTACTCCTCTAAGAGGCTCCGGAGGTCAAATCTGGGGATTGGTTTATATGGGGGCTATATATAATTATGGTCCGATGTGGACCAATTTTTGCGTGGTCATTAGAGAACGCATACCAACACCATTTACCAAATTTCAGCCGGATCGGATGAAATTTGCTTCTCTAAGGCTCCGCAAGCCAAATCGGTGGATTGGTTTATATGGAGGCTATATATAATTATGGACCGATGTGGACCAATTTTTGCATGGTTGTTAGAGACCATATACTAACACCATGTACTAAATTTCAGCCGGATCGGATGAAATTTGGTTTTCTTAGAGGCTCCCCAAACCAAATCGGGGGATCGGTTTATATGGGGGCTATATGTAATTATGGACCGATATGGACCAATTTCTGCATGGTTGTTAGAGACCATATACTAACACCATGTACCAAATTTCAGCCGGATCGGATGAAATTTGCTTCTCTTAGAGCAATCGCAATCCAAAATTGGGGGATTCTTTTATATGGGGGCTATACGTAAAAGTGGACCGATATGGACCAATTTTTGCATGGTTGTTAAAGACCATATACTAACACTATGTACCAAATTTCAGCCGGATCGGATGAAATTTGCTTCTCTTAGAGCAATCGCAAGCCAAATTTGGGGCTCCGTTTATATGGGGGCTATACGTAAAAGTGGACCGATATGGCCCATTTGCAATACCATCCGACCTACATCAATAACAACTACTTGTGCCAAGTTTCAAGTCGATAGCTTGTTTCGTTCGGAAGTTAGCGTGATTTCGACAGACGAACGGACGGACATGCTCAGATCGACTCAGAATTTCACCACGACCCAGAATATATATATTTTATGGGGTGTTAGAGCAATATTTCGATGTGTTATAAACAGAATGACAAAGTTAATATACCCCCATCCTATGGTGGAGGGTATAAAAATGAATTTTCATTGAACATTTCTTGGTCGAGCGAATTTTCATAGAAGAAATTTAGTCTTCAAAGTTTTTTTTTCGTAGAAAATTTGTGGATCAAACGAATTTTCATCAAACATTTTTTGCTACAAACTACTTTTCATAGAAAATTTATGGATCAAACGAATTTTCATAGAAAATTTGTTACGTCAAATGAATTTGCATAAAAAATTTGTTGCGATAAATTTTTATAGATTTTTTTTGCTACAAACTACTTTTCATACACACAAAGAAAATTTCATTAAAATTGAGCCAATGAAAAATGTTCATTGTTATAACGAAACATTTTCATTAATACAATGAAAATATTCGTTAACAATACGGAACGTTACGTTGATTGAAAAAAAATTCGTTATAGTAACGAAAAATTTCGTTGTATTAATGAATTTGTTTCATTGGCTCACTTTTAATGACAAATTTCGTTAATATAAAGAAACTTTTCCTATTAGTGTAGAACATTTTTTCGCAGAATTTTTTTGTTTAGTTAAACGAATTTTTACAGAAAATTTCTTGAGAAACGAATTTAACAAAAACATTGTTGTTAAATGAATTTTCGTAAATTTTTTTTCGTAATTTAAATTTATTGTTTACAAAATTTTTCAAAGAAAATTGATAGAATTTTTACAGAAAATTTGCTGGTCAAAGAACTTTTCATAGGAAATTTTTTGGTTAAATAAATTTTCACACAAAATTTTGGTGACAAGCGAAATTTACGAAATTTACAAAAACCTTATTATTAAATCTTTGGTGATTTGAAGTTATAACGTAAATTTAAGTACCCTTTGCCTTTACCAAGATATAAGTCACTAGTTCATATTTCCTCCAATGTCTCCTTCCATTTACAATAAAATAGTAAGTCATACGACCTGATTAACATTAACTCCTCTCTTATATTCGTCATAATATTGAAACAAAAAAAAAAAAAACATCGTTAATCCCCATAATTGGCTAAAAACAGACTTTGACTTATACATCCTTGTCACGTTCCAGTCGTATTTCAACGTTGCCAAGGCTGAGGCGGATATGCAAAAAATTGAGAAAGATATCAATGTGCCAAAAAAAAACACACACAAGGAAAACAAAAATTGTAAAAACCAGAAAAATAAAAGAACATGACATGATAAAAATATTGTCAATTGTATTGAGGAAATAAGGATATCATGCCTTCATGGAGGGTAAAGGAAGAGTCGCAAGAGCAAAGGATTTGTTACAAAACAAAAATGAGTGGGTGGAACATAGGTTCTCTATTAGCTCTTTATGGTACTGAGGCGTGGAGACCAAATTTATCACCACACAATTTTGTCATTTTTTTTTGGGGTTCTAAAATCGATAATTTGCATATTTATGACAAACAAAACGGAAAACTGAGATAGTTGCATGATTTTCATAAATTGCGATGATGAGATTGCTATTGACATAAATACGCACTAAAAATAGTGATGGATTCCTTTGTGATAAATAAAATGACATTTGCGAGAAGGTTATTTTTATGAAAGAGAAGGTTATTTTATGATTGTAAGAAAACTTCAATTAGTTCTTCCAAAGGCACAACTTTAAAAGCACTTCCAGAAGATGCACTCCCAATGATGTTCTTTCTTTTAACTACCCAGAAAGTTCTGTTAATTCAATTTTTTTTAACTTGGTTTTTTCATACTTTTAATGGATAATTTTACCTTTTTTTTTGTTTCAAATAGGTTAAAAACGGAGTAATAATTCATAAAATGGTACAAATCATTTAATTTTTGTCGACAAAAATGTTAAATCCAATTTTAAAAAATTTTTCATTTTTGAAAATATTTGAGGTCAAACGTTTCCGACAAGCGTCAGAATCCATTAAAAATTATAAAAATTATTTATTTGACAAAATATCACAGACTTTTTTAATTTACATCGAAAACATTGAATTCGGATCACAACTAAAGAAGTCATGCAAATTCAGTGCAACGGCTGTTGAAAAGGAAAGTTTCTATGAAAATTCGTTTGTCAACAAATTTTCTATGAAAATTCGTTTGTCAACAAATTTTCTATGAAAATTCCTTTGTCAACAAATTTTCTATAAAAATTCGTTTGTCAACAAATTTTCTAAGAAAATTCGTTTGTCTACAAATTTTCTAAGAAAATTCTTTTGTCAACAAATTGTCTGTGAAAATTCGTTCGTCAACAAATTTTCTATAAAAAATTGTTTTCACAACAAATTGTCTATGAAAATTCGTTTGTCAAGAATTTTTGTCAAAAAATTCGTTTGTCTAAAAATTTTCTATGAAAATTCGTTTGTCAACATATATTCTATGAAATATTCGTTTGACAACAAATTTTCTATGAAAATTCCTTTGTCAACAAATTTTCTATAAAAATTCGTTTGTAAACAAAGTTTCTATGAAAATTCGTTTGTCATCAAATTTTCTATGAAAATTCCTTTGTCAACAAATTTTCTATAAAAATTCGTTTGTCAACATAGAAACAAATTTTTTAAGAAAATTCTTTTGTCAACAAATTGTCTGTGAAAATTCGTTCGTCAACAAATTTTCTATAAAAAATTGTTTTCACAACAAATTGTCTATGAAAATTCGTTTGTCAAGAATTTTTGTCAAAAAATTCGTTTGTCTAAAAATTTTCTATGAAAATTCGTTTGTCAACAAATATTCTATGAAATATTCGTTTGACAACAAATTTTCTATGAAAATTCCTTTGTCAACAAATTTTCTATAAAAATTCGTTTGTAAACAAAGTTTCTATGAAAATTCGTTTGTCAACAATTGTTGTCAAAAAAATAGTTTGTCTACAAATTTTCTATGAAAATTCGTTTGTCAACAAATTTTCTATAAAAATTCGTTTGTCACTAAAATTTTCTAAGAAAATTCGTATGTCTACAAATTTTCTAAGAAAATTCTTTTCTCAAAAAATTTTCTGTGAAAATTCCTTTGTCAACAAATTTTCTATGAAAAATTATTTTGTCATCAAAGTTTCTATGAAAATTCGTTTGTCAACAATTGTTGTCAAAAAATCGTTTGTCTACAAATTTTCTATGAAAATTCGTTTGTCAACAAATTTTCTATAAAAATTCGTTTTCACCAATTTTTTTTTAAATTCGTTTGTCACTAAAATTTTCTAAGAAAATTCCTATGTCCACAAATTTTCAAAGAAAATTCTTTTCTCAAAAAAATTTTCTGTGAAAATTCCTTTTTCAACAAATTTTCTATGAAAAATTCTTTTGTCAACAAATTTTCTATGAAAATTCGTTTGTCAACAAATTTTCTATGAAAAATTCGTTTGTCACCAAATTTTATATGAAAATTCGTTTGTCAACAAATTTTATAAGAAAATTCTTTTGGCAACAAATTTTCTATAAAAATTCGTTTCTCAAAAATTTTTCTATGAAAATTCCTTTATCAACAAATTTTCTGTAAAAATTCGTTTGTCAACAAAGTTTCTATGAAAATTCGTTTGTCAACAAGTGTTGTAAAAAAATTCGTTTGTCTACAAATTTTCTATAAAAATTCGTTTGTCAATAAATTTTCTATAGAAATTCGTTTATTAAAAAATTTTCTATGAAAGTTCGTTTATTAACAAGTTCAAGTGCAGTTCACATTGGGTTGAGTGAATTACCCGAATTTATTCTGATAATTGGTTGATAGTTTTGCTGCAAGTAGAGGATGCTGTACATCCAACCATCTTGCAGTCTATAGGGCTTTGCCCAAATAAATTTGACAAGCATACTTTTCCTCTGTTGGTTAAGCTACACTTGTAGTTTAGTCAATGCATGGCTTTAAGCTGAGATCAAAGACAATATTAACAAATTTTCTATAAAAATTTTCTATGAAAATTCTAAATTTTTATATGAAAAACTTTTTGTCAATGAAATTTTCTACAATAATTAGTTTCATAACAATTTTTCTATAAAAATTCGTTTTCACCAACATTTTCTATAAAAACTCGATTGTCAACAAATTTTCCAAGAAAATTCGTTTGTTAACAGAATTCTACCAAAATTAGTTTGTCCACAAAATTTGCTATGAAAATTATTTTGTTAAAAAAATTTCTATGAAAATTAAATTTAAATTAAATTTTCTATGAAAATTCGTTTATCAACAAAATTTGTATAAAAATTCGTTTGTCAACAAAATTTTCTATAAAAACTAATTTTCTATGAAAATTCATTTGACGCAAAAAAAATGTCTATGAAAATTCTTTTGTCACCAAAATTTTCTATGAAAAATCATTTGTCAACAAATTTTCTATGAAAATTTGTTTAAAATTCGTTTGTCATCAAAATTTTCTATGAAAATTCGTTCGCAACAAATTTTCTATTTAATTCGTTTGTCATCAAAATTTTCTATGAAAATTCGTTTGGCAACAAAATTTGCTATGAAAATTCGTTTGTCTCTAAAATTTTGTATAAAACTTCGTTTGTCACCAAAATTGTCTATGAAACTTCGTTTCTCACCAAGATTTGCTAAGAAAATTCATTTGTCAACAAACTAATTAGAAATCATATACTGATATCGTATGCCGAATATCAATCGCTAAAAAATCTCTTAAAATAATTTTATGGCAACAAATTTTCTGTGAAAAATTCATTAGATTAAAAAATGTTTATATAAATTCATTGACCAACAAATTTTGTATGGAAAGTCTTTTGTTAAAAAATTTTGTATGAAAATTCATTTAATTTAAATTTTTTATAAAAGTTCGTTTCAACAATTTTTCTATGAATATTGGGTTGTCGGAACCAATTTGCTATAAAAATTCGTTTGTCACCAAAATTTTCTATAAAAATTTGTCTGTCACCAAAATTTTGCATGAAAATTCGTTTTCACCAAAATTTTCTATAAAAATTTTTTCAACAAATTTTCTACATAAATTCGTTTATCATCAAAATTTTCTATGAAAATTCGTTTGTCATCAAAATTTTCTATAAAAAGTTTGTAAACAAATTTTCTACAAAAATTCATTTGTCAACAAATTTTCTATAAAAATTCGTTTGTCACCAAAATTTTCTTTGAAAATTCATTTGTCACCAAAATTTTCTATGAAAAACTGTGTCACTAAAATTTTCTATAAAACTTCGTTCGTCAACAAATTTTCTATAAAAACTTCGTTTGTCAACAAATTTTCTACAAAAATTCGTATATCAGCAAATTTTCTATAAAAATTCGTTTGTCATCAAAATTTTCTATGAAAATTCGTTTGTCACCACACTTTTCTATAAAAATTATTTGGCACTAAAATTTTCTATAAAATTTTTTTGTCACCGAAATTTTCTATGAAAATTCGTTTGTCACCAAAATGTTCTATAAAAATTGATTTGCCACTAAAATTTTCTATACAAATACATTTAACCAGATCAGCCTGACAGATATTTTTTGATTATTTATTGAAATTTTCTCCACATGTGATAGAAACGAAAATATTTAACACAAAGACCACAATTGCCATCAAATATGATGACATTGATGTGTGCATCAAATATTTTCTAAATCTTCCAATATTTCTTGGTTGCGGAAAATACAAACATTCACCCGCCAGGCATTATTCGTTCAAAGAAAAAAAAGGAAAAAAACTAAAATCCAGGCCAAATACTGAACATCAACAACGTTATAAAAGGTTCGAAAGAATAGCACTTGGAAGTTTCATTTTTGAAAATTTGGAAAAAAAGTAAAAAGTTTTCTCATTTGCTGCAGGTCTTTGTGATGGCATCACTTATGTGCAAGGACATAAAATATTTTCGATGGCCCATGTAGTTTTCATCAAGAGCTATGTTAAAGAGGAATGTTCACTTTGTAAATGCAGGTTTTGCTTAAATCTTTTTTTCAAGAACCCTTAGAAGTCATTTTAGACAGAAAAACAAACGCAGAAGCTTTAACAAAACACAGGCAACAATAGCTGATATATGAACTAGACTGCAGTGTTCTTAAGAAAAAAACCAAATGATGGAAGGACGAGGGGAGATCATATAAGGATGCAGGAATCGGAGAATGGTTTATGCAACAAATTTCTCCGCACTACATGAAAAAAAAATCACAAATTAGGTCGTGACTATTCACAGAAAGTTTTTAAACGTTTTTGCCCTACCTCCCCCCAATTCCAAAGACGAGTTGCCAAGATGAGCCAAGTATACAGCCTCCTCTAAGCATATGTCAAGTTCCTTCTCATTATCATCATAATCAGGTTGTGCCCCTCACCCAACGTTATTCATCCTCCCTCGCAAACCCATCGAGAATAATAGGGACATTTTTGGGCCTAGAAACTTTTGGCTTACAGCAGTTTTCTTGCCAACCGCAATTTGGCCAACAAAACATTTGTGTGAAATGACAAGTATGACACTTGAATGAACTCAGGCACATAGAACTCATGACGGTAAACTGGCGGCTAATACCGGTTATTAGCCCACGTTGGTGGTTTGGCTTATTGACAAAAGAATCTACAAAAGGGAATTAGACCACAGAAAAAGAGGCCTATAATTTGAAATGAGCAGTTGCTTCAATTGTAAATCACCTTTATCGAATGAAAGAATGGAAGAATCAATGCGTAAATCCCAAAAAAGAATTGATGTAATTGAAAATTATTATCTTCTTGATCAACTCGTGACAATAATAGAATGTTCTTTCAGAGGTAGCATCACTATTACTCACAAATAATTTATTGAAAAGTAAAAAAAAAACAAGTATATACGGCCGTAAGTTCGGCCAGGCCGAATCTTATGTACCCTCCACCATGGATGGCGTAGAAACTTCTACGAAAGACTGTCATCCACAAATTTCAACTCACTCGGATGAAATTCTCGGGATCGGTTTATATGGGGGCTATAAATGATTATGGACTGATATGGACCACTTTTGGCATGGTTGTTAAATATCATATACTACCACCACGTACCAAATTTCAGCCGGATCGGACAAAATTTGCTGCTCTTAGAGGCTCTGCAAGCTAAATCGGGGGATCGGTTTATATGGAGGCTATATATATTTATGGACCGATGTGGACCAATTTTTGCATGGTTGTTAGAGACCATATACTAACACCATGTACCAAATTTCAGCCGGATCGGATAAAATTTGCTTCTCTTAGAGGCTCCGGATGTCAAATCTGGTGATCGGTTTATAAGGGGGCTATATATAATTATGGATCGATATGGACCAACTTTTGCATGGTCATTAGAGACCATATACTAACATCATGTACCAAATTTCAGCCGGATCGGATGAAATTTATTTCTCTTAGAGGCTCTGCAAGCCAAATGGGGGGATCGGTTTATATGGGGGCTATATATAATTATGGACCGATGTGAACCAATTTTTGCATGGTTGTTAGAGACCGTATACTAACACCATCTACCAAATTTCAGCCAGATCGGATAAAATTTGCTTCTCTTAGAGGCTCTGCAAGCCAAATCGGGGGATCGGTTTATATGGGGGCTATATATAATTATGGACCGATATGGACCAATTTTTGCATGGTTGTTAGAGACCATATACTAACACCATGTACCAAATTTCAGCTGTATCGGATGAAATTTGCTTCTCTTAGAGGCCTCGCAAGCCAAATTTGGGGGTCCGTTTATATGGGGGCTATACGTAAAAGTGGACCGATATGGCCCATTTGCAATACCATCCGACCTACATCCATAACAACTACTTGTGCCAAGTTTCAAGTCGATAGCGTGTTTCGTTCGGAAGTTAGCGTGATTTCAACAGACGGACGGACGGACGGACGGACGGACATGGTCAGATCGACTCAGAATTTCACCACGAACTAGAATATATATACTTTATGGGGTCTTAGATCAATATTTCGATGTGTTACAAACGGAATGACAAAGTTAATATACCCCCATCCTATGGTGGAGGGTATAAAAAAACTTCCAGAGGATAAAAATGACAAGGTCATATCAAAAATCACAGTTATTACAATTTATTCAAATTAAATTATATTAAAAAGAATATGTATAAATTTTATACGAATTAACTTAATGCTTTTTGTACTTGATTTGGTCCTATAGATAGGACAAAAAACATCTGCATTGGTTTCCCATTTGTTTACTGGTAATGTATAAGGCAGTCAATTGGTTTCCTTTTATGGCAATGTCTGTAGTAAATTCGTCAGTTGTTTCGCCTTAAAGTAGTCGAGAGTGGAAGTACTTCTATTTATTTGCCATTAATGTTTCTCAGTCGCATCTCATCTCAGTGGGTAATAGTTGATAATATTCATACAAACAAACATTTTAGAAACATAAGTTGTGTGTTTTGTTTATTTTCTTTCGTTATTCATTCTCTTGCGTCGACTTAATCAAATAAATAATTCATAAATGTTGACACCTCCAACCGTCAAGCCATTACAAATTATGAGTCTTGCTACTACGTCTGGTTGTATGTTGTAGGCTATTCACGCATTTAGGTTTTGGGTAAAGAAAAATTAAAGTAGAATTTTTAATTATTTATAATTTAATAAACTAGAAGATCATTCCTACACTGTTTAAACTATAGCAAAAATATAAATTAAATTAAATTCTTAAGTGAATTATTTTTTTTTTTATTTCTTTAAATACAAAATTTCTATGAAATTTTCTCTAATTGACAAAATTTCTATGAAATTTCCTCTAAAGGAAAAATTTTCTCTGAAGGCATTTCTTTAAATACAAAATTTCTATGAAATTTTCTTTAATTGACAAAATTTCTAAAGGAAAAATTTTCTCTAAAGGCAAAATGTCTATGAAATTTTCTCTAAAAACAAAATTTCTGTGAAATTTTCTCTGAAAACAAAATTTCTATAAAATGTTCTCTAAAGACAAAATTTCTAGGAAATTTTCTCTAAAGACAAAAATTTTATGAAATTTCCTCTTAAGATAAAATTTCAATATAATGTCCCATTAAATAAGACAAAATTTTTTACAAAATTTCTCCTAAAGACCAAATTTCTATAAATTTTCTCAAAACACAAATTCTCCTAAGACAAAATTTTTATGAAACTTTCCCCTAAAGTCAAAATTTTTATGACATTTTCTTCTAAGACAAAATTTCCATAAAATCTTTAAAGACAAAATTGTCTATGATTTTTTTTTAAAGACAAAATTTCTCTAAAAACTAAATTTCTATAAAATTTTCTCTAAACACAAAGTTGCTATGAAATTTTCTCTAAAGATGGAATTTCTATAAAATTTTCTCTAAAAACAAAGTTGCTATGCAATTTTCTCTAAATACAAAATTTTCTATAAAAATTTCTCTAAAGACAAAATTTCTATGAAATTTTCTCTGAAGACAAAATGATCTTTAAAATTTTCTCTAAAGACAACTTTCTATAAAATTTTTTCTAAAAACAAAGTTGCTATGAAATTTTCTCTGAAGACAAAATTTTCTAGAAATTTTTCTGCAGACAAATTTTCTATGAAATTTTCTCTAAAGACAAAATTTCTATAAAATTTCCACTGAAAACAAAATTTCTATTAAATTTCTCATTAAAACACAATTTCTGTGAAATTTCCTAAAAACAAAATTTCATCTAATTACAAAATTTTTATGAACATTTCTCTGAAAACAAACATTCTATGAAGCTTCCTGAAAACAAATTTTCTATGAAATTTCCTAAAAGTACAACTTTTATGAATTTTTCGCTGAGCAAAATTCCTATGAAATTTCCTCTAAAGACAAATTTTCAATGAAATTTCTCTATACATAAAATTTCTATAAAATGTTCTCTAAAGATACAATTTCTATTAAATTTCCTCTAAAGACAAATTTTCTTTAAAATTTCCATACAGACAAAATTTCTTTAATATTTCCCCTGAAGACAAAATTCCTATGAAATTTTCTCTAGAGATAAAAATTCTATGAAATTTTCTCTAAAGACAAAATATCTAAAAAAATTCTCCAGAGACAAAATTTCAATAAAAATTCCCCTAAAGACAAAATTTCTATGAAATTTTCTCTAAAGACAAAATGTTTATGAAATGTTCTTTGAAGACAAAATTTTTATGAAATTTTCTCTGAAGACAAAATTTCTATGAAATTTTCTATGAAGACAAAATTTTATCTAAAAACAAAATTTCTATGAAAATTTCTATAAAATTTTCTCTAAAGACAAAATTTCTATGAAATTTTCTCTGAAGACAAAATTTTCCATGAAATTTTCTCTAAAGACAAAATCTTTATGAAATGTTCTCTAAAATAAAATTTCAATGAAATTTTCTCTAAACATAAAATTTCTATGAAATTTTCTCTAAAGGCAAAATTTCTATGAAATTTCACCTAAAGACAAAATTTCTATGAAATTTCACCTAAAGTCAAAATTTCTATGAAATTTCACCTAAAGACAAAATTTCTATGAAATTTTCTCTGAAGACAAAATTTTCCATGAATTTTTTTTTAAAAACAACATTTTCTATAATTTTTTTTTAAACAAAATTTCTATAAAATTTTCTCTAAAGACAAAATTTCCATAAAAACAAAATTTCTATAAAATTTTCTCTAAAGACAAAATTCTATGAAATTTTCTCTAATTAACAAAATTTTTATGAATTTTTCTTTAAAAATAAAATTTCTATAAAATTTTCTCTAAAAACAAACTTGCTATGAAATTTTCTCCAAATACAAATTTTTCTATAAAATTTTCTCTAAAGACAAAATTTCTATGAAATTTCACATAAAGACAAAATTTCTATGAAATTTTCTCTGAAGACAAAATTTTTCATGAAATTTTCTCTAAAGACAAAATCGTTATGAAATATTCTCTAAAAATAAAATTTCAATGAAATTTTCTCTAAACATAAAATTTCTATGATATTTTTTCTAAAGGCAAAATTTCTATGAAATTTTCTCTGAAGACAAAATTTTCCATGAAATTTTCTTTAAAGACAAAATTTTCTAGGAAATTTTTTTTAAGACAAAATTTCTATAAAATTTTCTCTAAAGACAAAATTTCCATAAAATTTTCTCTAAAGACAAAATTTCTATGAAATTTCAACTAAAGACAAAATTTCTATGAAATTTCACCTAAAGACAAAATTTCTATAAAATTTCTCATAAAGGCACAATTTCAGTGAAATTTCCTAAAAACAAAATTTCTTCTAAGACAAAAATTATATGAATATTTCTCTGAAGACAAACTTTGTATGAAACTTTCTGAAGACAAATTTTCTGTGAAATATCCTAAAAACCAAATGTTTATAAAATTTTTAAAGACCAAAAATAAACTTTCCTATGAAATGTTCTCTTATAAAAAAGTTCTATGAAATTTCTATAAAATTTCTATAAAACATGAAGTTCTATAAATTTTTCTCTAAAACCAAAATTTTTTTGAAATTTCCCTTAAAGACAAAATTTCTAAAATTTTCTACAACATAAAAATATTTCTTTGAAGACAAAATTTCATATAAATTTCCTTAAAATACAAAATTTCTATGAAATTTTCGCAAAAAACAAAATTTCTATGCAACTCTCTCTAAAGACAATATTATGAAATTTTCTCTAATTGACAAAATTGCTATGAAATTTTTTCTAATTGACAAAATTGCTATAAAATTTTCTCTAATTGACAAAATTTTCAGTGTACTTTCTTTAAAGACAAAATTTCTATGAAATTTTCTCCTAAAGACAAAGTTTTTATGACATTTTCTTCTAAGACAAAATTTCCATAAAATTTTCTCTAAACACAAAATTTCTATGAAATTTTCTCTGAAGACAAAATTTTCCATGAAATTTTCTTTAAAGACAAAATTTTCTATGAAATTTCTTTAAGACAAAATTTCTATAAAATTTTCTCTGAAGACAAAATTTCCATAAAATTTTCTCTAACGACAAAATTTCTTAAAAAAAAAAAGTTCTATGAGATTTTCTCTAACGACAAAATTTCTATGAAATTTTTTCTAAAATTAAAATTTTCTATAAATTTTTTTCTAAAACCAAAATGTCTTTGAAATTTCCCCTAAAGACAAAAATTCTAAAATTTTCTACAACATTTTTATGTTACAAATTTCCTTAAAATACAAAATTTCTGTGAAATTTTCGCAAATAGTAAAATTTCTATGCAACTCTCTCTAAAGACAATATTATGAAATTTTCTCTTAATTGGCATAATTGCTATGAAATTTTCTCTAATTGACAAAAGTTTCAGTGTACTTTCTCTAAAGACAAAATTTCTATCAAATTTTCTCTAATTGACAAAATTTCTATGAAATTTTCTCCTAAAGAAAAAAATGTTTATGACATTTTCTTCTAAGACAAAATTTCCATAAAATTTTCTCTAATTGACAAAATTTCTATGAAATTTTCTCTAAAAACCAAATTTCTATAAAATTTTCTCTAAAAACAAAGTTGCTATGAAATTTTCTCTAAATACAAAATTTTTTATAAAATTTTCTCTAAAGACAAAATTTCTATGAAATTTTCTCTGAAAGACAAAATTTTCCATGAAATTTTCTTTAAAGACAAAATTTTCTATGAAATTTTCTCTAAAGACAAAATCTTTATGAAATGTTCTCTAAAACTAAAATTTCAATGACATTTTCTCTAAACATAGAAATTTCTATGAAATTTCACCTAAAACAACATTTCTATGAAATTGCACCTAAAGACAAAATTTCTATAAAATTTTCTCTGAAGACAAAATTTTCCATGGAATTTTCTTTAAAGACAAAATTTCTATAAAATTTTCTCTAAAGACAAAATTTCCATAAAATTTTCTCTGAAGACAACATTTCTTTGAAATTTTCTCTAATTGACAAATTTTTTATGAATTTTTCTCTAAAAGCAAAATTTCTATAACATTTTCTCTAAAAACAAAGTTGCTATGAAATTTTCTCTAAATACAAAATTTTCTTTAAAATTTTCTCTAAAGATAAAATTTCTATAAAATTTTCTCTAAAAACAAAGATGCTATGAAATTTTCTCTGAAGACAAAATTTTCTATAAAATTCTCTCTAAACGAAAAATTTCTACGAAAATTTTTCTGCAGATAAATTTTTTATGAAATTTTCGCTTAAGACAAAATTTTCATAACATTTTCTCTAAAGACGAAATTTCTATAAAATTTCCCCTAAAGACAAAATTTCTATGAAATTTCTCATCAAAACACAATTTCTGTGAAACAAAATTTCTATAAAATTTCTTTTAACGACAAAATTTTTATGAAAATTTCTCTGAAAACAAACATTCTATGAAGCTTCCTGAAGACAAATTTTCTATGAAATTTCCTAAAGGAACAATTTTTATGAAATTTTCGCTGAGCAAAATTCCTATGAAATTTCCTCTAAAGACAAATTTTCAATGAGATTTTCTTTAAACATAAAATTTCTATAAAATGTTCTCTAAAGAAACAATTTCTATTAAATTTCCCCTAAAGACAAAATTTCTTTAAAATTTCCATATAGACCAAATTTCTTTAAAATTTCCCCCGAAGACAAAATTTCTATGAAATTTTCTGTAAAGCCAAAATTCCTATGAAATTTTTTCTAAAGACAAAATATCTAAAAAAATTCTCAAAAGACAAAATTTCAATAAAATTTCCCCTAAAGACAAAATTTCTATGAAATTTTCTCTAAAAACAAAATTTCTATGAAATTTTTTCTACCGACAAAATTTTGTCTATGATGTTATGAAATTTTCTCTAAAGACAAAATATCGATGCATTTTTCTCTAAAGACAAAATTTTTATGAAATTTTCTCTAAAGACAAAATCTTTATGAAATTTTCTCGGAAGACAAAATTTCTATGAAATTTTATCTAAAGACAAAATTTCTATGAAATTTTCTCTAAAGACACCATCTTTATGAAATGTTCTCTAAAAATAAAATTTCTATAAAATTTTCTCTAAACATAAAATTTTTATGAAATTTGCTCTAAAGGCAAAATTTCTATGAAATTTCACATGAAGACAAAATTTTTATGAAATTTTCTTTAAAGACAAAATTTCAATGAAATTTTTTCTAAAAACAAAATTTCTATGAAATTTTCTCTAAAAACAAAATTTCTATGAAATTTTCTTAAAAGCAAAATTACTATGAAATTTTCTCTTTTATGAAATTTTCTCTAAAGGCAAAATTTTTATGAAATTTTCTCTAAAGACAAAATTTCTATGAAATTTTCTCTAAAAACAAAATTTCTATGAAATTTTCTCTGAAGACCAAATCTTTATATAATTTTCTTCAATAAAAAAATTTTTATGAATTTTTCTCTAGAGACAAAATTTCTATAAAGTTTTCTCTAAAAATATTTCTATAAAATTTAATTATAATTTTTAAATAAATCAATATTTTATATAAATTAAATTCGTACATTTTTTAATTTTTAAATATTTTGGAAAGAAGCAGTAGCAACTTTTACGAGTTTAAATTTTTCATTGATTTGTTTTCAACGACTTCTTCATTGATACTTTTTTTATGAAAATACAAAATAACACATACGTGATTATGGAATGAATTCTTTGTCGCTAAGCCGCCTCCCCACGACATTATATAACAACATCTCCCTTAACCAGAATAATGTAAGTGGAAACGTTTTTTTTTCATTCGAAGATAATTGGCTCTAAATTAATGTTTAAATTAAACTGAACAAACAAAGTGGCTGAAAAAAGATTAACAAGTATTACGATAACTACTATTGGACATATTTTGTTGTTTGTATGTGTTTTTTTGTTTTGTTAAAATTTTAAGAAAGTAAATAAAACCCCCTAAGCTTGTATTTTTAGAAATACCACACCTTTCTGCGGAGAATATGAGAATAAAACCAAATGAACAAAAATGCTAAGATATTCGGACACTCTCCTATAGTCATAGTATTCAAAGAATTATGTTAATAATTAAAGTGTTAACAACCCTTGCAATTTCCAAATGACATCGATTTATATGTTAATGAAGATATTTCTTGGTATTGTCGATTTGTAGGAATGAACTGAAGAGCAATTTTTCATTTTTGTTTTTGCAGTCATTGATTAAATCAGACATAAAATGATGGTTACCCTAAAATCATCATTCATTCATAAAATTAAATAATAATTAAATTATTGTTTTTTTTTCTTTTTTTTTACATATTATGTGAATAAGAGATTCTAAACTGGTTTCAATTAAAATTAGTTAAAATATCATTTTTTCTACTTTTTTATTTGAAGCCCCTTTTTGGTGTGCAAAGCATTCATTGAAAAAACCAAACGGGTCTTTTTTATGATAATATGTATTTTTTTTGGGGGAGCAATAAATGACGACATTTGATACAATTTGGTTTGATTCACTAATGTCACATTCAAAAGCTGTATGAAATTGTATTTGAAATGATAGAAAAAAACACACACAAATATTTTAATATTTTGTATAAAAGCAAAACTTTAATTACCTTTCAAAATTATTTCTATAAAACTGTATTGAAGGAAAACAATTCTATAAAAGTTCATTAAAGACAAAATTTTCATAAAGTTTCCGCAAAGATAAATTAATTCCCTAAAAAGACCAAATGTCTATGAAACTTTCCCAAAAGAAATAATATATGAAATTCCCTCAAAATTTCTATGAAATTTTCTTAAAAGCAAAATTACTATGAAATTTTCTCTGAAGACAAAATTTTCTATGAAATTTTCTCTAAAAATAAAATTTCTACGAAATTTTCTCTAAACATAAAATTTCTATGAAATTTTCTCTAAAGGCAAAATTTCTATGAAATTTTCTCTAAAGGCAAAATTTCTATGAAATTTTCTCTAAAGGCAAAATTTCTATGAAATTTCACCTAAATGAAACTTTCCCAAAAGAAAAAAATATATGAAATTCCCTCAGAACAAACGAAATTCTATAAAATTCTATGAAATTTACTCTAAAAAAACAAAAATTTTGCGATATTACAATTTTTTCCAAAAGAAAATAGTTTTTCTTTTGAAAAAATTGTAAAGACAAACTGTTTGCCAAATTTTCTGTAAAGAAAAAATTTCTATGATTTTTTAATTTTCTGTAAATTTTTATAAAATTTTCTCTAAAGGAAAAATGTCTATGAAATTTCCTATAAAGAAACAATTTCTGCTAAATTACTTTGCAATCTTTACCGAAGAAAAAAACGGCTGATAAATTTGCTCTAAAGAAACAAGATCTATTAAATTTTCTCCAAAAAAACAATTCTATGAAACTTTCTCTAAAATTTCTATGATATTTTTCCTAAATTAATAAGCTCAAGAAAAAAATTTAATGAAATTTTCTCCAAAGAAAAATTGTTTGATATTTTCTCTAGTTAAAAAAAAAATCCATAAAATTTTCACTAAAGGAAAAAATTTTATAAAATTTTCTCTGAAAAACAAATTCTATAAAATTTTCTCTAAAAACACAATTTCTTAAAATTTTCTCTATAGAAGTTTTTTCCTTAGAAAAAAATTTCCGCAAAGAAAAAATTTCTATGAATTTTTCTCTAAAGGTGGGTATTAAGTTCGAGTTTAGCAGCTAAAATCGTCATTTTTTCACTAAAGTGAAAACTAAATCAGTAAAAAAGACATAAAATTATACATATTTGTTGCATATATCATTATAACTTGATGGGGAATAGCCCAAAGCAAATTTTAACAAAGTTTGTATTCTTTAAAATGGATTATTACAGAAAAGTAATTGTGAAAAAATTACGATTTCAGCGACTAAACTCGAACTTAATACCCACCTTAAAGAAAAAATTTCTATGAAAAAAATTCCATTAAATTTTTTCAGAAGAAACAATTTCAATGAAATTTTCTGAAAAGAAAAACTTTCTATGAAATTTTCTCCAAAATAAAAAAATTCTATGAATTTTTCTCTAAAAAAAATTTCTATGAAATTTTCTCTAAAAAAAATTCCATGAAATTTTTTCTGAAGAAACAATTTCAATGAAATTTTTTGAAAAGAAAAAAAAAATTTTGAAATTTTCTGAAAAGAAAAAAATTTTTGAAATTTTCTGAAGAAAAAATTCAATAAAATTTTCAGAAAAGAAAAAAATTTTAATCATTTTCTCTAAAGAAAAAAAATTCTATGAGATTTTTTCTGAAGAAAAAATTTCTTTTTTTTTTCTCTAAAAAAATATTTCTATCAAAATTTCTCTTGAGGAATTTTTCCTTTGAAAAAACCAAATTCGGTAACACTTTCGTGCAAGTGAAGCAATTCCTTGCATCTCTCTTATATTTTTAACTTGCACCCACAGTCACCTACATTTTGTCCAAATTTTGGAGACAGATTATTTTTAATGCGATACAATATCAAGCGTCTAACAAAAATTGTCTAGCTTTTTCTTTTCAGATTGTCTTACTTTTAGAACATTATTAATTAATATTAATCATTCGCCTTAATGCACTGTTCAGGAATTTACCATACGCCGCCTGGGTATTTTAATTAATATTAATCATACTAAAAATACACAACACTAGGGCAAATTTTCTTAACCATAAAAGGGCTTTTAAGGGTAACTTTAATTACATAGACTTGTGGGAGCTATAATTTGAACCGGGTGTATTTTTAGAGCCCTGCTGAACTGTGCTTATTGGAAACTACAATATGTAGACATTAAAATTCCTAAATATGGTCTGTTCCATTTTTTTTGATACACAGTTATATTTTTTAAATATTTGATTCATAATTACAGTGAAACCACTCAGAAGTGGCACCCACAGTCACCTACACAAAAAAAAAATGTTTTACTGATTCAATCACGAAATTAATTGATCCAATGAAATATATTTTCTGAAAAGAAAAAATTTCTATGAAATTTTCTCCAAAATAAAAAAAATCTATGAATTTTTCTCTAAAAAAAATTTCTATGAAATTTTCTCTAAAAAAATTCCATGAATTTTTTTCTGAAGAAACAATTTTAATGAAATTTTCTGAAAAAAAAAATTTTTTTAAATTTTCTGAAAAGAAAAAAATTTTTGAAATTTTCTGAAAAGAAAAAAATATGAAATTTTCTCTGAAGAAAAAATTCAATAAAATTTTCAGAAAAGAAAAAAATTTTAATCATTTTCTCTAAAGAAAAAAAATTCTATGAGTTTTTTTCTGAAGAAAAAATTTCTTTTTTTCTAAAAAAATATTTCTATCAAAATTTCTCTTGAGGATTTTTTCCTTTGAAAAAAATTTTTCGTAAAGAAAAAAATACTATTAAATTTTCACTAAAGAAAAAATTTCTATAGAATTTTCTCTAAAGAAACAATTTTAATAAAAATTTCTCCAAATCTGAAAAGAAAAAAATTATGAAATTTTCTCTGAAGAAAAAAAATCTATAAAATTTTCTGAAAAGAAAAAAGTTCAGAAAAGAAAAAAATTTTAATCATTTTCTCTAAAGAAAAAATGTCTATGAAATTTTCTCTGAAAAAATTCTATGAAATGTTTTCTGAAGAAACGATTTCATGAAATTTTCTGAAAAGAAAAAAAATTATGAAATTTTCTCTGAAGAAAAAAATTCAATAAAATTTTCTGAAAAGAAAAAAGTTCTATGAAATTTTCAGAAAAGAAAAAAAAATTTAATCATTTTCTCTAAAGAAAAAATATCTATGAAATTTTCTCTAAAGAAGAAATGTCTGACATTTTCTCTAAAGAAAAAAATTCTATGAGATTTTTTCTGAAGAAAAAATTTCTTTGAAATTATCTCTAAAAAATATTTCTATCAAAATTTCTCTTCGGGAATTTTTCCTTCGAAAAAATTTTTCCGTAAAGAAAACATTTCTATGAAGTTTTCTCTAAAGAAAAAAATTGTATTAAATTTTCACTAAAGAAAAAATTTCTATAGAATTTTCTCTAAAGAAACAATTTAAATAAAATTTTCTTCAAATCCAAAATTTCTATGAAATATTAAAAAAAAAAAAAATCCGCATATGTTTTTCTCTAAAAAAAAAATGTATGAAATTTTTAAATTTTTTGTTCAAAAGTAAAAACTGTTGAAGATAACATAAAATTTTAGAATTGGTTATGGCCTTCAAATAGCCGACAAAGTTATCACACGCTGCACGAAAGTGACCCTGCAGTGCCCATTCCCGACGTCGTCTTAAGGTGATAGACACTTCAAAGTGCCCCAGGCGGACAAGTCCAACGGATAGATAGTCGGGGATTTTGTGGCCATAGTGCAGTTGACGAGTGCTGAGTCTTGTTGGAATGTCCATGGCCTGTGACTGAAATATTTGTCTGCACAGGACATCAATAAAGTCTCACACGCTGCACGAAAGTGACCCTGCATTGCCCATTCCCCCGTTGTCTTAAGGTGATAGACACTACAAAATGCCCCAGGCGGACAAGTCCAACGGATGGATATTCGGGGATTTTGTGGCCATAGTGCGGTTGACGAGTGCTGAGTTCTGTTGGAATGTCCATGGTCTGTGACTGAAATATTTGTTTGCACAGGACATCAATAAAGTCTTTAGGACTTTTTCCCGATAATATTCGGCATTTATTTTGGCCCTACGGTCGATGGATGCGAGCGTGGAATGACCATCAGCCGTTACTGCGGCCGATTTTCACTCACTGCCAATGGAAGGTGTACATTTTCAGCTGACCTCTTGGCAAGTAAATCCGATCACAGCTCAATTTGGAATGACTTCGCATCGGATAAAACCAAATTCGGTAACACTTTCGTGCAAGATAACTAATTCCTCGGATCTATCTTATCTTTCTAACTTTTTTTCTTCGGTAAGCTCTTAGGTTTGGTTAGGTTAGGTTAGGTGGCAGCCCGATATTTCAGGCTCACTTAGACTATTCAGTCCATTGTGATACCACAGTGGTGAACTTCTCTTTTACCATTGAGTGCTGCCCGATTCCATGTTTAGCTCATTGACAATCGACCTCATTTTTATAGCCGAGTCCGAACGGCGTTCCTCATTGCAGTGAAACCACTTAGAGAAGCTTTGAAACACTCAGATATGTCACCAGCATTACTGAGAGGGGAAACTTTTTGGTGTTAGGTCGTAGCAGGAATCTTTGTTGCAAGCTGATTTTTTTCTGAATTCAAAAGAAAATTGGACACCCACTGTCACCTACATTTTATCAAAATTTTGGAGATGGTCACTTATGACAGATTATTTTTAATGTGATTAAATATCAAACGTCTCATGAAAAGTATTTAGCTTTACTAAATGTGTTCGCATTTCCGCAGTGCCTTGGTTAGAAAAGTTTCACGTTATGAATTAATATTAATCATTCGCTTTAATTCATTGTACAGCCGTTTATCATACGCCACCTGAGCATTTAAGTTAATATTAATCATACGAACACTACATAAGTGTAGGACAAATAATTTATTAAGCATAAAATGTCCCAAAATGGAGGAATCCATTAAAGCATAAAATACAAATTAGAAAACAGGCTTTTAAGGCTAACCTCAATTACAGTGGCCTATGGCAGAAAGATAAACACATTTGATTAATTAATATTAATAATTTATTTTATACAAATTAAAAGAAACAATTTCAATTTGGTACGGTTAGATATTTCGTAATTTAGGGTTGTTTGGGATTTAGAAAAAATGTATACCACATGTATAAAGGCAAATAAAAAATCATATGAGACTTGAAAGAAACTTCCATAAAATCAATGAGAGTAGAGGCCGATTCTATAAATATCCCAGAAATAAATATCAATAGGGTTTTATTTTTTCAATTGTGATATTTATTTGAAAGAGAAAAGATCGAATAAAGAAATAATAATATTAATCACTAACGTTAATTAAAAACTTAATTGATCGAAGCAAAACAAAAATTCTTGGATACAATTAATTTTTGTGTGAGAGTTTTGTTCTACTTAAGAAATTAAAGTTAGAATAAATTAAATTTGTAATCAAATTTTTATTAAAATTCAATTAAAATTTTAATTGGAAAATTTTGTGGTTACTTTTTTCTGTGTATTTCCAAAATTACCAAATAATATTTATCATACGCCATGTATGACTTAAGTTAATATTAATCATACGCACACTGTCCATATTACGATTCATCATACGCCCAAGTTAACCATTTTTTTGTTCACGAACATCAACCGGGAAAATTTCGAAGTTTAAAGGAACAATTGGAGTTCAAAATTGCAAAAATGTCTTTAACGCTATGCGAACAATTGTGGACACATTTCACAATTTTAAGTAATTCTAAGTCTTTTTTTGGAAAATACAATTTAGTAATACTTTATATTTTATTTTTGTATAATTTTTTCCACGTTGTTTAGTTCATTCAACGAAAGTAACTGAGAATTTTTCGCTAAAACATTATAATTGCCATGAACTAAAATAGAGTTAAATTGGATTCTGTGCCCTGGAGAGTTCACTTTTTTGGGTATGTTTACACGGTATGTTTACAATCTACCAAAATTTGCAGAAAAAAATATTTTATCGATATTTTATTACTATAGAAAGTTTTGTTAAAATGTTATTTCTATAGAAAATTTTGTAAAAATTTAATTTTTATAGAAAATTTTGTCAAAATTTTATTTTTAAAGAAAATTTTGTCAAAGTTTATTTCTATAGAAAAATTTGTGAAAATTTTATTTTTATAGAAAATTTTGTCAAACTTTTATTTTTTTTATGTTTTATAGAAAATTGTGTCAAAATTTTATTTCTATAGAAAATTGTGTCAACATTTTATTTCTATAGAAAATTGTATCAATATTTCATTTCTTTAAAAATTGTTGTCTAAATTTTATTTCTGTAGAAAATTTTGTTAAAATTTTGTTTCTATAGAAAATTTTGGCAAAATTTTGTTTCTATAGACAATTTTGTCAAAATTTTGTTTCTATATAAAATTTTGTCAACATTTTATTTCTATAGAGAATTTTGAGAAAATTTTATTTCTGTAGAAGATTTTGTCAAAATTTTATTTCTAAAGAAAATTTTGCCAAATTTTATTTCTATAGAAAAGTTTGCCAAAATTTTATTTCTATAGATAATTTTGTAAAAATTTTATTTCTATAGAAAATTTTTGCAAATTCTATTTCTATAGAAAATTTTGTCAAAATTTTGTTTCTATAGAGAATTTTGAGAAAATTTTATTTCTGTAGAAGATTTTGTCAAAATTTTATTTCTAAAGAAAATTTTGCCAAATTTTATTTCTGTAGAAAATTTAGTCAAAATTTTATTTCTAAAGAAAATTTTGTCAAAATTTTATTTCTATAGAAAATTTTGCGAAAATTTTATTTCTATAGAAAATTTTGTCAAAATTTTATTTCTATAGAAAATTTTATTTCTATTGAAAGTTTTTGTCAAAATTTTATGTCTATAAAAAATTTTGTTAAAATTTTATTTCTATAGAAAAATTTTGCAAAATTCTATTTCTATAAAAAATTTTGTCAAAATTTTATTTTTATTGAAAATTTTGTCAAAATTCCATTTTTTTGAAAATTTTGTTAAAATTTTATTGCTATAGAAAATTTTTTAAAAATTTTATTTCTAAAGAAAATTTTAGGAACATTTTATTTCTATAGAGAATATTGTGAAAATTTTGTTTCTATAGAGAATTTTGAGAAAATTTTATTTCTAAAGAAAATTTTGCCAAAATTTTATTTCTATAGAAAATTTTGCCAAAATTTTATTTCTATAGAAAATTTTGTCAAAATGTTATTTTTATAGAAAATTTTATTTCTTTTGAAAATTTTTGTCAAAATTTTATTTCTATAAACAATTTTATTAAAATTTCTATAGAAATTTTTTTGCAAAATTATATTTCTATAGAAAATTTTATTTCTATAGAAAATTTTTTAAAAATTTTAT
The DNA here is from genome assembly GCF_050003625.1 of Haematobia irritans. NCBI lineage: Eukaryota > Metazoa > Arthropoda > Insecta > Diptera > Muscidae > Haematobia > Haematobia irritans. Next base: position 148,034,506 of record NC_134401.1, read on the forward strand.
TTGTAAAGAAAATTTTTTTAAAAAATTTTTTTCTATAGAAAAATTTGTAAAAATTTTATTTCTAAAGAAAATTTTGTGAGAATTTTATTTCTATAGAGAATTTTGAGAACATTTTATTTCTGTAGAAAATGTAGTCAAAATTTTATTTCTAAAGAAAATTTTGCCAAAATTTTATTTCTATAGAAAATGTTATTTCTATTGAAAATTTTTGTCAAAATTTTATGTATATAAAAAGTTTTTTTAAAATTTTATTTCTATAGAAAAATTTTGCAAAATTCTATTTCTACAGAAAATTTTGTCAAAATTTTATTTTTTTGAAAATTTTATTGCTATAGAAAATTTTGTAAAAATTTTATTTCTAAAGAAAATTTTGTAAACATTTTATTTCTATAGAGAATTTTGTGAATATTTTATTTCTACAGAGAATTTTGAGAAAATTTTATTTTTAAAGAAAATTTTGCCAAAATTTTATTTCTATAGAAAATTTTGCCAAAATTTTATTTCTATAGAAAATTTTGTCAAAATGTTATTTTTATAGAAAATTTTATTTCTTTTGAAAATTTTTGTCAAAATTTTATTTCTATAAACAATTTTGTTAAAATTTCTATAGATTTTTTTTGCAAAATTCTATTTATATAGAAAATTTTATTTCTATAGAAAATTTTGTGAAAATTTTATTTCTATAGAAAATTTTGTGAAAATCTTATTTCTAAAGAAAATTTTGTGAAAATTTTAGTTCTATAGAGAATTTTGAGAAAATTTTATTTCTGTAGAAGATTTTGTCAAAATTTTTATTTCTAAAGAAAATTTTGCCAAAATTTTTATTTCTAAAGAAAATTTTGCAAAAATTTTATTTCTATAGAAAATTTTGTCAAAATTTTATTTCTATAGAAAATTTTGTCAAAATTTTATTTCTATAGAAAATTTTGTCAAAATTTTATTTCTATAGAAAGTTTTGAGAAAATTTTATTTCTGTAGAAAATGTTGTCAAAATTTTATTTTTATAGAAATTTTTGAGAAAATTTTATTTCTATAGAAAATGTTGTGAAATTTTTTTTTATAGAAAATTTTATTTCTATTGAAAATTTTTATAGAAAATTTTATTTCTATAAAACTTTTGTTAAAATTTCTATAGAAAACTTTTTGCAAAATTCTATTTCTATAGAAAATTTTGTCAAAATTGTATTTCTATAGGAAATTTTGTTAAAATTTTATTTCTAAAGAAAATTTTGTGAAGATTTATTTCTATAGAAATTTTTGAAAAAATTTTATTTCTGTAGAAAATTTTGTCAAAATTTTATTTCGATAGAAAATTTTGTTAAAATTTTATTTCTATAGAACATTTTTGCAAAAATCTATTTCTATAGAAAATTTTTGCAAAATTTTATTTATATAGAAAATTTTGTCCACATCTTATTTCTATAGAAAATTTTTTTCACATTTTACATCTATAGAAAATTAGTGAAGTGGGGATGAATACTTTGGAAAAAAAAAAACAGTAAAAAATCTACCATTTTTGGTAGAATTCTACCAACTGAGGCAACTGGGTATGTTTAACCAAATTGTCATTTAATTAAACCATAGACGAATCAATTAATATTTTAATAGGAAAACTGTTGGTGTTATTTGTTGGTGACCAAATAAAATTTATCATACGCAATATATGCTTTAAGTTAATATTAATCATACGCACACTGCCCATCATACGCTCAAGTTTACCGTTTTTTCTGCATTTGTACATCTATAGGGAAAATTGTCTGCAAAATTTTCTACCATATATGTTTGTAAAATAATAAATTCTGTTGCAAAACCTACATTGTTTGTCCTTTTTAATTTAATGTAAATTACATTAAATATTTACATATGTATCCTCATTGAAGCCTAAACCTTTATAAATGGTTTATGAAAATTTGATAATGCTCTCGTTATATTCGCATCGATGCTAGACAAATTAATTGTTTGGTCAATAAAAGTTTTTATGGTCGTTGTTGTTGCTGGTTTCTGGTAAAAGTTGATAACGGTAATGCCATGTTAGTTGTCACTTTAGTTCAATGGGCTGTTCACACACTCTTTTCATTGCTTACATAGATTTCTCTATATTTGGGACTGTTGATTTGGCTACACTAGAATGACTCTCGATTGGGTTTGTTGTGCAGTTAACTGAAGCGTTAATTTAACACTTCACACATTCACTTCCGGACGGATGGACGGACGGACAGATAGAACAACTGTTCTTGCTTGTATAAAAAAATAATCTTTCACAGTGTTAAATAAAGCCCTATAACCACTGTATTATTAATGTGAAAACAACATAAAATAAATGTGTGAATTCGTGTACAAATCGAATATTCAATGCATGATAAGTAGAGTGCGGTGAGGTGAAATGTTTTTTGCTGTGGCGATAGTGGTGTAAACATTGGCAAAACTCGTTATAAACAAGACCCTTGTTATAGTCGTGAATCATTGTGAATAAGTGAATTTGTAATTGGTAGAAGAGAACAGTAAAAAGGCTTGTCTAGGCATAAGGTGACTGACTGACTGACTGACTGGTTATCTGGTCTTTACTGGTAGGGGCTGTTGTTTACTTGTGGCCCCTTCCAAACACCCAAACATACAGCCCACAGGTTTTAATGCAATTACTTTTCAAACTTTGGGTCGTCAACCCTGTTGTAATTTTCCTTCATACAAACACATAGTTGTTGCTGGTCTTGTATTTCGCTCTCTCTCGTGTTTTTGTTTCCTCTTCCTGTTGCTGCGTTACTGCTCTGCCAGGGTCGCAGTTAACGATGTTGTTACTCTTGGTCTTGTGACAAACTGTTAACTAAAATCAAAACATTACTGAAGAAGAAGAACTCCACCATTTCACCCACTCCACATTTTTGTTTGGAAGTGTATGTGTGTGTGCCTGAGAGTATGGGCAGAGATCCATTATAAGAAACGACGAGAAAAGAGCAATTTATTCTATATCGTAACTGCATTCATACACGAACCAAATTGTAATTCACTACTGAGTTATGACAACAACTCCCTACTTCCTCGCGTACGTGTACGATAACTTTCCTATGTAGTAGGGGTGAAAGTGAGAGCTTAAGGATGAGAGAGAGAGAGAGCATCAAGGTTTGTTTTGATGAAGTTTGGATGGTAGAAACATTGTTGCCAAGATAAACTAAAACAAACAGTGAACTCACCAGGAAGAAAAATGTTGGCTAATTAAAAAAAAAAAATAACTAAACGGTGTTAACCAACATCTCAAAAATACCTATACTTTTGTCGACAAATTCAAAATTTATTAGATGGTAGAATTATTGATGTCTTGGTAGATTTTGCAAAATATACCTCTCCAAATAAGATAAACATAAATTTTCAATAGAAATACAATTTTGAAAAAAAAAAATCTATAGAAATAAAATTTTAGAAATTTTGATTTTATTCGACTTTTCTTTTATTAAATAGAAAATATTATTCAAGCTTGAGATCGTTTTATGTCCCAGCAAAAAAATGTGGAAGTACTTCTAAAGGAACAACTTTAAAGGCACTTAAAAAATGTTCTTCCACAGATGTTCTTTATTTTAAATACTCAGGAAGTTCTTTTAATTCAATTTTTTATAACTCGCTTTTTTCATACTTTTAAATGGCAATTTTAACATTTTTTGTTTCAAATATGTTAAAAACAGGGTAAGGATTAATATAAATGGTATAAATAATTTAAATTTTGTCGAAAAAAATTCTAAATTCATTCTAGGAAAATTGCGAAATTTTGAAAATATTTGAAATCAAGGGTTTGCATTAAAAATCATAAAAAATTATAAAAAATAATTATTTGTCAAAATATTACAAAATTTTTTAATTCACATCCAAAATACTGAATTCGGATCACATCTAAAGAAGTGATGCATATTCAGTGCAACGGCTGTTGAAATGGTAAACATCCGTCCTATGACAAGCCCATGTTAAATTCATCGCTTCTGCGCCAATTTTGCACCACTTCCTGATCCAAAAAGAACATTTTCACTACTTGTTTGCGACGCTTTTTGCTGGGGTATGTACTATATATGTTAACAAAATTTTCTATAGAAATAAAACTTTGACAAAATTTTCTATAGAAATAAAATTTTGACAAAATTTTCTATAGATATAAAAATTTTACAAAATTTTCTATAGAAATAAAATTTTAACAAAACTTTTTATAGAAATAACATTTTGATAAACTTTTCTGTGGAACTAAAATTTCTAAAGAAATAAAATTTTGACAAAATTTTTTATATAAATAAAATGTTAACAAAATTTTCTATAGAAATAAAATTTTGACAAAATTTTCTATAGAAATAAAATTTTTACAAAATTTTTTATAGAAATAAAATTTTGACAAAATTTTCTATAGAAATAAAATTTTGACAACATTTTCTATAGATGTAAAATTTTGACAAAATTTTCTATATAAATAAAATTTTGACAAAATTTTCTATATAAATAAAATTTTGACAAAATTTTCTATAGCAATAAACTTTGGACAAAAGTTTCTATAGAAATAACATTTTTACAAAATTTTCTATAGAAATAAAATTTTGACAAAATTTTCAATGGAAATAAAATTTTTAAAAAAATTTCTATAGAAATAAAATTTTGACAAAATTTTCTATAGAAATAAAATTTTGACAAAATTTTCTATAGAAATAAAATTTTGACAAAACTTTTTATAGAAATAAAATTTTGACAAAATTTTCTGTAGAACTAAAATTTCTAAAGAATTAAAATTTTAACAAAATTTTCTATAGAAATAAAATTTTGACAAAATTTTCTATAGAAATAAAATTTTGACAAAACTTTTTATAGAAATAAAATTTTGACAAAATTTTCTGTAGAACTAAAATTTCTAAAGAATTAAAATTTTAACAAAATTTTCTATAGAAATAAAATTTTGACAAAACTTTTTATAGAAATAAAATTTTGACAAAATTTTCTGTAGAACTAAAATTTCTAAAGAATTAAAATTTTTACAAAATTTTCTATAGAAATAAAATTTTGACAAAATTTTCTATAGAAATAAAATTTTTACAAAACTTTTTATAGAAATAAAATTTTGACAAAATTTTCGATAGAAATAAAATTTTGACAACATTTTCTATAGATGTAAAATTTTGACAAAATTTTCTATATAAATAAAATTTTGACAAAATTTTCTATATAAATAAAATTTTGACAAAATTTTCTATAGCAATAAACTTTGGACAAAAGTTTCTATAGAAATAACATTTTTACAAAATTTTCTATAGAAATAAAATTTTGACAAAATTTTCAATGGAAATAAAATTTTTAAAAAAATTTCTATAGAAATAAAATTTTGACAAAATTTTCTATAGAAATAAAATTTTGACAAAATTTTCTATAGAAATAAAATTTTGACAAAACTTTTTATAGAAATAAAATTTTGACAAAATTTTCTGTAGAACTAAAATTTCTAAAGAATTAAAATTTTAACAAAATTTTCTATAGAAATAAAATTTTGACAAAATTTTCTATAGAAATAAAATTTTGACAAAACTTTTTATAGAAATAAAATTTCTAAAGAATTAAAATTTTAACAAAATTTTCTATAGAAATAAAATTTTTACAAAATTTTCTATTGATATAAAATTTTGACAAAAATTTTCTATAGATGAAAAATTTTGACAAAATTTTCTATGGAAATAAAATTTTGACAAAATTTTCTATAGAAATAAAATTTTGACAAAATTTTCTATAGGAATAAAATTTTGACAAAATTTTCTATAGAAATAAAATTTTGACAAAAATTTTCTATAGATGTAAAATTTTGACAAAATTTTCTATAGAAATAAAATTTTGACAAAATTTTCTGTAGAACTAAAATTTCTAAAGAAATAAAATTTTGACAAAATTTTCTATAGAAATAAAATGTTGACAAAATTTTTTATGGAAATAAAAATAAAATTTTCACAAAATTTTCTATAGAAATCAAATGTTGACAAAATTTTCTATAGAAATAAAATTTTGACAAAATTTTCTATAGAAATAAACATTTTACAAAATTTGCTATAAAAATAAAATTTTTACAAAATTTTCTATAGATGTAAAAATTTGACAAGATTTTCTATAGAAATAAAATTTTGACAACATTTTCTATAGAAATAAAATTTTGGCAAAATTTTTTATAGAAATACAATTTTGACAAAATTTTCTGTAGAGCTAAAATTTCGAAAGAAATAACATTTTGACAAAATTTTCTATAGAAATAAAATTTTTACAAAATTTTCTATAGATGTAAAATTTTGACAAGATTTTCTATAGAAATAATATTTTGACAACATTTTCTATAGATGTAAAATTTTGAAAAAATTTTCTATAGAAATAAAATTTTGACAAAATTTCTAAAGAAATAAAATGTTGACAAAATTTTCTATAGAAATAAATTTTGATATTAAATTTTGATTGAAAAAAACAATTTCGTGAGGTGGGTATAGGATTAGAGGGTGATTTAAGACCACTATCTCTATTTTAATAATTAATGAACAAAGTAGCGATTTAGTTAGATTAATAAAATTCCTATAATTTTTTTGTTACACTCAAAAAAAAGTGAACTCTCTATTTCACTAAAGCCATATTAACTTTATATTAGTTCATAGAATCATTATGTTTGGAAAAAGTTTATTTTAGTCAAATAATTTTTTGCGTATGTTAGTTAAATGAACTAAAAAACGGGAAAAAGTTATACACAAATAAAGCATAAAGATTTCCTAATTTCGTATTTCTTACAAAATAGTTAATTACTTCTTTAAATTTGTAAATTTTACCAAAAATGTGTCCATCATGAACTTCGTATGTCACTAAAGACATTCTTGCAATTTTGAACTCCAAGATTTCTCTTAAAACTACAAAATTTTCTTTAACTACTGAAAAAATTTAGTTATGTCTAATAAATTTTCTTGAATTTGTCGAAAAATATTTACTTATTTTTGCCATATCGGAGTGATGCCAGCGCTTGTAATACCGTTTAGTTAAAATTTTCTAAAAAAGTTCCAAATTTTCTAAAATTAATCGAAAGTTATCTTTCCTGGTGGGTTCACTGTTTTTTCAGTGTAGAATATAATTTCAGCATTTACTCTTCTTTTTCTTTTCAAACAAAAACATCACAAATGGCAACTTTATTTCCAAACCAGAAATAACCGTTAAAAATGCCATCCAGTCTCTCCAGCCGGCTACTGGACTACTATGGGGAATTTTTAACTTATTCACAACTCATAGAAATAACCCCACATTCACTGACACACACACACACACACACAATTGAGAACTTTAAACAAACAATCCTTATACACATTCATACACACACAAACATACGTAAACGCCCTAGAAGAGTGAATACAAAAGGGATGATTGTGTTGCTCTACTATTGAGTTTTATCTGTTGTATTATTTTGGAAGATTTTCATTTACACTTCCGGAATTTTTCAATAAAAACCCACAATTTTTTGTTATTTTAAGAAATAATACTTTTTTTTTAAATATTAAAATTAAAAAATATATTCTAAATTAAAGTAAAGCAAATTAAAAAAAACCTTTACATTTAACTTAAATCAATTTCGAAATATCACTGGAAAAAATAACACTCACATTCATTTGTCGCTGATATTGATGCTAGTTATACTTCTCGTGAAAATTATTTGGAATTTAACACAAAATATTCAACACATAATTTCTATGAATTGAATTTCACTTTTATTTGTGTTTTTATTATTATTATTATTCTATTTATTTATTTTTATGAGGAGACTTGAAGCTGCCTACAGCAGATATTCACAACATCATCATAGGCAAACGTAGCATACGGCTCCATATGAAAACATTAACCATTCACACTGATTGTCTTTACTCTATATATATGTTTGCTCTAACTGTTGTTGCTTAATGTACCGGTTAAATAATTCGCACACCATATGAGTAAGCACTTTCCGACTAGCACAAGTATACAACACCGCCGCTTGAAAGCAACTGAACTGCTGCTGCCAATTCTAACTGAATTGTGAGTTATGGTGATTCGAAATTTCAATATTCATAAGTACGGCATTGTCACCCACCTACCCACCCTGCTTGGAGCTTAGCTAATGCCAGTGGCAGCAGCAGACTCCTTATGCATTAGGAAGAGAGCAAGAGAGAATTCGGTGGGGATAAAAAAGTTTGTTATTCTCTCTCTCGCTCTTGATGTGTACTCCATCAATTCGCACTTCGTGTTCTTGCTCTAGTCCACATTATGCTTAAAGACAAGTTTCTGGTAACACATGTGTTTTGCGGCTTTTGTTTTTCTTTTTGCCATAATAGCAGCAGCAATGGCATCGAACATGATGATGATGATGTTCAGGGGTGGTGTTGTTTGATGATAGTAAAGCTCCAACAGTTATAAGCTTGGAGCTTGCCATGTGTGTGCTTAATACAAACAGCTGTTTGAATGCCGGTACAAAACAAGGAATAATGTGGTATTGAAACGCGAATAAGCTTTGACGAAAATATAGACGTTATGGTTTGCAGTAAATTTGAATATAAAATGGATATACAGAAACATATATTTTAAAAATTTATAATAAAAGCAAGACATTTACAAAGAAAATTGGTAAAAATTCAGCAATTATAACAACATGTAAGTGAATTTTACAAATATAAATTTTCTGTTATTTTTTTTTTGTATTGTATTGGATGCATTTAGGCAAATACTTACATTTTCTACACACTATCTACAACGATGCGCTTATTTAATTCCATGTGGGAGAACTACGTTCTCAACGTTTTTCTAAAAATCCAAATCGGGTCAGATTTTAATATAAACATACCAAGAAATTTGAAGGACTTTAGAAATTTCATGACATTACCGAAAAATGTGGTACAGGTATGAGATTTTGTTTTTAATAATTTTAAACAAAAAATTTTGCATTATTTAGTCTTTAAGCAATGTGAGCAGATTGTCGGTGTCATTTCTTTTTACCGTTAGAATCATGGCTTGATTTAATAGATAAGACAGAGAGAGAGAAAGATTATATTAACAGATTAAAGAGACAAATAAGAATATGGGAGAGCTCGCTCCTCACAGTAAATATGTTGATGACAGTGCAAATATAAGGGCTGCCAGTTTTGCCGATTTATCGGCATTTTGACGATGTTTTTACTCAAAAAATAGCAAATGTCGATTTTTCGATTTTTACCCCAAAACTGACGATATTAGTTCCGTTCAAAATTTTTTAATAGAAGCAGTTCGTTTACACCTTTTGAACCAGCAAAAAAGCGTTTTTGCTGGAAATTGCTTACATATAGGAGCTATACTCATTTTACATCTACAGTATTTGTAAAACGGTTGCCACTCGTGCCACAAACAATCCATCAAAATTTGAAGAAAATTTTAGCAAAAAGGTACCAAATTAAAAAAAAAAAAATATTTTGAAATTTTTAATCAAATTTTTATGGTTAGTATATAAAAAAATATTGTTTTATTCGAAAGAAATGTTTTATAATGAATTTATAGAATTTTTTTTAACATTTTATTTCTACAGAAAAAGTAGACAAAATTTTATTTCTATAGAAAATTTTGTCAAAAATTTATTTCTATAGAAAATTTTGTCAACATTTTATTTCTATAGAAAATTTTGTCAAAAATGTATTTCTATAGAAAATTGTGTCCAAATTTTATTTCTATAGAAAATTTCGTTAACATTTTATTTCTATAGAAAATTTTGTCAAAATTTTATTTCTATAGAAAATTTCGTCAAAATTTTATTTCTATAGAAAATTTTGTCAAAATTTTATTTCTATAGAAAATGTTGTCAAAATGTTATTTCTATAGAAAATTTTGTCAATATTTTATTTCTATAGACAATTTTTGTCAAAATTTTATTTCTATAGAAAATTTTGTCAAAATTTTATTTATATAGAAAATTTTGTCAAAATTTTATTTTTATAGAAAATTTTGTCAAAATTTTATTTCTATAGAAAATGTTGTCAAAATGTTATTTCTATAGAAAATTTTGTCAATATTTTATTTATATAGAAAATTTTGTTAAAATTTTATTTCTATAGAAAATTGTACCTCTTAGAAAGACAGCCAATAAGATTTTGATGATAAAATTTTGGAAAATCGTTGCCCAATTATATAAGTAAATATTACAGGTTTTTATTTTTAAATAAACACTTAAATCTAATCATAAAAATGTGTTTTTTATGTTACTTTATACGAAACTGAATTCATTATACCTTCGTTGATGACATGCATAGTTATGTATGTTTATTTTCTGTTTAAATGCAACTAATACTTTTGTTTTGAAGCAAACAAATTAATTTGTTTTAATATTATTTACATTAAATATTTTTTGAAGATTTTTAAAATAGAAGTGGCGATTTCTTCGGAAAAAAGTGACAACATTTTATTTCTATAGAAAATTTTGTCAAAATTTTATTTCTATAGAAAATTTTGTTAAAATTTTATTTCTATAGATAATTTTGTCATAATTTTATGTCTGTAGAAAATTTTTTTTCAAAATTTTATTTCTATAGAAATTTTTTTTTCAAAATTTTATTTCTATAGAAAATTTTGTCAAAATTTTATTTCTATAGAAAATTTTGTCAAAATCTTATTTCTATAGAAAATTTTTGTCAAAATTTTATTTCTAAAGAAAATGTTGTCAAAATTTTATTTCTATAGAAAATTTTGTCAAAATATTATTTCTATAGAAAATTTTGTCAAAATATTATTTCTATGTAAATTTTGTCCAAATTTTGTGTCTAGAAAATTTTGTCAAATTTTATTTCTATAGAAAATTTAGTCAAAATTTTATTTCTATAGAAAATTTTGTTAAAATTTTATTTCTATAGAAAATTTGGTCAAAATTTTATTTCTATAGAAAATTTTGTCAAAATTTTATTTTTATAGAAAATTTTTTCAAAATTTTATTTCTATAGAAAATTTTGTTAAAATTTTATTTCTATAGAAAATTTGGTCAAAATTTTATTTCTATAGAAAATTTTGTCAAAATGTTATTTTTATAGAAAATTTTGTCAAAATTTTATTTCTATAGAAAATTGTGTCAAAATTGTATTTCTATAGAAAATTGTACCCCTTAATTAGAGAGTCAACCAATAGGAGTTTTATGATTGGTTCAGATTTAGATATAGCTCCCATACATACGTATCGCCCGATTTTCCCAAATTTGGCCATAAGTCCCTTATTTATCAACCGATCTTACTCAAAGTTGGCCAAATCTAAATTTTTATAGTACTTACTATATGTGAAAAAATTGACCGAAATCGGTCCAGATTTAGCTATAGCTCCCATATATATGTATCGCCCGATTTTCGAAAATTTGGTCTTAATAGCCTTATTTATTAACCGATCGTACTAAAATTTGGCACACTGTAAACCCCACAAATGCTTATGTTTACTATTTCAGTAGGGGTGGTTTAGGGTATGATATGGTGGCCCCGCCCGACTTTCTACTTTACTTACTTGTTATACCCTCCACCATAGGATGTGGGGTATATTAACTTTGTCATTCCGTTTGTAACACATCGAAATATTGCTCTAAGACCCCATAAAGTATATATATTCTAGGTCGTGGTGAAATTCTGAGTCGATCTAAGCATGTCCGTCCGTCCGGCCGTCTGTTGAAATCACGCTAACTTTCGAACGAAACAAGCTATCGACTTGAAACTTGGCACAAGTAGTTGTTATTGATGTAGGTCGGATGGTATTGCAAATGGGCCATATAGGTCCACTTTTACGTATAGCCCCCATAACATATAAACGGACCCTCAGATTTGGCTTGCAGAATCTCTAACAGAAGGATATTTCATCCGATCCGGCTGAAATTTGGTACATCGTGTTGGTATATGGTCTCTAACAACCATGCAAAAATTGGTCCACATCGGTCCATAATTATATATATGTAGCCCCCATATAAACCGATCCCAGGATTTGGCTTGCGGAGCCTCAAAGAGAAGCAAATTTCATCCGATCCAGCTGAAATTTGGTACATGGTGTTGGTATATGGTCTCTAAACACCATGCTAATACTGGTCCATATCGGTCCATAATTATATATAGCCCCCATATAAACCGTTCTCCAAATTTGACCTCCGGAGCCTCTTGGAGGAGCAAAATTCATCCGATCCGGTTCAAATGTGGAACGTGGTGTTAGTATATGGTGTCTTATATACATGCAAAAATTAGCCCACATCGGTTCACAATTCTATATAGCGCCCATATAAACCGATTCCCAGATTTGGCTTGCGGAGCCTCTAAGAGAAGCAAATTTCATCCGATCCGGTTGAAATTTGGAACATGGTGTTAGTATATGGTCTCTAACAACCGTGCCTGAATTGGTCCATATCGGTCTATAATTATATATAGCCCCCATATACACCGTTCTCCAGATTTAACCTCCGGAGCCTCTTGGAGGAGCAAAATTCATCCGATCCGGTTGAAATTTGGAACGTGGTGTTAGTATATGGCCGCTAACAACCATGCCAAAATTGGTCCATATCAGTCTATAGTTATATATAGCCGATCCCCAATCACACAAACATTGGTCCATATCGGTTCATATTCATGGTTGCCACTGGAGCCAAATATAATCTACCAAAATTTTATTTCTATAGAAAATTTTGTCAAAACTTTATTTCTATAGAAAACGTTGTTAAAATTTTATTTCTATAGAAAACTTTGTCAAAATTTTATTTCTATAGAAAATTTTGAGAAAATTTTATTTCTATAGAAAATTTTGTTAAAATTTTATTTCTATAGAAAATTTTGTCAAAATTTTATTTCTATAGAAAATTTTGTCAAAACTTTATTTCTATGGAAAATTTTGTCAAAATTTTATTTCTATAGAAAATTTTGTTAAAATTTTAATTCTATAGAAAATTTTGTGAAAATTTTATTTCTATAGAAAATTTTGTTAAAATTTTATTTCTATAGAAAATTTTGTCAAAACTTTATTTCTATAGAAAACTTTGTCAAAATTTTATTTCTATAGAAAATTTTGTGAAAATTTTATTTCTATAGAAAATTTTGTTAAAGTTTTATTTCTATAGAAAATTTTTTCAAAATTTTATTTCTATAGAAAATTTTGTCAAACTGAGTTATAGACGTATTTAATCGATCTTTTTTGATTTAATATATACCACGTATGGACTTACTTACAATTTAGAAAACGGTGTTAGGAGGTTTTAAGATACCTTGCCATCGGCAAGCGTTACCGCAACTCAAGTAATTCGATTGTGGATGGCGGTGTTTCGAAGAAGTTTCTACGCAATCCATGGTGGAGGGCACATAAGCTTCGGCCTGGCCGAACTTACGGCCGTTTATACTTGTTTTTATGTTACTTTTATACAAAATTGATATCATTATGCTTTTGTTGATGGCATGCATAGTTAATATTTATTTTTTGTTCTTTATATGAAATTAATACTTTTATTTTTAAGCAAAAAATTAATTTGTTTTAATATTATTTACATTAAAGATTTTTTAAATACACTCAAAAAAAAGTGAACTCTCTATTTCACTAAAGCCATATTAACTTTATATTAGTTCATAGAATCATTATGTTTGGAAAAAGTTTATTTTAGTCAAATAATTTTTTGCGTATGTTAGTTAAATGAACTAAAAAACGGGAAAAAGTTATACACAAATAAAGCATACAGATTTCCTAATTTCGTATTTCTTACAAAATAGTTCATTATTTCTTTAAATTTGTAAATTTTACCAAAAATGTGTCCATCATGAACTTCGTATGTCACTAAAGACATTCTTGCAATTTTGAACTCCAAGATTTCTCTTAAAACTACATAATTTTCTTCAACTACTGAAAAAATTTAGTTATGTCTAATAAATTTTCTTGAATTTGTCGAATAATATTTACTTATTTTTGCCATATCGGAGTGATGCCAGCGCTTGTAATACCGTTTAGTTAAAATTTTCTAAAAAAGTTCCAAATTTTCTAAAATTAATCGAAAGTTATCTTTCCTGGTGGGTTCACTGTTTTTTCAGTGTAGAAGTGACGATGAAAAAAAAGGGACGATTTTTCTTGAAAGTTTATTGGCAGGTCTGGCAAATATTTTGAGTGCTATGTATGGCCTCATTTTCATTGGAAAAAATATATTTTTTTTAATTTGTGCATAATTATCAATACACTCAAAAAAAGTGAACTCTGTATTTCACTAAAGCCAATTTAACTTTATTTTAGTTCATTGGAATTATTATGTTTGGAGAAAGTTTTCTTTACTGTAATAATTTTTTGTGTACGTTAGTTAAATTAACTAAATCCGAGGAAAAAAATATACTCAACTGAAGCATAAAGATTAACTAAATTCGTGTCTTCCACAAAATAGTTCAATATTTCTTTAAATTTGTAAATTTTATTACAAATGCGTTCATCATGAACTGCGTATGTCACTAAAGACATTCTTGCAATTTTGAACTCCAATTTTTTCCTTCAAACTACAAAATTTTCTTTAACAAGTGAAAAAACTTAATTATGTCTAATAAATTTTCTTGAATTTGTCGAAAAATATTTACTTATTTTTATGACATAGGCGTGATGCTGTTTAGTTAAAATTTTCTACAAATATTCAAAATTTTCTAAAATTAACCGATATTTTTCTTCCTGGTGGGTTCACTGTTTTTTCAGTGTATGCATACAAAAAATATTTTCTATTTAAAATATTTCTTTTTAAAAAGATTTTTTTTAATAGAAACTGCTCTAATTACGAAATAATAGCCAATCCAAATAAATAATGCATTGATATGAAAAATTTGCGTTATTTTATTTTATTAATAAAATAAATAAAAGTATACATATTCGTCCTATATCATTTCATATTGGATGTGTGTAATATTACCCTCTTCTTTGCACCAAAATTAATATAAAATACTGTCATATTTTTTCATCACAACTAAACTAGGGCCTGCTAAAAAGTAACACAAACAATCATAAAATCTACTCTAGATAATATTGTCACAAATGTTCACCCTCTTATTTTCATTACCACCAACTATAAAATAGCGTTGATAAAGCTAAAGGCTATTCCTTTTCCAACCTTTCATCTCTATTGTATTGGTAGAAAAAAGTGTCGCGCAATTGTCGCGCTAAAAGCTAAACGAAATTTACCTCAAAGCAAAAGCGGCGCGACGCGACGCTACAAAGTGCTCTAAGGCATACAAGAAAAAGGATGGAAATCTAATTAACCCACAAACAGGTTGTATTAATATTTAGTCCATAGCCAGGACTATTCCCCAACGGCTCAGGTACACTTGCTAGCATATCTAGCATATATTTGTCTTAGTTCATATTCCCTTTTTTTATCTGGACATGGATGAGACAATGACAACAAAGAGAGTGTTGAGTATGAGTGTTGCCGACCAACATAGGAAAAGCCGACAGTGACAACGAACTCTTATAACACCTTCTTCAAAGGTGTTAATGCATAGTTAATTGGATATTTCATCCATTGTAGTGAATTTTTCTCTCCCCTCTTGGGGTGTGAATTGCCTTCTCTCTCTCTCTCGCTGTCTCTCTCAAATGGTTTAAGTGACACTAAGACCACATTACCTGTAAAGAACAATGTCACAACACCAATGGGGTCTAGTTTGGTAAACCACCTGAAGGCAAAGTAGTGCAAGCATTGCCTTTAACTACAAGAAGGTGTTTATTAGCAGCTTAACCATGACTTACTAAGTGTCCCATAATTTCATTACAAAACTTTTAGTGAAATAGCACAGATTGTCCTTTGTGCTATCCACTAAACAGGAGATGGGCAAGCACCCATGACTTTGCGCCCAGGGATGGTGACCAAAGAATTTATGAGACAGGTTTTGTTTGGAATTATTGTCATGCAACAATTTTCCATTTCCATTTTTTTTTGGGTTAAAGGTAAATGTCAAATTTAACATAACACATTTGTTTCTTTCAATTCAATGAAAAGCTGCTGCTTTACGTTTTTTTTTGTTCGTTCGTAAGCAAATTTGATGCAATATTCTACGTATTATACAATAAGACTGGGATTTCTTTTATTTAACTCAACACCTGAGATTTTTATAGCTATTCAATAATTGTCCGTATGTGAATCGTTATCATTCTATCACATTCATTTGTGGGCTACCTTTAACGTAATATTATTAAGATAGGGTACACACAGAAAACAAATTTGTTGGGACAACCAATTCTTTTGCCAACCGATATATTTGGTTCCAGCTACTACCAAGAAATAACTGACATAATCTGTTACTACAACCAACTGTTGTGTGACATAACTTGAAACACATTTGTTTGGATAACTAACATATGAGTAGATGAACCATATATTGGCAATCACAACCACTTCGATTTATTATGTGATTAGAACAATCAACTGTTGTCTATGCTAATAATATGTTGAATTATCGAGGCAACCAATATTTTGGTATCAGTACTATTTGTTTAGCACGAAAACCGTGCAAAATTTTAAAGAAAACTCATTCAAAATATTTTAAGTTTTTAAATTAATTTATTGTGTATTCATAAAAACGGAAAATAAAAGCATATAAACATTAAATATTTAGTAATCCCAAACAACAAATTCTTCGCCAGTAGCGGATATAGACACATGTGACCAACAATTTACATTAATTTTTTTAAAGTCAATAATAGTATTAATACAGTCAGTAGAACTTATTTCATACGCAAAATAGTGATTATCAAAGTATAAAGTTTTTAAAAGCTTAGCTTCTTACATTGATTGACGGTAATAAATATGGCAATAATATAAACGCGACCTCCTTTTTGTTTCCTGCATAGATTTAATAATATGTTGGATGTAAATTATATTATCATTTGACCATGAAACATACTTTCAGACAATCCTTCTATTTTGTCTAGAATTTTTTTTGCATTAAGATCCTTAGTTTTGCTCAGTCTTACAAACACTTTTGAATATAAATTATCCCAGACTGCAATGCTGCTGCAACTTGGATAAAAAGTTGTTACGTCGATCTTAAAAAGTTCAAATATTGATATATCATTAGAGTTGAAGATGGGAAACAATTTTAAATAGTCGGATGTAGGCAAATCACTATTTTGCAGTAAATGTTTTCTCTCCGACATGCAGTTAACCCATTTGGAAATATATTCCTCATTTAAGATAGTATTATTTTTAACGTATGCGAAATCATCGGATTCATCTGAAAAAAAAAACTAAAATATGTCGAAGGCGTTTAAATGTTATATCAAATTTTACCGTTAAATGAAATAATCCCACTATTTTTAAATTGGTATGTTCGCCGTTTCAATAGACCTGATTTACATAAACGTTTTCTCAAATTATTAAAGGCATCGTAAAGTTTTCCTGAGGCTCGCTGGCCAAAATTTGCTGGACAATAATATATATCTTTTGGTTCCTGTGGCAGAATTTGTATTATTAAATCCGTTAAAAAAATGTAATCGTGGCGTGTTAATCTGCAAAATTAATTATTTATATTGTTAAATTTATTATTATTATTCGTAACTGTCAAAAATTTCAATTCTCTAATTTTGATTTAAACGGTTATATTTTAAGAAGTAAACTTGGACTAATTACAGCTCTGACATCTGATTTACATTAAAAAATGGAAGGTTAGCCTGGCCTACCACAGAGTTTTAAGAGGAATCTTATGGTAATGGTCGGTTATACATAAATAAAAATATGTACATATATACGCTTTAACTGCATAGTGGCGCAAGTGTCACTTCTATTATTTACTCGAAATTGATATCTTTTTGCAAGATATACTTGATTATTATTTTTGATAGCTTTGTTCTATCTGAATTATCGATATTCTATATCTTCTAGCTGCCAAAGAGTCTAAAATTCGAGAAGTTCTGGAGTGAATAATAAATAATAAATATTTGATAGCGTATACATTTAAGTTTATTAAAGAAGCCACTTTCACAGATCCCGTTAATTCTTCACACACTTCTTTCTCTGTTTCTAGTGCATTG
The DNA here is from genome assembly GCF_050003625.1 of Haematobia irritans. Taxonomy (NCBI): domain Eukaryota; kingdom Metazoa; phylum Arthropoda; class Insecta; order Diptera; family Muscidae; genus Haematobia; species Haematobia irritans. The sequence goes on from NC_134401.1 coordinate 148,052,509, forward strand.
TCTAATTTATAGTTTGCAATATCTTGCACATCGCCTTCATTTTCGATTTCATACACCAGATCTTCGTAGTCAATGGTTTCATCTGGAGATACCAATATGCAATAGTATAGAATAAATTTCTGAATTCTAGGATATATATTTCTAACCTTTTTCGTATTCGATAGCTTCGATAAACCATCCTGGAACGCATCGAAATTGGTTTACATAGTCCGCTAAAATATCGTCTGATATTTGTATTTTATTCGCCCCGTCCATGAAATATACAAATCCATTTATTTTAAAGTGATTTTTGACTAAAAGTGGGACGAAATAAATAAAAATGTAATTAAAGATTTTGTGTGAAGAAAAAGGGTGAATTGTCTTTATTACATATCTACTTAAATTTTGTACGAACATCATAAAAATCATTTGTTATTTTGAGCGACATTTTTCAAAGTTTTCTGTAGTGGTCAAAAGTACTCAAAGGGTTAAACCCTAACCGATAGCTCCAAAGAGTCATTGCTTTTAACTTGTTCCATATATCGGGCAATAACTTCAAAAACATTGGTGCCCGCAAACATATGAATTTGTAGCAAACTACGATAACTTAAATACCGACCAACTTACAAACCTATATATCTTCTACGAATTTCAATAAGTTCCCTATTATGATGATGATTTTTTTTTTAGCTACGCTATTGACAAATTTCTTTTTCCACCGATTTTTTTAGTTAATTTGCGATTTTAACCCTTATGATATGTTGGGGTCATTTGATGACTCACGTCGTATTTTTCATCAGCGCATTTCTTACTGATGGAAAGTAAATAAAAGTTCTTAGTGGCCAGTGCATGCCCCCAACATAATATAAGGGTCAATGGTGATATAATCTGTACTTACTTTCTTTATGGATTGTTTCGGCAGTCAGGATTTCTCCAGCTATTTTTAATATATCTTTTTTGCCTTTGAAAACAACATTTAAAAACATCGCCATGGTATATAATCTAAAGAATGCAAAATATATAAAATATTAATAACGTATTTAACACACATATATGTTAATAACGTATTTAAAGATTTTACTTACCTCAGATCCAATTCGAGCACAGAATTTAATGATGTTTTTTTATATTTTTGTATTTTGATTTTTTCCAATTGACGACAAACAGATTGTCAAACATGTTTTTTTATTGAACATGCAAAGTATAAAAGAATTGGGTTAAATTTGTTTTCGCATGTGTGATTTATGCGACTTGCAAAGAACATTCGAAGCCGCTTTCGTGGGTATAAATTCTGTGATTTTCTGCATGATATTTGGTTACAAACTTCGACTTCTAATTTTTTTTTAAATTATAAGCTCTATAAGTTATAGCACCCAAATGATTGTTGGAGCAACAATACCTACAATTTCCATTTATAACTTCGAATCTGTTATCACAACCAAATTATTTGTTCTGTTGATACTTTGAAAAAACAAATAAGTTGTCATGACAGAGTAAAATAGAACAAATATTTTTTTACTTGCATAGATGTAGAATAACTAATATTTGGTCGTATGTACTACCATTTGGTACCATTGATACTTTTTTGGTTATTCTAACAATAAGATAAAAGAAATAACTGACAAATAGTCCACACAACTAAATAATATGAGTTCCAACAATCTATCTGTTATCCTGCTCGAATTCCAACCAATCATTTCTCTGGGTGTATACTGTAAAAAAATAGGGCAAAGAAAAATTCTTTTTAGTATGTAAACACAATTATAGCGATTGTCGGTACACTGAAAAAAAAGCATGCCCGGTTCCAAAGATTTTGTCTTTACTTTACAAAATATGGTATTGATTCCGAGCCAAAGAAGCGGAGAATACAAGTAAGGATACTTTTAACCCTCTAAGGCCAAAATTTTTTTTGCCAGCTGATTAAATTTTCAATGTTAACGTCATAAAAGCAAGAAAACTAAACAAGAAAAATGTATACGGTAAAATTCAGTATATGCTGCAAAGCCTCTTGAACAGTTTAAACTAAGTTTTCTTTTTATTTTAACCAGTTCTGTTGTCTTACTAAAAGCTCCCTTATTAAATGAAGTAGGATTGGGCATTAGAGGGTTAAGACACAATTCTCTTTTAAATTTGGGTTTTGTGTACTTGCTTCTAGGAAGCAAATTTTAATTGTTCGCTTTCTCAGCTTTTTTTCTTCATATGCTATCAAAGTCTTTTAAAAACAAGTTAACGACAACTTTATTTTTCAAATTAAGACTCGACTTCCAGTAGAAATTATTCTATGTTTCAAGTAAAAAAACTTCTTTAAAATAAAGTTTTGAAAACGATGTACTATATTTAAATGATTTTTTGCTTTATAGTCAAGTTGCCAAAAGTCAACAAATTTAAAAACAATTTCATTAAATTTAAAGAATTTTTCTGAATTATTAAAGTCAAGTTGTCCTTAGCTCAAACATTTTTTCTTTCATGTTATGATACCCATTTTTAAGGCAAACAAGTAAGGAAAGTCTAAAGTCGGGCGGGGCCGACTATATTATACCCTGCACCACTTTGTAGATCTAAATTTTCGATACCATAGTTTGGAAATTAGCCACTAATTATTCACTAGATATGCCAATAATTTCTAAATCTAAAATGAAAAAGATTGTGAAATTAGGTGTGGTGTTTTCCCCGGAAATTCCGGAAGAAAATTTAATCCGATCCGATTGAAATTTGGTACGTGGTGTTAGTATATGGTCTCTAACAACCATGCAAAAAATAGTCCATATTGGTCCATAATTATATATAGCCCCCATATAAGCCGATCCCCACACGCACAGAAAAACCATGTTTGGACATGGTTGCCGCATCCATTTAATGCTTATCTAGAGCATGTAATTGTCTTTGTAAAAATAGTTTTCGAGCGGAAAAAATGTATGGTGGCAATAAGCATTTGAATGGTTCTCAAATACCGCAAACATGTTTTATCATTTAAATGATAGAATTTGAAACCATTAAATGGTCGGGAAATCATGTTCCTGACCATTCCATTTTTTTACTTTTTTACAGGGAAAAAAGTATTTTTATAGGTTGAGTATAGACATGTCTAGAACCATTACATGGCCATAAAGACCATTTACATTTTTTTCGTGAACATTTAATTTTTTAATTTTTTTGCAGCGAAAAGAATTTTATAAAAACATTGACCAGGTACACACGATTGTCATTTTGCGCGTCAGTCGTGTGTTGATTGTTTCTTGGAATGGACGAAGAATACGGATTTTTTGTGTTTTGTGTTAATTTATTTAAGTGGAAAGTGTAATTGAAAAAATGTACCTGTTTTTTGTACTGCATTTTGCTATATGGTATCATTTATTTTTATTTGCAGTTATATGATGTCTGCGTTTGTACATTTGATGAGCACGACGTAAATATGGAATAATTACTTATTGTTGAGATTGAAATAAAATAGAGTGTGTAAAAATATATGATGTTTGCTTGAACGGCATTATAAATACAAATAAACAATGAATTAGTTTATAAATAAATAAAAACCAATAAATAAAATTAATTTTGTGTGTTTCTTTTCTCAAGTGGCGTCCTTTTTTCGACGATGAAAAAAGTTTTTTCATAAAGATCAAAACATTTTAGGTTGTGACCATGTTCTTTTAACTAGGAGAAAAACATTTTTAATGAATACCATAACATTTTAAATTGTGACCATTGTCTTTTCATTCAAACAAAATTCTTTTTATCAATATAATAACATTTTAGATGAGGACAATTATATTTTTCTTAGAACCATGTTCACTGAGCCAACATGGTTGCAGGTTAAAATGTTACATGGTCGCCGCAAAAATAGCTCCTATCATATTATTTTGCTCTTCGAATATGATTGTGACAATCATGTTTCTTCTCTGCGTGCAGATTTGACCTCAGGAGCCTCTTAGAGGAGCAAAATTCATCCGATCCGTTTGAAATTTGGTACGTGGTGTAAGTATATTGTCTCTAACAACCATGCCAAAATTGGTCCATATCGGTCCATAATTGTATATAGCCCCCATATAAATCGATCCCTAGATTTGTCCTCCGGAGCCTCTTGGAGGAGCAAAATTCATCCGATCCGATTGAAATTTGGTACGTGGTGTTAGTATAAGGCCGCTAATAACCATGCCAAAATTGGTCCATATCGGTCTAAAATTATATACAGCCCCCATATAAGCCGATCCCCAGATTTGAACTCCGGAGCCTCTTAGAGGAGCAAAATTCATCCGATCCGATTGAAATTGGGTACGTGGTGTTAGTATATGGTCTCTAACAACCATGCCAAAATTGGTCCATATCGGTCCATAATTATAAATAGCCCCATATAAATCGATCCCCAGATTTGTCCTCCGGAGACTCTTGGAGAAGCAAAATTCATCCGATCCGGTTGATATTTGGAACGTGGTGTTAGAATGGTTATCTAACAAACACGCAAGAATTGGTCCATATCGGTCCATAATTATATGTAGCCCCCATATAAACCGTTCTCCAGATTTGATCTCCGGAGCCTCTTGGAGGAGCAAAATTCATCGGATCCTATTGAAATTGGGTACACACAAAAAAATAATTCTTTCCTCCCAAACGAAATTTTAGACAAACAAAGTTCGTTTCTCATTTGCTTTTCGCTGTAAGGAAGTGTATTTGGAAGAAAAGTATATACTTTTTGTGATAAATGTTTATTCTTTTCCAGGATGTAAAAACAATTTCATAAAGACTAGCTCAAAAAAAACATTATTTTCTTGCTAATTGCATTGTCCCTCACATCTTTCTCACATCCACGAGGATTTTTAGTTCTTAACACCTTTTCCTGTAATACCAACAATGTAGAAGAAATTATACAATTTTATAAATTTTTTTTACCTTTCGCCTGGACGGAGAATCGAACCGCGGACCATGCACATTGTAAGCCAACACACTAACCACTGAGCTATGTACCTGTTATGGTCATCAATAGATAAATATCCATATAAGTTATATTTATATAGCATAGCTTGCGGCGCCCACGAACCGAATAAACAAAGTTTATTTAACAGAAACAAACATTTAGTTTGGCACCGTGGAGCAGTGGTAGCTACGTCCGACTCTCATGCCAAGGGTCGTGGGTTCGATCCCTGCTTCGGCCAAAGTTTTTTTTTTGCTTTTGTTTTTTTTTTTTTTACATATATTCCAGATACATTCGGAAGATTCCGAAAAAATGTTCAACATTACATTGTACTATATTAAATTTTGAACTGTAAAATTGGTCTTATTAAAGACCTAAAGTCAGAAAAGAACAGTGTTTGATATAAACGAAATGGACTGTGTTGTTATTTCAAAAATAACTTTTTTTTATTGAAAAAATAAAAATTTTGTAACAAACGAATTTTTTTGGTGATAAAAGTTTAAAATTTTCGAAGCAATTCAAAAAACTCTAACAAAAGAAAAACGTTTTCGGTACACGTTTTCCAAATGTTTTTTTCTTTGCGTGTACGTGGTGTTAGTATAAGGCCGCTAATAACCATGCCAAAATTGGTCCATATCGGTCTATAGTTATATATAGCCGATCCCATATCGGTTCATAATCAAGGTTGCCACTCGAGCCAAAAATAATCTACCAAAATTTTATTTTTATACAAAATATTGTCAAAATGTTATTTCTATAGAAAATTTTGTCAAAATTTTATTTTTATAGAAAATTTTGTCAAAATTTTATTTCTATAGATTTTTTTTCCAAACTTTACTTTTATAGAAAATGTTGTTAAAATTTTATTTTATCATAATTTTATTTTGTCAAAATTTTATTTCTGTAGAAACTTTAAACTTAACTATATACGTATTAAATCGGCCTTTTTTAGTTTAATATATACCACGTATGAACTATGTGGTATATATTACGGTGTTAGGAAGTTTTAAGATACCTTGCCATCGGCAAATGTTACCGCAACCCAAGTAATTCGATTGTGGATGACAGTCTTCAGTGGAAGCTTCTACGCAATCCATGGTGGAGGGTACATAAGCTTCGGCCTGGCCGAACTTACGGCCGTATATACTTGTTTTTAATTCACAAAACATAGTATTTAAAAAAAATTGTTCTCTGCCCCAAAAAGTTTTAGTTGTCGTACTTCTTTTTTTCGATTGCATATTTGCCATCAGTTTCTGGACATGTCCTAAATCATTATCAATATAATTTTTGCAGTGTTTAAAAACAATTTATAATATTATATTTAATATTTTCTTTGTGAGTTGAAAAACTTTCTTTAAGTGCAGAACCTTTCCTTTTTTGTAATATAAATTTCCTTCAATTTATTTGCCGCTTAATAAGATGGTTTTTATGAATGAAACAAACATTTATGATACGTGTGAATGGTCATTGCTATCTTTTCCCCCCTATTCGTATTCAATAACTATGCGCATGATTCTTTGTGACAAAAATTTAGAAGCAATACATTTCAATCAGTACGCCCCCTTAAATTACGAACAATGCTATGTCACCCTGTAGTTTGAGTAACAGGAACATAAGCAAAACAACAACAACAAAAGCAAAACCGTTACAAAGGCAACTCCTTTTATTCAATTTGAATACAAGGATGCTAATAGCATTGTTCAGTAAATGAGTGTGTACGTGTGTGTGTGTGTCTCTCTTTGGGTGAGTGCAAATGTTTCCACAGGTGTTTTTGCACACTTACGCACACACACGCTCAAGCATCTTCAAACTCTTTGACTTTTAACATCGCACTATAAAAGCGATTGGTAAGCAGCATTTATGCCACAGTTGACGGCTTGTAAACATATCGCTTGGATCATTCGCTCGTGGAATATTTCGGACTATTTAGTGTGGATTAAAAGAAGAGTGTTAGCAACAAGTGTTAGAATTTTTGGTGAATTTATTTTTGTATAAACTTCCAATATGTTATGGACTTAACAATTTATTGACTTTTGTCTGTGTTGACTTTGTAATCCATAGTGAATGGATTCATAAAATGTTAATTATGCTTCGATTGTGTAATTTTGGAACAATATATTTATGGATATTTGCTTTGAAAGGTAATGTGAAAATTTGTAGAAACTTAACCCATTTAGATCTGATTTTTACCAAATTCATTATTCTTTATGCGAAAAATTTCCTACCCAACTAAATTCCAAGAAGATCGTATAAAATTTTCAAGTATTGTCTGGGCGTAAATCCAAACTTAAAAAAAAAAAGTTTATTGGACACCAAGATTTTGACCTTCCCTTAAGAAGTTTGCTTCTTTAAAATAAGAATAAATATAAATAAATATTTCAGCTTAAAACCATACATTGACTAAACTTCAAGTGTAGCTTAACCAACAGAGGAAAAGCATGTTTGTCAAATTTATTTGGGCAAAGCCCTATAGACTGCAAGATGGTTGCATGGACGCACGTTTCGGAATTACCACATTCCTCATCAGCATCCTCTACTTGCAGCAAAACTATCAACCACACGCTCACAAAAAATCGCTTCTGTAACATATACTCCCAAACATATTTTGCTTCAAGCATAGATATTTTTGGGTATTGCCCAAACATTTATATGTTTGATCTCTTCCAATATATAATATGTTTGAAAGCATATTGGTCTAAACAATATATATTTGGGTAGTCTAAGTTCCAAACATTTTGTATTTTTGCATCCAAATTCAATAATGTTGTCTTCCAAAAAACAATATGTTATTTTGTGAACATATAATATGTTTGGAAGCATTTTGCACCCAAAAATATTATATGCTTAAAAAAATTCTCCCAAACAATATTGTGCTCAAAATTTTATTTATTTATTTATATATTTACAATCATAATGAATTATGAAAATAAACAGGTAATATAGGTGCTAACAACATAGGTTTTCGACCTGAATGCTCAAAATTTTGTTTCTGCCCAATTGTATATTCCCCCACATCTTTCTCACTTCCACGAGATTTTTTAGTTCTTAGCACCTTTTTCTGTAATACAAACATTATAGAAGAAATTATTCAATTGTGTGATTTTATTTTAATTTTACCTTTTGCTGGACGGGGATTCGAACAACGGACCACACAGTTTGTAAGGATCAAAGAAGTAGCTGATCAATTGCCCAAGTAAAAATAAAATGTTAATTTTGTAATAACAAGCAACAACCACCAACTTAATTCAATATCGCTCCAGGTTAAATAGCGCTCCAAGCTACTAAACACATATATGTTTATAGGCTACTTCTAAATTAATATATGTTTGCATTCAAGCATATTATATTTACAAACATTTTATGTCCCAAACATAATATGTTCTAACATATTAACATATATGTCCCAAACATGTTATGCTAGTTTATGAACATTATATGCTTGCACTCAAAAATATTGTGTTTAAAAATTTGTGTTCCAAACATATAATGTTTATAGCCAAACATATGAAAAACAGTCATTTTCATCCGTGCAATTATCAGAATAAATTCAGGCAGTTCATTAAACCCAACAATAAACCACACTTGAAACCTCCGAAAAAAGGCTTTACATTGATAGCCGGCTTATGCCGAAATAAATTCGTACAAACATCTCTTTCTCTCAAAAAAACAACAACAATGATTAAAGAACAAAAACCAACAATAACAAAACAAAAAGAAATAAAATTTTGACAAAATTTTCTATGCAAATAAAATTGTGACAAAATTTTCAATAAAAATAAATTTGTGACAAAATTTTCTATAGAAGTAAAATTTAGACAAAAATTTCCATAGAAATAAAATTTTTTATAAAAATAAAATTTAGAGAATTGAAATTTTGAGAAAATTTTCTATAGAAATAAAATTTTGATAAAATTCTCTATAGAAATAAAATGTTGACAATATTTTCTATAGAAATAAAATTTTGACAAATTTTCTATAAAAATAAAATGTTTAAAAAATTTTCCATAGAAATAAATTTTTGACAAAATTTTCTTTCGAAATAAGTTTTTGACAAAATTTTCTGTAGAAATAAATTTTTGACAAAATTTTCCATAGAAACAAATTTTGGCCAAAATTTTCTGCAGAAATAAAATTTGAACAAAATTTTCTATAGAAATAATATTTTGATAAAAATTTTTTATAGAAATAAAATATTGACTAAATTTTCTATAAAAATAAAATGTTGACAAAATTTTCTATAGAAATAAAATTTTGATAAAATTTTGTGTAGAAATAAAATTTGACAACATTTTAATGGAAATAAAATTTTGACCAAATTTTCTAAAGAAATAAAATTTTGCAAAATTTTCCATAGAAATAAAATTTTGACAAATTTTCTATAAAAATAAAATGTTTACAAAATTTTCCATAGAAATAAATTTTTGACAAAATTTTCTTTGGAAATAAGTTTTTGACAAAATTTTCTGTAGAAATAAAATTTTGACAAAATTTTCCATAGAAACAAATTTTGGCCAAAATTGTCTGCAGAAATAAAATTTGGACAAAATTTTCTATAGAAATAATATTTTGATAAAATTTTTTATAGAAATAAAATACTGACAAAATTTTCTATAGAAATAAAATGTTGACAAAATTTTCTATAGAAATAAAATTTTGATAAAATTTTGTGTAGAAATACAATTTGACAACATTTTTATAGAAGTAAAATTTAGACAAAATTCTATATAGAAATAAAATTTAGACAAAATTTTCTATAGAAATAAAATTTGGACAAAATTTTCTATAGAAATAATATTTTGATACAAATTTTTATAGAAATAAAATATTGACAAAATTTTCTATAGAAATAAAATGTTGACAAAATTTTCTATAGAAATAAAATTTTGATAAAATTTTGTGTAGAAATACAATTTGACAACAGTTTTTGTAGAAATAAAATTTAGACAAAATTCTATATAGAAATAAAATATTGACAAAATTTTCTACAGAAATAAAATTTGGACAAAATTTTCTATAGAAATAATATTTTGATACAAATTTTTGTAGAAATAAAATTTTGACAAATTTTCTATAAAAATAAAATTTTTACAACATTTTCTAAAGAAATAAAATTTTGCAAAATTTTCCATAGAAATGAATTTTTGACAAAATTTTCTATACAAATAAAATTTTGCAAATTTTTCATAGAAATAAATTTTTGACAAAATTTTATTTAGAAATAAGTTTTTGACAAAATTTTCTATAGAAATAAAATTTTGACAAAATTGTCCATAGAAAGAAATTTGGCCAAAATTTTCTTCAGAAATAAAATTTGGACAAAACTTTCTATAGAAATAAAATTTGGACACAAGTTTCTATAGAAATAATATTTTGATAAACATTTTTATAGAAATAAAGTTTAGACAAAATTCTAAATAGAAATAAAATGTTGACAAAATTTTCTATAAAAATAAAATTTTGATAAAATTTTGTGTAGAAATACAATTTGACAACATTTTTATAGAAATAAAATTAAGACAAAATTCTATATAGAAATAAAATTTAGACAAAATTTTCTACAGAAATAAAATTTGGACAAAATTGTCTATTGATAAAAATTTTTATAGAAATAAAATATTGACAAAATAAAATGTTTACAAAATTTTCCATAGAAATAAATGTTTGACAAAATTTTCTTTGGAAATAAGTTTTTGACAAAATTTTCTGTAGAAATAAAATTTTGACAAAATTTTCCATAGAAACAAATTTTGGCCAAAATTGTCTGCAGAAATAAAATTTGGACAAAATTTTCTATAGAAATAATATTTTGATAAAATTTTTTATAGAAATAAAATACTGACAAAATTTTCTATAGAAATAAAATGTTGACAAAATTTTCTATAGAAATAAAATTTTGATAAAATTTTGTGTAGACATACAATTTGACAACATTTTTATAGAAGTAAAATTTAGACAAAATTCTATATTGAAATAAAATTTAGACAAAATTTTCTATAGAAATAAAATTTGGACAAAATTTTCTATAGAAATAATATTTTGATACAAATTTTTATAGAAATAAAATATTGACAAAATTTTCTATAGAAATAAAATGTTGACAAAATTTTCTATAGAAATAAAATTTTGATAAAATTTTGTGTAGAAATACAATTTGACAACAGTTTTTGTAGAAATAAAATTTTGACAAATTTTCTATAAAAATAAAATTTTTACAACATTTTCTAAAGAAATAAAATTTTGCAAAATTTTCCATAGAAATGATTTTTTTACAAAATTTTCTATACAAATAAAATTTTCCAAATTTTTCATAGAAATAAATTTTTGACAAAATTTTATTTAGAAATAAGTTTTTGACAAAATTTTCTATAGAAATAAAATTTTGAAAAAATTGTCCATAGAAACAAATTTTGGCCAAAATTTTCTGCAGAAATAAAATTTGGACAAAACTTTCTATAGAAATAAAATTTGGACACAATTTTCTATAGAAATAATATTTTGACAATATTTTTACAATATTTTCTAAAGAAATAAAATTTTGCAAAATTTTCCATAGAAATGAATTTTTGACAAAATTTTCTATACAAATAAAATTTTGCAAATTTTTCATAGAAATAAATTTTTGACAAAATTTTATTTAGAAATAAGTTTTTGACAAAATTTTCTATAGAAATAAAATTTTGACAAAATTGTCCGTAGAAACAAATTTTGGCCAAAATTTTCTGCAGAAATAAAATGTGGACAAAACTTTCTATAGAAATAAAATTTGGACACAATTTTCTATAGAAATAATATTTTGATAAACATTTTTATAGAAATAAAATTTAGACAAAATTCTATATAGAAATAAAATGTTGACAAAATTTTCTATAAAAATAAAATTATGATAAAATTTTGTGTAGAAATACAATTTGACAACATTTTTATAGAAATAAAATTTTGACAAAATTCTATATAGAAATAAAATTTAGACAAAATTTTCTACAGAAATAAAATTTGGACAAAATTTTCTATAGAAATAATATTTTGATAAAAATTTTTATAGAAATAAAATATTGACAAAATTTTCTATAGAAATAAAATGTTGAGAAAATTTTCTATAGAAATAAAATTTTGTGTAGAAATACAATTTGACAACATTTTTATAGAAATAAAATTTAGACAAAATTTTCCATAGAAACAAATTTTGGCCAAAATTTTCTATAGAAATAAAATTTGGACAAAATTTTCTATGGAAATAAAATTTGGACAAAATTTTTTATAGAAATAATATTTTGATAAACATTTTTATAGAAATAAAATATTGACAAAATATTCTATAGAAATAAAATGTTGACAAAATTTTCTATAGAAATAAAATTTTGATAAAATTTTGTGTAGAAATAAAATTTGACAACATTTTTTATAGAAATAAAATTAAGACAAAATTCTATATAGAAATAAAATTTTGACAAAATTTTTTATAAAAGTAAAATTTTGACAAAATTTTCTATAGAAATACAATTTTAACAAAATAATAATTCTATAAACATTAAGTTTTGACAAAATTTTATAGAAATAAAATTTTGAAAAAATTTTCTATGGAAATAAAATTTTGATAGAATTTTCCATAGAAATAAACTTTTGATTAAATTTTTGATAGAAATAAAAGTTGGGCAAAGTTTTGAGTGTCTGATGCCTATATCGCGAACTACGCCATCTATTCTCAATCATATCATTACTAATTTAATAAAATAAAATTTTTTGTTGTTTATTAAACTAAAATCAATTAATATGCATCAACTAAATTACAAAATATAAAAATATTCGTTGACTATGTCTCTTATGTGTCCCATAATGTGAATAAACTCTATTGTGGTTTGCCTATTAGCGTATCTTTTTTCCCACTAAGCTCTAAAACCCACATATAAAATGTAAAATTCAATGAATGCATTATCACAAAAACAAAAATGCTCATTTGCAATGAAAACATTTTGAAAAATATGATGGAATTATAAATTCCTGTCATAACTATGAAATATATCACACCTCTCAATCTCCCTCTCTCACATACACACATTGTCATATGTAAGCTACCCATCATAGCCGTTATTATTGTTTGTTTTTTTTTTTGTTTTCTCTCACCCACATTCCCACCGTTATTGTAATCCTACGATACATGTTTTACATAGATTATCTAAAATTGTTATCTGCCACCAGGATAATGAGGCTAAAAAGTACATTGTTGGTTTACAAAGTAGCAACAAAAACTAATTAAAATTTCAAATGGTCCATAGTCGAACCACAGTAACAACAACTAAAAACAAGAGAGAACAATGAGATGAGTAAAACACAAAGACCATTTACAATTAGACCGGAAGTGAAGGTGTCAAAGGCATATACCCTCCTCACGTGTATATGTGAGATATGAGAGTGTTTTTTGTGCTTCTTGACAAGAATAAATGGCGGGTGACGAAAGTTACAAATGCCCTTTATCTAAAATGACAAATGTTGACAAAATGAATTTTTAATTACAATTTTACTTATTTTCTATTTTTCCTAAACATTTCGCACTGCTGGTGTTCGCCCTTCATGGCCCTGGTAGTTTTATCAGTGTGGGCCGCTGATTCAGCCATAGAAGACAATGAAGATGCCAGAGGAAATGGAGGAGAAGGAGGAGGAGTGGGAATAGAAGTCAGCCCAATGTTAAATGCTTTGAATGGCTTCCCTCATTCCGTGGATGACCTGTTGCATGAACGTGGTGATGATGCTAAGGGCAAATTGTGGCCAATACCGGTAAAATATAAACAGCATCCGTTGTTTTACGATTGTTTAACGTTCACACCTGTGGCATCCCAAACCGGAAGTACTGGGGAAAATTCAAAATTTACTAAAGATTCGTATCCAATAACAAATGGTATCAAAGAATTCTGTTTACAACAAATGGTCAAATGGTTGGCATATAAAAATCCTGAAATGACAAACAAATTGAACGAAGCTCCTTTGCAACAACCACATCGATTTCCATTATTATCTTTGCTATCGTCTCCTGTAAATATCCTTTACAAAACAACAACCTTGGATAATGAAAGGTCATTGAAGCAATTGGAAAATGAAAAAACTAAAAATCAAAGAATATCTGAATGGTTGAATGAATTGAGAAGAATTGCTAATAGTGGTAATAATGGTGACGATAATGCTAACTATCAGGGAACTATGCAAGAACGGTTTAATTATCCTATCGATGGTTTAGGATTTGCACATGTTAATGACCAATCCGGGGTTCCGAATCTAAATGATTTCAATGAGCTAATTGGAAAATTGAAGTTTATTAAGGACCGCAATAAAGGCACCCTTGGAGATGTGGAAAGTGTAGTTGGATCTCAGGCGCAGACAAAAAGGAGTCGTTCTTCGAGAGATAAAAAACCTAAACCGGAAACTATTACTCCATATTTACCCGCTATATCTGCAGGTAAGTTTAAGAGAATACTGAAAAACTTTTACAGTGTTGCAATCAAATCTGAACCCATAGTTTAATTTTTGAACAATTCTTAAAGTTTGTTTATTGAAATTTCCATTTGAAATGATAGCATACTTTTAGGCTTTTTTGTAAAGAGAAAATATTTAACATTTTTCTTAAGAGGTAGATGGCAAAATTTTTTTATATATTGCCGTCATCTAGGTGTTATGGATGATTCCCCAAGGATGAGTTAGGTATGATGACAGTCCGATATTTCAGTCTCACTTAGAAAATTCCATCAATTGTGGTGAATTTTTCTCTTATCACTGAGTGCTGCCCGATTCTAGGTTAGGTTAGATCAGGTCAGGTTTGGTGGCAGTCTGATATTCCAGTCTCACTTAGAAAATTCCATCAATTGTGATTCCACAGTGGTGAATTTTTCTCTTATCACTGAGTGCTGCCCGATTAAGCTCAATGACATGGGACCTCCTTTTGATAGCCGAGTACAAACGGCGTTTCACATTGCTGTGAAACCACTTAGAGAAGCTTTGAAACACTCAGAAATGTCACCAGCTTTACAGAGAGGGGATAATCCACCGCTGAAAAACTGTTTGGTTGTCGGTCGAAGCACGGATCGAACCTACGACACTTTGTTTGCATGACGGACATCCTAACCATTGCACCATGGTAGCTCGATTCTATGTTTAGCTCAATGTCAAGGGACCTCCTTGGTTGTCGGTCGAAGCACGGATCGAACCCACGACATTTTGTTTGCATGACGGACATCCTAACCATTGCACCACGGTAGCTCGATTCTATGTTTAGCTCAATGTCAAGGGACCTCCTTTTTATAGCCGACTCCGAATGGCGTTCCGGTGAAACCACTTAGAAAAACTTTGAAACACTCAGAAATGTCACCAGCAATACTGAGAGGGATAGTCTCCCGCTGAAGAAATGTTTGGTTTTGATTGAAACTGGAATTGAATCCATTGCCTTATGGTGGCACCACGGTGGATTCCCCAAGAGGCCTACAGGACTAAAATCTCCCTATCTTCTACCCTGGAAATGTAAAGCACCCTGGAATCGCTTTGAACTTTAACCAATTCATCTCGCTGGCTCCACGGTGGATTTCCCACGAACCCTGTCAATTGCAAACAACCTATCTTCTATGCTGGAGATCGAAACCACACTGGAAGCGCTTCCTGAGTTACGTCATAATGGTTTCGTTATGGTTCGTTCTGTATTATAGCCTACCTTCAACTCATCAACTTTCCTCATCTCATGCTATTACTAATATCCGGCTCTCCAGTGGTTTTCCGGAATCAAACTGTTCGATTTTCCAGCTCATTTTCTTTGGGCCCATTGGAACGACTGAAGAAGGTGTGTTCTGCGTCGCCTCCTTGTAGCCTTTTCAGTCGTCTGCCTACACCACTGCAAGTTGTGAAAATCTCCGCGGTAGAAACAAGGTCCTCAACTCGCTTGCTCTTGGAGTGCGGCAAGTGAACCTTGTTGACTACCTAGAAGACATTTGACTGCTCAGTGTGTATAGTTAAGCACTAACAGGTCAATAGGTAGTCAGCAAGGTTTCTATGTTCGCGTCCCAAGTGCTGTCTGAAAGCGACTTGAGGACCTTGTTTCTACCGCGGAGTTTATCATAAATTAGCATGCCCGAGTGATCTCTTCAGCCAAGTGATACGCAATGGAATAACATAGAGACCTGTCAGAACGCTGTTCTTAGAACTGCGACAGGGTGTATCCACAGTACTCCCCTGGATCATCTTTATGTGAAGACTTAGATCCTGCCCGTGCGTAGACATGTGTCTTGGATTTTTATCGTATTATCCATTAAAATTACCACCTTGTGGATAGACAACCACCACACAGGAATTTTAAAAGTGATCTTCAATTTCCAGTGTTACTCTTGAGAGAGAGAGAGAGAGAGAGATCTCATAAATCACACAGCACAATATGCAGGTCTGAGCAGAAGTCATGAAATGGTGAAAATTTCCAGGTCAATCCTGCTTTCGGAGTCCGACGATCGCCCACAGGACCGAAGGAAAGAATACTTCCACGGCTAATCAACGTAGTTTACGAGTGTACCATCTACAATCAAAGGTCACATGACATGCGCAAGGATTGATCTTCACCTTCTAGACATATATGTACAGGAGTCCTGAAGCGGTGAGAAGCTATTCCTGTTATCGGAGTCCGATCCCCGCTTATACCACCGTAGGAAAAAGGCCACCCACAGTAGATCAGCGTAGCTGACTTGTGTCCCCCCCGTAATCAAAGGCCACAAAATACATGAAAGGATTGATCTTCACTGTCTAGATCGCGAAATCTAAATATCGTTACAAAAATGAGCATCCAGATGGGGCAGCATACCAGGCAGGTCTGAACAGGAGCCATGAAACGGTGAGAAGCTAAAAGGTTAATCTTGCTTTCAGAGTTCGACGTCCCCCCATAGTTCAGAGGGAAAGTAACCTCCCACGGCATACCAGCGTAGTTGACGTGTGTGAATTGTACTCAAAGTTCACACGACACACGTAAGCATTGATGGCCTATATAACAAGCAGCATACCAGACAGGTGTTAACAGGTGTCATTAAACGGTGACAAGTTAAAAGGTTAATTCCGTTTTCGGAGTCCGAAGACCCCCATTAGCACCGAAGGAAAGGAACCTTCCAAGGCAGATGAGCGTTGTTTACGTGTGCACCATCTATAATGAAAGGCAAAACGACGTGGCTAAGGATTGATCTCTACCTCTCTACCTGTAGAGATTCCTCGTTGCAAACGAGAGCTTCCATATCAGGAGATATACCAGGCAGGTGTCATGAAACGGCGAGAAATTACAAGGTTATAGAAGTTTGTTTTCTGAGCCCGACCATCGTCCATAGCTCCGGAAGAAAGAGACTTCTCACGATGGACCAGCATAGCTGATGTGTGTTCCATCTGTAAACAAGTCCCATGAAACGCGTAAGTATTTATCTTCCCCTTCTATATAGCGAGATACACCGTCACACAAAAGCCTATAGATCATACAACATGGCATACAGGTCTTAAGAGGAATCATGAAGCTGCGAGAAGCTAAAAGGTTAGCACCGGAGGAAAGATACTTCCCACGACAGACCAGCGTATGTATCATGTGTTATCAAGGGCCACAAATTTAGGATCACGAGATGCAGCGTCAACAAAAGACATCATCTATATCATATAGGTCTGAACAGGTGTCATGAAGCGGGGAGGAGCAACAAGGATAATCCTGTTTTGCGAGTCCGATCACTGTAGCTGGCGTGTGCTCCCTCTGTTATCAAGGACCATATGACACGCGTCATTTTATCGCTTGTCCAGCCAAACTTACCCGGCTCACCATCAGATCACTATGGACGCATCATAGCCACTTAGTCTCCGAGTTACTCGATCTCGGTACAAGCTTATATACCAAAAGCGCCACAATAAAATGGATGATAACATAACAGCACGCTATTACAAAAACAAC
Source organism: Haematobia irritans (assembly GCF_050003625.1). Taxonomy (NCBI): domain Eukaryota; kingdom Metazoa; phylum Arthropoda; class Insecta; order Diptera; family Muscidae; genus Haematobia; species Haematobia irritans. The sequence continues at coordinate 148,070,328 of NC_134401.1, forward strand.
AACTCCCTCGTTATCATATAAGCAGTATCGTGTGCTGCATTTACCGATTGTTTAGTTACCTTGTAACCTTTGGTATTTTTTGCCCACAACACACACTTTGGGTTCTTTAGTAAATTTAGCAGTTTGTATTTATTGGTTTTGTTTCACACTTTAATGTCTATTTTATTTATGTACACTTTGGTTTTAACTGTGATTTATAAATTTGCTTTGTACTCTGCCGCTTGCCTCTTAGGTAGACTTATGACAACTGACCAAAAACCAAAAAATTAAGAACAATTGAAATGTCCCTTTTGACACATCAATCCAAACTTGACGAAAAGGAATTTAACGAACTGAGAGTAAGAGAGGCAAACGGCAGAGAGCGGAGGCGATCTGTTCACGTTATACCATTCCACACAGTGGGTCAAATGCTTACGTGAACACCGATTGCAAATAGGTACTTGCGATACTATCGAAGTCCTGTAAGAATTCGAATTTGAAGGCATTTTTTGAGGTTCGCAATATGTCTAACCATCCATCGGCCTTCGGTTTCAGTTGATCATCTCAACTGTCAAACTGGTAGCGTAGTCTATCATATATCATCCTCCTCATCTTGCTACGTATCGAACTCACCTTCTTTAACCATAGTTTGTGTTCGAATATCCTGAAGTCGAAGTAACCACACTGGCGATAACAAATACTACAGCACCGATATGCCGACGTTATCCCCAGCGCCGAATTTCATGGCAACGCTAACAATTTGTGGGTTGTTCTTTGTTGGCCCTCGATTGTCTAAAATTAATCGGTTAAGCAGTCACCACATGTCTCAGTATGACATCTTCAGGTCCAATCTTACTCCTACGTAAACTACACATTGCATGATCTGTGGTAAAAAATATCTCCAGCATAAACGCCTATCTCATCTGGTATGTCTGGTGATTGGTAACATTCCCATCTTCTGAAGTGCTACGATTAATCCGTCTGGGACAATCCAAACCTTTGATCGATTCCATCTTCTGAGGTGCTAGGTTTAAACCGTTAGCGTCTAGCCAAACTTGAATCCTTTCCTATACTGATCGTAACTTGCATTGAGCCAATATGATATCTCTGGCACTTATCACTGACGGTACACAATCAACGTATTCTAAGGATAGCATTGCAGTTCTTAGCATCTCCTCGAAAACTATGTTTGATTACCGTGGACCAATAATGGATCTTTACGTCATTCCGTCCTCTGATTGGCTAGACTTAATCCATGAAAGCTTGCGTTGTTTCTCTTCGATATCTGTAGCGCTTATCACTGACGCCATACCAGCAGCGTATCCTAGGCAATGCGTTGTGTAGGTTAGGTTAGGTGGCAGCGATATATCAGGCTCACTTAGACTATTCAGTTCATTGTGATACCACATTGGTGAACTTCTCTCTTATCACTGAATGCTGCCCGATTCCATGTTAAGCTCAAAGACAAGGGACCTCCTTTTTATAGCCGAGTGCGAACGGCTTTCCACATTGCAGTGAAACCACTTAGAGAAGCTTTGAAATGTCACCAGCATTACTGAGGTGGGATAATCCACCGCTTGAAAACGACCTTGTGTATGCAAGGCGGGCATGCTAACCATGGCTCCCATGCATTGTGTATTAAGTCATCATAGTATCCTGGGCATTGCATTATGCATTGGGTCATTGCAGTTCGCAGTCGGTTCGCTCTATTCTGTCTTCTGAGGTGCTAGGCTTAATCCCTCAGGGTCTAGCCAAACCTGAGTCTTATCCCATGCTGATCGTAGCTTGCCTTGTGTCTCTTCGATATCTCTGGCGCTACACCATCAGCATAACCTAGCCATTGCAGTTCCTTGTATCTCGTCGGAAACTATGCTTGATGACTGTGGACAAAGAATGGACCTTTGCGTCGTTCCGTCTTCTGAGTTACTGGGCATAATCCATCAGGTTCTAGGCAAACCTGAGAAATATTCTATACTGATAGTGGTTAGCTTTGTGTCTCTTCAATATCACTAGCGCTTATCACCGCCGCTATACCATCAGCGTATCCTAGACAATGCATTGCGAATAGAGTCATCATCGTATCCTGGTTATTGCATTACGCATTGGATCATTGCAGTTCGCAGTATCTCGTCGGGTTGCTCTATGCTGTTTTCTGAGGTTATAGCCTTAATCCGTCAGGGTCTAGTCAAACATGAGTCTTATTCTAAACTGGATCGTAGCTTGAGTTACGCCTCTTCGACATCTCTGGGCCTTCTCACTGACGCTATTCCACCAGCGTATCCTAAAGGGTGATACGGTCAAAATTTGGTCAATATAAACTTGACGTATTTCTTTCAATTTTGCATTTTAAAAACCTGAACACCCCTCATTTTGAAGGTGTGTGTGTGTAGAATGTTGCTCCTATTTTGATTTTAGAATTCACTCTTCAGTTGTCAAAATGCCGTCCAAGCAAGAAGAGCAGCGTATCAAAATTTTGCTCGCGCATCGCGAAAATCCGAGCTACTCGCACGCAAAGCTGGCAAAATCACTAAAAGTTGCCAAATCAACCGTTACAAATGTAATTAAAGTGTTTGGGGAACGTTTGTCGACAGCCAGGAAGTCTGGATCGGGGGGAAATCGAAAACCGGAAGCCGCTGAGACGACAAAGAGAGTTGCCGGTAGTTTCAAGTGAAACCCTAACCTCTCTCTCTCCGAGATGCCGCAAATAAGCTGGGTGTATCGTCTACAACCATGCATCGAGCCAAAAAACGAGCCGGACTATCGACTTACAAGAAGGTAGTGACTCCAAATCGCGATGATAAACAAAATACGACGGCCAAAGCGCGATCCCGGAGGCTGTACACGACGATGCTGACGAAGTTTGACTGCGTGGTAATGGACGACGAAACCTACGTCAAAGCCGACTACAAGCAGCTTCCGGGACAGGAGTTTTATACGGCAAAAGGAAGGGGAAAGGTAGCAGATATTTTCAAGCACATAAAACTGTAAAAGTTCGCAAAGAAATATCTGGTTTGGCAAGCCATTTGTACCTGTGGCTTGAAAAGCAGCATTTTCATAGCTTCCGGGACTGTCAACCAAGAAATTTACGTGAAAGAGTGTTTGAATAAACGTCTGCTGCCCTTCCTGAAGAAACACGGTTGTTCCGTACTGTTTTGGCCGGATTTGGCATCTTGCCATTACGGTAAAAAGACCATGGAGTGGTACGCCGCCAACAACGTACAGGTGGTTCCCAAGGACAAGAACCCTCCCAACCCGCCAGAGATCCGCCCAATTGAGAAATACTGGGCTATTGTCAAGCGGAACCTGAAGAAGGCCAAACAAACTGCTAAGGACGAGCAGCAGTTCAAGGCAAACTGGCTTTCTGCGGCCAAGAAGGTGGACAAGGTGGCTGTACAAAATCTGATGGCAGGTGTCAAGCGTGAGGCCCGGCAATTCGGATTTGGAGAAGCGAAAGCCTAACTGAATATTTTTACTGAATTTTATAGTAATTGAACTTGAAAAAGAAATTTAATTTGATTTTTTAAATAAACGATTTCACCGATTTACACGCGTTTTCCCTTGACCAAAATTTTGACCGTATCACCCTTTAGTGCGTAGTAGATCAACATCGTATATAAGCTGCGAGTTATCTCCTCCATAAATTGGGACCTATATCCTCTATCGCCTGGGTCGATCGTGACACTACAAATTAAATTACCAAAAAATCCAACTTACACCTTATTAACGACAAGTTTCTTTCATTCATTTCAGGTTCCATGGTAAATTTGGGTAAATTCTTTCGTGATCTTTCGAAAAATGTCCAATTCAACGAAAAACATCAATGGACTGCCGAAGATCAAAAACTACTCGAAGGAGATCCTCATTATGGAAATTTACAACATCACTTCTCGGACCCGGAAGTTACAAGCGATCGTACTGGTGAATGGATTAAGGCCATACGTTTCTATAGGCCATCACAGAAAATACGCTCACTCGTAGAAATGAATCCACATGGACAATGGGCACATGGTTCGAATTTTATTGATCCCAATTATATGTGGATGGGTTTGGGTAAATAGCAACTGCTTCAAGCCATAACAGTGATGATGGCACTGTTTTGGATAAGTGGCATTCCCTCTACGGAAATGGAATGTAATTAGATGAAGTGCGGGGAGCGAGCGATAAATTGTTGACAACGAATGCCTTGATGTCATTTTGTTCTGTTTTTTCTTCTGTAAGACCTCCGGAAACATTGGTTATTCTTTCTTCCACTTATACATATATAAGACGACATACATATATACTCGTATTCTTTAATTATATATTGAATAAAGTGTGCTGTTTTATTTGTATGTTTGTTTTTGAGTAAATATAAATGCATAAAATTCGAATATTAATGTTTAAGATATTCCCACATATATATTAAAAAAATAAAATTTACTGTTTAACGTATTGACATGAAATGGCCTATTGTATAATGCTTGGTTTTCCGGGGGAGGGGGGATTAATTAACGGAGTCATTCTGACATAACACGTCACACACATACTTCACCTTTAAAAAGGAGTGTCGAATACTTTTTTCGAACTTCTGAACGACAATTTTAAACAGCGGAAATTTTTGGCCAGCCATATATTTTGCAGAGACCATCTATAATTAACTATTCTTTAATGGAGAATTTTAAATAAAAAATCCAATGGTGTGAAGTTTTCACCTGCGGTGAAGTGTTACACTGCACCTGAGCCATACACGTGTGACCCAGAATGGAGACAAATATTTCGACTATTAGAAAATATAAACAACGTGTAGGTATTCATCTCTACCAATATGAACTCCCCATAAGCTGGGAAACACTTGAAATACAACTTCGACAAAATTTTTTATGGAAGTAAAAATTTGAGAAAATTTTCAATAAAAGTAAAAATGTTTAAAAAATTCTTTATAGAAATAAAATTTTGAGACAATTTTCTATGGAAGTAAAAAAATTGAGAAAATTTTCTATGAAAGTAAAAAATTTGAGAAAATTTCCTATGGAAGAAAAAATATTAAGAAACTTTTGTATAAAAATAAAATTTAGAGAACTTTTTCTATAGAACTAAAAATTTCCAAAATATTTCTATAGAAACAATTTTTTTTGAGGAAATTTTCTATGGAAGTAACAATTTAGGAAAATTTTGTATAGAAATAAAATTTTAAGAAAATTTTCTATAGAAATAAAATTTTGAGAAAATTTTCTATGGAAGTAAACATTTTGAGAAAATTTTCTATGGAAGAAAAAAATTTAAGAAATTTTTCTATAGAATTAAAATTTAGAGAACTTTTTCTATAGAACTAAAAATTTCCAAAATATTTCTATAGAAACAAATTTTTTGAGGAAAATTTCTATGGAAGTAAATATGTGAGAAAATTTTTTATGAAAGTAAAAAATTTGAGAAAATTTTCTATGAAAGTAAAAAAATTTGAGAAATTTTTCTATGAAAGAAAAAATATTAAGAATCTTTTGTATAGAAATAAAATTTAGAGAACTTTTTCTATAGAACTAAAAATTTCCAAAATATTTTTATGGAAACAAATTTTTTTGAGGAAATAAAAATTTAGTAAAATTTTCTATAGAAATAAAATTTTAAGAAAATTTCCTATAGAAATAAAATTTTGAGAAAATTTTCTATGGAAGTAAAAATTTTGAGAAAATTTTCAATGGAAGAAAAAAATTTAAGAAATTTTTCTATAGAATTAAAATTTAGAGAACTTTTTCTATAGAACTAAAACTTTCCAAAATATTTCTATAGAAACAAATTTTTTTGAGGAAATTTTCTATGGAAGTAAAAATTTAGGAAAATTTTTTATAGAAATAAAATTTTGAGAAAATTTTCTATAGAAATAAATTTTTGAGAAAATTTTCTATAGAAATAAAATTTTGAGAAAATTTTCTATGGAAGTAAACATTTTGAGAAAATTTTCTATGAAAGAAAAATTTTTAAGAAATTTTTCTATAGAAATAAAATTTAGAGAACTTTTTCTATAGAAATAAAAATTTCAAAAACATTTCTATAGAAAAAAATTTTTTGAGGAAATTTTCTATGGAAGTAAAAATTTGGGAAAATTTTCTATAGAATTCAAATTTCAAAAAAAGAAAAAAACTATAGAAATAGAAATTTTCTATGGCAGAAAAAAATTTTAAGAAAATTTTCTATAGAAATAAAATTCAGAGAACCTTTTCTATAGAACCAAAACATTTCTATAGAAACAAATTTTTTGAGGAAATTTTCTATGGAAGTAAAAATTTTCTATAGAAATAAAATTTTGGGAAAATTTTCTATAGAAATCAAATTTCAAAAAAAAAAACAAAAACTATAGAAATAAACTTTTGAGTAAATTTTCTATAGAAGTAAAAATTGTAAGAAAACTTTCTATTGAAATAGGAATTTAAGAAAAGTTTAAATTGAAATAAAATCTTGACAAAATTTTCTATAGAATTGAAATTTTAACAAAATTTTCTATTAAAGTAACAATTTTGAGACAATTTTCTATAGAAATAACATTTTGAGAATTTTGAGAAAATTTTCTATAGAAATAATTTTTGTTTGTTTTTTTATTGTTGGTTTGTACTTCATTCATATTTGTTGTTTTGATCTCAGCTTTAAAACCATTGCGTTGACTAAACTACAAGAGTACCATCTTGCAGTCTATAGAGCTTTGCCTAAATAAATTTGAGAAACATTATTTTCCTCTGTTGGTTAAGTTACTCTTGTAGTTTAGTCAACGCAATCGTTTTAAACCTGAGATCAAAACAACAAATATGAAATAAAATTTTGCAAAAATTTTCTATACAAAAAATTTGCAAACATTTTCAATAGAAATAAAATTATGACAAAATTTTCCATCTAAATATAATTTTGAGAATATTTTCCATAGAGATAAAATTTTCTCAAAATTTTCTGTAGAAATAAAATTGTTAGAAAATTTTCTGTCAAAAAAAAATTTTTTTTTTTTGAAAAAAATCTTAATAGTCGAAATTTTTGTATAAGTAAAAATTCTAAAAAATCTATAGAAATATTCTATGGAGATTTCTATAGAAATACAGAAAAAGCAAAAAATATGAAAGTAAAAATTTTGAGAAAAGTTTCTATATAACAAAAAATGAAAAAAAAAATTTACAAAATTTTCGATAGAAATAAAATTTTGACAAAATTTTCTATAGAAGTCAAAGTTTCGAGAAAAAATCTGTAGAAATAAAATTTAAAGAAATTTTTCTGTAGAAGTAAGCATTTTAGGAAAATGTTCTATAGAAGTACAAATTTTAAGAAAATTTTCCTTAGGAATAACATTTTGAGAAAATTTTCTATAAAAATAAAATTTTGAAAAAAATTTCAATAGAATTAAAATGTTGACAAAATTTTCTATGGAAATAACATTTTGACAAAATTTTCCATAGAAATAAAATGTTGACAAAATTCTCTATAGAAATAAAATTTTGCCAAAGTTTTCTATAGAAATAAAGTTTTGACAAAATTTTCGGTAGAAATAAAATTTTTAGTAAATGTTCTATAGGCGTAAACATTTTGGGGAAATTTTCAATAGAAATAACATTTTGGGAAAATTTCCAATGGAATTAAAATTTTGAGAAAACTTTCTATGGAATAACATTTTGAGAACATTTTCTATAGAATTAAATTTTTTAAAGAATTTGCAATAGAAATAAAATTTTGGGAAATTTTTTTTAGAAATGAAAAGAAGTAAAATTTTTGGTAAAATTTTGTATAGAAATAAATTTTTGAGAAAATGTTCCATAGAAGAAAATTTTGGGGAAAATTTTCTATAGAAATAAAATTGTGAGAAAATTTTCAATAGAAATAAAATTTTAAGAAAATTCTCTATAGAAATAAAATCTAGATAAAATTTCTTTTTGAAATAAAATTTTGAGAAAAGTTTCTATAGAAGTAAAAAATTTTGAAAAAATTTCCAATTGATTTAAAATTGTTAGAGAATTTTTTATAAAAATAAAACTTTGACAAAATTTTCTAAAGAAATAAAATTTTGACAAAATTTTCTATAGAAATAAAATATTGACAAAAATTTTGTAAAGAAATAATATTTTGAAACAAGATCTATAAAAATAAAATTTTTAGAAAAATTTCTATAGAAATAAAGTTTTGACAAAATTTTCGGTAGAAATAAAATTTTTAGAAAATTTTCTTTGGGCGTAAAAATATTGGGAAAATTTTCAATAAAAGTAACATTTTGGGAAAATTTCCAATGGAATTAAAATTTTGAGAAAACTTTCTATAGAATAACATTTTGAGAAAATTTTCTATATAATTAAAATTTTGGGGAACATTTTCTATAGAAATAAAATTGTGAGAAAAATTTCAATAGAAATAAAATTTTAAGAAAATTCTCTATAGAAAGAAAATCTTGATAAAATTTCTTTTTGAAATAAAATTTTGAGAAAAGTTTCTATAGAAGTAAAAAATTTTGAAAAAATTTCCAATTGATTTAAAATTGTTAGAGAATTTTTTATAAAAATAAAACTTTGACAAAATTTTCTAAAGAAATAAAATTTTGACAAAATTTTCTATAGAAATAAAATATTGACAAAAATTTTGTAAAGAAATAATATTTTGAAACAAGATCTATAAAAATAAAATTTTGAGAAAAATTTCTATAGAAATAAAGTTTTGACAAAATTTTCTGTAGAAATAAAATTTTTAGAAAATTTTCTTTGGGCGTAAAAATATTGGGAAAATTTTCAATAAAAGTAACATTTTGGGAAAATTTCCAATGGAATTAAAATTTTGAGAAAACTTTCTATAGAATAACATTTTGAGAAAATTTTCTATATAATTAAAATTTTTAAAGAATTGCAATAGAAATAAAATTTTGGGAAATTTTTCAGAAACAAAATTTTAAGAAAAAAGAAAATTTTCTCAAAATTTCATTTCTAACGAATGAAAAGAAGTAAAAATTTTGGTAAAATTTTGTATAAGAAAAAATTTCGAGAAATATTTCAATAGAAATAAAATTTTGAGAAAATTCTCTATAGAAATAAAATCTTGATGAATTTTTTTTTTAATAAAATTTTGAGAAAATTTTCTATAGAAGTAAAAAAAATGGAAAAAAAAATTCCAATTGAATTAAAATTGTAAGAAAATCTTTTATAAAAATAAAACTTTGACAAATTTTTCTAAAGAAAAAAATTTTGACAAAATTTTCTATAGAAATAAAATATTGAAAAAAAAATTCTAATGAATTAAAATTTTGAAACAAAATCTATAAAAATAAAATTTTGCGAAAATTTTCTATGGAGGTAAAAATTTGGACATTTTCTATACAAGTATCAATTTTCTATATAAATAACATTTTTAGAAAATTTTCTATAGAAATAAAATTTTGAAAAAAAAAAATTCTAAAGAAATAATATTTAAAAAAAAAAAATTCTACAGAAATAAAATTTTGAGAATATTTTCTATGGAAGTAAAAATTTTGAGAAAATTTTCTATAGAAATTTTAACAAATTTTCTATAGAAGTAAAAATTTTAAGAAAATTGTCTATATAAATAACATTTTTAGACAATTTTGAGAATATTTTCTATAGAAATTTGGACAAAATTTTCTATAGAAATATAATTTTGACAAATATTAATGAAAATACTAAAAGCTGCGGAGAGACTCGGTGGCTTCATTCTCTGTATGTAGTACGCAGCTACCCTCACGAAGGGAAAATTTTTACTCACGTACAAACAGTTTTTAATGAATTACGCTCACGACCGAGAGCCAACGAATTTTCATTGTCCGTTATGAAAATTTTTCATTATGTAATTTCGTTGGCTCAATTTTAATGACATTTTCTTTCTTTGTGGTACACGACAAATCCATGTAGCACGCTGATCTGTAAACCCACATTACATTTCATGCTTTTAGTAACTACTTACCAAATTCTTGATTCTCCTTTCAAATGAATGCCACAAATATAGTTCTTCTCACCTAAATCTTTTTTCTGCTTTCATTAAAGCATTCTAGGGAAAGTAAGGCCTGCTTTCAATTAAAACTAATTTAGTTTGATGTAAATATATGAATATATAGGATATATTTTTCGTTTGTTTCATTTTTTTATAGAATATATTTTGTATATTTGCTCATATAAATTATTAAATTTCAATTTATATAAATATTTTTAAGAATGTATGGAAATACTAGATCTATTCCCTAGGTGGAATAGACAAAATATATTTTGGTAGTGTATAGGATTGAAGAGTTAAAACAAATCACTTCATTTTTTTTTTTTTTTTGAAAATTCATTTTCCAATTTAAGTAAAGGCTAAAATGAACTAAGAATTATTTTCAATAATATAGTTCACTTAATAGCCAGAAAGAAAAAACAATACTTCAAATTTGAGATTACATATGTTAGTTTATAGTCTTACTAAAATTCAAACCCAATATGATGATATCATTCTTTCTATTCCACTGTGGGTGGCATTTTCGAATAATTGGGATATTGAGCAGCTGAGGAAGTGGGTAGCAGACGTTGTTGTAAATCCCGAGTGGCTCGTATCTGTTTGAACAGCGAGTAAATGGCATTCCAGATAATCAATTGAATCACTGTAAAAAAGAAATATTTTTTTAAATAAATATTATTATTATTTTTTTGTTATAAATAAACCTTTGTTTTCCCTGTGAAGTATATAGTATGTGTATCTTTTCATGTTCATATATAGTTAATCATGTATAAATAATTACTCTGATTGTGCAAAAAAAAAAAGACATTTAAAATTGTGATAAGATTTCCAACAAAAACTGGGGATTTTCCCCTTCTGTGATTTGCCATTTCACAATCGATTTGTTTTTCATTTCACATTTGGTCATTTAAATAAGATGAAATTACAGTATACAGTTTTTAGAAATTTAAATTCCATTTAATTTGTCAATGGTCTGGTTGATCGCAATTAACAACAAAAAAAAACTCCATATTAAATTTAAAGTGCAGGGTCATATGTCACTTTGTGTGTAAACATAGCCATAGCAATAGGCGAATACTTGTTTACGTGATTTTCTTATGGGATCCCCAAAATCCGCGATGGAATCACCGTTGCCACAGTTGGTAAAATTCTACCAAAAATGGTAAAGTAATAAAATGTTGACAAAATCTTCTAAAGAAATAAAATTTTGAGAAAGTTTTCTATAGAAATATAATTTTGAGAAAAATTTCGATAGAAAAAAAAATTTGACAAAATTTTCTATAGGAATAAAATTTTAACAAAATTTTTAATAGAAATAAAATTTTGACAACATTTTCTACAGCAATAAAATTTTGACAAAATTTTCTATAGAAATAAACTTTTGACAAAATTTTTTATAGAAATAAAAGTGTGAGAAAATTTTCTACAGAAATACAATTTTGACAAAATTTTCTATAGAAATAAAATTTTGACAAAATTTTCTATAGAAATAACATTTTGAGAAAAATTTCTATAGAAATAAACTTTTGACAAAATTTTCCATAGAAATAAAAGTGTGAGAAAATTTTCTACAGAATTACAATTTTGACAAAATTTTCTATAGAAATAACATTTTGACAAAATATTCTATGGAAACAAAATTGTGACAAAATTTTCTACAGAAATAAAATTTTGAGAAAATATTCTAAGAAATACAATTTTGAGAAAATTTCCTATAGAAAAAAAATGTTGACAAAATTTTCTATATAAAATGTTCTGTACAAATAAAAGTTTTACAAAACTTTCTATAGAAATAAAAGTTTGAGAAAATTTTCTACAGACATAAAATTTTGAAAAATTTTTCTACAGAAATGAAATTTTGACAAAATTTTCTATGGAAATAAAATTTTGACAAAATTTTCTATAGAAATAAAATTTTGACAAAATCTCCTGTAGAAATAAAATTTTGACAAAATTTCCTATAGAAATAAAATTTTGACAAAATTTTCTATAGAAATAAAGTGTTGACAAAATTTTCTATAGTAATAACATTTTGACAAAGTTTTCTATAGAAATAAAATTTCAACAAAATTTCCTGTAGAAATAAAATTTGGACAAAATTTTCTACAGAAATAAAATTTTGACAAAATTTTCTATAGAAATAACATTTGACAAAATTTTCTATAGAAATAAAATTTCAACAAAATTTTTAATCGAAATAAAATTTTTATAAAACTTTCTACAGAAATAAAATTTTGACAAAATTTTCTATATAAATAAAAATGTGAGAAAATTTTCTACAGAAATAAAATTTTGAGAAAATATTCTAAAAAATACAATTTTGAGAAAATTTCCAAAAAAAATTTTGACAAAATTTTTTATATAAATAAAAATGTGATAAAATTTTCTATAGAAATAAAATTTTGAGAAAATTTTCTAAAGAAATAAAATTTTGAGAAAATTTTCTAAAGAAATAAAATTTTGAGAAAATTTTCTATATACATAAAAATTTGACAAAATTTTCTATATAAATAAAAATTTAACAAAATTTTCTATAGAAATAAAATTTTTACAAAATTTTCTAAAGAAATAAAATTTTGACAAATTTTTCTACAGAAATATAATTTTGAGAAAATGTTCTGTACAAATAAAATTTTGACAAAACTTTCTATAGGAATAAAAGTTTGAGAAAATTTACTACAGACATAAAATTTTGACAAAATTTTCTACAGAAATAAAATTTTGACAAAATTTTCTATAAAAATAAAATTTTGAGAAAATTATCTATAGAAATGACATTTTTACAGAATTTTCTATAGAAAAAAAATTTTGACAAATTTTCTATAGAAAAAAAAAATTGACAAAATTTTCTATAGTAATAAAATTTTGACGAAATTTTTTATAGAAATAATGTTTTGACAAAATTTTCTATAGAATTAAAATGTTGACAACATTTCCTATAGAAATACAATTTTGACAAAATTTCCTGTAGAAATAAAATTTTGAAAAAATTTCCTATAGAAATAAAATTTTGACAAAATTTTCTATAGAAATAAAGTGTTGACAAAATTTTCTATAGAAATAACATTTCAACAAAATTTTTAATAGCAATAAAATTTGAACAAAATTTTAATAGAAATAAAATTTGAACAAAATTTTCTACAGAAATAAAATTTTGACAAATTTTTTTATAGAAATAACATTTTGACAAAATTTTCTATAGAAATAAAATTTCAACAAAATTTTTAATAGAAATAAAATTTTGATAAAATTTTCTACAGAAATAAAATTTTGACAAATTTTTCTATATAAATAAAAATGTGAGAAAATTGTCTACAGAAATAAAATTGTGAGAAAATATTCTAAGAAATACAATTTTGAGAAAATTTCCTATAGAAATAAAATCTTGGGAAAATTTTCTACAGAAATAAAATTTTGACAAAATTTTCTATATAAATAAAAATGTGACAAAATTTTCTATAGAAATAAACTTTTGAGAAAATTTTCTACAGAAATAAAATTTTGAGAAAATTTTCTATATAAATAAAAATTTGACAAAATTTTCTATAGAAATAAAATTTTTACAAAATTTTCTAAAGAAATAAAATTTTGACAAAATTTTCTAAAGAAATAAAATTTTGACAAATTTTTCTACAGAAATATAATTTTGAGAAAATGTTCTGTACAAATAAAATTTTGACAAAACTTTCTATAGGAATAAAAGTTTGAGAAAATTTTATACAGACATAAAATTTTGACAAAATTTTCTACGGAAATAAAATTTTGACAAAATTTTCTATAAAAATAAAATTTTGAGAAAATTATCTATAGAAATGACATTTTTCCAAAATTTTCTATAGAAATAAATTTTTGACAAATTTTCTATAGAAAAAAAAAAATTGACAAAATTTTCTATAGTAATAAAATTTTGACGAAACTTTCTATAGAAATAAAGTTTTGACAAAATTTTCTATAGAAATAAAATTTTGACAAAATTTCCTATAGAAATAAAATTTTGACAAAATTTTCTATAGAAATAAAATTGTAACAAAATTTTTAATAGAAATAAAATTTTGACAAAATTTTCTACAGCAATAAAATTTTGACAAAATTTTCTACAGAAATAAAATTTTGACAAAATTTTCTATATAAATAAAAATTTGAGAAAATTTTCTACAGAAATAAAATTTTGACAAAATTTTCTACAGAAATAAAATTTTGGCAAAATTTCCTATAAAAATAAAATTTTGAGAAAATTATCTATAGAAATGACATTTTTACAAAATTTTCTATAGATATAAAATTTTGACAAATTTTGCTATAGAAATAACATTTTCGCAAAATTTTCTATAGAAATAAAAATTTTGATACAACATTCTATGGAAATTAAATTTTGACAAAACTTTCTATAGAAATAACTATGTAAGAAAAATAATTTTAAGGCAATAAAATGTTGACAAAAAACCAGATCCACTTTGTTAGTTTTAAGTACTTTATGTTTTTGTTTGAATCACTATAGCGTTGAATTTCAAATATTGCTTATTAAATATTGCTTACATGAAGTATATGTCAAATATTCAATATACACATTTTTTCATTCTCATATTTAAACTTCAATAAAATAACTTATATTCCAACTGCCGTTTAAACATTTTAATAGAGATGTTCTAAGAAATAAAATTTTGCGAAATAAGAATTTTGGTTTAGTAGTTTTTTGGTGTGGCAACCGTGGATGGAATACCGCAACGGCTAGCGGCAAATTAAAAAGTGTTGCCATCGCTTATCAGATTTTTCAACACACCACTAAACATTATTGCTACCTGTTTGTTTCTATTGCCATTATCGTGATACCAGCAGATACTGCCTGGCGTTCAACGAGTGCACGAAATTCACGATAAAAATACCGAAATACATGTCGCAGTGCTAGAAAACTTGCTCGTGAGCCGATTATATCGCGTTCGTCATTCATTGATATCTCGAGAACTAGAGTCAGTGGAATCACAATTATTAAGGTGTTCGATAGTAAATCATAAAGGATAAATTCATGGCAAAGTTGGAGGTTTTGTAGCGAATATATCTAAAGATATTTTGGTTTCACTCTAGACGAATGATTCGCCTCGAGACGATCGTGATTTTATTGATACGTTTAAGAATTCTAGCTTGATTTTTGTTCGTGAGCGTAATTTTGCAGAAATATTTGTTTTAGTTCCAGTCAAGCACATTCACGAGAGTTGGTTTGCGAAATATGAAGGCTACTTACCCAAACTTAACGTAGCTCCAATAATGGGAAAAGCAATTTGGTTAGCAGGAACTGACTTGGCTATAGCCACATATACCATATAAATCAGGTTCAAAACATTATAGAATATAAAGATATAGGTAGTGACGAGCCAAGGTGTCAAAAGTAAATGGCGTTCCTGTAAAAAGCAATTAGATAAGGAATTAGATAAAATCGATAGTATACACTTTGAGAAATATTATAAAATAATTATTTCCATAAGAAATCAATCCACTTTCAAACAATTGAATAAAATCCACAATTAAAAAAAAATGAGATAAAACTTGTTTAGAGACATTTTTTTGTTAAAATTATAATTTCAACAAAATTTTCTATTTCATCCAAATTTGACAAAAAAAATTTTTGCAGTATTTAATTTTTGCCGCATTTTGTTGATGAAAACAATGGGAACTTAACAGGCATAATATTTTTTGAAAGTTGCCGAAACAGATATAGAAAAATTTTTTGAATCGTTAGTCATAAATTCGGGTTTAGGCAAATAATACATTTGCACCCTATTGTATGCCGTGTAATAAAGAGAACCACGCCCCTAACTCTCGTCTTCATCCACGATACAATATCCCCAAGTTGGCGATCCCAATACTTGCAACACTGCTTTAGACCAACAAAACAGTACTGTTATGAGACATCTGCAAAATTTCTTGATCTATGCATTAGTCTCTATAGATTTCGCCAAACTTTCAATTTACACAAATCAAAAGTTATTTCCGTACCTATGCAATGACTCATATTGGTTTTGTTTTTTTTTTGCTAGCAAATTATAACTGCACTTCGTGGTGAAATCCTCATTGCTCTCTTTGTACTTTAAGCGATAAGTGAATATCAATATTTACACATTGCCATAAGTCGATCCATCCATCATCATGAAATATGTCCATGTATTACAATCGGCGTTAATTTAGATTAAGACTAAGATTAAGTCAATGAAAAACAAAAACGAAAAACAACAAACATAAATGCGTAGTACTAGGCCCACAACTTCTTAATCGCTTATCTTTGCGGCTTCAAGAACCTGCATCTTGCACACAGCACCACCACCACAACCATCCCACCCAACCAAATGTAGACTTACCTTAACAGTACCCACAATGAGCAAAGAAGATGCAATGACATTTGTCACATTGACTGTCAAGTAAACACACAGAGTGATGATAACAGCTGCAACAGTAGGTTAATGTTGGACCCATTAGAGCGAGAGAGAGAACGAGAGGGGAAACAAAAGAGAAAAGAAGAGAAATAAATACACATATGTTTGCACTTTTGGGGCCTCCATAAGCCCAAAAAACGATATAGCATTCTTCTTCTATTTATGAAGTTGATCGTTGACCCATTTTTTCTTACTTACCAGTTCTAAGACCCACATCATCTATTGTTCCAGGTTCAATTTGTTCTTGAACAATTTTCATCACATCATCCAGCCGTGCAAAGGCAACACAGAACAGGATGGTAGAAAATATTGAGCCTATCAAATTCATCCATCCTATAACAATGCCCACTGTGGACAAACGGAAGCCACATAAACTATTCATGGTGGTCGGGGGTTCTACGATAACCAAAAATCTCGAATTTCACAATGCAATAAAAAAGTAACTACAATGACTTTTTTGTTAAATCGGAGAAAAAAATGTAATTAAATTATTTTTTATCTACGTATTATGTATATAATCTTTCAGGGAAAATGTTATAGGCGCTTTAAACACAGCCGCTTTGTTTCGTAGTAAAATGACAACTAAATAAGTTGCTTGTGTCAAGTCAAAGAGAGAGAGAGAGAGGGAGAAAATGTTGACGAGTGATAAAAGCTTTTAGCATGAATACCCTATAGAGGGCTATTCATTATGAAAATTTCTTTAGATTTTGCATATTGCAATAAACCAAAGAAAATGCTTTGTTATCAAATCAAATTTTAGGCATTGGATATATGTTTCTATCATAAAGTACTTTTTCAAGATGATATATATTTGAATTAATATTAGCTGTGTTCCTTTACTTTACTCATAGTAACATGAGAAAACCATTGAAAAACCTCTCAGAGAATAAATTTGATTACAACAAAGAAGCATAATGGAGTACACTGTAAAACCCCTTTTGAAATTGTCGCCGTTAGAAAACAACAGACGAATCAAGAATTCTAATGTCTGAAAAGAAACCTTTGATAAACGTTTTAATATAATGAGATGAATTAAAAAACTATTGAATATGAAATAAAAAAATTAAATACTAAATTTAAAAATTTAATTTTATATTTAAATTATTTGACTAACGGCCATTTTCATGTAGCTCCGTTAGGCTTTAACTGTCAGTTAACAGAGCGTAATTTGCAAATATCTTCTCTCCGGTACACTTTAACTGAAAAATGTTCAGCAGTTAAGTTTCTAACTGACATATGGAATATATAGGCAAGATGACAGATATGTCCATAGTGCGGTTTAAAAGTACGTTAGCTAACGTAGCACTAACGGAGCTTCATGAAAATGGGGGTAAATTGATTTAAATTTAAATTAGTTGACTAATTGCAAAAAAAAACTTTTGGACTAATTTTCGTTCCATGGGACATTGATAATACTTTTTTGTACGTTAGTTAAAAGGACAAAAAAGTGGATAATTATACACAAAAGGTAGATATTAAGTTCGAGTTTAGCCGCTAAAATCGTCACTTTTTCACGATTACTTTTCTTTAATGATCCATTTTAAGGAATACAAACTTTGGGAAAATTTCCTTTGGGCTACTCCCTATCAAAATTTGCAACAAATATGTATAATTTTATGCCTTGTTTGGCTGATTTAGTTTTCACTTTAGCGGCTAAACTCGAACTTAGTACTCACCTAAAGAAGCATAACAATTTGCAAAATTCATATTTCGCACAAAATAGTTCAGAATTTTTAAAAGTTTGTAAATTTTACCACAAATTGGTACTTAATATGGGGCTGTAGATATTTTTTTCAATTTTGAACTCCAATTCTTTACTTCAAACTAAGAAATGGTATTTAACAAATTAAAAAAAAAAATAATAATTATATAAAAAACAAGTATATACGGCCGCAAGTTCGGCCAGGCCGAATCTTATGTACCCACCACCATGGATTGCGTAGAAACTTCTACGAAAGACTGTCATCCACAATCGAATTACTTGGGTTGTGGTCTCTTAAAACTTCTTATTCCTGCATGGTTGTTGGATACCATATACTAACATCACATACCAAATTTCAACCGAATGCGAAGAATTTTGCTCTTCCAAGGGGCTCTGGAGGTCAAATCTGGGGATCGGTTTATATGGCGCCTATATATAATTATGGACCGATATCGACCAATTTTTGCATTGTTGTTAGAGACCATATACTAACATCACGTACCAAATTTCAGCCGGATCGGATGAAATTTGCTTCTCTTAGAGGCCTCGCAAGCCAAATCGGGGGATCGGTTTATATGGGGGCTATATATAATTATGGACCGATGTGGACCAATTTTTGCACGGTTGTTAGAGACCATATACTGACACCATGTACCAAATTTCAGCCGGATCGGATGAAATTTGCTTCTCTTAGGGGCCTCGCAAGCCAAATCGGGGGATCGGTTTATATGGGGGCTATATATAATTATGGACCGATGTGGACCAATTTTTGCACGGTTGTTAGAGACCATATACTGACACCATGTACCAAATTTCAGCCGGATCGGATGAAATTTGCTTCTCTTAGGGGCCTCGCAAGCCAAATCGGGGGATCGGTTTATATGGGGGCTATATATAATTATGGACCGATATGGACCAATTTTTGCATGGTTGTTAGAAACCATATACTAACACCATGTACCAAATTTCAGCCGGATCGGATGAAATTTGCTTCTCTTAGAGGCCTCGCAAGCCAAATTTTGGGGTCCGTTTATATGGGGGCTATACCGAAAAGTGGACCGATATGGCCCATTCGCAATACCATCCGACCTACATCAATAACAACTACTTGTGCCAAGTTTCAAGTCGGTAGCTTGTTTCGTTCGGTAGTTAGCGTGATTTCAACAGACGGACGGACGGACGGACATGCTCAGATCGACTCAGAATTTCACCACGACCCAGAATATATATACTTTATGGGGTCTTAGAGCAATATTTCGATGTGTTACAAACGGAATGACAAAGTTAATATACCCCCCATCCTATGGTGGTGGGTATAACAAACATAATTAAATTGTATTTTTCAACACATTCAAGAAAAAATCTTTTTTTTCACTCAAAAAAAAATATATTTTCAAGAAAAAAATATAGGAGATAATAATTGATAAAAATGTCTTCAACGCTATGAGAAGTTTAGGATAGGCACGATTTATACCAAATTGAATCAATTTAGAAAAACAAGATCTATTTTGTTCGAATTTCGAATTTAATAATTTTTTTTGTGTATACAAAAAAAAAAAAGTTTTTTTTTTATTTTAGTTTATTTTTTAATTTTAGTTTATGTCATTAAAGTAAGCAAAATTAAATTAAATAAACTACGGTAAATTTTCTCAATTTTTTACTAAACTCAACTAAAAGTTATGAACAAAAAATGATAGATCGGCCATTGAAGTTTTCATTATTTTGTTTTTGGGGGCTGCAGTAGTTAAAGGAATGTAACTACACTGAAAAAAGCAGTGACCCAACAGGAAGCAAAATTTTGGTAATTTTTAAAAATTTTTAATAACTATAAATTTTAATACTGTACTGTAACTATAAATTTTAATACTGTTATAAATTTTAATACTGTTAATAACTATAAATTTTAATACTGTGATATCACGCCGATATCACAAAAGTAAGTAAATATTTTTCGACAAATTCAAAAAAAAAAAACAGGAAAAACTTTCTAAGAGAAGCAAATTTCACCCGATCCAGCTGAAATTTGGTACATGGTGTTAGTATATGGTCTCTAACAACCATGCAAAAATTGGTCCCCATTGGTCCATAATTATATATAGACTCCATATAAACCGATCCCCCGATTTGGCTTGCGGAGCCTCTTGGAAGACCAAAATTCATCTGATTCAGTTGATATTTGGTACGTGGTGTTAATATATTGCCTTAAACACCCATGCAAAAATTGGTCTAAATCGGTCAATAATTATATATAGGCCCCATATAAACCGATCATCAGATTTGACCTCCGGAGCCCCTTGGAAGCATAAAATTCATCCGATACGGTTGAAATTTGGTACGTGATGTTAGTATATGGTATCCAACAACCATGCAGGAATTGGTTCATATCAGTCCATAATTATATACAGCCCCCATATAAACCGATCCCCAGGTTTGACCTCCTGTGCCTTTTGGAGAAGCAAAATTCACCCGATCTGGTTGAAATTTGGTACATCTAACAACCATGAACAAATTGGTCCATATCGGTCCACTTTTACGTATAGCCCCCATATAAACCGATCCCGAGATTTGGTTTTGGAGCACCTTGGAGGAGCAAATTTCATCCGAGTTGAAATTTGGTACATTGTGGTAGTATATGGCCGTTAACAACCATGCCTAACTAGGTCCATATCGGTCTATAGTTATATATAGCCGATATGGACCTAATCGATCCCCAATCACACAAAAATTGGTCAATATCAAGTTCATAATTCTATATAGCCCCCATATAAGCGTCCCCCATATTTCAATTTCCATGTCGATTCGTAATTATTTGTAGACTTACCTATACATAACTTTTTTGTCTAATATAGACCACGTATGGACTAACTCACAATTTAGAAAACGATGTTAAGAAGTTTTAAGATACCACAACCCAAGTAATTCGATTGTGGATGAAAGTCTTTCGTAGAAGTTTCTACGCAATCCATGGTGGAGAGTACATAAGATTCGGCCTGGCCGAACTTACGGCCGTATATACTTGTTCTTTTTAAATTTGATATAAATAAGATTGTAAAATTGTTGAAAATTATAAAAACTAATATTTTTTGTTATATTGTTCAAGAACATTGCATATTTTGAAGGAAACAAATTGAATTTAAAAATTCTTGATTATGTCTTTAGCGCTATAAGAAGTTTAAGACAGGCACAACTTAAACATAATTTACTCATTGTAGAAACTTTTGAACATAATTTGAGTAAAGCTCACTCATTTTAGAAAAATTCTAAAAAATTTGTGCAATTTTCGAAATTACTAAAAATTACTAAATTTGTAAACTTCATATGTATACAAATTTTTTTTCACAGTTTTAGTTCATATCATTAAGGTAAGAAATAAGATAATTAAAATAAACATTTTTACTAAATAAACAATTTTACTAAATTTCATCTTAATCAAATCTTAACTTAAATCAATTAATTTTCATGAATTAAAAGATAGTTAAATCGGCTACTTTAGTTTCCAATCAATTTTTCTTGGGTTAGAATTAGGTAAAGGAATAAAACTATTAATATTTATTTTAATCTATTTAAATTTTTCATTTCAGTTTTAATTGTAATTTGAAAAAAAAAAATGAATTTTAACTCCAATCCGGATTTTATATTTAATTTTTGTTTTAATTTAATTTTAAAACCCTAATATAGCTAACGTCCCAAGTCAATGATAGCTGTACAATTTTTCCTGTATATTCAATTTTTGCTTTCTTCTATCACATCAATGGTCTCTTACATATAAGACAAAATATATCGCTTACAATTCTTAGAGAAGTGTATGGTGTTTCGTTTGTCGTTCTTGCCGAACAATACTCTGCAATACGTTTTGTTTTCAATTTGCTCATTATTTTTTCTTTTTTTGTATCAAAATTCAAAAAGCTTTATTGAGCTTTCATTATATTGCACACCAATAATAGAGAATAAAAACAAAACATACGCATATTGCATTCATAGAGTGTTTAGCTTGTATTTATCAGAGATGAGAAATACATTTAAGGAAAAGTTCTTATTTAGCCATAAAAATGTACAAATTGTCAATGAATAAAATGTATTCTTTTGCTATACTTTGATAGTTTCTAGCGAAAAAATTAAAGTTGTTTCCCAAACATTTCGTTTTTAGCAAAATTTTCAGGCAAATATTTTCAACAATATATTAATTCAAAACCCTTTATTTTAAAGAAGTTTGTTCTTAATAATTTTCCAAATTGCTACAATTGTTGTTCTTTGTTTTTTAGGCCATATACTTGATTACCCACTGAGCTGCCATGTAGTCTTTTGTAATTATACAAAGTACGACAGTAAAAGCCTATCATCCCTGTGTGCTGAATATACATATTCCCACTCAATTCTTTGGTGCATATTTTCTGCAACAATGATTCATCAGAGAACCACTAAATGCGTTTAGAATTGCGTTTAACATAAACAAAAGAAATATTGTAGTTGTTGTTATGCGATAATGCATTGTAATGGCAACAGGCGTATCTCTCAGAGAGAGGAAGAGCTTGAGAATATATGAATATATGTATGCTCCACAGTAGCTTCTTCAACAAATGAGTGTGATAGTAAGACAAAAAAAAAAAAAAAACTTTCAAATACCATAGTTCAAAGACCACGACCACTTTTGTTCCCTTCAAGCATTTAGGAGTTAATTAAAAAAACGACTTCGGATCACCAGGAAGTTTTCTAATAGGTTCAAAGCTCAACACACAAAAAATAACAATTCAAAATAACCCTTCAAAAACAATTCAATTTTAAAATCAATCAAATAAAATGTAAACCCCATGGCTAATTTGACAATGTATGTTAACCATAGTTGCCAAAGTTGGTAAAACTCTACCAAAAATTATAGATTTTCTACTTTTTGGTAGATTGGTAGAATTATTGATGTTTTGGTAGATTTTGCCAAATATTCTTCTACAACTAAGAGGTGCCTCATAGTTTTCCTATACAAAGTAAAATTTTAACAAAATTTTCTATAGAAAAAATGTTGACAACATTTTCAAAAGTAATAAAATTTTGACAAAATATTCTATAGAAATAGAATTTTGACAAATTTCTATAGAAATAAAATTTTGACAAAATTTTCTATAGAAAAAAAATTTCGTGTTGTTGCATTACTGCAGTAACAAACTATATGAAAAGATGATGCACAGTGGGAGTTAAGATGATTCAATTTGTAAGAAGAAAATTCCCAAATGTTTTCTCCATAAGAAGTTAGCATTGAGTTATCTCTCCCAGCCAGATCTATACTAAAGGCTGTGGAAAGGTTCATTCGACCGAACTGAAACATGTACAGTCTAGGCGTGTATAGATTTATATCTGGCGTTTTCTTTTCAATGGTTCCATAGATCAAATTCCTTGATGTAATTTGTCCATAAAGCTCGAAAAATAATTAATTGTAAAATTAAAATATAATGCATTTGGACGTTAATCGCCTGTTTCGGTATCAGGCTAACATTAAAGATAATGACAAAAAAAAATTGGCAAAATTGTCAATAGAAATAAAATTTTGATAAAATTTTCTACAGAAAAAAAAGTTGACAAAATTTTCTATAAAAGTAAAATTTTTACAAACTTTTTTATAGAAATAACATTTTGTCAAAATTTTCTATATAAATAAAATTTTGACGCAATTTTTTGTAGAAATAAAATTTTGACGTAATTTTCTCTAGAGAAATAAAATTTTGACACAATTTACTATAGAAATAAAATTTTGGCACAATTTTTTTACAAAAATAAAATTTTAACAAAATTTTCTATAAAAATAAAATTTTAACAAAATTTTCTATAGAAATAAAATTTTGTAAGATAAGATTTTATTTGTTGTAAAATGTTCACCAAATTTTGGTAGGTTATTTATGGCTCGAGTGGCAGCCATGATTGTAACCACATTGTGAGTATATGTGAGTAAAAACCCATTGTCTATCAACAAGAGAGAGAGAGAGGTTCAGAGCAAGAATCTTTGACTAGAAAACGAAAGCATCAAGGTGATTAATGTTCAACACAAAAAAATAATAAAGACGTTATAGGGTGAGATATTTCTCCTTCGAAAACAATTCGACTTTAAAAGCAATCAAAAATCTAAATGTAAACTCCATAGGTAATTTGAAATTGTAACCACCATCTATAGAAAAAAAAAACAAATTGACAAAATATTCTATTGAGATTGGATTTTGATTAAATTTTCTATAGAAATAAAATTTTGACAACATTTTCTATGGAAATAAAATTTTGAGAAAATTTTCTATAGAAAAAATATTTTGATAAAATTTTCAATAGAAATAGAATTTTGACAAAATTTTATATAGAAATAAAAATTGACCAAATTTTCTACAGAAATAAAATTTTGACAAAATTATCAATAGAACTGAAATGTTGACAAAAATTTTAAATATAAATAAAATTTTAACAAAATTTTCTATAGAAATAAAATTTTGACAATATTCTCTATAGAAATAAAATTTTGACTAAATTTTCTATAGAAATAAAATTTTGACTAAATTTTCTATAGAACTAAAATTTTTACAAAATTTTCTCTAGAAATAAAATTTTGACTAAAGTTTCTATAGAACTAAAATTTTTACAAAATTTTCTCTAGAAATAAAATATTGACAAAATTTTCTATAGAAATAAAATTTTGACAAAATTTCCTATAGAAATAAATTTGTCTATAGAAATAAAATTGTGAAAAAATTTCTATAGAAATAAAATTGTGAAAAAAATTTGTATAGAAATAAAAATTTTGATAAAATTTTGACAAAATTTTCTATAGAAATAAAATTTTGACAAAATTTTCAATACAACTGAAATTTGAAAAAAAAATCTGTAGAAATAAAATTTTGACAAAATCGTCTATAGACACAAAATGTTGACCAAATTTTCAATACAACTGAAATTTTGACAAAATTTTCTACTGAAATAAAATTTTCAATAGAATTGAAATGTTGACAAAATTTTCTATAGAAATAACATTTTGACAAAATTTTCTATAGGAACAAAACTTTGACAAAATTTTATATAGAAATAAAAATTGACCAAATTTTCTACAGAAATAAAATTTTGACAAAATTATCAATAGAACTGAAATGTTGACAAAAATTTTCAATATAAATAAAAATTTAACAAAATTTTCTATAGAAATAAAATTTTGGCTAAAATATGTTATAGAAATAAAATTTTGACAAAAGTTTCTTTAGAAATAAAACTTTGACAAAATTTTCTATAGAAACAAAATTTTGAAAAAATGTTTTTATAGAACTAAAATTTTGGCAAAATTTCTATAGAATAAAATTTTAACAAAAAAAAATTGACACAATTTTCAATAGAACTGAAATGTTGATAAAATTGTCAAAAGAAAATTTTGACGCAATTTTCTATACAAATAGAATTTTGACAAAATTTCTATATAAGTACAATTTTGTCACAATTTCTATAGAAAAAACATTTCGAAAAATTCTTCTATGGAAATAAAATGTTGACAAAATTTTCTATAGAAATAAAATTTTTACAAAATTTTCTATAGAAATAACATTTTGACAAATATTTTTTATAGAAATAAAATATTGACAAAATTTTCTATAGAAAAAAAAATATTGACAAAATTTTCAATAGAACTGAAATGTTGACAAAATTTTCAAAATAGAAATAAAATTTTAACAAAGTTTTCTATAGAAATAAAATTTGAACAAAATTGTCTATATAAATCAAATTTTGACAAAATTTCTATGTACTAAAATTTTAACAAAACAAAATTGACAAAATTTTCAATATAACTGAAATGTTGGCAAAATTTTCAATAGAAATAAAATTTTGTAAGATAAAACTTTTTTGGTAGTTTTTAGAAAAAAATTCTCCAAATTTTGGTAGATTATTTATGGCCCGAGCATTTTCTATACAAAAAAAATTTGACAAAATTTTCTATAGAAATAAAATTTTAAAAAAATTTTGAATAAAAATAAAGTTTTGCCAAAATTTTCGATAGAAATAAAATTTTGGCAAAATTTTCTAAAGAAATAATATTTTGACACAATTCTGTAAAGATATAATATTCTGACAAAATTTTCTATAGAAATAAAATTTTGACAAAATTTTCTATAGAAATAAAATTTTGACAAAATTTTCTATAGAAATAAAATTTTGACAAAATTTTCTTCTATAGAAAAATGCAATTTTGACAAAATCTTCTCTAGACAAAAAATTTGATAAAATCTTCTCTAGACAAAAAAATTTGACAAAATCTTCTATAGAAAAAAAACTTGACAACATTTTCAATAGAACTGAAATGTTGACAAAATTTTCTATAGAAATAAAATTTTGTAAGATAAGTTTTTTTTTGGTAGTTTTTTGGTAAAATTTTCTCCAAATTTTGTTAGATTATTTATGGCTCGAGTGGCAACCGTGATTGTAACACCATTGTGAGTATATGTGAGTAAAAAGCCATTGTCTATCAACAAAAGAGAGAGGTTCAGAGTAAGAATCTCTGACTAGAAAGCGAAAAGTTCAAGGTGATTGTAGTGTAAAAAAACTGGTGAGCTTTGTGATAGGTGATAAACCATTCCACCATTAAAATCTTACTCAATAATCCCTGCCCAGTTGCAATTTCAATATCAAACGTGAGTATAAACGACTGTAAAGCAACTGTGTATCAAAAGGAGAGAGTGGCACAGAGCAAGACACTCTGAGTAGAAAACGAAAGTTTCGAGTTGTAGGCTTGCCTTTTGGACGATCATCATTTTTATTCTTTTTTTATTAAACAGCCAATGTTTTATATACTTCTCTTATTAACAGGTTCGACTCCCCAAGCACAGGTACAACACTTTTTCCCTAAGTGGGACTCTACTCGTAAAGAAAATGATATCACTTGCTAAAGTCCTTTCTTCTATGGTGAAAATACCCGTATATATTGTCGATAGAAAATGTTTGCAGGGTTAATATCGCTATGTAATTTCTGGGTAAATACATGGAAAAATAAATAAGGAAAGTATAAAATTGGGCCAGGGCGACTATATTACACTCTGCACTAAACTGGAAAAGAAGATTGTTGTAAAAGGTTTTGGAAAATATTGGCATGCTTGTAAATCTACTCTCTATGCAAAATATCAAGCAAATCATAGTAAAATGTAAAAATTAAATTTTAAAATAAGTGGGGGACAAATGCTGGTTTCGAGGACCATATAATTGCACATCGAGCGGTGGATATGTATGGGAGCTAAATTTAAGTCGGAACTGATTTTAGGCAAAATCCGAAGACTTTAGTAGAATGTCAATTGTAGTACAATTTCGTTGAAATCTGAGGTGAAAACCTACATGCATATGAGAGCCAGGAATGTATTTCGAATCGATTTCTTCCAAAATCACCAGGGATCGATGCTGACCCAAAAATAGTACTTTTGCCAAATTTCAAGATCAGTGGACTCAAACTGCAACCTAGAATTTCATTAGAAAAATGTGTCTACCAACAGAGGGACATCGCTAACTCCAAATAAGGGCCTTGCTTGGCCACGGACATAATCTGTCTATCTTGTCTTTTTCGAGATGTTGCAAACATGGGCACTAACACATAATACCATTCTTCGCAGTGTGATGCAGGATAAGTATAGATATTTACAACCGCATAAAAAAATAACGTTGTAATGATAAGGGCTATGGAGTCAAGCGAAATCTTCTCAACTCTAGCTTCATAATTTTTCATAAAACTTCGAGTAATATAATTAAATCTCGGCATAATAAAATCCCATTGGTTACACGCAAATTTAAGTTGATTGCAATAGCAAAAAAGTGGTGAGTTTAGTGATAAGTGATAGACCTGGGGAAATGTAATTAATATGCCTTTGTGATATGACAAAATCCTTACCCATAAATTCCAGCTTAGTTGCAATTTCAATATCAAGCGAACTAATACATGTCATTGAATCTGGGTGAACTTTAAACTTAAAAGCTTAAAAATTAAAATTAATTTAAAATTCAGATTCCCATATAATTTGGTACAATGTTAAAAATATTGAATTCAAATTAATTAATTGTTAAAAATTTAATTAAGAAATTAAACAAAATAATAATCAAATTTTTTTTAAAACTTTATTTTTGTTACATTTAATTTAATTTAATTTAATTTTAATTTTTTTTTTACATTTTTTATATATTTGTCATGAGTATGATTTATAAAAAAAAACCCAAAAATCATATCCATCTGTCTTGT
This sequence comes from Haematobia irritans, assembly GCF_050003625.1. Lineage (NCBI taxonomy): Eukaryota > Metazoa > Arthropoda > Insecta > Diptera > Muscidae > Haematobia > Haematobia irritans. Next base: position 148,098,595 of record NC_134401.1, read on the forward strand.
GGGTCTACAGTATCTGTGATTAAATTTTGTTGCGATTGATTTCTCTCGGATGTTATCTGCCTTAGAAGCATGTAAATAAGAATCCATAGGACTATATCGAAAACTGGAAATAAGGAGGAAAAATATGTTATTTGTTACAAAATCGATGCTTATTGTGAGAAATATGTGTAGTTGAATATGACTATAACGAAAAAACTACAAAGGTGTAACATTCTTGGACTTATTCACAAAGACCTTTTTTAATTTTTGGGTTTTATTAAAATTTTGTATCTTTGTCTTGGAGACGACTTATATTGGAATCACATAAGAAGTTAAACGTTATCGAATCAAGAACTACAAATATATTTTTTTTAATCGCGAAGCGAAGCCATATTTTCTTCAATGCACTGCCAAATCGGCCAAATAATTTTGCATAGTACGTCCCATGATTACTATGTCCTCTCAAGGTAGCATTCACCATTAGTGATAAAAACCGGTTATACCAGGTTGTAAAGGTGCCAAAAACACCACCCAACAGTTTTCATATAACACCTACCAAACCAAAAAATTTATTTTGCAAAATTTTATTTCTATAGAATATTTTGTAAATTTTTTTCTGTAGAAAGTTTTGTTAAAATATTTTTTCTATAGAAAATTTTGTCAAAATTTTGTTTCTATAACAAATTTTGTAAAAAATGTATTTATATAAAAAATTTTCTCAACATTTTATTTCTATAAAAAATTTTGTTAAAATTTTATTTTCATAAAAAAAATTTCAAAATTTTATTTCTATATAAAATTATATAATTTTTTTTTTTCTGTATAAAATTTTATAACTTTTTTTCTATAAAAAAAATTATCAACATTTTTTTTCCATAAAAAATTTTGTCAAAATTTTATTTATACACAATTTTGACAAAATATTATTTCTTTAGAAAATTTTGTCAACATTTTATTTCTATAAATAATTTTGTCAAAATTCTATTTCTACAAAAAAAAAATTGTGAAAATTTTATTTCTATAGAAAATTTTGCCAAAATTTTATTTCTATAACAAATTTTGTCAAAATTTTGTTTCTATAGAAAATTTTATCAAAATTTTATTTCTATAGAAAATTTTGTGAAAATTTTATTTCTATAAAAAAATTTGTCAAGATTTTATTTCTATTTTTTTCTATAGAAAATGTTGTCAAAAGTTTATTTCTATAAAACATTTTGTCAAAATTTTATTTCTAAAAAAAATTGTGAAAATTTTATTTCTATCGAAAATTTTGTCAAAATTTTATTTCTATGAAAAAATTTTGTCAAAATTTTAGTTCTATAAAATTTGTCAAAATTTTACTTCTTAAAAAATTTTGTAAAAATTTTTTTCTATTGAAAATTTCTTCAAAATTTTAGTTCTTTAGAAAATTTTGTCAAAATTTTATTTCTATAGAAAATTTTGTCAAAATTTTATTTCTAAAAAAATTGTGAAAATTTTATTTCTATAGAAAATTTTGTCAAAATTTTATTTCTATAAAAAATTTTGTCAAAATTTTATTTCTATTGAAAATTTTGTCAAAATTTTATTTCTATAAAAAATTTGTCAAAGTTTTACTTTAAAATTTTTTTTCTTTTCCTTCTTTAAAAAATTTTGTAAAAATTTTTTTCTATAGAAAATTTCTTCAAAATTTTATTTCTATAGAAAATTTTGTCCAAATTTTATTTAAAAAAAAAATTTTGAAAATTTTATTCCTATAGAAGATTTTGTCAAAATTTTATTTCTATAAAAAATTTTGTCAAAATTTTACTTCTTTAAATTTTTTTTATAGAAAATTTCTTCAAAATTTTATTTCTATAGAAAATTTTGTCAAAAGTTTATTCCTATAAAAAATGTCGTAGTCAAAATTTTATTTCTATAGAAGTTTTGTCAAAATTTTATTTCTATAGAAAATTTTGTCAAAATTTTATTTCTATAGAAAATTTTGTATAATATAAATAATAAAGCTTTAAATAAAGCATGAGTTAATAAATGAAAAAAAGCTAACTTATAAAATCCTATAGATAAAATTCTCATTATTAATCCTAATTGACTTAAAGTAGGTAAAGCAATAATTTTTTTTACATCAAATTCATAATTAGCTCTTAATCCAGCTATAAATATTGTTAATCCAGATAATAATAATAATAAATTTCCCAATCAAGAATTAGCTAATAAAATATTATATATATTTTGTCAAAATTTTATTTCTATAAAAAACTTTGTCAAAATTTTATTTCTATTGAAAATTTTGTCAAAATTTTATTTCTATAAAAAATTTGTCAAAGTTTTATATCTATAAAAAATTTTGTCAAAATTTTATTTCTATAAAAAATTTTGTTAAAAATTTATTTCGATAAAAAATTTTGTCAACATTTTATTTCTAAAAAAAAATTTTGTCAAAATTTTATTTCTATAAAAAAATTTTGTCAAAATTTTATTTCTTTAAAAAAATTTTGTCAAAATTTTATTTCTATTGAAAATTTTGTCAAAATTTTATTTCTATAGAAAATTTTTCAAAATTTTATTTCTATTGAAAATTTTGTCAAAATTTTATTTCTGTTGAAAAGTTTGTCAAAATTTTATTTCTGTTGAAAAGTTTGTCAAAATTTTATTTCTATAAAAAATTGGTCAAAGTTTTCCTTCTTTAAAAAATTTTGTAAAAATTTTTTTCTATAGAAAATTTCTTCTAAATTTTATTTCTATAGAAAATTTGTCCAAATTTTATTTTAAAAAAAATTTTGAAAATTTTATTCCTATAGAAGATTTTGTCAAAATTTTATTTCTATAAAAAATTTTGTCAAAATTTTATTTCTATAAAAAAATTTTGTCAAAATTTTACTTCTTTAAAATTTTTTTATAGAAAATTTCTTCAAAATTTTATTTCTTTAGAAAATTTTGTCAAAATTTTATTTCTATAGAAAATTTTGTCAAAATTTTATTTCTATAAAAAATTTTGTCAAAATTTTATTTCTATAAAAAAATTTGTCAAAATTTTATTTCTATAAAAAATGTTGTCAAAATTTTATTTCTATTGAAAATTTTGTCAAAATTTTATTTCTATTGAAAATGTTGTCAAAATTTTATTTCTATAAAAAATTTGTCAAAGTTTTCCTTCTTTAAAAAATTTTGTAAAAATTTTTTTCTATAGAAAATTTCTTCAAAATTTTATTTCTTTAGAAAATTTTGTCAAAATTTTATTTCTATAGAAAATTTTGTCAAAATTTTATTTCTAAAAAAATTTTGAAAATTTTATTTCTATAGAAGATTTTGTCAAAATTTTATTTCTATAAAAAATTTTGTCACAATTTTATTTCTATAAAATATTTTGTCAAAATTTTATTTCTATAAAAAATTTTGTCAAAATTTTACTTTAAATTTTTTTTTTATAGAAAATTTCTTCAAAAGTTTTTTTCTATAGAAAATGTTGTCAAAAGTTTATTTCTATCAAAAATGTCGTAGTCAAAATTTTATTTCTATAGAAAATTTTGTCAAAATTTTATTTCTATAGAAGATTTTGTCCAAATTTTATTTCTATAGAAAATTTTGTCAAAATTTTATTTCTATAGAAAATTTTGTCAAAATTTTATTTCTATAGAAAGGTTCCGAAAAACCACCCACTAGTTTCAATTAGAAATGTGCACGTAAGTAATAGTTTACTCACGCTCGCGCACACTCACGCACGATATTGTTTGGTAGGACTCACCCTCACGCACACTCACGAAGCTAAAATTTGTACTCACGCACGAAAATGTCGTGACTCACGAAAAATACAGTAACTCACGAAAAATACCGTAACTCACGAAAAATATTGTGACTCACGAAGAATCTTTTGAGTAATGTGCCTTAGCGACGTGTCTGAAAACATGAGCATTATTAAAATCGAGAGCGTTATTACACTCTCCACATCTAAGGGGTCAATAAAATTGTAAATGAGGTTAACTCTTAAGCGTTTTCTTGGTGAGCGGGATTTTTTTCGTGAGCATAAATCTTTACACACGCACACTCACGAAGATAATATTTTCGTGACTCACGCTCACGCACGACTTTTGGGTTTGTTAATCACGCTCACGCACACTCACGCTGTTCCCATGAGCGTGACTCAAGACTCACGCTTGAGTCACGAAAATTTTCGTGAATCACGACAATTTCGTGTCACGTCCACACCTCTAGATTCCATATATAGGCACTGTTGCCATTCGTGTCAAACATAAACTACCAAAATTTCGAGAGAATATTACCAAAAACCTACCAAACAAAAAATTTTATTTTACAAAATTTTATTTCTTTAGAATCTTTTGTCAAAATTTTATTTCTGTAGGAAATTTTGTCAAAATATTATTTTTTTTTTTAAATTTTGTCAAAATTTTATTTCTATAGAAAATTTATGAAGTACATTGGAGCAAAACATCAGTAATTCTATCAATCTACCAAGCCGTAAAAAATCTACCATTTTTTGTAGAATTCTACCAACGGTGGCAACAGGTTATATAGGCCGGTATTTTAAAACCGAAAAATCTGTCCTTAAAAGATCCGATTTTTTTTATCACTTTAGCTTTCTTCCTTAGTCACTTCGCCATAAATTACTCTAACTGACCCTTTCCCTCGCGATCATATCCCAGCATTCTGAGGGAAGTCGTCGTTACAGTCCATTTTTCAATGCCATCTTACCTAAACCAAGGCCAATTAATATTAAGGTTACATTCACTGTTGATGTTTGGAAATCCATGGATTGCCTCAAATGTAGATAAAGGATGTACATGAAAAGAGCTGCATTTAAAATGATGAAAATAGCAAAACACACTAGCCAAGGTATCAGCAAACGATGACGTTTCTATGAAGGAATACCAAAAAATAAAATTAAGGATGTTCGCTCTACTGATATGTGGTATGTTACTTACCTTGACCGTTCCCAGAATAAGAAGAAAAGATGTAATCACATCGACTACACTGAGAAAAAAATATAAGCAAATAACACTAATGACAACTGGAAAAGTAAATAAAAAATAAATTATTATAAGGTTTGAATAGTAAACTATTTAAATATTTAATTATTTATTTATTTTATTTATAACTAAAATAAAATAATTATTTAAAAATATTTTCTTTTCGGTTTATTCGTTTTAAGTATTTTATACATTTTTTTGAGAAACAATATAAATTGAATTTTAATTTCAATAGTTTAATTTTTTTTATGAAAAATCTACTCACCATTACGAATCCCCAAATTCGTGTGTGGCGTTAAAATTTGTCTTTCCACTATTTGCACAAGATAATCCAAACGTTCAAAGGCCACGGACAAAAGTATACCGAAAATTAGGCCAACTATCAAAGTGAACCAGCCAATTGTAAGACCCACTTTGGTCAAACGACAACCACAAATATTTTCCATATTCTTAGGAAAAGTTAAATTTAAATAATTTTATTTATAAAATAGTTTCTTATATCGATAATCAAATTAAAAGTAAAAGTAAATAGCTTTTCAAATATCTTTAATTTTTTTTAAAAATACATTTTTATAGGTAAATGATAAAATTGCAACTAAATTATTTAGAATTACATCTATGCATTGCAAGATAATTTGCTCACACTTTTAAAGACATAAGGATAGCTCGAATAATACGAAGGAGAAAAATTTTACACAAAATATAAAATACAAATAAATGTTATATCTTTATATATACTAAAATATTTTATTACTATTTTGTTGTTATTTTTTAAAACAAAATTATGAAATGCGCTCTTTTTATAATTATTTATATAACATATTTATTTAAACGGAAAATCGAATTATGATGGTGCAAAAATATAGTACAAAAAATATTATTTATATATATTTGTATGATATTAATATGCTTTATATATTAAAATATATTTTTTTTATTGTATATATATATTTAAATAATTTTTTATTTTTCATAATAAAACAAGCGTATATACGGCCGTAAGCTCGGCCAGGCCGAAGCTTATGTACCCTCCAGCATGGATTGCGTAGAAACTTCTACTGAAGACTGTCATCCACAATCGAATTACTTGACAACATTTTTTTTGACAACATTTTCTAAAGAAGTAAAATTTCGAAAAAATTTTCTAGAGATATAAAATTTGAAAAAAATTTCTATAGAAATAAATGTTTGACAAAATTTTCTATAGAAATAAATGTTTGACAAAATTTTCTATATAAATACAATTTTGACAAAATTTTCTATAGAAATAAAATTTTGACAAAATTTTCTATAGAAATAACATTTTGACAATGTTTTCCATAAAAATAAAATTTTGGTAGATTATTTTTGGGTCGAGTGGCAACCATGAATATGAACCGATATGGACCAATTTATGTTTGATTGGGGATCGGCTGTATATAACTATAGACCGATATGGACCAATTTTGGCATGGATATTAGCGGCCTTATACTAACACCACGTTGCAAATTTCAACCAGATCGGATGAATTTTGCTCCTCCAAGAGGCTCCGGAGGACAAATCTGGGAATGGATTTATATGGGGGCTATATATAATTATGGACCGATATGGACCAATTTTTGCATGGTCATTGGAGAACATATACCAATACCATGTACCAAATTTCAGTCGGATCGGATGAAATTTGCTTCTCTTAGAGGCTCCGCAAGCCAAATCGGGGGATCGGTTTATATGGGAGCTATATATAATTATAGACCGATTTGGACCAATTTTTGCATGGTTTTTAGAGACCATATACTAACACCATGTACCAAATTTCAGCCGGATCGGATGAAATTTGGTTCTCTTAGAGGCTCCGCAAGCCAAATCGGGGGATCGGTTTATATGGGGGCTAAATGTAATTATGGACCGATATGGGCCAATTTTTCCATGGTTGTTAAAGACCATATACTAACACCATATACGAAATTTCAGCCGGATCGGATGAAATTTGCTTCTCTTAGAGCGATCGCAAGCCAAATTTGGGGGTCCGTTTATATGGGGGCTATACGTAAAAGTGGACCGATAAGGACCAATTTTTGCATGGTTGTTAGAGACCATATGCTAACACCATGTACCAAATTTCAGTCGGATCGGAAGAAATTTGCCTCTCTTAGAGCAATCGCAAGCCAAATTTGGGGGTCCGTTTATATGGGGGCTATACGTAAAAGTGGACCGATATGGCCCATTTGCAATACCATCCGACCTACATCAATAACAACTACTTGTGCCAAGTTTCAAGTCGATAGCTTGTTTCGTTCGGAAGATAGCGTGATTTCAACAGACAGACGGACGGACCGACGGACATGCTCAGATCGACTCAGTATTTCACCACGACCCAGAATATATATACTCTATGTGGTCTTAGAGCAATATTTCGATGTGTTACAAACGGAATGACAAAGTTAATATACCCCCATCCTATGGTAGAGGGTATAATAATTAAATGCGCTCGTTTTATATTTATTTATATAAAATATTTTTTTTATATAGAAAATGTAATTAAACCTAAAAAGTTAAATTAAAATTAAAAAACCCTATATTGTACAATTTCAATTAAATTATTTAGAATTATATAGGCATTGAAAGAAAATTGTCCCATATTTTCCAAATAGAAGGACAGCCAGAAAAATTGTACACATAATTTATTATACAACAAGATATTTTTACTTTAAATAAACATATATAAAAACTACTTTTTATTTTACTAAACTTAATTAAATAAGAAAATAAATTTAATCTAAATTACATGGAAGACTGTCAATCTACCAAGCCGTATTTTTTTTTTTTTAACATCTTCTATTGGTCCATGGCTTGGTTATTTAAAATAAATAAATAAATTTAATATTTTATATATATATTAATTTTTATATATATTAAATTTTATTACAAATAAAATTATTTTTTTATAATTAAGAAATTCCCAAACTGAAAATTGCTTGGTACCACAATATCAAACATTACACCTACACACCCTAATACATAACGTTGATATTATCTTGTTCTCTGCTCTCTTCTCTCTGTAAGAGCATTTTCGAATAACATCTCAAAAGGAGCAAATGAAAAAGTTGCAATAGAAAGGAAAGAGAAATTTCTAACAAGTTCATGGATCATTTGCGTACACTCAAAAAATTAAATCCAACAAAAAAAACTTTAGGTTAATTTTAGAAAATTTCAACTAAACTGTATTACAAACGATGGTATGAATGAAAAAAAGTAAATATTTGTCGATAAATTCAAGACATTTCCATTATACGTATTTCATTTCTTTTCTCTTATTAAGAGAAATTTTTTATGTTGAAAACAAACAAAAAATGTGAGCACGAATTTATGGAAATGTCTTTAAGGTCATATGAAGTTCAAAAACAAAATTTAGGCAAATTTAAGAAAATTTCAACTAAACTATATTACAAACACCGCTATGACAAAGGTAAATATTTTTTGATAAATTCAAGAAAATTCATTATACGTTTTTTTTTAATTTTTTTCTCTTATTAAGAAAAATTTTTTATTTAAAAAAATGGGAGCACGAATTTATGGAAATGTCTCAAGGGTCATATGAAGTTCAAACTGGACACATGTTTATTAATTTTTATAATTTAAAAAAATGCTATTGTGCGTTTTTTCTTATATGCGATGTGCTTATATCCATTACCGTTATGTCTGTTTTAAAATAAAACTTAATTATAGCTTAATTTTTACCCTAATGTTTAGTACTAAGTTCGTTTTCGCGAAAAACGAATATCTTCATATATCTCCCTAAATAGGGTCTCAAACCCAGGGATGTTAACTTATTTATGTGAATGTCTGAAAATGCTCAAAACAAAGATTTCGCATTTATTCCGCGCTAATGTTTTTTTATATGGAATATAACAGTTTTTCGTGCGAAAACGTGATCTTAGTACTAGGCTTAGGCCGGTTATTTAAAATTAAATAAAATAAATGTTACTGATTTTATGAAAATAGCCCAATATATTTCGTTTTTTAATTCAATATTCTTAATCTTTTAATTATTGTTTTTCTAACCCATCATTTCTACACAGTTTGTGGTGCCGCAATAAAAGTCTCTTTTCTCATTTGTTTATACAGTGTATAAATGGGGTAGAAAATTGCTATTTGCAGAACTGAAATATAAAATGTGTAGAAAATTATCAGACTTAAAAATTTATAAATTTCATTCCTAGGAGGAGGCCAACTTACCCACAAGAGACATGCCAATAATGAATTCGATAGCTGGACTCATTGATGTTAGCAAAATTACAAAATTATAAATGAAACTACCAACAATGTGTATAAAGGTTATCAATATCCAAGGAATCATATACATAGGTTGTCTCTAAAAAAAGAAAAGAATTTATATTAAAATAATACCCTGTTCCACAGTGTGGCGCAGGGTATAAAAACACACACACACACAAAACGAGATAAAAATTGAAAATTCCCACAAATTTTTAAAATTCTCATATTTCCTTACCTTATTTATGCCTTTGATAAGAAACCCTGAGACAATGAGCATAATAACACCCACAATTAATACCACTACTATGGCAAAGCGTATACCAATTGTTGCTGTAAATAGAGGATTTAATTGAGACTATAGTTTCTGATATAGTGGGTGATACAAACAAATTCGTCCGGATGATGGAGAATGAGATGAAGATGGCTCTCATGCAAGAATTTCTCTGAATGACAATAACTATTACACTCATAGATATACTCTTTTCATGGTGACCACGAATCAACACACATATGATTACAAATGGAGAACTAAATGTATGATGAAATGAGAGCATTGCTTATGCGAAATGATTTCCGAGAAAGACAATTTAACTTAATAGTTTATAGATAGAAAAATATGTTCTCTGTTAATAAGAGAGCAAATGTTAAGGTTACGTTATAGTGTTAAGTGTTATGAGAAGAAATTAACATACTTTTCTATGAGTTTTTTTCTACAAGGCAGTTCTTACTACGATATAGCGTAAAAGGATATATACTCAATATTCAGGCCAGGAGAAGTGTGAGATAATGGGTCATGATTCACCTGTTACGATTTTCCTAAAAGGCTACGACTGGACCAACGTATAATTTTTTTCACGTATTTGATACTTACTAACTTCTACATTGATATCGGCATCATTGACCTTCATCTCTTTGATGACATCATTGAGTATATTTTTATCGGCTAAAAATCCTATAGAGGTTATGAGAAGGATTGCATAGATCACAAAGGTGGCATAACCAATAAATAGTCCAAAACAGGAATGGGTACACATTTTCGCGAATAGTAAAATTATTTTTAGAAATAACAAAATACGTAAACTTTGCGAATCTACTACTAGTATGTAGAACTTTACGGCAATAATAAGATCATCATCAACGTTATAATGAACAACCAAACTGATTCATGGCTTTGAGAAATCGTAATGTGCTATCAAAACGGATCTGAGGTTAAGAAAATCAACCTACAAGTCCAATATGTTTTGTATGTGGTTACAAATAGATTTTGTGTGGTGAATCGAGATATAAATAAAGAAAATGCAAAATTTGTATACAATATCCAATAAGCACGCTTCATTAGCTTTTGCGTAATTGATTAGGAATTAATTGTTGATTTCTATAGAAAATTTTTTCAAAATTTTAGTTCTATAGAAAATGTTGTAAAAATGTTAGTTCTATAGGAAATTTAGTCAAAGTTTATTTCTATAGGAAATTTAGTCAAAATTTTATTTCTATTGAAAAATTTTGTCGAAATTTTATTTCTATAAAGAATTTTATCAAAATTATATTCTATAGCAAATTTTGTCAAAATTTAATTTATATAGAAAATTTTGTAAAATTTTATTTCCATATAAAATGTTCTCATAATTGATTTCTATAGAAAATTTTATAGAAATTTTATTTCTATAGATAATTTTTCAAAAGTTGATTTTTATAGAAAATTTTGCCAAAATTTTATTTCTATAGAAAATTTTGCAAAAATTTTATTTCTATAGAAACTTTTGTAAAAATTCTATTTCTACAGAAAATGTTGTCAACATTTTATTTCCATAGAAAATTTTCTCATAATTGTATTCTATAGAAAATTTTGTCAAAATGTTATTTCTATTGATAATTTTGTCAAAAGGTAATTTCTATAAAACGTTTTGTCAAAGTTTTTAATTTTGTCAAAATTGTGTTTCCATAGAAAATTTTGTCAATTTTTTTCTTCTAAAGAAAATGTTCTTTAATTCTATAGAAAATTTGGTCAAAACGTTTTCTACAGATAATTTTTTCAAAATTTTATTTCTATAAAAAGTTTTCTCATAATTGTTTTCTTAGAAAATTTTGTCAAAATGTCATTTCTATTGATAATTTTGTCAAAAGTTGATTTCTATAAAAAGTTTTTTATAATTTTATTTTCATAGAAATTTTTGTCAAAATTTTATTTCTATAGAAAATTTATTCAAATTTTTTTTTCTATAGAAAATTTATTAAAAATTTTTTTCTATATAAAATTTTATTTCTATAGAAATTTTGTCAAAGTTTTTAATTTTGTCAAAATTGTGTTTCCATAGAAAATTCTTTGTTCTAAAGAAAAATTTTGTTAATTCTATAGAAAATTTGGTCAAAACGTTTTCTATAGATAATTTTTTCAAAATTTTATTTCTATAAAAAGTTTTATCAAAATTTTATTTCCATAAGAAATTTTCTCATAATTGTTTTCTTAGAAAATTTTGTCAAAATATCATTTGTATTGATAATTTTGTCAAAAGTTGATTTCTATAAAAAGTTTTTTAACATTTTATTTTCATAGAAAATTTTGTCAAAATTTTATTTCTATAGAAAATTTATTCAACAAAATTTTTTTTTTTCTATAGAAAATTTATTCAATTTTTTTTTCTATATAAAATTTTATTTCTATAGAAATTTTTTCAAAGTTTTTAATTTTGTCAAAATTGTGTTCCCAATGAAAATTTTGTCAAATTTTTTCTTCTAAAGAAAATTTTGTTTAATTCTATAGAAAATTTGGTCAAAACGTTTTCTATAGAATATTTTGTCACAATTTAATTTCTATAAAAATTTTGTCAAAATTTTATTTCCATAGAAAATTTTCTCAAAATTGTTTTCTTAGAAAATGTAGCCGAATGTCATTTCTATTGCTAATTTTGTCAAAAGTTGATTTCTATAAAAAGTTTTGTCAAAATTTTATTTCCATAGAAAATTTTGTAAAATTTTATTCCTATAGAAAATTTATTCAAATTTTTTTTTTCTATATAAAAAGTTGTCAAAATTTTATTTCTATAAAGAATTTTGTCAAAATTTTATTACTTTAGAAAATGTTGTCAAAATTTTATTTTTGTAGAAATTTCCTCAAAATTTTATTTTTTTTTTTGAACAAAAAATTTTATTTTATTAGAAAATTTTGTCAATATTTGATTTCGTTAGATATTTTGTCACAATTTTATTTCCATTGAAAATTCTGTCAAAATTTTATTTGTTTTGTGAAAATGTTATTTCTGTAGAAAATTTTGTCAAAATTGATTTCTATAGAAAGTTTTGTGAAAATTTGATTTCCATAGAAAATGTTCTCATAATTGATTTCTATAAAAAATTGTGTCAAAAAATTCAAAATTCATAATTGTTTTTATAGAAAATTTTGTCAAAATGTTATTTCTATTGATAATTTTGTCAAAAGTTGATTTCTATAAAAAATTTTGTCAAAATTTTATTTCTATAGAAAATTTTATCAAAATTTAATTTTCTATAGAAAATTTAATCAAAAATTTTCAAAATTGTATCAAAATTTTTTTCTATATAAAATTTTGTCAAAATTTTATTTCTATAGAAAATTTTGTCAAAATTTTATTTCTATAAAAATTTTGTCAAAATTTTTTTTCTATGGAAAATTTTGTTAAAATTTGATTTCTATAGAAAATTTTGTCAAAATTGTGTTTCCATAGAAAATTTTGTCAAATTTTTTCTTCTAAAGAAAATTTTGTTTAATTCTATAGAAAATTTGGTCAAAACGTTTTCTATAGAATATTTTTTAAAAATTTTATTTCTATAAAAATTTTGTCAAAATTTTATTTCAATAGAAAATTTTCTCATAATTGTTTTCTTAGAAAATTTTGTCAAAATGTCATTTCTATTGATAATTTTCTCAAAAGTTGATTTCTATAAAAAGTTTTGTTAAAATTTTATTTTCATAAAAAATGTTGTCAAGATTTTATTTCTATAGAAAATTTATTCAAAATTTTGTTTTTCTATAGAAAATTTGTTCAAAATTTGTTTTCTATATAAAATTTTGTCAAAATGTTATTATTTTAGAAATTATTGTCTATAGATAAAATTTTGTCAAAATTTTATTTCTATATAAAATTTTGTCAAAATTTTATTTCTATATAAAATTTTGTCAAAATTTTATTTCTATAGAAAATTTTGTCAAAATTTGATTTCTATGGAAAATTTTGTTAACATTTGATTTCTATAGAAAATTTTGTCAAAGTTTTTAATTTTGTCAAAATTGTGTTTCCATAGAAAATTTTGTCAAATTTTTTCTCCTAAAGAAAATTCTATAGAAAATTTGGTCAAAACGTTTTCTATAGAATATTTTTTAAAAATTTTATTTCTATAAAAATTTTGTCAAAATTTTATTTCAATAGAAACTTTTGTCATAATTGTTTTCTTAGAAAATTTTGTCAAAATATCATTTCTATTGATAATTTTGTCAAATGTTGATTTCTGTAAAAATTTTGTCAAAATTTTATTTCTATAGAAAGTTTTGTGAAAATTTTATTTCTATAGAAGATTTTTGCAAAATTTTATTTCTATAGAAAATTTTCTCATTATTGTTTTATATAGAAAATTTGGGCAAAACGTTTGCGGCAGAAAAATTTGTTACAATTTTATTTCTATAGAAAGTTTAGTCAAAATTTTATTTCCATAGAAAATTTTCTCATAATTGTTTTCTATAACAAATTTTGTCAAAATGTTATTTCTCTCAAAAGTTGTCAAAAGTTGATTTCTATAAAAAGTTTTGTCAAAATTTTATTTTCATAGAAAATTTTGTTAAAAAAATGGGAATTTTGTTAAAATCAAAATTTTTAATTTTGTCAAAATTGTGTTTGCATAGAAAATTTTGTAAAGTTTTTTCTTCTAAAGAAAATTTTGTTTATTTCTACAGAGAATTTGGTCAAAAGTTTGTTTCTATATAAAATTTTGTCAACATTTTATTTCTAAAGAAATTTTTTCACAATCTAATTCCTAAAAAAAATTTTGGTAAATTTTTTGTTTAGGGTTTTCCACTATTACTTCAAATTGTTATTCAAATGTATGTCCTATATATAAATTAATACAAATAAAATTAAACATAGACTGGGCTCGATTCTCGAATTTCAGCATAGAGAAGACCAATTGGTAAAAGAAGTTCTATCTGTATTACTAAAAAAAAATTAAGAGAACAATTTAACAATTTACGGACAATTTAAATTATATCATGGGGTTAGCGAAAATTTAATTTAATTACAAACCTAATGCCACTAGAGATTGTTTAGTTTTTTTGACATCACGCATGAAAACTTGAGCCATCACTACAAGAAATTCAAGAGTAATAAAGGTCCCAGAAATAAACAAATAAAGTTTCATGAATTTGTAACGATTCTGAAAGAATAAATAATAAATTTGTAAAAAATAATATTTTTAACAAATTTGATTAGTATGCCCTTCTTGTATTTACCTGAATGATACCGTAAATTAGTAGACCTGATGTTAGAGTCTTTATTGAACAGACGACAAGATAACTTATGGCAGCCTTTGTTGCTGCAATTTGAAGAAGAAAATGACAGAGATAATATAAAGAGAGAGAGAGAGAGAGAAATCACTTTAACTTACTTGCTGGATTCACAGGATTTTCCTTATCAGTATTATTCCAAGTTGCCAACAAGGATATGCACAAAATCCCCATGCATACATACCAAAAAATATTCAACCAAGCCACAGTTAAGCCAAAACATCGTCGGGTGAACATTTTCACTCGATCCAACAAAGATGATTTTCAAATCTGATATGAGATGTCATATTAGACCCAATTAAAAACACATAATAGGCGATGAATAAAAAAAAAAAAACAAACCGCATACGTTATTTAAAGCATGAATTGAAATTATGATAAAATCCTTTTTTAGTCTGAAGATAAAATGAGGCAATAAAATGACAAGTAAAATTAACTTTAATTTATACGAATTGAATTTAATTTACACTAATTAAAATTATGATAAAATCCTTTTTTAGTCTAAAGATAAAATGAGGCAGCAATAAAATGACAAGTAAAATTAACTTTAATTTATACGAATTGAATTTAATTTACACTTTAATTTCATTATTAAGTGTAGTAAAAAGAGCTCCATAGTGTATCCTATAGATGGTTTTATTCATGTTCTGCTAAATGGATATATAAATTGATAAAATATATCCCATATATATCATGCATGGTAATTGTTTAAAAATGAATAGAGTATTTGATAGTGATATAAAATAAAATCAATTGAGAGACAAGAGACTGAGACAATTGAGAGAGTGAACTGTTATCATTTGTATCATATCTAATACAATTGGACATTACCTAATGAGTGTTTGTAATGCTCATTAGCAAAGCAGTGAGTACTTAACACTACCTAATAAGCTAAAGTGTTTGTTATGCTCATTAGCAAAGCAGAGAGTACTTAACACTACAATGAGAGCTGAACATTAAAATTGCTCTGTTAATTCAATTTAGCAGTAGGAACAAGTTAATATAAACGTGTATATAAAAAATGGATACAAGCGAGAATGTATGTACCTTTGTTTATGATGAGTGGTATTGGCCTGTTATACCATAAAAAATAGTTAACATTAACATTTTTTTGGCCTTGCGATTTATGTTCTTACGGCATTTACTTCTATGTAGACACATATATAAAAGTTTGAAAGAATAAAAAAGTTCGATTTTTAAGAGAGAAATTTTTGATCAAATATATCCCTTGAATTGTTAATGTGTTGATTTTTAAATATTTTAACGAATTTATGTACTACTGCAATGGTTAGCATGCCCTCCTTGCATACACAAGGTCGTGGGTTCGATTCCTGCTTCGACCGAACACCAAAAAGTTTTTCAGCGGTGGATTATCCCACCTCAGTAAAGCTGGTGACATTTCTGAGGGTTTCAAAACTTCTCTAAGTGGTTTCACTGCAATGTGGAACGCCGTTCGGACTCGGCTATAAAACGGAGGTCCCTTGTAATTGAGCTTAACATGGAATCGGGCAGCACTTAGTGATAAGAGAGAAGTTCACCAATGTGGTATCACAATGGACTGAAAAGTCTAAGTGAGCCTGATATATCGGGCTGCCACCTAACCTAACCTTACCTAACCTAACCTAACATAGAAGATTTTGTCAAAATTATATATCTATAGAAAATTTTGTCAAAATTTTATTTCTATAGAAAATTTTGTCAATGTTTTATATCTATAGCAAATTTTGTCAAAATTCTTTTTCTAAAGGGTAAAATTTGGTCAAGGGAAAACGTGTGTAAATCGGTGAAATCGTTTATTTAAAAAATCAAATTAAATTTCTTTTTCAAGTTCAATTAGTATAAAATTCAGGAAAAATATTCAGTTAGGCTTTCGCTTTTCCAAATCCGAATTGCCGGGCCTCACGCTTGACACCTGCCATCAGATTTTGTACAGCCACCTAGTCCACCTTCTTCGCCGCAGAAAGCCAGTTTGCCTTGGACTGCTGCTCGTCCTTAGCAGTTTTTTGGTCTTCTTTAGGTTCCGCTTGACAATAGCCCAGTATTTCTCAATTGGGCGGAGCTCTGGCGTGTTGGGAGGGTTCTTGTCCTTGGGAACCACCTGCACGTTGTTGGCGGCGTACCACTCCATGGTCTTTTTAACGTAATGGCAAGATGCCAAATCCGGCCAAAACAGTACGGAACAACCGTGTTTCTTCAGGAAAGGCAGCAGACGTTTATTCAAACACTCTTTCACGTAAATTTCTTGGTTGACTGTCCCGGAAGCTATGAAAATGCTGCTTTTCAAGCCACAGGTAAAGATGGCTTGCCACACCAGATATTTCTTTGCGAACTTTGACAGTTTTATGTGCTTGAAAATATCTGCTACCTTTCCCCTTCCTTTCGCTTTATAAAACTCCTGTCCCGGAAGCTGCTTGTAGTCGGCTTTGACGTAGGTTTCGTCGTCCATTACCACGCAGTCAAACTTCGCCAGCATCGTCGTGTACAGCTTCCGGGATCGCGCTTTGTTCATCATCGCGATTTGGAGTCACCACCTTCTTGTAAGTCGATAGTCCGGCTCGTTTTTTGGCTCGATGCACGGTTGTAGACGACACACCCAGCTTATTTGCGGCATCTCGGAGAGAGAGGTTAGGGTTTCGCTTGAAACTACCGGCAACTCTCTTTGTCGTCTCAGCTGCTTCCGGTTTTCGATTTCCCCCCGATCCAGACTTCCTGGCGGTCGACAAACGTTCCCCAAACACTTTAATTACATTTGTAACGGTTGATTTGGCAACTTTTAGCGATTTTGCCAGCTTTGCGTGCGAGTAGCTCGGATTTTCGCGATGCGCTAGCAAAATTTTGATACGCTGCTCTTCTTACTTGGACGGCATTTTGACAACTGAAGAGTGAATTCCAAAATCAAAATAGGAGCAACATTCTACACACACACACCTTCAAAATGAGGGGTCTTCAGGTTTTTAAAATGCAAAATTGAAAGAAATACGTCAAGTTTATATTGACCAAATTTTGACCGTATCACCCTTTATACGAAATGTTATCAAAATTTAATTTCTATAGGCAATTTTATAAAAATTTTAGTTCTATAGAAAATTTTGTAAAAATTTTATTTCTATAGAAAATTTTGTCAAAATTTTATTTTTGTACGAAATGTTATCAAAATTTTATATCTATAGGAAATTTTATTAAAATTTAATTTCTCTAGGAAATTTTATAAAAATTTTAGTTCTATAGAAAATTTTGTAAAAATTTTATTTCTATAGAAAATTTTGTCAAAATTTTATTTCTATACGAAATTTTATCAAAATTTAAAAAATAGAAAATTTTCTCAGAATTTTAGTTCTGTAGAAAATTTTCTCAAAATTTTATTTCTATAGAAAATTTTGTCAAAAATTTATTTCTATAGAAAATTTATGTACCTATAGAAGAGTGATGTAATTATAGAAAACACTTTTCAACACTTTATTTCTATAGAAGATTTTGTCAACATTTTATTTCTATAGAAAATTTTCTCTAATAGAAAATTTTGTCCAACTGTTATTTGTTTAGAAAATTTTGTCAAAATTATATTTGGTGAACATTTTATATCTATAGAAAATTTTGTCAAAATTTTATTTCTGTACGAAATGTTATCAAAATTTTATTTCTATAGGAAATTTTATTAAAATTTAATTTCTCTAGGAAATTTTATACAAATTTTAGTTCTATAGAAAATGCTGTCAAAATTTTATTTTTATAGAAAATTTTGTCAAAATTTTATTTTTATAGAAAATTTTGTCAAAATTCTATATAGAATTTTGTCAAAATTTGTTTTCTATAAGAAATTTTGTCAAAAGTTTTTCGCAAAATTTTATATCTATAGAAAATTTTGTAAAAATTTTATTTCTATAGAAAATTTATGTACCTATAGAAACATTTTTCAACACTGTTTTTCTATAGAAGATTTGGTCAAAATTTTATTTCTATAGAAAATTTTCTCTAATAGAAAATTTTGTCCAACTTTTATTTGTTTAGAAAATTTTGTGAAAATTTTATTTCTATAGAAAACTTTGTCAAAGTTTTATATCTATATCAAATTTTGTCAAAATTTTAGTTCTATACGAAATGTTATCAAAATTTTATTTCTATAGCAAATTTGTTCAAAATTTAATTTCTATAGGAAATTTTATAAAAATTTTAGTTCTATAGAAAATTTTGTCAAAATTTTATTTTTATAGAAAATTTTGTCAAAATTCTATATAGAACTTTGTCAAAATTTTATTTCTATAAGAAATTTTGTCAAAATTTTATTTCTATAGAAAATTTTCGCAAAATTTTATTTCTATACGAAATTTTATCAAAATTTTATTTCTATAGAAAATTTTTTCAAAATTTTATTTCTATAGAAAATGTATGTACCTATAGAAGATTGATGTACCTATAGAACAATTTTTCAACATTTTATTTTTATAGAAGATTTTGTCAAAATCTTATTTCTATAGAAAATTTTGTCAACATTTTATATCTATAAAAAATTTTGTCCAATTTTATTTGTTTAGAAAATTTTGTCAAAATTGTATTTCTAATAAAAATTTGGTCAATATTTTATATCTATAAAAAATTTTGTCAAAATTGTATTTCTAAGAAAAATTTTGTCAACATTTTATATCAATAGAAAATTTTGTCAAAATTTTATTTCTATAGAAAATTTTGTCAAAGTTTTATATATATAGCAAATTTTGATATTATTTCTATACGAGAGATTTTATTTCTATACGAAATTTTATGAAAATTTTAGTTCTATAGAAAGTTTTCTCAAAATTTTAGTTCTGTACAAAAATAGAGAACTCACAATAGACTTTAATAGTATGACTTTATACGAAAATATTTGTTTTTTTTGGATATTCAATTTATATAAAATGTTGTCAAAATTTGATTTTTAACGAAAATTTTGTCAAAATTGTATTTCTATAGAAAATTAAAAACAAAATTTATAGAAATTTTTGTCAAAATTTTATTTCTATAGAAAAGATTTGTCAAAATTTTATTTCTATAGAAAAAATTTTCAACC
The DNA here is from genome assembly GCF_050003625.1 of Haematobia irritans. Lineage (NCBI taxonomy): Eukaryota > Metazoa > Arthropoda > Insecta > Diptera > Muscidae > Haematobia > Haematobia irritans. The sequence continues at coordinate 148,118,370 of NC_134401.1, forward strand.
GTTTATTTCTATAGAAGATTTTGTCAAAATTTTATTTCTATAGAAAATTTAGTCAAAATTTTATTTCTATAGAAAATTTTGTCTACATTTTATTTCTATAGAAAATTGATGTACCTCTTAGTTGGACCATATAATAAAAAATATACCATTTGATAAATATACCATGATAGAATTCTATAAACTTTGGCGGTTATGCGACTCCGCCATTTTCATCGGCGGCGCTTGATTTCTGGTAGCCAATCGAAGGTGTACATTTTCATTTTACTTCTTTTGAAAGTAAACGCGATCATTTTTTTCACAAACTACCCAATGGGAATGGCATCTCATTGGAGAAAACCAAATTTGGTAACTGGCCATTAACAAGCAATCAAAGTAACTCATTGGTCCTTTCCAGTCTAATTTTTGTTTGAGCATGGGAACTTTATGGAACTTCAATGACTTTAGTCTCACCTCATTCGCAATATATTCAGCTAACGAACATGTTTTTCATCACTGGGGGGTTAGGTTAGGTTTGGCGGCAGCCCGATGTATCAGGCTCACTTAGACTATTCAGTCCATTGTGATACCACATTGGTGAACTTCTCTCTTATCACTGAATGCTGCCCGATTCCATGTTAAGCTTAATGACAAGGGACCTCCTTTTTATAGTCGAGTCCGAACGGGGTTCCACATTGCAGTGAAACCACTTAGAGAAGCTTTGAAACCCTCAGAAATGTCACCAGCATTACTGAGGTGGGATAATCCACCGCTGAAAAACTTTTTGGTGTTCGGTCGAAGCAGGAATCGAACCCACGACCTTGTGTATGCAAGACGGACATGCTCACCATTGCACCACGGTGGCTGACTGGGGGGTTTGTTTCTGTCAATTCTGGCCCTCTTTTTTCGAATGATGTTGTTACAACTTTTTCTTCTTTTTTCGTCCACTTTTTGTACGCATTGTACGCCATAAAATCAATCACACTATCACGTTTGAATTCCATCACGAATATCTTTATCTCTGAATGCAATAGAACAAAATGCTTGTTTAAGCTTGTAAGCATTGAAATGAATTGTCACTGGAATAACTCTGTCAGCTGTGAGATAACCGGTTTAGCTACCTGAATGTGGTTGCAATACATATCGGTCACTTTGTAGTCCTAAGATCTTTCTAAATCTTAATCAATGGTTTTTGTTATGTTAGTTTTCAGTCTCCTGCAAAAGAAACTCTCCACATGGATTTGAATGCCTCTTTATTTTTCACAGTTCGATAATTATGACCATTACAATCTCAATAGATTCTATCATTATGCTTGTAATCTAGATCACTCCATACATTATGCTTCGTGAATGTTTACAAATGCATTGAGTATTTGAGAGCGATGTAAAATAAAATCAATTGAAAGTAAGAGACTTATATAACCGAGAGAAACAACTGTTATCATTTGCTTCATATCAGATACAATTGAACATTATCTTATGAGAGCAAGAGACGTGGTAACGGCTTTGTTATGATAATTTGCATAGCAGTGATTACCTAACACTACAATGAGTGCTTAACAACGTGAATGAACTCTGTTAAAGCAATTTAACATTAGAAACAAGTTAACATAAACGTGTAAATACAAAAAACATTCGAGAATGTTCAAAATGGAATATGGTGAGTGTTCTAGACCTGTTAGTCAATGAAATTTATTTAACATTATCATTTTTAGCACCATGCTATTTATTTTCTTACTACATTAACTTCTATGTAACTACAGATACAAATGTGGAATATAGTACAGTTCGATTTCTAAGAATGATTTGGGGTATTATATGTCGTCGCATTCTTACTTGTTGGTGGGTCTAAAAATGATATATAAGTAATGAAATATACCATACATTATTTCCCCTATTATATAGTGTAGGGCATGTGGCGTAGACTAAGAGCTAAAAATATTCAAGATTTTATGATCACCATGATTAAAGCGATTTGTCATTTCTCCACACTTATTCAAAGAACACATAGTGAATTTTTTTTTAATTTTTGTAAGTTTGATTTTTAGATATAGAACTCGTATAACATGACGACTGTATTTGGCAATCCAAAATTTGGAATATTTGTGGCTGTTACACATATCCTGGTATGCTGTTTGGTACCTTGTTATATTGTAAGAGAATTAAATGTAACAGCCGACCAATATAAGAAAATGGATAGAGAAGACAAAAGGGCCTTCATGCTGTTGTTGGTATTGCTATTGACATGTGTGGTGAAAATTATAATGGGTTTTATTCTAATAGCCGGCATTTGTAAGGTGAGGTGAATTAAGGAGGTAACACTAAAAACACTGTTGAATTTATTTTTATTTTTTGTTTGTGCCATCCTTAGAAAAATCATCATTTAATGGCCCCTTGGATCGCAACAACATTTATAACTCTTGTGACTGTATTCTTTTACACTTTAGTTGCCATGTGCTCTAGTTTAATCAATCAACTAACATTTAAGCAGAATGCTGTTAGAGTCCTTTCAGGTTTGGCAATTTTAAGTAAGTGAAGTGAAGGAATATTTGCTAACATTTATTGGTCTTAATTTGGTTTATTTTGTCTATACTTCAGTTGTTCAAATGTCATTTCTTTATCCCATATATGTTTTATACAAAAGTGTATTGGTAATTCATCTTAAACGTGAAGGCATCTACGAGGGTCCCCAGGAATCAAAAAAGGACAGTGATAGTGATCTGGTAGATCCTAATGATTTATATTAAAATTGTTTAGAAATAAAAGTTATACTAATGATTAATCAAATATCGTGTTTGTGGTATTTATGGTACATATGCGAATTCTCACCGTACAGATATGACACCCAAACAAGCTTCAAATTTGTTGGCGAACAGGATGGAGATTTTAAATCAACAAACTATATGTATATAGGTTACAGATGGAACACATTTCAACGTAGCTGTTATCAATAACTGCTTGGTCTGTCACAAGACATCTCTTTCCTCCGCACTAGGATGGTATTGATCTCCACATAAAGGTATTACAGGGAAGTACTTCGGAGGCATCCTATCGTAGTTCTAAGGCCTGCGTTGTGACAGGGGTATATTTTAATCCAGTGTTGCTTGTTTGACGTGTCTACACTGGCGCTGCATAGTTTAACACTGAGCTGCCAATTGCCCTAGAGTTGTTGGCAAATGACTTGAAGATTTTGCTTCTACATCGGAATTTATCACAAATGATGCTGGGTCCTATTGGAATGGCCATGGTTTGCGTCCGAGATGTTTATCTGATCAGGGCTTCAATACTGTTGTACAGTTCTGTATGGTGGATTTTTATATTTCATATATTCTATCATATTTTTGATTTAATTTCCAAATTGCCACCAGCATTGTCCACTTTTTGTACGCCATAAACATAAAGCAATCACACTATCACGTTTGAATTCCATCGCGAATATCTTTATTTCCGAATGCAATAGATCAAAATGTTTTTTTAAGCTTGTAAGCATTAATTGAATTGCCACTGGAATAACTCTGTAATCTGTGAGGTAAGCGGTTTAGAAATTTTAGCAACCTGAATGAGGTTGCAATACATATCGCTCACCTTATAGTCTTAAGATCTTTGTAAATCTTAATGATTGTTTTATGTTATTAGTTTTCAGCCTCCTGCAAAAGGATCTCTCCACTTAGGTTTGATTGCCTTTTTTTCATTGTTTTATGACTGTTACAATTTCAATGGATTCTACCATTATGCTTGTAGTCTAGATCACTCAATGCATTATGCTTCGTGAATGTTTACAAATGCATTGAGTATTGAGAGTGATAACAAATAAAATCAATAGAGAACAAGAGACTGAGACAATTGAGAGAGACAACTGTTATCATTTGCATCATATCAAATACAATTGAACATTATCTTATGAGAGCAAGAGACGTGTTAACGTATTTGTTATGATATTTAGCATAGCAGTGAGTACTTAACATTAATGAGCTCTGTTAAGGCAATTTAACGTTAGAAACAAGTTAATATAAACATGTAAATACAAAATACATTCGATAATGAAATGTAACTGGTAAGTGTTCTTGGCCTGTTAGTCAATGAGAATTATTTAACATTACCATTTTTATAGCCATGCTATTTATTACCTTACGACATTAACTTCTATGTAAACACATATACCAATCAGGGATGGAAAATACAATTTTTAAGAAAGTACAAAAAAGGTATTTTTTGAGCGGAAAGGTACTTTTTACTAAATTTCAACAAAAATTTCACTGAAAAATTATTGTCAAGAGACTAAATTTTCTATATAAATAAAATTTTGACAAAATTTTCTATATAAATAAAATTTTGCAAAAATTTTCTATAGAAATAAAATTTTGCAAAAAAAATCTGTAGAAAAAAAATGTTGCAAAATTTTTTCTATAGAAATAAAATTTTGCAAAAACTTCCTATAGAAATAAAATTTTTACAAAATTTTCAATTGAAATAAACTTTTGACAAAATTTTCTATAAAAATAAAATTTTGCAAAAATTCTATATAGAAATAAAATTTTGACAACATTTTCTACCGAAATAAAAAATCGATAATATAGAATCACATTCTTTTTTCGACTAAAACATTCTTGAAGTTCAATAAAATCCGGTTTTTGACTATGTCTTTTACAAAATCGAGATTTTCTTCCCACATGAACATGTTTGTTTTGCCATATTTGTAAAAGACTATTAGCAAATAAGGTTGATAAAGACTTTCTCAAAATATTAAAATATTTTGTCAAATCTATTGTACCATAAATCTGATATCGACTCAAAAATGTCTACACAAAAGGTACTAAATCATTCGCGGGGGTACTACGGTACTGACCGGGGTGAAAAAGTATTGAAAAAAGTACTATAGTACTGCATTTTCCATCTCTGATACCAATGTTGAATACAGTAAAGTTCGATGTCTAAGAGTGGTTTGGGGTATGATATAGCGGCATATTCTTATTTGTTGGTGAGCAAGTTTCCCATCATTGAAACATGGATTTTTTCGATCTACTTTGGCCTTTACTTTTGGGATTATTTCTGGCGTTCTTAGCGTATGTTTTGGACGCGATGTAACGCTAACAGGCAATTGTACAAGAAGATTTCGTTCACATTTAATGCACGCTGGAGGCCTCTAACGATAGTCATTTGTCGCTTCCAGCCAAGTATAAAGCAATCACACTTTTATGCTTGAATTCCATCACGAACAACTTTATTTCTGAATGCAATAGATCAAAATGCTTTTGTAAGCTTGTAAACAACAAAATGGATTGTCACTGAAATTTATCTGTCAGGTGTCAGACACAAAAGGAGAAATTGTTCACAAATATAGTATTCGAATGTTAAGCTCACAGTATGACGAAAAGTTGGCACAAAAATGTAAAATGTATCACATTTACAGGCACAAAGAAAAAAGTGTCACAAAAGTAGCAGCTCTTGGAAAATGAAGCAAATTTGACACTACAGTGAAAAAATATTAAGACTGGTCTAATGACATTAAAATTAGCAAAGTAACATTGAAACTATTTTAGGCTATCAAAGAGATAAATAATTCGTCCACATTAAAACCACAAAAATATTGTCTTCTTGAACAATTAACCATTTAGGATGGGCTATTTATTTTAAGGCAGATTGACTTTTGATTTGTTATAAAAATATTTGAAAACTATAAAAAGATTTTGTTTTTTTAAATTTCTTCGCAAAATTGAAGTTTTATATGTTCCTAAAAAAAATTTTTTCTTATAAATAATTTCTGGCTATCTTAAATCCATTATCTACTCTATGTGCTCTTGTCACACCTTCTCTGCGGGAACAGTGCTATTGTATAAGAATAGAAAAGCTTTTCATAACAGCTGTTATTGTTTACCGGCAACTGAAAAAAGCTTTCGTTTAAAGTTCAGTGCAAATGATGTTGATGATGGGTATAGGTCAGAAACAATAACAAAAGCAATAAAACCAGAAATTTTATTTATGTTTATAAACAAATTAATTATGGCTCATTTTAGGTTCTCTTGTTGTTGTTTCTTTTTCTTTTTGTTTTTTTTTTACTTATACTAAGAAGAATAAAAATTTCTGGTTTTAATTTTGTTAGATTGTTTATTTATTTTTAGAATTACAACTTCCACTAATTGGTGTGGCGTTCATTATCTTTGACAAGCTGGTGTCGAATATGCTAGAATATCGCAAGACTTAATCATATCATCATTCATCCATCGTGGGAACTACAGTCTTAACATTATCTGAAAATATGAAATAGAAAAGTTAAAACAAAAACAATTCAACAGAACTGAATCTATTGGCCATCTATGAGATATGAATAAGCAAGACGAGATACAATAGTCTTAGCATCGAATGAAAGTAAAAAAGATTTGATTGTCGTCCAAAGAAAGTGGAAACGAAACTAAGTATTCGAATCATTATTGAGAAATGAATATGGTATAAATTTCAAGGTCAAGTTCTAGGTTATCCACGTTGGCTGTAATGTTTTTGATGCCATTTACCTTTTCGATATTCGGTTGTTATGTGTCTACAAAAATGAAATTTTGACAAAATTTTCTATAGAAATAAAATTTTGACAAACGTTTCTATAAAAATAAATTGTTCACAAAATTTTCTATAGATATAAAATTTTGACAAAATTTTCTGTAGAAATAAAATTTTGACAAATTTTTTATAGAAATAAAATTTTAACAAAAATTTCTATGGAAATAAAATTTTGACAAAAATTTCTATAGAAATAAAATTTTGACAAAATTTTCTAAAGCAGAAAAATTTTTGCAAAATTTTCTATAGAAATAAAATTTTGACAAAAATTTCTATAAAAATAAATTTTTCACAAAATTTTCTATAGAAATAAAATTTTAACAAAATTTTCTATAGAAGAGAAATTTTGACAAAATTTTCTATAGAAGAGAAATTTTGACACAATTTTTTATAGAATAGAAATTTTGACAAAATTTTCTATAGAAATAAAATTTTTACAAAATTTTCTGTAGAATAAAAATTTTCGTTTTGTTTTTGTTGGTTTATTCTTCAATCATTTTGTTGTTTGTGATTGCAGCTTAAAACCATGCATTGACTAAACTACAATTGATAATTGGTTGATAGTTTTGCTGCAAGTAGAGGATGCTGATGAGGAATGTGGTAGTTCCGAAACGTGCGTCCATCCAACCATTTTGCAGTCTATAGGGCTTTGCCAAAATACATTTGAAAAACATTAGTTTTCTCTGTTGGTTAAGCTACTCTTGTAGTTTAGTCAACACAATGGTTTTAAAGCTGAGATCAAAACAAAAAAATAAAATTTTGACAAAATGTTCTATATAAATAAAATTTTGACAACTTTTCTATAGAAATAAAATTTTGACAAAATTTTCTATAGAAATAAAATATTGACAAAATTTTCTATTGAAAGTAAGGTTTGTTAAATTTTCTATAGAAATTAACGTTTGTTTAATTTTCTTCAGAAATAAAATTTTAACAAAATTTTCTATAGAAATAAAATTTTGACAAAAATTTATATAGAAATAAAATTTTGACAACATTTTCTATAGAAATAAAGATTTGACAACATTTTCTATAGAACAAAAATTTTGGCATAATTTTCTATAAAAATGAAATTTTGACAAAATTTTCTATAGAAATATAATTTTGACCAAATTTTCCATAGAAATAAAATTTTGACACAAATTTTTATAGATATAAAATTTCGACAAAGCTTTCTATGGAATAAAATTTTGACAAAAATTTCTATAGAAATAAAATTTTAACAAAATTTTCTATAGAAATAAAATTTTTTCAAATTTTTCTATAGAAATAAAATTTTTACAAAATTTCCTATAGAAATAAAATTTTACCAAAATTTTCTATAGAAATAAAATTTTAACAAAATTTTCTATAGAAATAAAATTTTGCCAAAATTTTTTATAGAAATAAAATTTTGACAAAATTTTCTATAGAAATAAAATTTTAACAAAATTTTCTATAGAAAAAAAATTTTGACAAAATTTTCTATAAAAATAAAATTTTGGTAAATTTTTTTATAGAAATAAAAATTTGCTATAGAAATAAAATTCTGACTAAATTTTCTATAGAAATAAAATTTTTACTAATTTTCCTATAGAAATAAAAATTTGACAAAATCTTCTATAGAAATAAAAATTTTCTATAGAAATAAAATTATGACAAAATTTTCTTTAGAAATAAAATGTTGACAAAATTTTCTATAGAAATAAAATTTTGACAAAATTTTCTATAGATATTGACAACATTTTCTATAGAACAATTTTCTATAGAAATAAAATGTTTACAAAATTTTCAATAGTAATAAAAGTTTGCCAACATTTTCTATAGAAATAAAATTTTGACAAAATTTTCTATAGAAATAAAATTTTAACAAAATTTTCTATAGAAAAAAAATTTTGACAAAATTTTCTCTAAAAATACAATTTTGGTAAAATTTTTTTATAGAAATAAAATTTTGACAACATTTTCTATAGATATACAATTTTGACAAAATTTGCTAGAGAAATAACAGTTTGATAAAATTTTCTATAGAAATTAAATTTTGTTAAAATTTTCAATAGAAACAAAATTTTGGCAAAATTGTGTATAGAAATAAAATATTGAGTAAATTTTCTATAGAAATAACACGTTGACAAAATTTTCTATAGAAATAAAATTTTTACAAAATTTTCTATAGAAATAAACATTTTCTATAGAAATAAAATTATGACAACATTTTCTTTAGAAATTAAATTTTGACAAAACTTCCTATAGAAATAGAATTTTGACAAAATTTTCTATAGAAATAAAATTTTGACAAAATTTTCTATAGAAATAACATTTTGACAAAATTTTCTATAGAAATTATATTTTGACAAAATCTTCCAAAGAAATAAAATTTTCACAAAATTTTCTATTGAAATAAAATTTTGGCAAAATTTTCTATAGAAATAAAATTTTGACTACATTTGCTATAGAAATAAAATTTGGACAAAATTTTCTATAGAAATAACATTTTTACAAAATTTTCTATAGAAATTATATTTTGACAAAATCTTCAAAAGAAATAAAATTTTCACAAAATTTTCTACAGAAATAAAATTTTCTGTAGAAATAAAATTTTGACAGCATTTTCTATAAAATAAAATTTGCTGTAGAAATAAAATTTTGACAAAATTTTCTATAGAAATAAAATTTTGACAAAATTTTCTAAAGAAATCAAATATTGACAAAATGTACTATAGAAATAAAATTTTGACAAAATCTTCTAAAGAAATAAATTTTTGACAACATTTTCTGAAGAAATAACGTTTTGATAAAATTCTCTATAGAAATGCAATTTTGACACCATTTTCTATAGAAATTAAAGTTTGACAAGATTTTCTATGGTAGTAAAATTTTGACAAAATTTTCTATAGAAATATCTCTATAGAAATAACATTTTGACAAATTTTTTGTTTGAAAAAAATTTCACAAAATTTTCTACAGAAATTAAATTTTGACAAAATTTTTTATAGAAATGAAATATTTACAAAATTTTCTATAGAAATAAAATTTTGACAAAATTGTCAATAGAAATAAAATTTTGATTTTTATCTATATATATAAAATTCAAATTATGTTTGTTTATTTGTTTGTTTGTTTATTTGTATGTTCCGGGTTGGCGCGAAAACGGCTGAACCGATGTACTTGAAACTTTCAGAGATCGTGGGGGGCACTCATGTGCTGAAAATGGGGTACCTCATTTTTTGACATATAGTCGCGGAGAGGAACCTCCCCTTTGTCCGACTTTTTGAAAATTAGACCAAAGTTGACCGATTTGCTTGAAATTTTCATTGAAGATTGGGGTTGGCATCTAGACAAATATCCGCTACTTTTTATTTCGATATTTGGTGGCGGAGGGGGGCCTCCCCTTTGTTCGACTTTTTTAAAGTACAGTGAAAAAACTAAAATTCTCTAAATTATCTGAGATTTACAGAAAACATGTGGTGAGGTTATGGAATTAATATGGGGTACCTGATGATTTCATATGTGGTTGGGGAGGGGGACCTCCCCCTTGCCCTACTTTTTGAAACTTGGAACAAAATTATGCGATTTGCTTGAAATTTTCATTGAATGTTGGGGTTGGCATCTAGACAAAAATCCGCTACATTATTTTTCGGTATTTGGTCGGGGAGGGGGACCTCCCCTTTGCCGATTTTTTTTTGTTTTGAAAGTACAAACAAAACTAAACTCCCCCGACTGAAATTTTACGGAAAAAACGGGTTATGAAATTTATATCAGGTTCCTGACTTTTTAATAAATATAAAAGGGCATAGGGAGACATCCGCTTCTCTTAAGTACATACAGAGAAACAATTAAACTTTACCGAGTTACTTGAGGACTGGGGAGAGGTTACGATATTAATAGTTGATACCTGATTTTGTGATGTTTGGACGGAAGAGAGGCCGCCCCTTTAGGCTTATAATTTGTTTGACATTTTCTGGGACGTTTACAAAAGATACGCTACATCACTTTTCGATATTTGGTCGGGGAGGAGGTCCTCCTCTAAAACTGCAAAAAAAAATTAAGTTTTCTTGAAATTTACAAAAGCAGTGGGGGGAAGGTTATGAACGAAGAGGCAACCTTCCTTGCCCCACACTTGAAGGAAAGTTTTAAGAATTTTCAGGGAAGGTTAGGGGTGCTATTCAGTACGGTGTTTGTCGATATTGTATCGGGGAAAGTGACGTCCCTTTAAAACAATAGAGCAAAATTTAAACATGAACGATCTACTTGAAATTTACAGGGAACGTGATTAAATTTATACATGATTTTTAAATTGGTATATGATTTTTCGATATCTGGTTGGGGAAGGGGAAAATTGAAATAAACTTTGTCGATTTACTTCGATAGAATTTATAGGGACCATTGAGTAGTTGCGAAATTAATATAGGGTACGTGATAGTCCGATATCAGGTCGGAGTGGTGCGAAGGTGGGGAGAGGGTGCCCTTTTGTCGGTTTTTTTTTCTTAAATTGAAAGTAGAGGGTTGTCCATAAATGGGAACTCGGTACATAATTTTATGATTTTTGCACAGGCTTCTGCCAGACTTCTTTTTAGTAAAGAACTTAAATTTACATGAAATTGGTAGCCAACGTTTTAGCAAATGTTAATGTGGTAAAATTTTTTACTACGTTTGCTTTTTCCGATTTATTGGATAATATAGTGCTTAATTTTCAGATTTGTTGAGGAAAAGGATACCTTTCCTTGACAAAGCACACTTAAAATTCACAAGAAATATAGAAGATTGTCCAACTACTTGAATACAGAACATTATTAAAAAAATTTGGAGGAAAGGGTACACCCTCTCCCGCCGTATTGTACCTATAAACGAAAAATCAAGTAGTCCGATTTGTTTAAAAGAATTCAAATCTTTTCGAATTTGTTTTCAGCACGAAGGATATAGTTGACTAAGTTAACGCAAAATGTTCCTCCAAATACGCTTCGGAAGGCGCAGCGAAGCGGGCCGGGTTACGCTAGTTTTCTATAGATATAAAATTTTACGAAATTTTCCATAGAAATACAAATTTTTAAAAATTTTCTATAGAAATAAAAAAAGTGATTTAAGGAATACCGAAATGTGTCGCTTTTCCTAAAGAACCGAGAAAATCGCTCCTACCCTGAATCCATATTGAGAAGAATATGGGAATACAATACAGATCTTTCATCGTTGGAGTTTTTAATGTAATGAATGGGACTAGACGACATGAGGTGCCTATTCTGAACCAATTATTGATGTCGGTGGCTTTGAAAAAGCTCTTTTGCCAAGGAGGTGTTGCAGTTTAATGGCCCTTGGAAACTAATTTCTGGTTATTGTCCAAATTGGTAACTTATGTAGATTCCACTATTCCTTTTTGGCATGGTGGCTTATTCCCGGAGAAATCCTCTGCTTACCTAAGAAACTTGGAGGTAATTTAGTTCAAATGTGGTAAGCAATTAATAACATGGAATTATAATTTACTTTAGAAAGGGGACGTTCTATGGGGAATAGACATCTCAGCAGCAAGAGTAGTATTGCAAGCGTGGACGAGATATAAGCAAGCAATGTAGTTTATGAGAAATAAACGCATATCTATGAAAAACACTTACCCCACCGATTTACACTGTTTTTGCAGGTACTCATTTCTTAAATTAGGTTATAAGAAGTACGTGAAATATATATCTGGGCCTGAGCTTCATCGCTAGAATAGCATCAATATGCTTTCTTCAGATCCTTCTCATTAAAATTTTCCTTTAAGTGTCGTAATACCCAGCTTAGAATAGCATAAAAAAATCACTACTCCATAGTCTCTGTACCGTCGAGTAATTTACCTCATAGATGTAGAATACTTGTGTAGCAAATGAATTTAAAATCATAAAAACCCTCATTTTTTTGGCTGCCTCTTCCTTATAAATTTATATGGCGAACTCTTCCTCGCTAACTTATCAGGAGAAAGCTAGTCGTTATATAAAATTTAAAAAAATTTAAATATTCTAGTTTATATGAATATCTAATACAATGACAATATGGTGTTGCTTTTAAGGCACCTTTGGGAAAAATTAATTAGGGTTGAGTGTGCGCTAATGAAACGTTTCAAAACTCCCACATGATATGACTCAGGTGTTTAGCATAATTGCAAAATGAAATGATGACAAATTACAATTTATAAAATATATTTAGAGATATGTAATTTACTTAATTTCAGTAATTAAATATGTATGTATATGCTTTCTATTAGTTAATATTTTTATAACATTGTATTTCTAATATTAACGACAAATAAAAAAGGCTTTTTTTTTAATTCGCTACTCACTGTAAAAAAATATTAATTTAATAAAATAAAAATATTTTTTTAGAGAATAAAATTCTTAAATTTATTTAATAAATATTTTAAAAATTTATTTAATAAATATTATAAAAAAAAATATTATATATGACCACTATACATGGGCTTATGGACATGCTCATTACTATTCAAGGCATGATGTTCGGGCAGCAAAACTCCCTTGCGCATTTTTTGGTATAGTAAATAGATGGGTGAGAAAACAATCACTACGAAGGCTGAAAGTGATAAAATATTAAATTATAACATTATTATATCGTTGTTGTCAAATACATATGTATTATTTGTTTTGTTACCCAGATATATAAGATTCCGCAAAAAGTTTAAGAAAACATCTCCAACTGATTGATGATCGATGAAGCCATATACAAAACATGCCACAACGATGAGAATCATAATCACTATAGTCGAATACGACATATATACATAGGGAGCCATTAATCTATGGCGGTCCTGAAAGAAGAAAAAAAAACACAAAGTTTTTATATAATACTAAAAAGAATTGCAACATTTTATTTCTATAGAAAATTTTCACAAAATTTTATTTTTATTTTCTATGAAAAATTTTATCAACATTTTTTATCTCAAGAAAAAACAAATAAAATTGTAATAAAAACACAAATTTTGCAAAAAGTTTCTACAAACAATTATGTCACCATGTCAATTCTTTAAAAAGTTTCTGCAAAATAATGTTGTTACATACATTTTTTTTTTTAAATTTTATGTCTCTATAAAAGTTTTGGAAAATTGTATACATCTAGAAAATGTTTGCAAAATTTTATTGCAAAGGAAAATTTTTATAAAATTTTATTTCCATTGAAAATTTTATCAAAATATTATTTCTGTAGAACATTTTGCCAAAGTTTTATTTCCCTAAAAAATTTTATTTAAATTGTGACTATAGAAAAATTTAGCAAAATTTTATTTCTAAAACAAATTTTCCAAAAGTCTAGTTCATTAGAAGAATTTATTAAAATTTTATTACTCTAGAAAATATAATTAAAATATTATTTCTATAGAAAATTTTTGTCAAAGTTTTATTTCTCTAAAAAAATTTTAGTAAAATTGTGACTATAGAAAAATTTTGCAAAATTGTATTTCTAAAGAAAATGTAAAAATGTATAGTTCTATAGAAGAATTGTTTAAAATTTTATTTTTCTAGAAAATATTTTTAAAAGTTTATTTCTATAGAAAATTTTTGTTAAAATTTTATTGCTATGGAAAATTTAATTTCTATAGAAAATTTTATTGAACTTTTATTTGTATAGAATATTTTTGCGTTATCATAAATTTTGTTAAAATTGTTTTGCTATAGAAAATTTTGCCAGAAAGTTAATTTTAAAGATTTTTTTATTTGT